>NC_136072.1:647778586-648484836 GCF_964261635.1 Lissotriton helveticus | reverse complement strand
ACAACATTTGTGTTGATTTTGAAAATAGATAAATAAATGGCATTGTCATTTACAATGCCAATAGCTTAATCTCTCGCAAATGCGAGACCTATTGCATTTGCGCCCACACAGAGCAACACACAGAGCCACATGCACCCACACACAGACAGAACCACACACACACACACACAGACAGAACCACACACACAGACAGAACCACACACACAGACAGAACCACACACACACAGACAGAACCCTACACACACACAGAACCCCACACGCACAGACCCCACACACACACACAGACAGAACCCCACACACACACACACACAGACAGAACCCTACACACACACACAGGCAGAACCCCACACACACACAGACAGAACCCCCCACATACACCGACAGAACCCCACACACACACAGACAGAACCCCACACACACACACAGAACCCCACACACATTCATTTTGGGACTTGACACCCATGGTCCACTGTTTTCCGGGGCAGAATCCTGCTGGTCACTTACCTGCATGCCCCTCTAGATCGCCCTCAGTACTCACAGCAGCACAGAAAGGTGGTGGCGCCGTGTTTACTTCAAGAAGCTGCTTCTTCTACAACACTTCCGTTCTGCCACGCCCACCCTCACTTCCGTTTTGGGAATGCTATGCTACTCCTGGGAGTACAGTCAGCAGGTCAGACTCAAAGCAAAAACAACCCCCAATCCAACATGGCGCTTACCTCGAGTCTTCAGCTCTAAGGTCACCCCTTGCCATTCTAAAATATTAGCCCCATATTTTAGAACAGTCTTCTTCACTGAAGAGACTCTGCCGCTGTTTTACGGTCGCATGGTTTGCTTAGAAATTCACCCTGCGGAGATCGGCTCACTTTTAGGAGCCAAGTACCTCGCTCATAATGTGATTCATAAGAACTAAACAATAGGGACACTTTTATTCGTCATTCGTCGGCTCGCCCCTCCGTTGCCTTCTCCCCCAGGATTGCTCTCTCAAGCTCGGGTCGTTTCGGCACATGCAAAGAAGGGAGGACAATGTCCGTGCCTCATACTGTAAGCGGGAGAGGGAAGGAAGTGAGGAAACACCCATCAAATGCCGCCACAACCCTCCCAAAGCGGCGCTTAACCCGCACCGAGGGCGTTACCTGTAGAGGTGAAGCTCTTCATCAGTGCGCAGCTCCAGGAACAGGGGCACTTCGCTCACGTTGGCACTGCACGGGTGAGGAGCGAGGCAGCCCCTCCCGTCCCAAGCGCGGCTCTTCCTTCAGCTGCAGGCAGGTTTGTGGGTGCGAGGTCGGGTTGCCTGGCGACGCCTCGCACTTACTGGGCTTCAGCGTGTTTCCTCTTCCTGACTATCCCCTCATTGCCCTGCAACGCCCCTACAGTTGCACCAATCCCAGCGCGGCCAATTGCTGACATCAGAAGCGCAGAACACGGAGGTCCTGAGGCTCCCGGCCCAGATGTGGTGATTCCTGCAGTGATTGGAGAGAGTGAACATCGATGCGCCCTTGGGACAGCGAGTTGACAGCGTGTCTTGCTCATGCTCCCTGTACACGCCAGTAGGCTCTCTGATTGGCTGACAAGGTCCACCAATCACAAAGCATATTTGGTAGTTGCCAACCAATCAGAGAGCCGACTGGCCCGTGCAGACAGCGTGAGCAAGACACTCCGTAGAGATCAAAGACTCACCATCTGTTTTCATTCAGCAAAATTAACTCCTGGCGAAGGCACGGACAACGGGAGGGAGGGCGGGGGATAAACAAGGCACAACAACGGCACAATAACTAGGATTACATAAAAGATACAAACAGAAAAAATCAATCCGGCAACAAAAAACGCCCAGAAAGGCATGACGACAAAAGGGGCGGGACTTAAAAAAAACACGGAAACGCCCCCGAATCGCGTCCTGACGGGAAAAGAGTGATTGACAACCAATCTCTTCCAATGGCTAGCCTCCATTTATGGAGCTAGCCAATGGAAGAGAGAGGCGGGACAAAGCCCCATACTGTAGGATCAAAAGATTTCGCATGCACAAGCACTGCTGCGCAGTGCTACGGCAGGCGAAACCTAAAAATGCGTGTTTCTGCCTTATATCCCTTCCAATCCACCAACTCAGGTATGGAGGTTTTGTCGCCACAGTCACGTTGGCGGGAAGCCACATCGTGATTGACCCAGCCGACAAACTGGAAGTCTGCCCTCTGACGGCTGCTTTTGCCTATGGCGCAGTCGATGCGGGAAGACCCACCTGGCAGAGTCAGCGGCATTCCCATGGTCTTTCATCCACCAACCCGCCAACATCTAATGAGAGCGGGCGGACGGGTAATCCAATGGAAAAGCGACAGCCAAACCATTACCACACAAGCCACTCCACAACACCGGACCAGCGTACCTCAACAGACGACTCAGCTTCTACACCCCCACCCGCCAGCTCCGCTCCATCGACCTCACCCTCGCCACAGTCCCCTGCATTCTAAGAGCGACATCCAGTGGCAGATCGTTCTCCCACCTAGCCACCAAGTCCTGGAACACCCTCTCCACCCACCTACGGCAGACCCAAGACCTGCTGACCTTCAGCAGACTCCTAAAGACCTGGCTTTTCCAGCAGTAACAGCATTCCCCAGCGCCTTGAGAACCTCACGGGTAAGCAGTGCGCTCCACAAATTATATGTTTGATTGATTGGTTGATTGATTGATTGATACAACCAAGGTCTAAATCAGGCCCTTAATGTGTCCCTAAACTACTCTGCCACTGACTTAGCTGAAGTCTCTGCTTGTGTAGTGACTGTACGTACCAACTCTTCTCAAATTGCAAGTTGCTCATAATTCATAAAATGCTGCTGCTGAATCATGCAAAGAAAACTTGAAATGTACAGTTATCAATAGATAACTAGAGAATGTATTGGCCCTAACTAAGAGACTTCCATGTTGTGAAACGTGTATCGCCCTTTTTTCGTTTGAGTAATTAATACAATTTAGTCTGTTTAAACAATCAGTATTCTGTTGTCTAGGAAATTACTGGATATCATTTTCCATAAACTTATATTGAGAATTGATTTACGACTTGCAGACCTTAAACTAAGCAGGTTTGTGTTATACAAAAAACTGATAAGCACAACAAACACGCATTCTGACTCAATCAACGTAAATGTAATAAACGCTTCAAAACAAAAACCCCCAATCCTCTTAAAATTGTCAAAACGACCTCTATACGGTGTCATTAATTTATGACTGTATGAAACAAAGGTAAATTGCACACAAGATTTAAATGCTCTGGAAAAAACTGCTATGACTCCTTCCTAGACTAAAAAATGATTCCTCAAATTCAAAGTCAGGGTTCCGCCCATCATAAAATAGAGCTTGAAAAAATAAATTTGACAAAATCATGAAATGCGAAGAAACATAAGTACTGGCAGAATTTATGACTACGCTGACAGAAAATGAGACATAAAACGGTCGTAATCCCCAGCATCAAATACCTGTATTGAAATCTGAATGTGTAGTGAACAGATTTTAAAATAGAGCTCAACTCATTTTGATGATTTATCTGGGATACAACAAAATTACAGTCAGAAGGCGATCACTATAAAAATTAAATTTGTAGTAGCCGGCTTTTCACTATTTTTTTTTCAGATCAAAAAGAGGATATAATCATATTTTGCGTACCATACTGTATTACAATAAATAAGCAATTTATTTACCAAGTTTAGAAACATACCTTTCAGTACATTTTTGTCTTTCTTTTTCCATATCACAGTTGCCAAATCTGTCCCCGATGGTGTTGACAGCTTTAAAGCAATCCACAGAGCCAACTGTTGCATCTGAAAAAAAATAGTGCAAGGTAACACTAATTATTATACGATGTTGACTGCTTGTACTCTCAAATCAGCCTTCAAGATCAATCAAAATGAAACTGTGAACTTCTCAAGTACAAAAACATCAGTGGGGAAAATCTTACTGCTTACAACTTCCATATGGGTATTTCGATGAACCAGACTCCGCACACCTTGCACTCATTTTGGCAAATGCCCAACCCCAGGACTAGAGCAGTCAATTGCTAGGCAATCCCACAAGGATGATCCCTGAACTTGAAAAGATCAACCACTATCCTGTTGTAGCTAGTCAAAAGACGTAGCTGAGGATTCTGGTCAGTGGATAAGGGACCAATACTTTGGTAAAGTAGGCATGCAATATAGCCTTATAGCCTGCTGTAGCGGGCTATACCAGCTATTAAAGGCCTGCTGCAGCGTTAAAAACCCGAGCCGAAGGCGAGGGACTTTAACAAGGCAGAGGGACTTTAAAAGCCGGTATAGCCCTGCTACGAAGGGCTATAAGGCTATTAGAACATTCCGCCACTAGAGGGCAGAAGGTTCTAACAAATAAAACAAAGGCTTCTGGGATTTTGTACCTCAGATCTGAACTATTAGCGATCGGTAAGTGCATGAATTGCCTGCCCCACATACCCCCGTCAGCAGTTGTGTGTGACCTTGTCTGTAAGTTCTGTGGATGGACAGCTTCTCCCAGGGCGAAGGGCAGGGACACTCAACCGATATCTAAAAACAGTGCCCTTCGGGAGAAGAACTTAGAGGAAGGGAGCCCCCTTAAGGCCATCCTGCTTAACATCAGGTCTTTAAGGAAACATGAATTTGAGCTTTTCAACCTCTTAACCGACCATTATGTTCATAACAGAAACCTGGCTAAATGATGCCTCCAACCCCACGATTACCAATGCGATCATCCCGGGTTATCGGATTCTTAGAAAGGACAGACCAGGGGGTAGCGGCGGGGGAGGGGCCATTTATAAAAATCTTTATTCCTCTTCACTACTCCCCATTGCAGAGATAGAGGGAGCTGAGGGGCTTGGCATCTTTTTAACTGTGTCAGCACACCAATCTATTGCGGGAGTGGTAATTTACCGTCCACCGGGCACGGCCGGAAAATTCCTAGAATCAATTGGTCATGCTACAGCCCCTATTGCGACCAAATATAAGCATTGCCTGATACTCGGAGATTTTAATATCCATATGGATCAAGTAGAAGAACTAGAGCCATCTTGACTGTGTGAGTCAATGGGTATTTTCAATTTGGATCCCTATGTCTTCTGGCCACCCATGAACATATCTTGTACCAGGTCTTCTCATCGATTTGTATAGAAAGGGATGAACCTCTTCCTATGATTTAGTCGGATAATTTTCTGCTTATTTTCAGAATCCCTAAATATTTCAGCTGTCCTCAATCACACTGTAGACCCCACCCGAACATCTTTAGGACTTTTAAAAATTTCACAGCTGCAGCAGTGGACAATGCACTAAGGTTGTACCCCATTCCTTTTAATGGATTATTGGAGAGCTAAGTTCTCTCCTTGGAGAGCTGGCTTCAGCTCCGCTCGGCAGAACTGGAACCCCCTACAACTCGGGCAGCTAAGGCCAGTAGGGCTGCTGCTCCATGGTTTCTGGAGGCCCTCAGAAAAAGTAAAAGTGCATGTAAAAGCCTTCAGAGATTATGGCGGAGGAATTTTAATCCCTCTGATAAAGCCATCTATAAACAGGCTCTGAAAGCTTACTACTCCAAGGTACGTGAAGAAAAGAAATGCTTTCTTGCCACCAAAGTGGAACAGGAGGAGAATAAAAGCAAGGAATTATTCAAAATCGTCAAAGATTTTACTTCTCCGAACGCTGTGATCAGCCCTTTTATTCCATCTAGTGACTGGAGAAACAGTCTAGTGCAGTATTTTTTTGAGAAGATCAAAAATATCCAAGATTCCTTTAGGGACTCGCCCCAGGTAGTGGGATCGGATGTATGTCGTTACAACGCGTGGTATTACCACGCGTACCGTTACAACGCAGGTTTTACAACGCAAGTCGTTACAACGACTTGCGTTGGGGGGCGCTGGATAGTGTAATAGTTTAATTTACTATTCCACCTCCAGTCCCCGTGGATAGTAGGGAAGGTGTTGGATAGTAAATTAAATTATTCCCTATCCTACAGCGCCCTCCAGCGCAAGTCGTTGTAACGACTTTCCTTGTAAAACCTGCGTGGTAATGGTACCGCGTTGTAAAAGATTCTTGGAAAAGGATGTTCCCCGTGTGATCAAGCACAGTGATCTCCAGCAGGAGACCCTCTATGCACGGAGTGTCTCTTTTACAATTCCCGCCTATTTCTCTGGATAAATCTCTCGAGATATAGAAGGCTTTGAAATCTGGCTCCCCTATGGACCCTTGTCCAGCGCGAGTACTAGTGTATTGCTGAGGATTTAATCCAGCAGTGAATCGAGTGTTGAACTCTTCACTGGCGGAGGGAAGAATGCCGGAGTGCTGGAAACACGCTAGAATTCTCCCATTGCTAAAAAAACCTACAGCTGACCCATTGATTGCAAGTAACTACAGGTCTATTTCACTGTTGCCTTTTTTTTCCAAAGTTTTGGCGAAATACGTCAACAGTGTTACCACAGGGTTTATGGAGGTTAACAACATATTACATCCTAGCCAATCTGGGTTCAGATCTGACTTTAGTACCGAGACAGCCCTACTAGAAGTTTCTGAAACTATCAAAACCACCTTGGATAGTGGGGGGAACGCGGTACTTGTACTACTAGATCTGTCGGCGGCCTTTGATACTGTGCCCCTAGACCAACTCCTGGAAAGACTACAGGATTGCGGGATTGGAGGCACGGTTTTCAAATGGTATACTTCCTTTTTAAGTGGCCGTCAGCAAACTGTATGGTCCCCTCCGTTCTCAGCCCTTATCACCCCCATGAAAGTGGGTGTTCCCCAAAGCTCTGTGCTTAGCCCAGCCTTGTTTAATATGTATATGGCCCCACTTGCACTTTTAACTGAGCAATACGGTGCTAAATTTTGTCTTACGCCGATGACACACAACTTCTGTTTACCAGTGAGAAGGGCAGCGTGGTTCGAGGTAGTGAGACTAACATCTGTTTAACGGAGGTCTTCTCCTGGCTACGGCAGAGCCAACTAAAGTGTAATCCTGAAAAGTCTAAGATTATTTTTTACGGACCCAACCGGAGCATAGAGTGGCACCTCTGGTGGCCACAGGACATGTCTCCCCCCAAGTAATCAGTCACTTCAGTAAAAAATCTTAGGGTAAAGATGGATTCTGACATGTCCGTGAAGACCCAAATTCAAACTGTGGCCGGCACTTGCTTTGGGCTCTTAAAAATGCTGGGGAACTTCCTCCCCCTGCTGCCAATCGCCCTCAAAAAGTCAGTATTTCAGGTCCTTATTGCATCTAGACTGGACTATGCCAATGTGCTTTATTTAGGCCTACCGGAATACCTTCTGAGCCGCCTCCAGGTGATCCAGAATATAGCGGTCAGAGCTATTCTTATGACTGCACCCAGGGATCACATAACTCCCCACTTAAAATCTCTCCACTGGCTTCTGGTGCATAAGAGGGTCCAGTTTAAGGCCCTCATCTTGGCCTTCAAGGCCCCACACAACTCTGGGGCCCATTACATTAGGAAAAGGATACAGCATTATGCCCCAAAACGGACACTGAAGTCCTCGATGCAGTATCTGATGACCATTCCTAGGTTTTCCCGTTCTCGCAAGGGAGGCCGCTCTTTCCAAGTGTTAGCGCCCCGCTTATGGAACGGTCTCCCCATTGCCCTTAGACAGACAACTGACCTAGGCAAGTTCAGGAGGAAGTTAAAGACCTGGCTATTTTTATAAGTAGCATTAATCCTGGAGCCATGTATCCTTTTTCAGCCTTTTTTCAGTGGTTATTAGCGCCGGGACACTCCATGGAGTAGCCGTGCGCTCTATAAATACCCAATTACAATTACAATGGGAGCTCGATGGCATTGAAATTCCCTCAGGCTCCCTGAAGCCTTTGTTCACAGCCAGAGCTGTGAACAAAGAAACATTGGAATGTTGGAGCTCCGGGCTTATACCAGCAATTATAAGCCTGGAGCACTCCATTTTTTTCAATGGAGCTACCAACATTCCAATGTTCTAATATAGCCTTATAGCCCGCCGTTACGGGCTATACCGGCTATTAAAGGCCTGCTCCAGCGTTAAAAGCCCGAGCCGAAGGAGAGGTCCTTTAACAAGGGAGCAGGACCTTAATAGTCGGTATAGCCCAGCTACGGAGGGCTATAAGGCTACTAGAACATTCTGCCACTAGAGGGCAAAATGTTCTAACAAATAAAACAAAGGCGTCTCGGAGCCCGAGGGGGTTTAAATCCCCTTGAGCTCTGAGAGGCCTTTGTTCATAGCGTATAGAGACCCTCTGGGAACTCTAATGCGGAACCCCCGTCTGAAGGTTTAAGTGCCAATACTGCAGGAACTGTTTTAAAGTAAGCCTTTAATGAGGGCGGTGGCTTGACCTTAATAACAGGCTTCTGAGCTTTAGGTATTTTTTTGCCAGTCTTCTTGGAAAATTTAGCCTTGGATTTAGCTAATGCCAGTGGTGCAATATCTGTCCGTCCGCCCCCACTACCTTGTTTTCCACTTTTGCTTCCGAGCGTGGATCCGGAAGCCTGGCTTCCTTGTGACTCACTGCCTGACATACTTTTTTTGCGTTAACAGTATTCTCAGTATTAGTCTCAGTATTAGTCAAATTATTTTGAAGCCCTACCCCAGTGCACTGTGGGTTAGGTAGTTTTAGCTGCGTGGTACCAAAATCTCTACCGACGTAGGAAATCCTCGATGATACTCTTCTCCCTCTCCTAACTTCAAAGGCCGCCTTTGCCCACCGTATAAGTCCCCCTTCAGCAATACTAATATTGTGCCCTCTCACCTTTTTATTACTGATTTGCAGATGTTTTATATCGATAGTAGTGGCTTCCGCCGCATCGGGGCTTTGTGCCTTATCCAGGTCGAAGTCCAGCTGAGGGCTTATCCGAGTTAAATATGTCCTGACCCCAGGGGATCCACTGCCGAACTGAGCATCGGCACAGTGCACCGAATCTAAGCTAGAAAAGCGAGCGGCGTTTCGTCTAACGCCCGCCGGCAGCTCTGAAGCCTGTCCCGCCTCCAGATACAGTCTCTGCATCAGCGCGATCCAGCCGCGACCCAGCGTTCCACACGAAATCTCCCAAAACACTCACATTAACGAAATTTCATCTTCTAGGCAAAGCGAGTGTTCCTGTAGGCTCCGATAGTCCGTATACGACCTCAAACTTGCGCCGCAACCGGCCGGACATCCGAGCCTCCCGACTAGCCAACGCTGCTAGCCGCCATGTTCTCCTCGAAATCGACCTGTTGTGATTTCTTATGTTAGCTGAATATTGTAGGCCTGAAATTTATTTTTCCTTGGGAAGGCTCTTCTTAGTCCAATGTAGTTAGCAGATTTTGTGTGCAGGCGAGGCTATTTTGTTCACATGGTTCTTGTTGCAGGTGCAAAGACACATCTCGTTAGGCAGAATACCCCTTTGTTTTAGGAGTTAGGATGGTAAGAGAAGCCGCCATGGGAGTGTACAGGAATGCAGATATTATACTTTAGGCGGAGAAGGTGCCTGGGACCCAAGGACATCCAAACGGTTGTTGGACGAAGTCAGAGTTTTGAAAAGTACGAAAAGGAGACCCCTCTGAAGGGGCGTGTGAAGGGTGTGTTCTACTGTTTTGAGGTTTTCTATTAACAGAGCCCCGAGGGAGGAGGGCAGAACTAGAGAAGGAGAGAATGGGAGAGGGCAGGTTAGGAGAAGGAGCAACTTAAAACGAGCTCAAGTGAGTGTACTTCTGAGGAAGTCCTCACTACTGACACGTTTCTCTTCTCTTGCCTGGGAATGATGCTATGTAGGGATGTCACTTTAGCGATAGGGTTGGGACAGACTAATTGATTTTCCTTTCAGTTTAATGAATACTAAAATAGAGACTGGAGCAGTTATCGCATGCCTGATGCTTTTGGAATTAACTAACATCCTTATTCTGAGTTGAATGAGACTCTTGCATAGGATTATGTTTGTATTAGTGCCCATTTATTTTCTTAACCTCGTACTGAGGAGTCTGTACGTTCAGTTATTTTTGGCTTTGTAATAAATTCCTTAACATTTGATTTTGTAGTCAGTGATTCTTTGAGGTTGATTCTGCTGGTCATTTGAAGAATGGGTTTCCCATTTACACTTCTTAGCAGATAAAAGGATCCAGTATACAGAGGATTCTTAAGATTGGAAAGGTAAGATCAAAGGGATAGGTAAGAATCCAGCGTTATCAGTTGGTAGCAGAGAGGATGGTTATCTCGAGAGTAAGGGGAAATCTAGATTAGGATAAGAGATTCCCGAGCCCATAGAAGTCAAGCGATGGTTGTCCGGAGGATCGTCAGCGGAGAACGACAGCTATTGATGGAAACTGACGGAGAGTGACGGCGCGGCGAAAGCAGCAGTTCGTGGGAGAGTGAGTATGAACAGGGTTATGTGTTGTTAGGTTGTGGTGTTGTTTTGATGGTGTGATGTCTTGCGGAGTTAGTGTGAGTGTTGAGTGATTGTGAGATTAGGCTGTGAGCGCACGCAGCCTGGGAAATCTTCGGCTTGACGAATAGCCTGAGAGATTGTGGTGTAGAAGAAATCCAGAGAGTAATTGGAGATCATTGATTGGAGATTCGTGAGACGTCATCGATTACCCGGACCGAGATAGGGGGAGCGAATGTGTGAGTAACCAACACTGGTCGTGGGTTGCTGTATGTGGATCATCGAGCATTTCAAATCTATCAGAGGAGGTGATTGTCCGGTCGGACGGACAGTTACCAGATTGAGGTAGACAATTTCACAAGACTGTGGACGGACAGTCAGAGAAGTAACTTGTTTGGTCATTTTGTGAACAAACGGTTATTTCAGAGTATGAAAGGGACGCGTGATTGAGTACGAGAAAGTCTAAAGGAGGGGAACTACCTGCAGCGGAGGAAAAGTGACGTCA
This sequence comes from Lissotriton helveticus, assembly GCF_964261635.1. Classification (NCBI taxonomy): domain Eukaryota; kingdom Metazoa; phylum Chordata; class Amphibia; order Caudata; family Salamandridae; genus Lissotriton; species Lissotriton helveticus. Next base: position 648,473,980 of record NC_136072.1, on the reverse strand, counting down.
GAGGGTGCTGCGCAACGATAGGTCGATTGGTGTGAAGCCGCGCTGGTATTGGTTAATTGTCATCAAGAAGTAAAGGTGCGCTTCGAAAGGAGGAAGGTGATTTTATCATGAAGTGTTTTAAAGTTCTAGGAGATATGTTTAGAGGAGACAAAAGGGTGGTTACTCAGGGAGGAGAAGAAGCTCCGCCTGAGGATACCCCAGCTCATTAAATGGCTACGAATGTAGGGTTGCATACTAATGTAAATGTATGTGTCTTGTAAAGCGCACTGCTGCCCTGAGGCGTCGTGGCGCTGTAGACCGCTGGGGAACCCGTCCTGGCTATGCCTGTGAGATGGTACCTACTGGGTATCTCCAAGGTGAAACCACGCATCCCCGGCGAATGTTTGGGGCCGTTGTAGAGATGAGGCAAGCTAATGCCCAGAGTTGCCGAGTGTGATCCCTGGTTAGAGTAGGCACCGAGTCGAGAATTATCGAGTCCGCTGACCCTGGTCCACAACACTGCCGCGTCGGGAATTGAACCCTGGTCCCGGGCCGTTCTCTGCTTCCGGGTCTGCCGCCTCTAACCAGTGAGCCACACCACTCCACATTACTATACTTTGGCTCGAGAATTGGTTTAAAATGACAGAAGGAAATGAAGAACTGACCTTTGCCCGTTATGGTACCTTTAGATTGGAAGTATTACATTGATTGGAAACAATTATGGCTTCTTTGCGACCTTTACCTAGACCAACGCAGTTTGAAGCATTACATGATGGATTAGGGCAGCTCATGAGAGGAAGAGAGAGCAAAGTCAGGAAAGAGTCAGGGCATTTTAAGATGCAAGATGGGATACATTAGTGAAGAGATGGAGAGTACAGACTATCGAGGGGGCTAAGTTGTTTCCATTGCGGGAAAGGACAGGAGATGCACAAAAGAAGAGTGCGGAGGAGAGCGATTACCCAGCACCGGCAGAGGGAACGGGCCAATCACAGGTTCCATCTGGTGCAGGAATAGTTGGGAGTTTCTCAACCGGAGGGTTGGGAAAGCAGACACCAGTGAACACGGAGGTAAAGAGAGTCACAGATGTTAGGAAGTTGCTGGACGCTCTTACGGTACCGGTCACCATTGGTCCCATAGTGTAGGTGTACGCCCCAGATCAGGCGAGAGATGGGAGTTCATCACAGTCAGGAGTAAGAGAGAGGACTAGCTTCGAAGGGAATGACACAGTGAGGCGGGATAGTTCAACTGCCGAGGCCCATAGAGTCAAGCATGCCATTGCCAGCTACTGAGGACTTGTTAAGGGGCCAGATGGAGATGAGGACGGCAAGACCGAGGTCCCTTGCCGATTCATGATCAGATCTAAGAATGTGGGAACCACCTGTGAGGAATAGGAATGACAGGAAGTTGGGATCACAGAAGTGAAGGGAACAGACCAGTCCTGAGGGATACAGTTGAAGGGAATAGGTGTAGCGAGCGGAGCAGTAGGGGCAAAGAGTTGAGTGGTGCATCTAATCAAGGTACTCTGAAAGCGGCTGTAAGGGCAAAGAGGCTGGATGTAGTGGGACTGAAAGCAGAGGGGGATCAGATAATTGAGGGAAACTTGCCTCTTGAGAGAGTGGAGCATTACAAACCAGATGAATTACTGTTTGTAGCAAAGGATGTGACTCTGAAGGCAAGGTGGGCACATGCGAAACTGTCTGATTTAGCGAAGCGGTATGAGGTGGATTGGTCTAAAACTAAGATGTTACAAGGGGGTCATCAGTTGCAGTACAGTGATCAGGAACTGGAGGAGAAGAGAGTCATTGGATTGAGGACTCATATTCGGGAATTGGTTGTAGGGATACGCGCATGGAAAATGCTCGATAAGTGGGAAGAAAGATGGTCCAAAAAGAAGTGTTAAAAGGAGCGTAGGAGAGACGCCGCCTCCAGGAGTGGGAATGATGGGAGTACAGAATTATCCTTTGCGAGAGGTAGCTAGTGAAGGATATGTGCATGTGCCTTGAAGAAGAGGTGACTTAGCAGCGTTCACAAATGATTTCCCTAAGTTGAGGGAGAAGCCAGTTGAATGGTACAAACAGGTTGATCGCTTTGTTAAGATCTCAAAGGTGTTATGGATCGATTTGAATACGCTGTTAGACATTGTAGTTCCGAGCGATTTGTGGGCAGCGTGTAAAGTTGCTACTGATTGGCCTACTTCTGAACCAGATAGGGATCCTGTTACGAATAGTCCCTCGCCTATTGTCATGAAAAGGTTTGAACAGGAGATCACATGGCTGATATCCAAGATAGCACCACAGGATATTGATTGGGTCAAAATAGATCGAACAGTTCAGGAACCGAAGGAGACAGTACATGAGTATTATGAAAGACTGTTGCAAGTCTTTAAACAGTACAGTGGGCTAGATACTTTAGACCCCAGAGACATGGGACAGTTTGTTTCAAAGTTTATTTTGGGGCTGAGGCCAGAGATTAGCCTTATGATTCAGCAGCATTTAATCTGTTAGCAAAATAAGCCAGTGGATGAAATACTGAGATATGCCAGATACTGCAGTGATGACGTGGACTCAAAACATAGGAAGCTCAAGGATAAGCTGATGTTAGTCCAGATGCAAGCTGCTGATAAGGGGCTCCAGATGCAGTCGAGTGGAGGGACGTTAGGTAGAAATCAGGGACGCAATCAGGGAGAAATTCAGAATGGTCAGAATCATGGAAAGGGAACATCAATAGACCCTAAAACAGGAATGGATGTGGGGACGTTGAAAAAGACCACTGCATGTCATCTTTGTCCCCAGTTCGGACACTGGAAACGTGAGTGTCCATTGAACACAGCAAATCAGTTGCTGCAGGAGGTAGGGGCAGTGCAGATGCCTGAAATGGTTAATACAGTGTCGAGGCCAAGATCAATGAAAGGGGGGACATTGGTTCCACAAGCACAGGTTCCACAGCCGCCGAGGATCCTGCAAGGGACTCTGACATACCAGCAGATGCCTCTCTTTGATGGGTATGATAAGTACGGTCCTGACCCGTTGGCATGACGGTGCCTGAGAGGGGAGGAAGACTGCACACTTGGGGCAGGCTTGGAGGTAGACCAGAGGGGACCGTTTGTAGAGGCAGGCATTGACAGTCATCCTACCACCTTTTTGTTTGACACTGGTGCTACCCGCTCTACTGTAAGATCTGCAGTAGTTCCCAACCTACCACTCTCAGGACAATCAATCCAAGTTGTAGGAGTGCCGAACAAGAAAATGACAAGCCCACTGACTGAGCCGATACCTGCAAGAATAGAGACTTTCCGAGATAGACTCCAGTTCGTGGTATGAGACTCAAGCCCAGTCTGTCTGTTAGGAAGAGACCTTCTGTGTAAGCTAAATTGCACTATCTATTGCACCCCCAAGAGAGAGGAATTACAGACAAAATACGATAATGCCCCTTTTAAGGTTGCAAACCAGTACTTGTGCATTGAGATGTACCCTGTGGTAACGGTGGAAGAGCTTCCACTTGACTTAAGAGAGTCAGTCGTGTTAAAGGTTTGGGATTTCACAGGAGAGGATATCAGACTGATTAAAGGAGTTGAGCCAGTTAAGATCCAGGTTAAGTAAAATGTGGAGTTTCCAAGAACACCTCTGAATAATCTGGTGCCAGAAACGACTGCAGGGATAAAACCTGTAATCGACTCCATAATTAAGTAGGGACTTCTGAAAGAGATAATGGTTAGTCCATGCAATTCACCTATTATGGGATTGCCGAAACCAAATGGGAAATTCAGAATTGCGCAAGACCTGCAAAAGGTCAATGCAATAGTTGTTCCATGTTCTCCGGTGATACCGAATCCATCAGTGATATTGTTTCAGAATCCTTGCAAGGCAGAGTGGTTCACGGTGATTGATCTGTGTCAAGCCTTCTTTTCGATACCTCTTCATGAGGAGAGATAATTTATTTTTGCATTTAAGCTAGAAAACTGTGTGTTAACATGGTATCGCATCCCTCAAGGGTATACAGAGAGTCCGTCAATTTTCAATCAGATCTTGAAGAAGAATCTTGAGAGTCTCGTGTTGCCACAGAACTCTGTTCTCATGCCATACATTGACGACCTCTTGGTCGTGTCAGAGATGCTTGCAGGATAGACACAATTGCCTTATTGAATCATCTGGCAGAGAATGGACACAAGGTGTCTCCAAACAAACTACAGTATTGTTTGAATGAGATGCAATACTTGGGTCACCGGATAGAGAAAGGCAAGAGAAAGGTGTCACCCGATCGAATTGAAGCAATCAGAGGAGTTGGCCTAGCGGCTAAGGCGCTCGACCTCAGACCTGGGGATCTGAGTTCGAGTCTCGGTAACTACGCCAAAAACCTCCTGTGATTCTGGGCAAATCACTTAACCTCCCCGTGCCTAAAATGAAAGTGTCTCCTCATGTAACGTAACTGGAAAAAATGTAAAGCGCTCTGATACCTGATTCGGTTCGGGTCTAGTTCGCGCTATATAAAACTCTGTCGCTAATGGATTCCCAACTTCTCTCTGAAAGCAAATCCTTTGCAGAGGCTGACGCACAAAGATGTGAGTGACCCGGTACCATGGGACAATGACTGCTTGAAGGCGTTTTTGGAGCTGAGAGAGGACCTATGTCGTGCTCCGGCTCTAGGAATGCCTGATTACAATACGCCTTTTTCATTATTTTGTTGTGAATGAGAAGGTTGTGCATTATCAGTTTTGACTCAGGATCATGCAGGTGTCCGTTGACCAGTTGCCTATTTCTAAGCTACTTTAGATCCAGTAGCTACAGCGTTGCTGGATGTCTCAAGTCCGTTGCTGCAACAGGTGTCAGTATTGAAAGGTGTGAAAGAATTGTGATGGGGCATTCTTTAAATGTGTATGATCCGCATTCTGTTGAACTGCTCATCACAAGGACAAAAACACAGCACCTGACTAACAGTAGACTCACACGCTACGAGCAGGTTATACTTGCTGTGGAGAATGTGACTCTAAGAAGGCGTTGTGTTCTGAATCCAGCCACATTGATGCCACTACCAAAAACATTGGATGAAGATTGTGAGGATCACGACTGTCTGGAAGTGACTGAACTCTATACCAAACCAAGACCTGACATTGTTGATGAGCCACTGTCCGACCCTGATGAGATATTCTTTTGTTGATGGTTCATGTTTAAGGGACAGTGTCGGTCAGTTGAGAGCAGCATTTGCTGTATGTACCATCACAGGAGTCGTCAAAGCTGCTTGTCTAGAAGGAGTATACTCCGCACAGGTAGCTGAAATCATTGCTTTGACTCGTGTCTGTTTAGCAGCCGATCAAATTCGAATCACCATTTACACCGACAGCCAGTATGGGTTTGGTGTGGTTCATGACTTTGGACAGTTATGGTCACAGAGGGGTTTTAGGACATTGTCTGGATCTCCCATTAGGAACGGGGAGTTTATAAGGCTACTATTGGAAGTTTTGCAGTGCCCAAGGGAGATAGATGTGGTAAAATGTGCTGCACACAGGAGAGGAACGGATTTCGTCTGCAAGGGACTAGCTGATATGGCCCGTTCTGTCTCATCAGGTACAGGCTGCTGCTGTTCCAGCTTCAAGCGACCTTTGTCCAGGGGATAGGGTGCTTGTCCGAAAGCACATGAGGAAGAGTTGCTTGGATGTTCGCTGGCAAGGCCCTTATTAAGTAATCCTGGTAACAAACACTGCAGTAAAAAGTGGAGGACTACACGCTTCGCACACCTGCAGAGTTTCAGCACCCTTGGAAGAAACAGCTCCCCTCCCGAATGAAAATCCTGCTGAGGTGGCAGGGCTACTGGAGGGGACAAGCCAAGCTGTGAGGGTGACTGAAGAAGCTGCTTGCTCACCAGGCCAAGTTGATGTGGGTCACAACAACAGCGAAACCGATACTGCTTCAGAAACAGGAAGTTGCTGTGAGAGTGGTCCAGAATCAGATTCAGCAGAAGAGAGTGGCGACAGGGTGAGCGAGAGAAAAACAGAAGAACTCAAAATACAGAGGAAGTGTGGCCTGAAAGGCAGAGCTGACTGAATCTTGCTTTTGGGGACAGGATGTGGTCTCACGGCTAAACTACAGACTTTGGAGCTGGTAACCAAGGTTCGATCCTCGGGGGTCACTTCCAAATCCTCTGATTCTGGGCAAATCAGTTAGCCTCCCCGTGCCTACCAAAAAATGATTGTGTCCTTGTGTAAAATAACTGGTACTCATGTAAAGCGCTCCAATACCTTTGGGTCGTGTTCGCGCAATATAAATCTGCAAAACAAAATTGCTATTGGTACTCTCCAAAGAACATGTGTGATAAGCCCATTGGGACTGGTGACAAAGCGAGACCTGCCCAAAGCAAAAAAGCTGAGGTACGCAGGGACTGGAGGAAAATAATATGGGATTTCGTTAGGGCTGTTTGATAATGTTAAGTGCCTTCTTTTAATTTGATTTTGCATTATTCACTTTTGCTAATGCTCTCATAATCATTCCACTAACTGCTTGCCATTTTGACACAAGTTTAACGTAAAATAAAGAGCTGTGGAGGCACCATTCCTGTTGTCTCTTGCAGAACCAAGTAGGGGGCCCTTCCCTAAAATAAACCCAATAGGGTCCCTGGCCAGTCTCTACCAGCTCATCCCCATCACTAAGCCCAAGCGTGGTCTGATGAGACTGCTGTATGTTTTTCCAACTTAGAAGACCCACAGCCTCTCTCCTGGGGTCAGGGACCATATGTAGATAGCTCTTTGGCATGATTCAAAAGTTGTAAACTAATTTCTTATACTCATTGAGACTCTTTTCCACTGCAGACTCTTATGGAGACATGTTAGGGAACATATGAATGAGTCTGTCAGCATATTCCTTCTCTTTCTACTTTTGAACGACCAGAGGACCATAACTCGGTTACCAGGCCCCATCAATAGCATCATCCATGATCCCCACCTCTCTACTGCAACGTGGGGTCTTAGTGAAAGTGTGAAGGCTTTCACAATGTGTTCTCTACCAAAAAACTCCTGACTCTCAGTAGATAGTCCACCGGTGTTTATACTATTTCTAGAACCCTATCAGGTGGCTGTTCGAGACAAAACCACTAGGCAGACCTATGTCAGCCTGTCGCTGCTGTCAAAACTTTCTATCTGTTCCACCATGGATACCAGAATATGGATCGCACAGTATTTAAGCTCCCCCACTCCCCCAGTGGAGGTAATCCATGTTGGTGCAAGAGTCTTCTAGTGGACTGACACTTTTCTTTTTCTTTTAGGGATTGTTCTATTGTCCATAACAGACCACATTAGACCTCTATCTTCACTAAACCATTTTAGTTCGAGCTTCAATATATCTGGGCTCCGCAGTAAGAACGCCATATAAGTAATTAGGCCAGTGCGTTAATAATCACTTGCCCTTAGTTAGCATCTGTTCATCTGCAGAAACTTTCGACTACTGATTTTTTGGAGTCTTCCTATGGGCCAGTGATCAGGGTTTAGACAAGCACTTGCAAAGCCAACACGCTTCGGGTAATATGCTAACACGTTGTGCAAGTCCACTAAGGTCCAACTAAAAATAATAGGTGGGGTGTCCTGAAGGGACCATTCTCTTCGATACACTTGTGTTTTTGTTGAAATAGAGGTGAATGGCAAGGGGGCCTTCATTATAGTCTTTGTTTAGTTTCTGTAACACAGAAAGAATAAAAGAACGAGACTGAAGGTTTCCTTGCCACCCAACATTCTTTTGACATAGAAACAAGAGGAGTCCGTATTGAAAGCAAGGGAGTTAGTGTATAACCTACCTTTAATTTCTATGGGAAATAATGTGGTACCTGCATCACTTAAGAAAAGCCGCCAGGGGAAACATACACTTAGGAAACAAAGGAACACACAGGTGAGAAAGTGAACAGAGGAGGATATGAGAGGGTAGTCAGTGTGGGGGAATGAGAAGCACACACGGAAAAAACAGAGAAGCAGGAGGGAGATACAAGAGGCTGATTGGGTTGGCAGGCATGGAGCGCACAGGGGAAGTAGGGAGAGACTTAGGAATTTTTGGGGTGGCTTGGGGTCTAGAACTTTTGGTGCAGGATCCTAAGTCTGATAAGCCAGCTATATTTACAGAGCCTCTTATTACTTTGTTTGATACCACCTGCTCTATACCCATATCTTGAGAAAATCTAGCTTTTATTCACTCAGGAGAAGCTCTGCAAACCTCTCTCTAGAACCCGAGAGAGATCGCTCACTTCTCCCCTTGAGTGCGGTTGAGCTGGCTTCTTTGACTGGAGTAATGCTATAAATGTAGTTTCCTGCTAACCACTCTCTGACCATGCACAACAGGTTCTGGGGGCAGAGTTTATTTTTAAGACAAGCTCTGCAATCAGCTGAGGCCACAAGACTAGAGAAGAATCTAGGCACAGGGCACAGCTTTCAGTCCCACCCGCCTCTGACCCAGGTAGCCACGAAAGTCTGTGCACAGCAAGCATCCGGCCCCCTCTCCCCTGATCGAACTGTGCTCTGTCTTTGGCCATGAACTACGGCACTGTGAACTTACTTTTCTATATGTTTATCCACTGCATACTCGTCAGCCTCCCCTCCTATAGCCAGCCATAGAGGGCTATACCGGCTATTAAAGGCCCTCTCCAGCTTTCACAAGGGAGAGGGACTTTAATAGCCGGTATAGCCCTGCTACGAAGGGCTATAAGGCTATTAGAACATTCTGCCACTAGAGGACAGAACGTCCTAACAAAAAAAATAAAGCCTTCAGGGAGCGTGAGGGAATTGGAATCCCCTCAGGCTCCCTGAAGCCTTTGTTCACAGCCAGAGCTGTGAACAAAGAAATATTGGATTGTTGGAGCTCCGGGCTTATACCAGCCATTATAAGCCCGGAGCACTCCATTGTTTTCAATGGAGCTCCCAACATTCCAATGTTCTAATCAGCATTATTATTATTGCCCTCTCTGCCCGCTTTAGAAAATGTATCTGTCCAGTCAAAAATCATTATTTCACTTAGGCAGAAATTACCCCCTGCATCCCTGCTTCTCTCACCTTGGCAGTAACATGATAAAACTAAACTGAACTGAATTCTCTTATAGTCAGCCAAATGTTATTACCAAATCAAAAAATGTTTATCCCCATTTTTAAACATAACAGAAGGAAGTGGAGCTGAATTCGGCATTTGTCTGCCAAGTCAAAATTAATCTTTTTAGTGAAAAATGCAGCTTAAACAAAAGTTATCATATTCAAAATGATAAGTTCCAATAGAATAAAGGTATTTGCCTGTAACTACAGTTTTCCCCCTTGGTATCTTTCAAAGATGTATATGCTTGAAAAAAAACCCTCGTTGAGGTAGGAGTCCCACAGTAACCTTTCAACTGAAGTATAGAATATAACGGTCTAAATGGCTTTATAGCCCATATGGTGAATGAAGTCACAATACTTTTCAAAACCTAGGCACATGTCACACAAAGCAAACTTTTAGTAGACCCATTGTTTTCGATAGTTATTAATGGAGTTCTGGCCAAAGAGAACTGTTTATTTTTTTATACTGGATTGCCTCTTAAAACCTGCCATTTTAATAGCACCCTCACCTCACTGGAACAGGCACTGGCAAAGCAAATACATCTCGCCTACTAATGCTATTGGCTTTGTCAATTATTTTTAGCCATGTTGTACAGTGGTGCGGCTGCCATGCAACATGGCCGAAAGTTGAAAATAATGTGCTGTAACGCGTCAGCACTCCATGCTGCGGTCCAACATGATTGAAATTCTTTAAATGACAGCTATTAGAATTGTCAATGATTTTTGGCTATATGTACAAGAATGCTGTTGCAGTGCAACATGGCTGAAAGTGTAAAAATATCACTATTATGCAAAGTACTGCAGTGTCATAGTGCTTTAAAAAAATGTTCATCCATGTTGCATAGCAGCCGCGCTGCCAGACAACATGGCAAAAAAGAAATTGGCAAAGTCAATTGCTCTCGTAGACTATCTTTTGTTAACAAAACATTGAGTAACATTAACATTAACTCAGTCTTTTATTATCCAGAAGTCTATAAAAAGGGTAGCACTGAGAGGGATTGAATAGCAACCCCTTGGCTCCTATTAACATTGCCACTAAATGCGCTATATGTGGTAACAAGACCTGTAAAAAATACAAGTGACAACAAATTCCATTTACACCAGCAAGCAGCATCACCACGCGATGGATTAAGTCAAATAGTACTTTGTATAACTCAAGAACTGCCTCAACATTACAAATGCTACAAAAGTAGGTGGCTGTTTACTGTTATTTATGGAGTTTACAACTTTGTGTTTATTGAATCAGGCAGAAAAACAACTCCCCAAAAGCCAAATAGCAGGGCACGCCCTTCAGTGTAAGAATTTAAGTGTAGTCTATTTCAATCCGGACCAGCCCTCGACGAATTTAACATGAACATACGGTCAAGAAAAATATAGAATTATACATGAGTAACAGTGAATTACGGAGACTTTGTTCATCGAGGGGTTTTGAGTGACATCAAATAGACAACAAGAGTGAAGCCCGAAGTGAAAAACATCCCTGTAATTCACTTTTTACCCATCTATATTTTTATGTTATGTATTGGCCCCAAAATCATATGTCCCAGCTTCAACTTCTACGCAGGGGGAGAGGACTAAAGGGGACGACATTCATTACATCTGCTATGTATCCCTGTCCCAAAGGTTGAAAAAAAAACGTACCTGCCATCTTTGAGCAACCCCACCACCTTCCCTGCCTTATTTTTCCCTTCTATACCTGTGCTTTCTGCTTTCAGACAAAACACACAAGCAGAGATGCGCTGACAGGCTCTCAGGGAGCCCTGTCAGCTTGGCCTGGAAGGCCTTTCTAACATTACAACTGTGGATAACCAGTTTGGTCATCAACTGTTGCTATATCATAGCAGTGGGTTTTAAGATTCAGCAACTGAAATAAACGATAGAGGCTTTCTATGAGAGACATACATAACATAACTGTAAAACCTTGGAATTTTAATAAATTATACACAACAGCATAGAATACGCTGCTCAACTATCATGCACATTATATGTATGGAGCTTAAAGGTGGTGCTATCTAAATTCAGAAATATATGGACAAAAAACCAGTCCCAAGTCCCTCGTTTGAGGTGAGCTTCACTGTCCGAGCTGCCCACATAATGAAGCGTCACACCACATTGATGTGCGCTGAGCTGTGCAACCACCTATAGCTGCCGACTCTTCAACTGCCAGCAGGAAGTGATGTGTGCAATTCGGAGGGCTAAAGGCCCTCCTAGGGATGGTTACTTAATCAGGCCAGTGATACCCAAAGTATGGGCCAGGGGCCGCATGCAGCCCCCGGTTGACAGCAACACTGGGCTGATGTTTAAGTGACTCAGCATTATCAATAGAAATATGCTAAATAAACAGTGAAGCATATATTTAAAGGTTAATTGATGTTAAAGAAAGGATGTACCTAGGAAGCCCTGCACCACTTATCTTTAGAAACACCTTAATTTTAGGGTTGTCTTGCAGTAAAAGTATAAAAATATGACAAAAGTCTCTTCAACATTAAAAACATTTACTTAATCAACATGCAGAACCACCTTTTCACCTTAGTACATCAGATAATATCAGTGCATTGAGGAGTATTCATTTAGCTTAATGATGGTGTTATCTAAATGCAGAAATACATGGAGAAATACCCACTGGCCAAGGCCCTCGTTTGAGGTGAGCTTCACTGTCCGAGCTGCCCACATAATTAAGCGTCACAGCACAGTGATGAGTGCAGAGCTGTGCAACCACCTATAGCTGCCGACTCTTCAACTGCCAGCAGGAAGTGATGTGTGCAATTCGGAGGGCTAAAGGCCCTCCTAGGGATGGTTACTTAATCAAGGCCAGTGATACCCTAAGTATGGGCCAGGGGCCGCATGCAGCCCCCGGTTGATAGCAACACTGGGCTGATGTTCAAGTGACTCAGCATTATCAATAAAAATATGCTCAGTAAACAGTGAAGCATATATTTAAAGGTTAATTGATGTTAAAGAAAGGATGTAACTAGGAAGCCCTGCACCGCTTAACTTTCGAAACACCTTCATTTTTAGAGCAGTCTTGCAGTAAAAGTATAAAAATATGACAAAGTCTCTTCAACATTAAAACGTATTTAATTAACATGCAGAACCACCTTTTCACCTTAGTACATCAGATAATATTAGTGCATTGAGGAGTATTCATTTAAAAGTGATAGTTTTCAAACATGAATTTAGAAACCGTAATTCTTCCCCCCTAACCCCAAAACAATTTCAATAGTGAACTAAAGAGGCAAGTCAGTTGTAATGTACCCTCTTTGGGTAGCCTAGGTTCTTATTATACATGTACATCATTAACGTTTATTAAATCAAACACAGGAGAAGGTTTTGTACAGCAAACACCTGAATTCATGTATTGTGAGATCTTATCTGTGATAATGAAGAAAAGGGAGAAAAAATGAAATAAAACAATTGTCTAGGATCCCTCAATCAGGTAAATTGGGGAAGCCCTTTTGTTCATCACCCACTAGATGTATATGCTTAGCTTACCCTACACCTGACTTACCACTAAAACCCCCTTGATTCCCTCTTGCCTGACCACCACACTGCTGCCTTCAATGCAGCCCTTGGTCACATCAAAGACTAACTTGTTGGCCCCTGGAAAAATGTTTGTGAGTACCCATGCCTTAAGGGGTGTCTTGACGTCTTGATCTCCACTAAGGTAGGTGGGCTCACCCTTCTTCTCAACCACCTCATAAGGCCCAGTCCAATGGTTTTGGAAGGCCCCACATGCTTCACCCCCTGCCCAAGTTGAAATACCACAGGGGTAGCAGTCTGGTCGTACCACTGCTTCATAACGTCATGGCTAACCTTCATGTTCTCAGAAGCTTACTTCCAGAACTTGGCAATCTGGTTCCTTAGGGCCAGCAGGTAGTTAACCCATTGTGGGGGGGCTTCTTAGAAACTTGTCCCCCCGACCAGAGTGAGAGGTACCAACAGGTCCATAATCATGCCTTTTAAGGTCTTGTTAAATCTTTTAACAAGCCAATTCGTTTGTGGATAGTAGGGTGTGGAAAACTTGTAAGTTACTCAACACTCCTTCAACCTTGACTTCATTTATGCAGACATGAAGTTGGTTCCCTTGTCTAACACCACTTCTTTGGGGAAATACTCTCTGGAAAAAATCCCCATCAGGGCCCCAGCCAATGCAGGTCAGTTACAGTTTTCAGAGGTATGGCCTCTGGGTATTCAGTGGAGTGGCCCACCAAGACCAGGATAAACCTGTTGCCTAGGGCTGTCTTGAGGTCCAAAAGTCCTACAATGTTGACGCTCACCCTTTCAAATGAGGTGCCAATGACAGGTAACTGATTCAGGGGAGCTTTTCCTTTGTCTTCCCACTGCCCTGGCAGGTTAGGCACGTCTTTCAGAATGCATCTGAGGAGATTCTCATCCAGGGCCAATAGAAGTGGGAGGCAAGCTTGGTAAAGGTCTTGTCCTGCCCCAGGTGTCCTGCCAGGGGTATTTCATGAGTCTACTCCAGTACAAAAGACCCTGTAGCATTGGGGGACTATCAACACGTGTTGCCCCATGCACAGGTGCCTTAATCTCACTATATGGGAGATCATTCTAATAGTATATGAGGTGATCTTCAGCGGTATCACCAGCTACCTGGGCTTCAGCTTGCACTCGTTCTATGCCTTACAGAACTCCTCCCTGGTGGCTCCCCCTTCTGCTTGCCATCTTGCAAACTCAAGCAGGTTGCCAAGGGAGGCAATGCCCTTCGTGGGAGGCTCCAGGACGGCCTTCCAAGGTTCCCCATTCACCTTTATCGTGGGACATTCAGCGGTTGGTTTCCCACATCCCTTGCCCTTCCTTCTCTTGGCAACTATCTAGGCTATTTTTCCAGGCTCCAGACCTCCTTGACTCCCCTCTTGGGCTGCTATGGACCTTGTGGTCACACAGATCGACTCAAGCAAACCCAACATTTTCAGGTGTGACCGGAGCTTCACTTGCTTCCAGGCTGTCTGCTCTAGATCATTCTTTAACGATCAATCCACAGACACGACAGGGCTCACAACAATTTTCAGGAGGCCTGAGACCCTCCCATCCCCATTCAAAGGGAATCGAAGCCACAGGGTAGTGGCTGTCCTGGTTGTCTGCTACTACAATCAGGTGGAACATATTGGGAACCACTTGCTCTGCAGACACCAGATGGCACATTACAATAGTCATACTGGCTTGTATATCCTTTAGAGCTGTGACCCACTGCCTGTACTTGGAAGTAATGGAAGGTATGTGGGCTTGGGCACCACCTCCTTGTCATCCGAGGACAGTAGGGTAACCCCACTCATCTCTCCCATACTAACTGGGGCCAAATTATCCCCCAAAACTACGCTAGCCAACCCTAGTGTTTGCCCTCCACTGGGGAGTTGAGCCCGTTTGGATACCTGAGATCACCCTTGATGTGGCCATTCATGCCCATAGCACTCTAGCAATTGCGGTCAAACTTGCCATGGTACTTATAAAATAAGCCTTTTTGCTGGTGGCTTAATTAAAACACTTTCCCTTGAGTACAATTTTGGGGGCCTTGATACAACTCTTCCTATCTCCCCCCTCCTCCTTCTATTGGGAATCTGTCCAACCTTTTTGGGAGTCCCCTCAGATGTCGTCTTGGACACTCTGGTGCTGGCCCAGAGGTCTGTCTCCTCAGAAAGATTCCTGAGTTCAGTTGGCTTGCTGTCTACCAGGTGTTGGCATGGCTCTGTAATTCAGGTATTGAGCATGTACTCCCTCAGAATGAGGTTGTACAGTCCAATGAAATCATCCACTTTACTGCCAGTCACCCAGCCATTCAGTGCGTGCTGGAATAATCTAAGAAGTCCACCTAGGACTGGTTTGGGAGAGTGTGCCTGTCCCTGAATCTCTGTTGGTATTTCTCAGCGGTAAGCTAGAATTTTGTCAGAAGAATGGCTTTCATAGGGACATACTTAGTTTTGTTCTCTACCTCCGGTGTAAGAAAAGGTTCCCACCCCACCCCACCGTGGGTATGTACCTCGACAAGCTACCACCCAGCACTCTCTGGGACCTTGTGTACCCTCAGAGCTACTGTAGAAAGGTGGCTTTCTTTGTAGTGAACCAAAACAAGGTACATTATGCAGAAAGTCCAGACAATCCTTATTGGCTTACAGGGGCTTGCTTTAACAATCCCAAAAAGCTCTATTTGTGGTAGTGTGGTCAAGCAGTGTAGGCTTAGCAGATGGGAGTGTGGAGCATTTGTTGAACCACAGAGTCAATAAGAAATCTGAGGCCAATTTTGAAAACGGCACAATATTTTATATGGTATTTAGACACCAGGTCTTCGGGATCAGGTAAGTACTTTAATTACTTTATGTACTTAAATATTGAATTTAGAGGCGTTAAGGGTAGTATAGGGTAGTAGTCAATGGGCTACTTACCTCCTGGGTGACTACAACCCCTATTTGACCACTTCCTGGGGAGAATGGGCATAAACCTGACTCAAAATTCCTAGTTTCACCAAATCCAAGATGGTGAAACCCTTCTTACGTTATTAGCTTCAGGTAGCCCAACTTAGGGGTTTGAGTAGCCTGTACGTGAACACGCCTTCTGACTACATAATTTTCCAGCCTGCTCTCTTGCCAAATGGGCGTCTGGGCAGGGGATTGCATTCCCAGGTGTGGGAGAAAGCTGGGATCGCGTATCATAGGTGACAGATGCTTTGAAGTCTCTGGTCTTGATATGCTAAATTCGCTAGCCATCCAGTTGGAGGATGTGTGATCACCTTCCTTTGGATAGACATTGTTTCTGACCTCAGAGAGAACAGGCTCTAAACTACTTTGTGTCAGAAAGTAGTCCATGGTGGCATACTGGGAGATACCAATCAGCCAGCACAGTAAGAGACTAGTAGGATTCAGGGGGACCCCTCTGAGATGTCCTCTGGGTGAATCAATCAATCAATCAATCAGACAATTTATATAGCGCGCTACTCACCCAGAAGGGTCTCAAGGCGCTGGGGGGGAGGGGTCCGTTACTGCTCGAAAAGCCAGGTCTTGAGTTGCTTCCTGAAGGAGAGATAGTCGTGGGTCAGCCGTAGGTGGATGGGGAGGGAGTTCCATGTCTTGGCCGCCAGGTAGGAGAAGGATATTCCTCCGGTGGTGGCTCTGCGAATGCGTGGTACGGTGGCGAGGGCGAGGCTGGTCGAACGCAGCTGGCGGGTGGGCGTGTAGAAAGTGAGGCGGTTGTTGAGGTACTTGGGGCCCAGGTCGTGGAGAGCCTTGTGTGCGTGGGTGAGGAGTCTGAATGTGATCCTCTTGCTGACGGGGAGCCAGTGCTGGTCTCTCAGGTGGACGGAGATGTGGTTGTGGCGGGGGATGTTCAGGATGAGTCGTGCGGAGGCGTTCTGTATGCGCTGGAGTCTTTTCTGTAGTTTGGCAGTGGTTCCTGCGTAGTGGGTGTTCCCGTAGTCCAGTCAGCTGGTGACGAGTGCCTGGGTGACCGTCTTCCTGGTTTCGGTGGTGATCTATCGGAAGTTCTTACGGAGCATGCGCAAGGTGTTGAAGCAGGATGACGAGACGGTGTTGACTTGTCTGGTCATCGAGAGGGAGGAGTCCGGGATGAAGCCAAGGTTACGTGCGTGGTCTGTTGGCTTGGGGGCGGTGCCCAGGGCAGGGGGCCACCAGGAGTCATCCCAGGCGGAGCGGGGTGATTCCAGGATGAGGACTTCCGTCTTGTCTGAGTTCAGTTTAAGGCGGCTGTTCTTCATCCACTCTGCGACGTCTTTCATTCCTTCGTGTAGGCTGGCTCTGGCGGTGTCGTTGGTGAGGGAGAGGATCAGTTGGGTGTCGTCGGCGTAGGAGATGATGTTACGGTTGTGTTGGCGTGCGAGGGCTGCGATGGGGCTCATGTAGACGTTGAAGAGGGTGGGGCTGAGTGAGGATCCTTGTGGTACGCCGCAGATGACTTCGGTGGCCATGGATCTGAACAGGGGGAGGCGGACTCTCTGGGTTCTTCCGGCGAGGAATGAGATGATCCACTCCAGTGCCTTCTCTTGGATTCCGATGTTGCTAAGGCGCTGTATTAGGGTGCGGTGGCAGACAGTGTCGAACGCTGCAGAGAGGTCCAGGAGGATGAGGGCAGCTGTTTCTCCGTTGTCGAGCAGGGATCTGATCTCGTCGGTGGCTGCGATGAGGGCGGTCTCAGTGCTGTGGTTGGCTCGGAAACCAGACTGTGAGGGGTCGAGGGATCCGTTCGTCTCGAGGAAGGCGGCGAGCTGTTTGTTGACGGTCTTCTCGATGACTTTGGCGGGAAAAGGGAGGAGCGAGATGGGGCGGAAGTTCTTGAGGTCGGTGGGGTCCGCTGTTGGTTTCTTCAGGAGGGCGCTGAGCTCGGCATGCTTCTAGCTCTCCGGGAAGGTGGCGGTGTTGAAGGAGATGTTGATCATGTCCCGGAGTTGGGGTGCGATGATGGAGTCGGCCTTGTTGAAGACATGGTGGGGGCAGGGGTCGGTTGGGGATCCGGAGTGGATGGTGTTCATCGTTCGGGTGGTGTCTTCGGTGCTGACCGGGGTCCAGGCGCGCAGGGTGGTGGTGGGGGGCAGTGGTTCGGTGGTGGGGTGTGTGGTTGGTGCGCCGAAGCTGTTGTGTATGTCGGCGATCTTGCGGTGGAAGAAGGAGGTGAGTGAGTCGCAGAGGTCTTGCGAGAGAGTGATGTCGTTGTTTCCGGCGCTGGGGTTGGAGAGCTCTTTGACGATGTTGAAGAGTTCCTTGCTTTTGTGGGTGTTGTTGTCCAGTCGTTCTTTGAATGTTGTCCTTTTGGTGGTGCGGATCAGCTGGTGGTGTGTGCGGGTTGCGTTCTTGAGGGCAGTCATGTTTTCTGTAGTCTGGTCGTGGCGTCAGGCTTTTTCAAGGGTGCGGCAGTTTTTCTTGGATGTTTTGAGTTCGTCGGTGAACCACGAGGCTTTCTTGCTGCCGGGTCTGCTGGGAGGGTTCTTCAGTAGTGCGAGGTCGTCGGCCCAGTTGGTGAGCCACTGAGTGAAGATGCGGGCTGCGTCGTTGGGGTCCGTTGTGCTGGCGGGAGGGTTCTGGCTGAGGGAGGTGGTGAGCTGGTCGGAGGTAATCTTGCTCCAGCCCCTGCGGTGAACTTGTTGCGGGTGGTGGTGGGTCGTGGTTCTCCTGAAGCTGAAGTGGACGCAGCTGTGATCAGTCCAATGAAGTCCGGTGGAGTGGCTGAAGGAGATGTGCTTGCTGGAGGAGAAGATGGGGTCGAGCGTGTGGCCGGCGTAGTGGGTGGGGGTGTTCACCAGTTGCTTGAGTCCGAGGTTGGCCAGGTTGTCCAGCAGGGTGGTGGTGTTGCTGTCCTTGTTGTTCTCCAGGTGGAAGTTGAGGTCCCCTAGGAGGATGTAGTCAGAGGAGGTGAGGGCGTGCGGGCTGATGAAGTCTGCGATGGCTTCGCTGAATTGTGTGCGTGGTCCCGGGGGTCTGTAGATGAGGGTACCTCTGAGGGTGGTCTTGGGGTCGGTGTGTATCTGGAAGTGGAGGTGCTCGGAGGCGGTGAAGGTGTCGTCGGAGTTGGTCGTGATGCGGATTGTGTTCCTGTGGACGATGGTGATGCCTCCTCCGGTCTGGTTGACGCGATCCCTCCAGGTGATCTTGTATCCGTCCGGGATGGCTATGGCGATGTCGGGTGCTGAGGAGGCGTTCATCCAGGTTTCCGTGAGGAAGGCGACGTCCGGTGATGTTGTGTCGAGGAGGTTCAAGAGTTCGACGGCGTGTCTGTGGACGGAGCGGGTGTTGAGCAGGATGCACTTGAGGTGGTTGTTGTTGGTGGTGCCTGGCCTTTCGGGTGCGGTGCAGGTCCGGAGGCAGGTGAACTTGCAGGCTTGGCAGGTGAAGGGTCCGTGGGAGCGTTTCGGGGTGGCTCGGTAGCAGGCGGGATTCTGGTCGGGTTTGAGTGCGTTGAGGGTGGCGGCGGCGTAGGTCCATCGTGTGGGCTGGCATCGGCGGGGGCCAGGGGTCCTGGTGCTGGGCACGGTCCAGGCGCGGACGGGCGCAGACGGGCTTGCCTTTGGTGCGCCTTTGGCGCACAATCGGTGCGCCCGCTGCGCATGACCGCTGCCCGTACGCGCGTGCGCCATATGAGGCGAAGTGGGAGGGAGGAGCAGCTGGGTGGCGGGAGCGGGGCGGCCAATGGGGTAACAGAAGAAAAAGGGGGCGGGGCTGCGAGGGAGCAGCGGCGGGAAGCGGGGAGCGGGCACACCAGGGGTTACGGTATTCACGAAGGCACAAAAAAGACAATTACAGAATCAAATGGTAAATGCACACAATGAGGGCAACAGCGGGGAAGAAAGAAAACGAGCAGCAGCGGGGGCACCGAGGCCAGGGACGAACCTGTGGCGCTGGGGCAGAGACGCGCTACAGCTGTGGAGCCGCGCTGAACTATGAATTATGTATGTCATAATAAATCTACTACAGGCATCAACAGAGATTTATTAACAAAGGGTGCTTGATACCAAACACCAATATTTTTAGTGGAGCCATTTTAAAGCTGGGTATCTCGTAATGACCAGTGCCCAGTACATATGCTTAAAATGGCTTCCTGATCATTTGCAATGTTGTGGTAATGGAACCAGATATCACAGGGGCATATCTGCTCATGCAGATATGTCCTTGTGTACAATATAATGCACCCTGCCTTAGGACTGTAAGGCCTGCTGTAGTCGGTGGCAGACAGCTGTAGGGGTGACTTACATATAGTATATGCAGTGTGCCTTGGTATGGCACACAGGGAGTGTGCCATTTCGTGTTTTCAAAATGGGTTTAGACCATTTCACGCACCCTGCAACGGCAGCCTGCATGCAGTTTTTGGGTGGGTCCCTTTGGGTGGCATAATATATGCTGCAGCCCATAGGGACCCATTTAGTAGCCATGCCCTGGGTGCCAGGGATACCATTTACCACAACTTAAAGGGGTTCTAAAGCCCTTGCCAATTGGATTACAATGAAGTATTTCATTTTAGGGGAAGAACACTGGCATTGGAGCCTGTTTAGAGAGATTCAGCACACTCTCAGGGTAAAAAAACAGCATCTAGTAGTTCCAATGGGGGCAAAACGAGGGGGAACAACTGCAAGGAGCAGTCCAGTTTACTACAGCTACCTCATATACTGAGAACCATTTATCAATATCATATCCTACCACATAATTGATTATCAGCCCCTTGGGTACGCAGACCCTCACCTCACCAGTGGGAACTGCTGGTATGCTGGGACCAATATTACTGGCTTCCATCTGTTTGCTCTTAGGTCCAGCTCCATGGGACTGAGCTATTCTCTTCCATGGGTCTCTCAGCCTCTGACTTTTCCTACTCTAGTTTTAACTTGGTTAGCTCCAACTTAACCTTCCTCTCCTCTTTCATGTCCTCCAGTTCCTGTGGGGTCAGGCCCCTGACAGACACACTGCTCCATCCTGGCCTTCTGCAGGGGTCAAATTGGGTTCTCCAGGCACCTGGGCTGGGTACTCTCATTCCCCTCATCCTTTCTTATGCTCTGTCCTCCTCATTGCCAATCAATCACCCTCTACTGTGGAGGACTGCCACCACTGCACCTCCTCAAAGACCCTGACAGCTACCTGGATATCCAATTTGGTAGCCCTCTTGTTTGCTGTCAGCCCTATCTGCTTGCAGAGTTTCAGAAGCTCAGTCCTGCTGAGAGTGTCAAGGTTGTGCAGCTCCATCTCCATGGAGAAAAAGGCAAGGTAGGGCACTTAAATTTAGAAAAGGAAGAAAACAGCCATTTGAAAAATAAGGAAGAACCTAAAATGGGTCACTCTGATGTCAAATTATTTATCTGGGAATCACTGTGTGGTACTGATCAGTCAAAGAGGCAGGTCTTGAGAGAGGAAGCTTTTTGGAAGGGGAGATTGTTCCAGGATTTAGTAGCGAGGTAGGAGAAGGATCGTCCTCCGTTGTAGCTTCGCCAGATGCACGGAGTGTGAGGGAGGTGGACTGCAGGAATCTGGAGGGTTCATGGTAGTTCAGGCGGTGGTTGATGCATGCTAGTCCTTGGTCGTGGAGAGCCTTGTACCCATGAGCCAGCATCTTGACTGACATCTTTTCTGGATGGTTTGCCATTGGAGGTTCCTGAGGTGGGGGGTGGTGTGGGTCCATTTGGGGAGGTTGAGGATGAGTCTGGTAGCCGAGTTCTATACCGTTACTGAGTGTCTTCAGGAGTTGGATGGCGATTCCTGCATAATTTGTGTTGCCATAGTCAATTATGCTGGTGACTAGGGCCTGGATGATGTTTTTCCTGGTGTCGAAAGGGAGCCATCTGAAGATCTTTCGGAGCCTGTGAAAGGTGGGGAAGCAGGCAGAGGATACTGCGTTGATCTGCCATTTCAAGGTGAGTTTGCTGTCCAGGATGATGCCACAGTTGCGGGCATGGTCTGTCAATATGGAGATGGGTACTTCCATCTTGACTGTGTTGAGCTCAAGGCAGTTGGAGTTCAGCCTCCTGCTCTGAACAGGAGGCCAGAAACTAGCCCTTGTGAGTCACTCTGGAGGTTCTGAGACAGATAAAGGTACAGTCCGTGTACCCAGGCAGAAGGCAGCAGAGCAGCAGGACAACAGGGCAGCAGTCATTCAGAGCAGCAGTCCAGCAGAGTGGCAGTCCTTCCAGAAGCACAGCAGTCATTCTTCATGACAAAATAGCCACAGGTTCAGAAGTGTACTGAAGAGTGGGTCTGATGATCCTATTTTTATACTCTTGTGCCCTTCTTCTGCAAGGAGGGAGAAGCTTCTGGAAAGGTTCTTTGAAGTACAGAGAATTTCCTGTCTCTTCTGCCCTGGCTCCAAACTAGCTACAGAGACAATGTGGGGTCACTGGGCATTTTGTGTGAAAGGAGAGTACAGGCTATAAGTTGCAAGTGGGGCAGTGCTCAGCTCTGTCCTCCCTCATTCTGCCAGCAAATAGTCAATTGAGGTACACCTGATCCCTCTATTGGGTGCCTGTGTGGGAGGAATTTACAAAGTCTAACTGTCAGCTGCACCCATTCATGTAACCCAAGTCAGGTTGCAGACACAAAGGAGTAAGGGCAGGAAAACTGCAACTCTCTAAAAGTGTCAATTTTAAAACTGTAATGAAAAATCTGACTTTACAATTAAAGCAGGTTAATCATTTAAATATCATGGACACCAAACATGATATAGATAGCTGCTCTATGCTGGAAAAAAATTGTATTAAATGTAATAAGGAGTTCTTAAGATTATATTATGAGAGGGGTTGGCCTCAAAGCAGTGAAGATGGAATTTAGGAGATTTTCACTATCAGGACATGTAAAACTTAAAAGTACATCTCCAACCTTTTAATTACACAACTCCTTGCCCTCTGGCCAACCAAGGGTCTATCTTGGGGGTGTCTTATATGGAATAAAAGGGGAGTTTAAGTCTTGGCAAGGGGGTTTTAATGCTAAGTCGACATGGCAGTTTAAAACTGAATTGAGGCTGCAATGGCAGGCATGAGGCATGTTTTAAAGTGCTACTTGGGTGGGTTGCACAATAAGTGTTGCAGGCCCTCTGCATTTAATTTACAGGCCCTGGGTACACTGTATACTGCTCTACAAGGGTCTTATAAGTAAATTAAATACACCAATCAACCCATGTTTAGGGGAGTGAGCACAGGCACCTTAGCACTGGTTAGCAGTGGTAAAGAGCACAGATTCCTAATGCTAACAAAAATGAGTTTCAGCAGAAATTGGAGGTAAGTAGGCAAAAGATTTGAGGAAGACCACCCGATGGCGTACAGCTCTACTAACATGGTTAACAGTTACAAGCTAAAGTGAATAATTAACAATATATATGGAACAAAAAATCAAGATGACTAATGATAGTAAGCACTAAAACAAACGTCCGTTTAAAAATAATCAGATTTATCATGCATTGCCTAGTAAAAAAGTATCAAAGAGGAAATTCAAGCCCCAACAAGAACAATGAATTTCAGCAAGTGCATGCAAGGGGTCTATCACTAGCATATTCATTGAAGTAGTTCTTACAAATGGAATAAAACAGAAACTCCTTTCTTTGATTTTGGCTTTAGTGCTTTAAAGTGAGGGTCTAAAAAATCAAAACAACTAAAGCTAACCAAATCCCAAGGTGACACTGCACATAAATGACAAGAGCCATCAGCTTAACATGCAGTCGTCATTTAGGGGAATTCATATCCCATTAAACAAAACAACTGGTAGTTAAAAAGAATAACACATACCTTGGCCAAAAATCTTTTTGCAATGTTCACTATAGTCATAGCAATTTTTTTTGTAACATACAGACAGACCATTATTGCAGGGTGTTCCATCTTGAAAATAGAAATCAGCTCGACATGTGCTAGAGGTGCCATCACAGTACTCCGCAAGGTCGCATTCTGATACAGGAACTCTACAAGGTGATCCTACAGTAGCAAACTGAACATACAAAGAAATTAAATTTAATTGCATTTGTATACTGAGATACAACAATTCACATGCCTTCATTATATATTACTAGAAATAAAATGAGATATTGTTGAAAGTTGTTTTGGTACACTAGGTTATTTGAGGTAGCAGTAGGCAGAGCCGGCAGGTCTATAAGACGAGACATCAAAAGACAATCTACTATAGTCTGGAGCTTAGATAATCACCGTACCGTTACTGTAGGTATGTATGTTGGTTGGTCCACTGGCCCATGTAATCACAAAGACGACTAAGAAACAGAACATGAGAGTCTTGATGCTCCCATTTAACCAGGACACTAGGTACTTGGACTGCGACTTAGGCTGGCCTCCCAATCACACTTCAAGTTTACTGTCCCTCTTCTCAGAAAGTATACCCGTGAATAGTTTCATTTTAGTTTGCACCAAGTGCAAGATCAGTTATTGATCCTCTGTTGGTTTTGTGAAAAGAGGCAGAATAGGTCTGTTAAAGGATCGGTCCAATTCTTCCTACAGAGAGTTATCTCTTTACATTTTTTTTTTTTAAACAATTTTTATTGAGTTTTGAGAGTACCACATGGGCGAAAGCCCGACAAAGTCCACAAAAATGACATATTATTACAGGATTACCAATTATGGATTTATCCATGAGTACACTTTGTATGCGAAACAAAAAAAACACACTAAGAACTGTATGGAGACAGACGAAGGAAGATGGCGTCCGACTGACACTCCCTGGCGGAGCTCCGCCGAGCTTTTCCCCGAAAAATGGCATTTTCTTAAGTAAAGGCATGTAAAAATCATTGGAGGCACAAGAGAGAAAGAGCAGATTCTAAAGCAGATAAAGTCTGGGAGAAGACGGTATGCCTGACATTCAGCGGAAGAAACCGTTATCTTTTTCACTAACCTGCACCTGCACACGCACACGCTGGTCAAGCTGTCGGGGTTATTCTCTGCAAGCGTTCGTCGGAGAGCTCTTTCTCGCTCTGGCATCCTGGATCGCGCTTGACCTGGACAAGCCCTCGGAGCAGCCGAGCACCGGATCACTACACAGACACACATTGAAGTCGGCCACGAGGGGAGCACTGCACAGCTACCACGTGAAGAGTGAGCCGAGCAGGGTGAAGAGGAGCTCTACGCGAATTGCCGTCTACACTGCAGGAAAGGAGGAAAACATGTCGGGTAAGGGGGCCCGCGTCTTTAAACCTAAGGGCAATAATAATACAAACATTAGCGCGCAGCAGGGCTCTGCTTTGCCCTCGGCATCCACCCGACAGAAGGCGCCCAAACCTGAAGTTGTACAGACAACTAAAAACAAAGCTACTGAAAAAGCAATGGGGAGAAAAGACGGATTATCAAGAACTATAACAGACTCTAACACTGGGAATAGTTATAGTTGCAAAAGAGGCCCTGGCCTGGGCCGTACTGAAAAGGAAGCTGATAGAAAAAAAGACACAGATGTATGTCAGCCTTTGATAACAGCCAGTTTTGGGGCACTGACTGATCCGCTGAAACCTAATAATGCAGGTCAGATGGCATTTACTGAGGAGGAGGAAGGGGCTTTACCCGAAGTATCAGCAAATGCGCAGGATCTACCACCCCTTTCCGATCCCGAAGGTCCCGAAAGTAATATCTCTGGTCCCTCTCGTCCCTTATCACCAGACCGCTTGCTGAGCACTGAGATAGATCCTATACAAGGGCTGCCGACTAAAGGCATACCTTACACCCCAGACAATACAGATCTGTATTACTCTCTCACAGATGAATCAGTGATTTCCGATGTTAGCATTTCTCTGTCTAGCGAGGAGGAGGGTGGCAATTGGTATAATAGCTCCAACCCTGACTCACAGAAACAACTACCTCTTTTCAAAAAACTGCGGAAAAGGAAAAACAGAGATCTTCACAGAAACGAGCATGTATCATCTGATAAAGAGAGCATCCCTGAGTTAAAATGGGATTATCATGGGACACCCCCACTTTTGTTTCGCTCCGACTCCACAAATGCATCTGGGGGAAATCAAACTATCGTAAGTGCGGATGTTGAGACCAAAGAGCCACCTGAGGAAAGAGCTAAGGAGCCCAATCTGGTTGACATCCTACAATCTATCAAAAACTTTCAAGCAGAGGCCAAATCCGATAGCCGCAGATCCCGCCTGGCTGCCAAAAAACTTCAAGGGGCAGTCAGGAAAGTTGGTAAGACCTGTGTGGAGATCGCTGACAGAATGACAGCAGTTGAGGACAGAACAGCTGGAGAAGGATGTGACTGCTCTTCAAACTAAAACCGAGGAACATGAAGCCATAACTAAGGACATCATGTGGAAGCTAGAGGAGCAGGAAAATCGTCAGCGACGAAACAACCTTCGCTTCCTAGGAATACCAGAGGGCATCGAGAAGGAGGACCCGAGGAAATTAATGATCACTTTCCTGCAAAAAGCTTTCCCAGAACTACAAGCCTGGGATCTGGACAGAGAAATCCAAAGAGCCCATCGATTTCCTCTGATGATTAAAAATCGTAATGTAGCTGCTCAACAACATCCAAGAGCAATGCTAATTTTTTTGGGGAATTTCCTGCTCCGACAGGCTTTCTATGACCTGGCCAGACCTACCAGCAAAAGGACCGTGGATGGAATATCAGTCTTCACCAGGCCTGACTTCGCACACGCAACCGTAGAGCGGAGATGGCGCCTCCGACAACTTTTCGATCCGTTCCAGAAGCTGGGCGCAACAGTTTACCTTCAAAACCCTGCAAGATTGAAAATCGTATACAGAGGACATACCCGTAGCTTTGTGTCTGAGATACAGGCTAAAACTTACTTAGATGAAATCTCTGGACAAAAATAATAGCAATCAGAGGCTTAGAGACTCTTCTATAGATCTCTTTCCTTATTTTTATTTTTTCTTTCTTCTCTTTTTCTTTCTCTTCTTTTTTTCTCATATGAGTATTACTTTGTCAACTCATGCCTGACAGGATAATTGAGGATAATTGAGATGTTCGGGGGTGGCTCAGGTGGGCTCACCGGGCCCTGCATGCCGGATGTCACACCCCTGGCTCGCCACGAGCCAGGTAACCTTCATAGGTGGTGGGGGGGGGGGGGGTAACCAGGGTCAGGCAGGTATATTTTGTCAGTATGTAATAAAAAGGAAACTTCTAGCCATTTTTTTATGGCTTTCTTTTTAACGGGATCCATAGCGACATTTAGAATGATAAAATGGGGGTGTTAAAAATACTGTCACTTAATATATGTGGATTAAATGATGTGAAAAAAAGGCAGCTGGTAGCAGTCAGACTGCAGTCTATAGGGGCAACTATAGTTTGCCAACAAGAGACTCATATTGAGGGTTCTCAGTCGCATATGTTAAAATCATTGGGATATAATGTGATAGGTGCAACCACACAAGGTGCTCGGGTTAGAGGGGTAGCAATCTTAGCAAAAGGTTTAGGAGCAGGGAATCACTTTACTAAAACTAAGTGCGACAAACACGGGAGATGGGTGATCACAGAATATAGACCTGGAAAATCCCAACCAATAACCATCTGCTCTATCTATGGGAATAACACGGATGATCCCGCAGCTATACATCAAATATCAAACGAACTCACTCATTGGCCCCTACCACTAATAACACGTGGGGATTTCAACATAAATCTTTCTCATAATTGGTCAACTGGGAATGACTGGCAGTACCGTGGTCGAAAACCAAAAGTGTTCAGGGCTTTTAAGCAGCTATGTCTGACACACGGACTCGTGGACGGGTGGCAATCATCCAACCCCAATGATCCAGGATACACATTTTTCTCAAACCCTCACCACACACACGCAAGGTTAGATTACTTTTTAATCTCCAATTCATTAAGATCCACGTCAGTTTTAAACAAATTACCCCGGGTACTCTCAGACCATAGTCCTCTGCTGTACTCAGTAGATCTAGCCATAATACACCAGGAACAAAGAACTTGGACTTTCGAGAGATCCTTGCTACTTGAAATTGAATATTGTAAACACATGAGAATCTGGATTACCAATTTTTTGGAAGACAACAAAGGGAGTACAACGGTAGACTATGTGTGGGATGCCTTGAAAGCAGGAATCCGGGGAGAAACAATCCAATATTCTTTAAGATCTAATAAGAAAGCAAGAGAATCACTAAATGCATTACAAGAAGCACTAAGGGGGGCCGAGGAAAACCTGATAACTATAACAAGAGATCCTTCCACTGCAGAAGAAATAACTAATGTTCAAAATCAGGTGGCAATTGCCAAAGCGGCAATAACAAATATTTATACTACCAAAGCGGTTCAAAAAGCTACTGCCCACCGTGAAAAAGTATATGAGATGAATGAGTTAGTCGGCCATCAGTTGGCTATACGGATGAGACAGCAGACATCTCAGAGCACCATAAGTGAGATACAGGACCCAGTAGAGGGCAGGATATCCGACCCTGAAAAGATCAGAGAAGCATTTTGGCACTTTTATAGCACTTTATATATGGAAGAGGTCGAAGTACAACAAGGAAAGATTAATGAATATCTTGAAATGGATCATTTTAACAAACTTAATGCGGCAGATCAAGGAAACCTGGAGGTAGCCCCTAACTTAGAATAAGTCATAAAAACTGTGAAGGATCTCCCCCGGGGGAAAGCTGCTGGGTTAGACGCTATTCCTTTAGAATTCTATACCGTATTCCTGGACCAAATTAAAAATATATTATTAGATCTATGTACACACATATTTAGAGGAGGGCAACCTCCCATTTCGTGGTCCAGGGCAAAAATTGTCATATTTCCGAAAAAACAAAAACCCACTTATTTAATGGGATCTTATCGTCCTATCACTCTAATAAATGTTGACTCAAAGATTTATTCTAAAATATTAGCTAACCGTATCGCACCAATTATTCATAAAATCGTTTCTGAATTCCAGCACGGCTTTGTCCCCGGGAGAGAAACCACAAATCACACTCGACGTGTGATTAGCTTGTTCGATAAAACTGAGGTGGCAGGAGACCCAATGGCGCTAATACTTCTCGATGCCGAGAAAGCATTCGATAGGGTCTCCTGGCCATTCCTGTGGCAGGCAATGTCCCGGGTGGGATTTAAAAAAGGGTTTATAGGTGCTGTCCAGAAATTGTATATCAACCCCCGTGCCTCGGTCATGGTTAACGGCATCCCCACCAAAGAATTGACAATTACAAGAGGCACTAGGCAGGGATGTCCCTGTTCCCCGTTGCTATTCGCAACCTATATAGATCCTTTTATCCGACGATTGGAATGCAACGGGGACATAGCTCCCATCTCAACCCAAGGATATCTAACAAAAACACTAGCTTATGCCGATGACATCGCTATAGTGACGGCTGATCCAAATCGTGCCATGTCTATTATTGAAATAGAGGCACAAACTTTTGGGAAACTCTCAGGCTATGCTTTGAACCAAGGAAAGACACAAATTATATTAAATAATAAGTGTGACCTGAGAGACTCCCGGGTAACAGATAAAGCTACTTATCTAGGGGTAACTATTACATCTGAATTGGAAAATCTAGTGGACCTAAATCTAAAGCCTTTAGTAGATACAATGCAAGAAGATCTCCGCCGTATTGATAATTTACATCTATCACTGATCGGCCGGGTAAACGCACTAAAAATGGTCTACTTCCCAAAAATCCTGTACATGTTTAGAGCTATAAATCTGGAAATTTCAGATTATTGGTTTAAAGCAATGGAGCGTGCTTTTTCAAGCTTTATTTGGTCTTACACCCGACCTCGACGTGCTTATAAATCTTTGACGCTCCCAAAAGAAAGAGGAGGACTCGCCCTCCCGAATTTGAAGGTATACTATTGGGCAACAGTCTTGCTATATAGCCAGGAGCTTCTTTATCTCGATGGCATAGAAATACCACTGGGCGACAGCTGCCCGTCTATTTATCAATTAATCTTGGGTCACAAAAGTACGGGCTATCTATGGAGACACCTTTTTGACAGCTACCACAAAAAAGTCAGGTTAAAAACACTCCTAGGATCTTTCAAAGTATGGAAAGCAGTGAGAAAACTACTTGGTATAGGACGTATATCTTTCTACTCCCCTCTTCAAAATAACGCTGTCCTACCTGAAATATTTAGCGGGACATGCATGAACAGATGGAAGACTGCGGGAATTACCCACATAGGATGTATGATCTCCTCAGGAGGGTTATACTCCTTTGAGGATTTACGAGAAAAATTTCACCTGGAATGGAGAGACTTCTTTAAGTATCTCCAAATAAGAGACTTTATATCGCAACATAATAGAGAAAATAAACTTTCTTGTGAGATTGATATTGCTAATATTTTAAGTACCCCCGGAAAAAAATCAGGATTGGGGAGATGTATGCTCTTTTACTGTCTCACTTTCCGGATGATCTACAGAAAATAACACAAAAGTGGCAGAACAAACTTAATATTACATCAGAAGAATTTAAACTTGCATATGATTATTCACAATCTGTTCTAATATCAACAAAATTACAGACTAAATTTTACAAAATATGCTTTTTTATGTACTATACCCCGGATTAAATAGCCAAATGGGGGAGTGAGAGAGGCACGTGTTGTTTTAGATGCAATTTACCAAGTGCTGATTGTCTACATATATTCTCTGCGTGTGCATGCTTAACATCTTTGAAATCAAGTATTGAACGCTTTCTATCACTGGTTTTAAATGCAGCAATCACCCTCCCTGATGAAACAGTTATGTTGGGTATATCAAATCTGGCTAATCCAATAACTGGGTCCAAATTAATTTTTGTAGCAATGGCTGTCTTAAGAATCTGCATAGCCTCTGCCTGGCTTGACCCCATCGCCCCATCATTCCAACAATGGTTTGCAAGACTGCTAGCCATATATAACTTAGAGATGGCCATATACAAGACAAAAGGCAGGAGGCGACGGATAAAAGGGCTCCAAATTTGGCTTCCTCTAAGGGAATGGTCTCAGCGTCAAAATAGTACTTAGCTACACACTACAGCTTATATATTAGACAATCGAAGGATCTTTATATCTAAATCATGCTTAAATAATTTGGGATAATTTAATTAAAGAGCATAATCCCTTATTGTTTTTTTTTCCCCTCGCTTCTCTTATGAATTAGTTGTTTTCCTTATTTATTTATTTTTGTCTTTTCATTCTCCGTATACAGAAATACTGTTTTTCTTATCATTTTCTAAACTCGTTTTATTATTGCCTGTCCTGGAGGGGGGGAGGGGGGACACAAAATGTTTGTCTGTATTAAAAAATCAAATAAAGATATTTAACTTAAAATAAAAAAATAAAAAGAACTGTATAGAGACTACAAAGGCAAAGGACTATCAAATCTTTTATACACCCAGAACGACAAGAGAAGACATTAGACATAGCAGATTGCAGAATGCCTAGTGAATCACCCTTACGGGGATTGTGCTGGAAGAGGCGAAAGGACAATACCCCTGTATGCAACCCATCAAGACCACATTTTTCTATGCTTTTGGGGACAGCCCTGAGCCTGGAATACAGCCATTTCAGCTCCCATACACTTATCCAGTGCTCCTCTCCACTTTCCCATTGTCGGGGTAGAGGTTCCTTGCCATAGTTGTGCAATATCCCGTTTGGCGATGACTAGGGCTAGGAAGAGTAGATGTTGCTGGTATTGATTGCCGCCTATATACTCAGTACCGTGGAGGAGGGCCAAGCGGGGTTCCTGCTGGAGGTCCCAGGATAGCACCTTTCTGAGACCGGTCAAAACCTTGTGCCAGAAAGGCTGCAGAGCAGTGCAAGTCCACACCGTGTGAAGGAAAGTCCCCTCCTCCCTGTCGCAGCGCAAACACAAGGGGGACGCCAGAACTCCCATCCTCCAGAGGCACGACCGAGCGTAATACACGCAGTGTATGTATTTAAACTGTATAAGACTATATCTGGATGCCACTGCAGCGCCCCGGGGACTGGCTATCGCCTCTGTCCAATCATCGTCCGTCAGGTCTGGAATATCTTCCTCCCATGCCTTCCTCGTCTTGTTCAGGGTCGTAAGAGTGTGCGTTATCAGTGTCTGGTATATTTGTCTTATTTTATGAGCGCCCAGATCCCCCATGAGGAGGTAGCCTTCTAACGGGTTAAATTCAGGGAGATCAGTTATGTTCGTCAGTGAGGGAACTAGGGCATGCCGCAGCTGGAGATATCTGAAGAACTGTTTTTTCTGTAACTGGAACTCTTCCTGGAGTCGCTGAAACGATTTAAGAACAATACCTGCATGACGTCCCCCAAGGTGGAGATGCCAATCAAGTCCCACTGGTGGAACCCCTTCAGGGCAAACACCTGGCGCAAATAAGTGCCGTGCCATAGGGGCGTTGCCCGTGTCAGCCGCCCCTGATCACTTTACAATTTTGAGGTCTAGCAAGAGAATTAAATCTGAATATTCCAGAGAGAGGAAGTTCTCACTTTCAGAATCTTAGTCTCTTTAAGAAAATATTTCTGTACAGCACAAAACATCAGATTTTTAGACAGATGTGCTTCTAGGCATATAGAACAAGATACTCACCTTCGATAACTCCTTATGTGGTACAGTCTCTATCTAGCTGCAGAGTCCTTAGTTTATCCCCAGGCATACTGGATCCAGAATTTTTTTCGTGAATAGTACCCCATGGCGACAGTAGGTGGTGTCAATCGGATCCGCGGGGCACCATCAGCGTCGTCCATGCTGGATATGGTGTGCAGAGTGCCCATCTAGGCACCACCCAGGCACACTGCCATCAATTTCATCCCAGGACATTTCACGCCAGTAGCACAGAACCACAAAGAACAATGACCACTGGTATGGAAACGTAGGGCCCTGAATGGGGAACACCCTGTCCCTGAACATACATTCGCAGAGCGAAGAGGATGGGTGGGTCAGTCTGTCACATTAGAATGGATAACCAAGCAATACTTTCCAGGAGTAATGTCTTCAAAAAGATTTAACACTAAAAAGTCTTGCAGGACCAAAGGGCAAAGTGCCCATCCCTATGGTACGGACTGTCCAGGCAGTAGTGTTTTGTAAATGTGTGCAGAGATACCCAAGCTGCTGCCTGGCAGATGTCCAGGACCGGAACTCCGCATGCTAACGCAATGGATCGCAGCACTGGCTCTACTGGAATGAGCACGCAATCCGCAGGCGGTTGCTTCTTGGCAAACGCGTAGTATATTTTGATACAGAGAATGATCCGTTAAGAGATAGTCAATTTCTCTCCCACCTTCTCTTTCTGGGCTCCAACATACTCCACAAAGAGTTAGTCTTCCACCAGGAACTCTTTTGCGTGGTCAAGTAGAACGACAATGCTATTTTTGGGTCCAGCCACAGTTGAGTCGCTCCTCTTCCATAGAGGGATAAGGCATAGCGTAAAAGGTAGGCATGGTTATGGACTAGGACTGGCCTACATGTCAGAATAACATTGCAGACTTCAGGTGGAAGCTCGTAAGCTGTCAGCCGTCGCCGCTCATTGCTCCATGCAAGGAGGAAGAACGTTGGCAGGTTCCGGTAGAGAAATAATAACAGTGCTGCTGCAACAGAAGATCCTACCGAATGGACAGCCTGATCGGAGGACCGATGGCCATGCTCAACAGCTCTGGCTACCAAACTATCTGAGCCCAGTCCGGAGCCATAAGGATGACTTGGGCAATGTCATTCCTGATCTTCTTGAGAGCTCCGAGCAGGTGTGGTATGGACAGAAAGGCGTACAGGAGGCCTGAGCTCCACCTGACACCAAAAGCGTCTCAGAGCCAGAGCTGCCTTGGAAACTCCAGTGCGCAGAGCTGCTAAAATTACGCATTCTCGGCGGTGACGAGCAGATCTAACCAAGGCAGAAAGAGACCTTGCACCATCGCCGGATGAGACTCCACTCGTGATCTGCTGGACATCTTCGGATGAGTTAGTCCACCCTGGTGTTCAGTGAGACAGCCAGGTATTGAACCACCAGGGTAATGCCCTGACATTCAAACCATGTGCAGAGATGCAGAGGCTCTTGACAAAGGGTCCATGACCCCACCAGCCCTGTTTGTTGCAGTACCACATGGCGGTGGTGTTGTTCATGAACACCTGCACTAGTCTTCCCTTGATGGAGGGTAGAAAGTCTTTTAATGCCAGCCGGATCTCCCAGAGCTCCAGAAGGTTGATGTGGAGTCCAGTTTTTACTGCAGACCAGAGGCCTCTAATCTCCAACTCTCCCAGATGGCCGCCCCATCTCAAGAGGGATGCATCTGTCAGCACTGTCAGATCTGATTGGGGATGGGAGAGGGGTTTTTTGTTGACCCAATCAAATTCAAATTCAAAATTTGATTTGATTTAGACCTCAACTGAGGTCAACAAATACAAAATCATAATATAGAGTAGTTATATTTATACTTTTAGGTCTGCTTTAAACCACATTATATGCATAGTAGATTAAAATTGACAAAAAATACATGAGTTTGCAATTGTTAGATGTATGCACTTTTAAATCAATTTTAAAAACTCTCTAAAAACGTAAGCCAGTTATGGCAAAAGAATTCATTAGTGGGGACTTATGCAGTGTGATTAAGTCTTGAGTTAAAATAGTGTTGTATCTAATATGGATGGGTTTTATGAAACGTTGTTGAGCCTCTACCAAAATCAGATTATGGCAAATTAAAAGTACGTGAAAAATGTCTTGTGCTCCACGCTACACAAGTCACAGATACCTGAAGAATGTTCAGGGGAGTTTCATCTAGAGGAGCGAACTTTTAAATGGAGGATTCCTAATTGCAGAAGAACAATACAGCGCCTTACTCTATGTTTTAACTGAAACTGTAAATAACGCTCTGGAGTTTTATATACTATGTTTTCTGCAAATGTTTTGCAATACTTTAGTTGAGTACAGTGCTCCTCATCTAATGCAAAACTTAATCTCAGCATCGTGTGTTTAAAAAAGAGCTTCAAATGCGCTGGAGACCAAGCCTGCAAAAATGCTACAGTGCATTGTGATGTCTCAAGGGCTACTTTAAGGTTCCTATTAAAAGTGTGCAATGCCCATTCTTCTCTAAAAGTCTCCAGTTTTAACATATGTCTTAAGGAGCAAGGAGCTGCATGTAAAAGATTAAAAACCCACCGTATCAGGGTGGAGCTTCGCGCGTAACCAAGATGGCCGCGTGAGCACAGGGCTCCCGAGACCCTCGCAACCTCCCGTATCTATCCTGTAAACTATCCTGATCACATTGACGGGTTATTGGCGTTAATGACGTGGAGAAGTGTGGCTCACTGGTTAGAGGAGGCAGACCTGGAAGCAGAGGTCAGCCCGGGACCAGGGTTCAATTCCCGGCTCGACAGGGTCTTGAGTCCTAAAATGTCCATGGACTCGACAATTCTCGCTCCGGTGCCTATTCGACTCACGGGTTCACACTCTGCGACTCTGGGCAATAGCTTGCTTAATCTCCACAACGGCCCCTCGCGGCGGGATGCCTGACTTTCACCTTGCGGATACCCTGCCGGGGTTAACTCACAGGGGAATACCAGGACGGGTTCCCTAAGCAAGCGCTTAGAAACCGCTTGGTGATTTGCGCTATATAAATTCCTGTACATTTACATTTACATTGAAGAAGAGCTATAGCTGAGGCGGACACCGTTGTCCGAATTTGAATCGGACTGCAGGAGCCGGAATAACATCGACTTGAATATTGCGGCCTGCCCCTCGGAGTTGCCCGGAGCTCGAGTTGGTGGGATGCCCGGGCAGTAGTTGAACAACAGCGGCCTGAGGAGACACTGATCTGACTTTCACTTTCGAGGCCTCTGTCTGATCCTACGCGAGAGCTCGCCTAACACTAGCGGAAGCTACTTGACTGCTAAGCGATCGTAGTTGCTGCTCCGATTGTGTGTTCTGGGCCCAGACGGACCGTGCCCTCTGATCGCTGCTGCCGGTCGGATTGCAGTTCCCGGTTTGGCCATTTTCTTTCGTTGCCCACTGCTCTGGAGTCTTCCTGTCCGTGATGGCGACTAAGCCTGATGGTGACAAGCAAAAATCCAAGATCACTCAGCGAGGTGGCTACACCCAGGCAAATAATATGGATCGATACGCTCAAGCTAAAGGATCCCCTGGTGGACCGAGTAGATCACTGGATGGTACTAAGGAGGACCTGGCCTCATGGACAGAATTGACCTTGCAAGACGTCATGGGTGCCATTGACAGGATGAAGGCTTCCATCGGCCAACAATTTGAGGCTCTCGCCCACAAGCTGGACACCGTGGCGATTGATGTTAATTTGATCCGTACGGATTTATCGAAAACCAACGAAAAGGTCAAATCGTTGGATTTGAAAACTTCCTGCCTCACGGGTGATGTGTCCGATCTGCAGACGGAGGTCCGCAATCTGAAGACCTCGAATGACTTTTTTGCCCGCCGGTTGGAGGACTTTGAAAGCAAGGCTCGGCGTAACAACGTACGCATTATAGGGGTCCTGGAAAAATCTGAGGATCCGGCAGCTGATCTTTTTGTGGAAGATCTCATCACCAAGCACCTTGCTCCTAAGGGGTTGAGCAAGTTCTTTGCGGTTAAAAGAGCCCGCAGAATACCGGGTGGCCAGAATCTTTAATTTCAGAGATAGAGAAGCTATCCTGCAAGCTTCGCGGACTAATGGACCCGCGAAATATGAAAATACCACTGAGTTTCTACCCGGACTTTACACAGGCTATCCAAAAGCAAAGACTTGGGTTTCTGGGCGTCAAACGCCGACTGAGGGACATGGAGCTGAAATACGCAATGCTTTTTCCAGCCAGGCTGCGCGTTGAATTCGAGGAACGAACGTACTTATTTGATCGTCCAGAGATGGTGGGGGAATGGCTTGACACTTTGCAACACCGACGTGGCCAGGAGGAGCATTCTGGAGGAGCAGAGGGTGGCCCGACGGAGCAGGAATAGGACCATGGTTTCCGGTCCCTGAACTTTATTGATAACCCTGACTATGGTTCGATGACTTTTATTGTATGATTTGAAATACATACCCGGTGGTTGCTGGGCGATGGATGGGACTCTTTCCTCCTCTAGGGTTTCTTTTTGTAGACTAGTTTGATGTTAGGGCGACAGGCACACTGCAAGTTGGGGTGGCTATTTAGTCTTATGCAGGGGTGCAGGGTGGGGGGATTTGGAATGGGTTTCTGGTTTGTGGGTGGGGGGTTGTTTGCATGGGTGTGTTTTGGTTTAGTGCAAGGCAACATATTGTTCTGTCAATTGATTTGGATGCCGAGGGGGTTTGGATCCGCTTTCACTTTCGGGATGGGGGGTAGGGGATTGAGACTATTGAGTTGGAATGTGAATGGGTTGGGGGACAGGATAAAGCGAGGGGTTGTGTTGCAACTGTTGAAGCGACTCTCTTGATGTCGTCTTGTTGCAGGAAACGCATTTGATTGGTAACACTTGTCATGCCATGAACCGGAGAGGATATCGCCTGGTCGCCCATGCGGGGTTCTCCTCTGGATCCAGGGGGGTGGGTATTCTAATTAGGACTTCTCTTCCCTTAGCAATTGATGCCACTCTTTTAGACAATAGGGGGCGCTACGTAGCTATCACTGGACGCTAGGATTATATCCTTCCTCTCAGTTTTTGTCCCCCCTGGTCTGCAGTTGACAACCTTTGCGAACCTGGGACGGGTTCTATTGGGGCTTCCTGAAGGAATTTTGATTGTGGGCGGAGATTTTAATTCAGTTGTTTCTGGTAGGGAAGATCGACACCCACCCAGGGACCTTGCAGGGTTGCAGAATTGGCTTAATGGTTTAATAGACACACTGGGGTTGGTGGACTGCTGGAGATTGCAGCACCCGGCCCAGAACCAATACATTTTCCACTCGGGTGCACACGGTAGCCTTTCTAGGATTGATTACATCTTGATGTCAGCTGTGCATGCCCCCTCTGTAACTGAGGTTCGACATCTAGCTTGGGGAATATCCGACCACTCCCCTTTGTGGCTTCGGATGGAGTTGCGTGTAGGTGCAGAGGGGCGGGTAGCCCCGATTAATCCGAGGTATCTCCGTACCCCTAAGACCCGTGCGGCGTTGATTAAATCCCTCAACCACTATTTTGTCGAAAATCAGGGATCTGTGTCTTCCGCGGTGTCACTCTGGGAGGCCTTTAAGACGGTCATCCGAGGCCAGGCGTTGTCATTGATAGCTGGTGCGAAGAAGAGTAGGAATGAGGAGGTGGTGAGACTAGAGACAGAAATCACTGAATT
This sequence comes from Lissotriton helveticus, assembly GCF_964261635.1. NCBI lineage: Eukaryota > Metazoa > Chordata > Amphibia > Caudata > Salamandridae > Lissotriton > Lissotriton helveticus. Next base: position 648,436,321 of record NC_136072.1, on the reverse strand, counting down.
GTAACGTACTCTGGAACAGGGCGTCACCTGTGAGAAGATGCATGTCTTGCGTCTTAAACAACTTGACTACAGGGCGCTGGTCACAGATGCCGCGAAAGTCATGGGCAGGGAGCAACAGGGGCGATTGTATGATGTTGGGGATAAAGCTGGCAAGCTGATAGCATGGTTAGACAAAAAAGAGAGGGCTAGTCGCATGGTTCCCGTGATTGAGAGAGTGAATGGTATGCGTGTGACTGATCCCGAGGTGATTGTCCAGAGTTTTGCGTAGCACTTCCAGGAAGTGTATTCCCCCGTGTCGGAGAGACCGGAGGAAGACTCCCATTTCTTGTTGCAAGATATAGCACTGCCCAGCTTATCTGAATCCGATAAAGAGTTGCTGGATGCTGTAATAACCGCAGATGAAGTAGCTCTCGCTATACGCTCCATTCGTTCGGGAAAAGCGATGGGCCCTAATGGTCTCCCCATTGAACTCTATGAACTATGCCTCGATACAGTAGCGCCGTATCTTCGTGACATGTTCTTGGAATCCCGGGACATGGGCTCTCTTCCCCGTGATCAGCGTCTTGCGACCATAGTGGCGATTCACAAGGAAGGGAAGCCAAGGGACCGCTGTGCCTCTTATAGGCTGATATCACTCCTTAATGCAGAGCCCAAGATCCTTGCTAAATTGTTAGCTAACCGTATAATAAAGGTGATTGGTGACTTGGTTCATCCGGACCAATCTGGTTTCATTCCTCATTGGAATACGGCTATGAATCTGCGACAGTTGCACGGCGTTCTCGCGAGGACTTCGCCGTTGCGTGAGCCGGCCATCTTGGCCTCTTTAGACGCCACGATGGCCTTTGATACTGTTGAGTGGCCATATTTGTGGGCCGTACTGGCTAAGTTCGGTTTTGGTCCTGGTTTTATTAGCTGGGTCAAGCTCCTTTATGAAGATCCATTGGCTCAGGTTGTGGTAAATGGTCGGGTTTCCAAGCCTTTCGTTCTCGGAAGAGGTACAAGACAAGGTTGTCCATTGTCTCCACTCTTATTTGCCCTTGCTCTTGAGCCCCTAGCTGCCTGGATTAGATGGGAACCATCGATGAAAGGTATTCAGTGGGCCCCAGACTTTGAAGACCGGATTTCGCTCTATGCGGACGATATACTGTTGTACCTGACGTCGCCCCGGAAGTCGTTAATAGTTTTGTTTGATGTCCTTACATCTTTTGGTAAAAATTACGGCTTAGTTATTAACTGGACTAAATCTTATTTATATGTCTTTTCGGGTGAAGTCCCTCTTTTGCCCCGCGCTTGTCCCATCCAGGTTGCACACGCGGGTTTTAAGTATCTTGGGATATACGTGTCGCTGAACCCGACAGTCCGATACGAACAGAATTTGCTCCCACTGCTGAACCGGTTGAAAGCTAGATGTTGTGCGCTGGCGCAAACTACCGCTTTCACCACTCGGCCGTGCGGCGCTTTTTAAGATGATGTCATTGCCACGCTTTCTATACGCTCTTCATAACACCTTTGATGTAATCCCCGCAAATTATTTTCGGGCTATTGAGAGTCTCCAGAGGAAGTTGATTTGGGACGGGCGTTCACGTATCGCCCTTGCCAAGCTGACGCTACCGTGGTACGATGGCGGAATTGCTCTCCCCGACATTAAGCAATATTATTGGGCCTCTCATTTAGGGGCCATTAATCATGGTATGTATGCCCCCGAGTTGAACCCTGCTTTTGCAATGGATAGATGGTTGTTGCCGGGGGGAGATTATTATAGAGCGCTTTACTCCAGACTAGATGGCGGGAGACTCTCGGGACCCACAAAGATTGCGGTACGGATATGGAACTGTGCAAACAGTGCGATGGGTTGGAAAGATCGACTGACCCGGGCGACCCCGCTTTTTGCTTCCGAGAGGCTGGGTAGCTTGTGGAAAACGAAAGGATTTGAGAAATGGGATATGATTGGGATCAGTAAGGTGAGTGACCTCTGGGTCAAAGGCAAGTTTAAAACTTTTGAGGAATTGCAAGTAGAGTTCCAACTTAGTAAGATGGAATATTTTCGATATGCCCAGGTCCATCATGCTTTGCGGTCGGTTTTTCCCGAGAGTGCAAGTATTCCGGAATCCTCTCCGCTTGAGGATAGAATACTAGACGGTCATGTGCCGGATAGCACTATTTCTTTGATATATAAAAAGCTAATCAATGGTAGAACTGACTTGTTAGTGCTCCTCCGGGACGTTTGGACCCGAGACGGTCTTGAACTAGACGAGGACTGGATCTCTTCTCCTAAGGAGGTCGCGATCCCGGCCCGTCTCCGGTTGGTGCAACTTAAAATTCTACACAGAGTATATGTGACTGGTCCTCGCTTGATTAGAATGAGTTACTCCACAGATGGTCTTTGTAAGCGTGGTTGTGGATTGCTCGGAACTTTTTTGCATATAATTTGGGAGTGTCCCGTGGTTGCTGCCTTCTGGATCGGGGTGCACAATAAGATGGGAGAGGCTACCGGTGTTGCTCTACCACCTGAGGCTAGACGTTGTCTACTGAATGTCTGGGAACCAACTGATTATAATGTCGCACAGACGCAGTGGGCAACCCTGGGAAATATGGTTGCAAAGAGAGACATAGCACAGTTGTGGGGTTCCCAGAGGCCACCCACAGTTGAGGCTTGGATGGAAAACATGGATTGGTGCATGTTTAGGGAGAAGACGGTTTATGTGGCACGGGGGCGACCCAGGAAGTGGGGTAAGGTCTGGGGTCATTGGAACACTTACCGTGGGGATATTTGCACTCCGCCTCTTTTGGATGTCCCTGAAGTTCAGCTTTCCCCCTGACCCACCATTCCCGTAATGTGGACTAATTAATTGCTCTGGAGTTCGTCTCTCCCCTGCGTCCGTTCCCTGATATAATTTATAAACTTCACTGTATGATTTTTTGCTCTTCCTTCCTCGTTTGGACTATATCCCATTGTATTGTATTTTTTGCCTTGTATGTTATTTACCTTTAATAAACAGATTTACAAAAAAAAAAAACACCGTATAATATTGGATATGGCTTGAGCATATATGCTTGTTAAAGAAAGCTTGAGGCTTAAGGATTGTACGAGGACTGAAGACTTTCAGCAGTGTCCGTAGGATTATCCCTTCTTTCACTTGTATTGGTCGCCAGGTTTTCACCTGTATATATATTCCAAGGAATAAGATAAAATGAATGGAATTTTCATACAGTAGACCCCCCAGCAGTGATTTAAAATGTCTATTCCCAGTTGAGGTATAGAATCTATGTAATGCCCCAACATGAGAGTCTGCCTGGCGCCCGAAGTGCTGCAAATTTGAAGCATTTTGGAGGTTATGCGAAAAGATTCAGCCCAAATATTCTTTCACTATCTCAATCAATTTACTTCCCAGTGACCAGGTGAAAGGCAGATATATTCTTCTTCCTCTAAAAGGTAGAATTTTAGTCTTAGAATTTAGTTTGTTTTAATTTCTTGGTAGAGCAATTGGGGTGCAATTGAATATAACAATGTCGCCTGCGTACATTAAGCTATGGATTTCACTTTGTGCTAGTTTTTGGGGAAAATTATTAATATCGGAGAAGTACCCCGGAAGGTCGCTTATATAGATGGAAAATAACAAGGGGGTGAGGAGGCATCCTTGTTTCAGACCATTCATTGTGGGGATTGGACTAGTTAGGCCCGTTCTCCCCCATTTTGACTTTACACCAAGTTGCTGTATGCAAGATATGATTATTGTAAGGAGATCATGGGGGATCCCTAAACTCTCAAGCTTTTTCCAAAACCTTGGCCTATCCACGCTGTCAAAAGCAGTTGCAAAGTCAAGAAAAGCGTAGTAAACTATTTGTGATTTTAGCACTACATACTTATCAAGGACAGTCTGGAGGATAGCAATATTGTCAGCGACTGAATGATTTGGGCGGAAGCCAGCCTATCTCGTAGGAATCACGTAGTTCAAGAATGCCCAGTCTTTTAGGTGGTCCAATACACATGCCTGCGAAGATCTTTCCAGTGGCGTCTAGGAGAGCAATTTGTCTGTAGTTAATTGGATTCGATCTAGAGCCTTTTTTAAAAAGGGGTCCACAATGGTCCCTTGCCAGGATGTTGATATATTACCCTTCTCAAAAGTATTGAAAAAGAAGGGTTAAAAATGTGCTACAATCTTCAGGATTCGATTGAAGGACTTTGATCGGGATATTATCTGGACCCATTGCTGCGGATGATCTGGCAGATTTAATGAAAGCAGCGATCTGTGTAGATGAAGTAGCTAGTATGCCCTGATTGGCCCTTTCATCTGGGGAACTGACTGGGTGAGGCTTGAATTTGACTATTAGATTTCTATAATTTTAAGATATGTTTTTCCCATTCCGATGATGAAACTTGCGACGCTTGGATTGAATTTCTTATCCCCATTTGTATGGCTACTATGTTTCAGAATGCCTTGTTGTTTACACTTTTTACTGCGGTGTGAATGTCGACCCAGTTTTTATCCTTTTAGACTTGATTTTCTTTGTCTTTATTTCATTGACAGAGTTTTCTCAGGTTTATTTCTCTTTGTCTTGTGGCACAGAAAGATAGAATTTTCGTGAAAAGAGCTATGCTGCAGATTACATAATCTAAAATAGAAGAACTACAGTTGCCTATTCTATTAAATGCTGCCAGGATGTCTCCTTCTACTCTTCCACTGAAGAAAACACAATTTATTGCTGCAATGTGGGATAGATGCAGTTTCCCTCGTTTATCTGCTCTTATATTAGCTGGAAATATGGGGATTGGAATTGGTCATACTTCCTCCTGTGCTGACATCCCCCCGTTGTTCAATAGTGGGTTCGACATTTTTCTGTTGAAGTCCCCAGCAATGATCATAGGTGGGAACCCCCTGGGGTCCAGAGTTTGATTGATTTTCACAAAGGATTTTCCAATAGGGAATTGTTTGAAGAGATTTGGGATGTATATGTTGAAGAGTAGTAACTCTAGGGCAGATTCCGTACTTTCATTTCGATACTTAATGTTAACGCATTGCACGTTTGGCAAAAAGAACTCTATTTCCTCAGAGTTCCAGTTAAATTCTTCTTTAAGCAGGATTCCGAGGACCCCTCTTGCATGACCCCTCTGGTGGCGTCTGCTGCATTGACAAGCACAAAGTAGTCTTTCTGAAAAAATGGATCTATTGTCCATGTTTCTTGTAGCAGCACTAAAGGTGGGGTTCTTTCCGGAATAAAAGATAACTTTTCTGAGGTTTTCCCAGCTATGTTCCATAAGACTATTTTTAAGTTGCTGCTAAAAGGGGAGTTCTAGGTCTTTGTCCAGATTATTGCTGTTTAAAGCACCCGCAATCCACGCCCAGGTGTTTTCATCAGATTGAGATGTCTTTTTTTTGTGTCTGAACAGTTCCAGATACGGCGCACTTCCTTTTTAAGTGAGATCATAAGGAGGCCGTCCTTTATATTACTAGGTCTTTCATTTTCCCTGGATTGCTGGTTATAATTATATTGGGGAACCTCATCCCCTACGGACCCTTTTGAATATTTGTTGAGATCATCGATTTCTCTAACTTCAAAAATGTCAAACCCGTTTTTGTGAAGAGTGTCCCTTTTTTAATTATTATAGAAGGAATTACATTAGACCAGAATTCTACAATTGCCACCGAAGAGATATTTGTTTGAGAAAGAGACTAATTTTATCTCTGTGGTAGGAGGTGAACCGAGTGAACGGATTTTATGTAGTAGGTTGACTATTTTCTCACGATTTAGTGGAACATAGTCTCTGGGAAATAAATCTGTTAATTCCAGAACATTTGATACTGATTGCTCCCCGCTGTCCTGTGATTTCCGAATGACTATGTGCTTTACAGTATCTGGGTAAAAGTGCTTTTCAGATTTTATAGGAAATCTTGGTGCGAGAGGATTTAAAGTTTTAAGATCTTACTGTGTTTCAAATAGAGCAGGCCGCTGAGCTGTAAATTGAGTTGCATTTGTGGCTTTTGACTCGCAGCTGTTGTCTTCTTTTGCCTGCTCTGCGTAGCAAGACTGAGGAAACTTTATTTTTTTTGCGGATCTCCTCGATATTTCTTTCTTGATTCTTTTCTTCTTGTTATTTTTTGTTAATTTTTGTGTGCATTTTTTGCCCTTTTTTAGTTTGTGGTGTTATAGACTCTATTTGATTTGTTTGTTGTGAGTTAGATGCGCCCTCTAAAGCCTTGTCATCTTTTTGAGTAGGGAGGATGGAGCCTCCTTTTTGGGCCTTTTGTGCGAAAATTGGGAACATCGGAGTACTAAACTGCTTCCATTTAACCTGTTGAATTGGGGAATTTGCAGTCCAAACTCTGTAGTTTTTCCCTCTCATTCCACCTGACTATCGGTGTGTCCCTCCAAATGTCTCCTTTGCTCTGTGCTAAGACCTGTATGTAAAGCAGTGCACCCCAGCAATCATTTTGTGTTACCAGCCCCCGAGTCCCCCCTGAGTCAGCAGTAATCTTCTGTAAGCTGTTTAAACTTGTGTTTATTAGGGACTGTGCACTTTGTTTTCTGGCCAGGAGAGGGAGTAAAGTTTTATACAAATAGTGTTGTTAGAGGACAAGTTTGTCAGGCCCTTACCAAAGTGTGGATTGAGCTGTCTCCTGGAGATTTCTGAATAGAGCAGCTCTCCAGTCCCAGACCCACACCCAGGCCAGCAGACCTAGGACTGCTATTGGTTGTCCCCAGCTCCAAGCAATTCTGACCCGGTCTCTCACACCTGCCCATGACCCTTAAGGCTTCGCCGGGTGCACCACAAATCATTCTCCCCCATCTTGTGAGTTGCAGCCTACCTGTGCGCCAGATTGCAGTGAGCAGAGTTCAGGATGTAGTAAGGAGGCAGACTAGTGCTGTCTCTATCCTAAAAAAGTGGAAAAAAACGATTTTTCCTACCTGTGATTGCATCATCTTATTTTTTTCTTTTTACATTTCTTCAACTGTTTTTACCTGTGGTTGTTACAGTTTAAAATTGTAATTTTAACCTGCCAGTGATTGCATAATTTATCCCATGTTTTTGTGTTTAAACTTGTGGTTTTTCCTGCCCGTGACTGCTTCCATTTAACCTGTTGAATTGTGGGATTAGCAGTCTAAACTCTGTAGTTTTATCCTCTCATTCCCCGTGACTATCAGTTTTTCCCTCCAAATGTCTCCTTTGCTCTGTGCTAAGACCTGTATGTTAAGCATTGCACCCCTAGCGACCATTTTGTGTAAACAAGACAGTGAAACCAGCGCCCCCTTCCCTCCTGAGACAGCAGCAATCTGCTGTAAGCTGTTTAAATTGTGTTTAATAGGGACTGTGCACTTATACAAATAGTGTTGTCAGAGGACAAGTTTATTAGGCCCTTACCTGCAGAAGTCCAAAGTGTGTATTGAGCCGGTCTGTTGCATAGGAGATTTCTGAATAGAGGAGCAGCGTCCAACTCCCTGGCCAGCAAACCTTGTCTGAGGTAGCTGGGACCTTATATAGTCTGATATGGTTTGATACATGTGTACACTGATTGGTGGTTGTATCTGGTGCTGCTATTGGATTAGGGTTAGTGTCTTAGGATCCTCATTGGTTCAGTATTTGAGGGTTCTGATTGGTTTCTGGGTCTGTGATTCAATCAAGGTAGGGTTGGGACTATGGCTAGGGTTAGGATTTCCATTGGAAGTAGGGACTAGGGCTCCCTGTGTTATTGGTTGTTGGGACTAGGGTGAGACTAGGGCTAGGGTTGGGCCTTTAATTGGCAGTAGCGATTAGGGCTTCTGGTTTGATGGGTTGCTGGACTAGGTGTGGGACTAAGAGTAGGGTTAGGCTTTCTATTGGATGTAGGGACTAGGGCTATCTGTGACTTTGGTTGCTTGGACTAGGGTTGGGACTACTGGTAGGGCTAGGGGGCCACTATTGAATGTATAGATCAGGGTTTTTGATTGGTGCTTGGACTAGGGCTAGGATAGGCTGTAAGGTCCTGTCCTATTGGTTCTAGATTTTAGGGCTAGAGTTGTGATTGGATAGTGTTAGGGCTCCCATTGACTGAAGGGGTCACCTGACTAGTAGGGTTATAAACGGCCAAGGCTTAGGCCCAGGCGTTGAGCCTAAGGGTGGAGAGGACAAGGGTGAGTGCCGGTTTGAGCCTGTTTGAGACTGGTCAGGACCAGGGCCAGAAAAGCTGCCTATTTTCCCATTCAGTAATAGCCACCCTATGTATGTGTCCCTCTGTATATAAGCATTTATTTTCACTATAGATATATACCTATCTTTTTAGATATGTACCTATCTTTGTGTATTGTTTCGTATAAACATGTAGAATAATTATGTTGTTAAAAAAACTAAAAAAAATCTTTGGTTTACATGTACTTGCTTCCATTGTGCATCTATGTACCTTCCATGTACTTAGATGGATCTGTGTGTCTGTTGCTTTTCTCCTGAAAAAGCATATCCAATCCTGTACCTCTATCAATAGCTTTAATCTGCATACATTTACCTCCTTTATGCATCTATATATTTTCAATGTACTTATGGATCTATATTTTTATCCTTTTTTCCTAATTTAGCATTTCCAATGCACTACCCTATTTTTCGCCTATACTTCTCTTAATATATCTTCTAGCCCAACTTTCTGACTTATCTCTAACCTTTTTCTACAACTCTTTCCAATGCACTACCCTATCTCTCACCCTGGGTAATTCGTTACCGTTGTGCGGAGGGCGGACAGGTGAGGGCCAGGCACTTCCGGGAGCGGTTAGCGCTCTAGTTGTTTCCAGGGGGCTATTTAGGCGGAGCCTTTCAAAGCGCAGCTGCGGTAGGAGACGGTGGCAGTGTCTCCATACCGCTAGCTTGCTGCCTTGTATTACGAGCTTCTGAGAAAACGATATAGACATTGTAGAGCTGCATTTTAATATTTCCGTGATATTTTAAATCCATGTGCACTTTTAGCATTTTGCGCATTACAATTGTTTAATACTCATTTTAAAAATCTCTTAACTTTACCGGAGTGCTGGTCTCGATTCCACTTCCTGTCCGCCTCGTTCCGACTGGGTAATTGGTTACCGTTGTGCGGAGGGCGGACAGGTGAGGGCCAGGCACTTCCGGGAGCGGTTAGCGCTCTAGTTGTTTCTAGGAGGCTATTTAGCCCTCGCCTCATCGGAAGCGCGCAGCGGTTGCGCGCAGCCTCATCTCAGCCGAAGACCAGCCTAAGAGCTGCCCGTCTGCGCCCGTCCGTGACAGGACGGGGCGAGGGGTCCCCATTATGCCACCCACATGCGATTTCAAACACATCAAGTATGAGGCGTCGGCATTATTGAACTTGAGAAAACCTATCATTCCATGTCACACACGCGATAACTGGCCATGTCCAGAAGGACCCTTCTCATGTTTAAACTGCCATTTCTCCACTATCAATCCTTTTAAATCGAGTAAACCCTGTATGTCCTCTGATGACCTGCACTGCATATTAATAAATGCCCGCTCGATGCCTAAGCATCAAATTGCAATCTGGGATTTGATAGACACCTTAGCCCCAGATATTTGTTTCATTACTGAAATCTGGCTAAAGCCCCATACGACATCTGCTATTGCTCTGGGAGTGCCAGAGGGATACAAACTTCATAACTCAGACCGCCCTGAAAAAACAGGTGGCGGTATTGCCATTATCTATAAAGAGCACCTTAAACTGGATATTCTAGATAAGAAATGCTGCAAACAATTGGAAATTATGATTTACAGAATCACTTTCCCTAACAGAAAGACCAGTAAGGGAGCACTCATTTATCGTCCACCAGTAACATGTCCCAGTTTCTCCCTATCCCTCCTATCAATCAATCAAGGACATTTATAGAGCGCACTACTCACCCGGAGGGTCTCAAGGCGCTAGGGGGGGGGGGGGGTGCTGCTACTGCTCGAACAGCCAGGTCTTGAGCTTCTTCCTGAAGGAGAGGTGGTCTTGGGTCAGGCGCAGGTCGGGAGGGAGGGAGTTCCAGGTCTTGGCGGCCAGGTAGGAGAAGGACCTTCCTCCTGTTGTCGTTCTTCGGATGCGGGGGACGGCGGCGAGGGCGAGACTGGCTGATCGGAGGTGGCGTTTGGGAGCGTAGAAGTTGATGCGGTTGTTGAGGTAGCTCGGGCCTTGATCGTGCAGGGCTTTGTGAGCGTGGGTGAGGAGACGGAAGGTGATTCTCTTGTTGACGGGGAGCCAGTGCAGGTCTCTCAGATGTCCGGAGATGTGGCTGCGTCGGGGGATGTCGAGGACGAGTCTGGCTGAGGCGTTCTGGATCCGCTGGAGTCTCTTCTGGAGCTTGGCGGTGGTTCCGGCGTAGAGGGCGTTGCCGTAGTCCAGTCGGCTGGTGACGAGGGCCTGGGTGACCGTCTTCCTGGTCTCGGTGGGGATCCACCGGAAGATCTTCCGTAGCATGCGCAGGATGTTGAAGCATGACGAGGAGACGGCGTTGACTTGTCTGGTCATGGAGAGGGAGGAGTCCAGGATGAAGCCCAGGTTGCGTGCGTGGTCTGTCGGTGTGGGTGCGGTGCCCAGGGCGGGGGGCCACCAGGAGTCGTCCCAGGCGGAGGGCGAGGAGCCCAGGATGAGGACTTCCGTCTTGTCTGAGTTCAGTTTCAGGCGGCTGGTCGTCATCCACTCGGCTACCTCTTTCATCCCTTCGTGAAGTTTTTGGCTCTGGCAGCGGCGGGGTCGTTGGTCAGGGAGAGGATCAGCTGGGTGTCATCGGCGTAGGGGATGATGTTCAGGTTGTGTTGGCGTGCGATGGGCGCGAGGGGGCTCATGTAGACGTTGAAGAGGGTGGGGCTCAGCGAGGATCCTTGCGGTACGCCGCAGATGACTTCGGTGGCCTCTGACTTGTACGGTGGTTGACGGACTCTCTGTGTTCTTCCGTCGAGGAAGGAGACGATCCATTCCAGTGCCTTCTCCTGAATTCCGACGTTGCTGAGGCGCTGCACTAGGGTGCGGTGGCAGACAGTGTCGAATGCCGCGGAGAGGTCTAGGAGGATGAGGGCCGCTGTTTCTCCGTTGTCCATCAGGGCTCGGATGTCATCGGTGGCAGCGATGAGGGCGGTCTCGGTGCTGTGGTTGGCTCGGAAGCCAGACTGTGAGGGGTCGAGGGATCCATTCGTCTCGAGGAAGGCGGCCAGCTGTTTGTTGACGGTCTTCTCGATAACTTTGGCTGGAAACGGGAGGAGCGAGATGGGGCGGTAATTCTTGAGTTCGGTGGGGTCCACTGTTGGTTTCTTTAGTAGAGCGCTGAGCTCGGCGTGCTTCCAGCCCTCCGGGAAGGTGGCGGTGTCGAAGGAGGTGTTGATGATGTCCCGCAGATGGGGTGCGATGACCGCGTCGGCCTTGTTGAAGACGTGGTGAGGGCAGGGGTCGGTCGGAGATCCGGAGTGGATGGAGTTCATCATGCGGACGGTGTCATTGGTGCTGATCGGAGTCCAGGCGCGGAGGGTGGTGGTGGGCGGTGTTGCTGCGGTCGTTGTGTGCGATGGTTGAGTGCTGAAGCTGTTGTGTATGTCCGTGATCTTGTTGTGGAAGTAGGAGGCGAGGGAGTTGCAGAGGTCTTGCGATGGGGTGATGTCGTTGTTTCCGGCGTTGGGGTTGGAGAGCTCTTTCACGATGTTGAAGAGTTCCTTGCAGTTGTGTGCGTTGTTGTCCAGCCGGTCCTTAAATGCAGTTCTCTTGGTGGCGCGGATCAGTTGGTGGTGCTTCCGGGTGGCAAGCTTGAGGGTGGTCATGTTGTCCGGTGTTGGTTCCCTTCTCCAGACTTTCGAGGGCTCGGCAGTCCTTCTTGGAGCTCTTGAGTTCGTCGGTAACCCATGGGGCTTTCTTGCTGCCGGGTCTGCTGGGCGGGGTCCTCAAAGGGGCGAGTTCGTCCGCGCAGTTGCTGATCCACTTCGTGAGGTTGTCGGCGGCCTGGCTGGGGTTCGCTGAGCTGGCGGGAGGGTGCTGACTCAGGGAAGCGGCGAGCTGGTCGGCTGTGATCTTGTTCCAGCTTCTTCGGGCAACCTAGAAATACTTGGCCCACATATACGGGCCAAAGAGGATTTCCTACTTCTAGGGGATATTAACATACATACTGATCAGCCTGAATTATCTGATACTAAGAGCCTGTCTACTGATCTGGCGACCATAGGCCTCACACAAAAAAACGAGGGTCCCACACATGAAGGCGGACACTGTATTGACCTGATATACACAAATTTCGACAACATATCTTGCAATAAACTGATACAACTAGATTGGACTGACCACTTTCTATTAGAGTTTAACATACTCAAAATCAACAAAGGTTCTAGCAAGATATCCCTACCCCCTATAACGCGCAGACAGTGGCATAAACTTACAATGGAGGCACTACAAAAGGTCTGGGAAAAACCCGACATCAAGGACACAGATGAAGTGGAACACAGTCTAAAAACATTTCAGGACTCACTCACTGTAGCCATTGACAAAATTGCCCCCCTGAAAGCATTTAGGCAATTCCCCGTGGCTAAACAGGAAAAATGGTACACAGAGGCTCTTAGAATGGAGAAGCAAGAATGTAGGAGGATAGAGAAGAGGTGGAGAAGAATCCACTCGGAGGAAAACAGGAAGGCCCACCGTGTAGCACAAACAAACTATTATAAACATGTTAAAGCCGCTCGTAAAAATAGCATAGCCCAACAGCTTACGGAAGCTGGCAATTCGCCTAAAGAGCTATATAGGATTCTTGAGACATTTGTCAAGCCTATGGCCTGTGTAAGCCCGGATGACTTCTCACAAAGTCTGTGTGAGGAAGTCTCCTTATATTTTGAAAATAAAATGGAATCCATCTACGGTAAGATCCTAGCGTCCCAAACAGAAAAAGGCACCCTGAATGCTCCTCTCCCCACTGAGAATACACATTTTTCACTGACCACCTTTCCCCCTATTGATAGCAGAGAGCTTCAAATATTAATGACCAACGTAAAATCTGGGTCTCCGGAGGACCTTATTCCTGCCAAAACCCTAGTCCCCCTGAGTACTTTGTTGGGCCCTCACATTCAAGACGTAATCAACCAGTCCTTAAAGAAGGGACACATGCCAACTGAGTGGAAGAGAGCGGTGGTGAACCCCATCCGTAAGAATGCTGCTCTCCCCTGGACGGAGCTTTCCAACCTCCGGCCCATCTCCCTCCTACCCTATCTTAGTAAGCTTGCCGAGAAACACGTCAACGCGCACCTGTCCAATTACATCGAGGCAGCGGGCGGCCTAGACCACTCTCAATCTGGTTTTAGGCCAAACCATAGCACAGAATCAGCTCTCCTGTCAGTGACTGATAACATCAGGATGTCACTTGACGGGGGGAGCTCAGTGATTCTGGTGCTATTGGATTTGTCCGCTGCCTTCGACACGGTGTCGCATAAAATTCTTCTCGGCCGCTTGAGGGAGGTGGGAATAAGAGGGACCGCCATGGCTTGGCTAGAAAGCTTTCTTGCGGACCGTCAACAAGGTGTCAAATTAGGCTCCCACAAATCCATCTGTAGGGAGCTCACCAAGGGAGTGCCACAGGGCTCATGTTTAAGCCCCACGTTATTTAACGTGTACGTGGCCCCCTTGGCGGACATTATAAGATCTTACGGGTTCTCCCCAATCTCCTACGCTGATGACACCCAGTTGCTGTATCCCTTCCAAACCCTCACACCGACAGTTATACAATCTTTTCAAAATGGTATGAGAGCCGTGGGAGATTGGATGGCCCAGAACTTCCTCCAATGCAACGTGACCAAAACTGAAGTCATGTTGTTTGGAGGGGCCACCCTGCTATGGTCCCCCGACTGGTGGCCACTTGAGCTGGGACCCGTCCCCGTACCAAAACAGATTGTTAAAAACCTGGGAGTGTGCCTAGACCAAGCATTGATTTTAAAAGATCATGTCAATCAAGTTACTGGAACTTGTTTCCGAGTAATTGGGCTATTACGACGCATTTTCCCCTTCCTGCCTGACATCCACAGGAAGACGTTGGTACAAGCATTGGTCATCGGTCGGATAGATTACTGCAATGGACTCCTCATCTCTGCCAATCAAGAACAACTGGGCAGACTGCAGGTAGTACAAAATACCGCAGCTAGACTCATCTTGAATGTTTTTCCCCGAACTCCTTCACGCCCACTCCTCTCCCACCTCCACTGGCTCCCGGTGAGACAACGTGTCAACTTTAAAGTATGCTGTATAATGCATAAGTGTATTTATGGGCCTGGCCCTAAATACCTAAGAGACATATTCATCCCCTACTCACCGGGACGTGTCCTGCGTTCCAGCAGCACTATGTTGCTGCAGGTGCCCAGAGTGACGAGAGCAAGACAGGGAGGACGGGCCCTCTCACTTAAAGGCCCCATGTTATGGAACTCTCTGCCTCCACAGCTGAGACACACCCCTAATCTCCTCTCCTTTAGAAAGAAATTAAAAACATACCTTTTTACACAAGATCAATAACTTCTCCTGTTATCTGTGCAGCCTCATATCTCAGGCTGTTTCCTAATGCCTTACCAGAAGCTACGCGCGGAGATACCCCTTCGGGGCTGATTCAGGCGCGATACAAATTCATAAATAAATAAATAACCATCTATCATTATATCCTCTACATCCACTCTCTCATTTATCCCAAACCCCATACCACTACTATGATCCCCAAAATAAACCTTCCTAGACTCTCTCTTACTCTACCCCTCCTTGCATCATCTGACACCTCTTTTACTATACCGATCCCCCAAAACAAACTTTTCTAAATTCTTCCCTCTGACTCTTCCCCTCCAAACCCCCTTTTTACTCATCCAAAAGCCTCCTCCGACTGCTATGACCTAAAACAGAAATCCTTCACTCTTCTATCCCTCCACTATCATTTTCAGTCAAAATAACAGACTAACATGTTCTCTTCTCTAATTCCACATTCCACTACACTAATTTACCACTAATCCTTTATGGGTTCCAGAGTAGCGTGCTACTCGCCAGAAAAGCGCTTGAACATCCCTTCAGGGGTAACAGGTGCTATATGAATGCAATCCTTTCTTTCCCTTCTATCTCTCCGCTATCCTTCCCACTCCGAATAACTAACTAATATCCACCACTCAAATTACTTTTATATTTCACCATACTAATTCACCACTAATCCTTTATGGGTTTCCGGAGTAGCGTGCTACTCGCCAAAAAAAGCGCTTGATCACCCAATCAGGGGTAAGAAGCGCTATATAAATACAAACTTTTTTTTCTCTCCTATCCTTCTGAATCAAAATAACTGACTAACATATCCACCACTTAAAATGTACTTGCATGGTTCACTATACTAATTGAACACCTATCCTCTATGGGTCCCGGAGTAGCGTGTTACTCGCCGAAAAAGCGCTTTGACGCCTCGCCAGGGGTAGTAAGCGCTATACAAATGCAATTACAATACATACAATACAATATGAGGATTACTCTAATGGAGTGTTCTCTAGCAGGGGTTCCTCAAATAATTTATGAAGAGGATAAATGTTTTCGCAGTTGAAATTATTAGTTTTCTGTTTGGTAGGAAAGCCCTCCGTCTGAGTCGCTCTCTAGCTTTTCTTTCTTTTTTTTTTAACTCTTTTTATTATAATCAGCTACATCAAGGCAAAGCTCTTCCATTTGGTACTTATACATCTTAAAAACCAGCATTACACAGTTTCGATAACATTATTATGGCAATACACAATACATTGGGGTCAAGCTTGTTACCCCATCTGTCACCCGCATCATTCTTCCTAAGGGTCATCCTCCAGTCCTTCATCTATCTGATCCTGCGGAGGTTCACAGATGTTGCCCCTGAATGCGTTCCATGCCCCCCAGATCTTGCTCCATTTCTTGGGACAGCCACGATTAGTAAACACTGTTTTTTATGTTATCATTGCCATGCCCATTTCATTACACCATGCGGTGAGTGTCGGTACCTCCGCCGCCCCCATTTCTGCGCTATATTGCGCTTAGCAGCCATGAACTCTAGAGTGGCCCTGTCTTGCATAGGATGAATAAGGTAATTCGGCTCCCTTATGTTTAACAAACATCTTTTGGGCTCCGGCAGTAGTGACATCTCCCCTACTTGTGATATTGTTCTCAACACCTCTACCCAGTAGTTCATGATCTTCGAGCACTGCCACAAAGTATGGTAAAATGTCCCCTCCTCCCCGCATCTTCGTAGGCAGTATGGATGTGGTGCTCTACCTATTGTGTGCATGATACATCTACTAAAATAGACTCAGTGTAATATTTTGAGTTGCACCAGCCTAAGACGTGAGGGTATACCCACCTCCCATGGTGGGGCAAGCGCCTCCTGCCAGTCCGAGTCTTCAACATTACCAACGTCGCGGGACCATTTCCCTCTGAGCGCCGTCGTTGGGTGTGGGAGGTTATTAATTAACTTCTGATAAGTAAATGAGGTAGCCCACTTGGGCATTTACTCCATCAGCAACCTGTCCTCGAGAGGAGAGGCTTCCTGGACTTCAGTGCCTGGTGGCAGGGCTGGTGTCAGTGTATGTTTTATCTGTGTATATCTAAACAGTTCAGTGGGTGCTAGCTCATACTGCTGCTGGAGGCGCTCAAATGTCATTACCTCTCCCTTGTACTGTAGTGTAGTTCCTATATTCCCAATAGGCTCTGCGCATTGGAATAACGTAAACAATAGTTTAGACGTAGGACTGAGGTCGACTAGGTCTCTATTGAATATGTTAGACTTAATTATGAATGCCAGCTAGCTCAGAGGTCACTAGAAACGTTCTCGAGTAAACAAGAAGGTGTTAACTTTCCTGAATAGACAAGAAGGGATTCGTTTCTGACAACCGCATCAACATGACAACTTTGCTCCCTCCAGATTAAGGAGTATATCTCCAGAGTCGCGGAAACAATAGATAGCTATTTTACTCAGTCAATCGTGCACGCTTAGTTTCACCAGAAGTGCAGAGAAATAGAGAGACAGGCGTTTTCAATAAAAGAGGTTATTAATTGAACAGTCTTCTTTCTCACGCAAGAGAAGTGAGTTGCCACAATTGCAATACTTGTCATAAAGTAAAGTGCATACAGTAAAAGGAGTATTATGAAATAATACTGTAAAAGCATTGTATGGTTTCTAGGCCATACGGTACTTAAAATGGATAAAATATATACATAGATAAAATCATAACTTAACGTACTCAACTGGTGCTTCTAAGATACGCCTACCCCGGTGTACCTAACCTAAGCCTAGTACATGGGAAGGAGTAAGTGAGCTGCAGTTTTAGTTAAGATAGTTTTTGCCAAGAATCTGAATCAAGAATTCTCTAAGGGTCTAATCAGCTCCGTACCTTGTTTATAGAATGAAGAAGGTCTTGTATCTCTCTCTCAGGACTCGATCTCCCAGCAACCCGCAAGGGTGACCGGGAAACACTGGAGCTGGATTTCTCGGCAGGAGAAAAGTCAGCGTCTCTCTCAGTGCGTCAATGGGAGGGTCGGCTTCCTTCGGCACTCGCACCAGCAGGGCGTCGGGCAAGTAGAGAGCCGATCTGCTCCAAACCACTGTGTGTTTTGCTAGGGCAGATGCTGGTATATTTATACCTGGAAGGTGCCGAGTTTGACGTAAGGTTCGACCAAAGACGTCACTAAGAACTCGCAGTTCTTTCAGGACTCCAGGAGTTCTAGGACAAATCAATTCAGAAGCAGGGGGAATTCCCGGGCTGCTGGAGGCTTGGTTTGTTTAAGAACACGTTGTGCTTTCTAGGAGTCTATGGGAGCAGCCTTGCCGTATTTGGACTGCATTGGCTATGACTTAATATGGGTATGATTCTTATGCCTTTATAAGGATATGATTTGATATAACGGCATAAGGGCATACATCGGTAATATTTAAATAGGGTCCTAGATACGTTTACAACACCCACTCCACGTATAATGTCCATCATTACTAAATACTAAGCAATTTTAAACATAACTATGCACGTGTTTTCCATCCCACCCCAAATTACATAAAAAGCATTTGAAATGGTATATACACGAAAAATGAGTATTATACTGTACGTATTCAAGCAGTGGTATCATTCAGATAATGCATATATTGTACATTGAAATGATGACTGAATGAATCACGAAATTTACATTTATGAAATGGCTCTGAATACAGAAGAGAAGGTCGAGACCATTTCATCACATATTTATACAATACTGTACATGTGCTAGAGGCAAGTCAAAATAGTGTCTCTAGAGTTTGCAAAAATAGAAATCTTGTTCTCTAAGAATAGTTCTACTTTAAGCAGAGTATCATGTGCCAAAAAAAAAAAAGGTAAATATTTTGGGAACGGGAAAATAATTTCACTTTCAGGGGTAAAATATAGTTCCAATAGTTTTTTAGAAGTTCTGTTTAACAAAACTGAAGGCCGAATTCAGAGTTCAGGGAACGCGGTGTGCTCGTGTTTTTAAAAGCTATTCTCGTTGTTAGGAGAGAACATTAACTCAGATAGGCTGGCAAAGAATTCGTCTACAACAGTAGGTGAAAGTTGGACCATGTCCGAAAAAGTAGGAATAGTGCATATGTGAGAAGCATTGCCGTCATCGGTGTCTAGATCAGCAATGGTCACAGAAGGTTGTACCTGTGTGCCGCTTTCATCTCGTACCTCACCGCCACCTAATCGTAATGGTGAAGTCTCAACGAATGCCGTCATCAGAATAGGTAGCCGCTGGGGACAACACGTTGCATGAGCCGTTACCGAACCAAGCAAAGTATCGATATACATAGGTACTGCTGATGGGAGTGTGAGACAAATGTCTAACACGCATTCTTCTCCGCAAAGCAGGCATCGTAGAACAGGTAGGATGCAATCTTGCCAGATTGGTCTGAATGAAGGAAACCAGGTAGTATTCAGATCTCTTAGCTGAGCCAAGCCGAGTACTTTAGTTATCCGGTCTCTGTATCTCATCGCTGCGAGCGTTTCTTCCATTGTAGCCTGAGTTTTGTTTGTGGCTGGACTTGCCATATTGGAGCAGAAGGAACAGAAATACAATTCCTGCTACGAGTCCCAAGATGAGAGGCAGGCTGCCGAACACAGAGTGCACGAAATTCGGGAAGATGCTCAGGACTGCTTCAAAGGGTGCTAACCGTCCCGAAAAAATTGTCTTAAATACATGTGCGATGCAACTGGCATCAGACATGTTTAAGATTTGACTTAACATTTCTACAAAATGTACGGGGCAATTTGTTGATAATAATGCATGTATCTCTGCTGCTGTCCTTGCAACTTGCAGATCATACGTTTCTCTAGACGAGGTTAAAGGCACAGTTGTTTGTAAAAGAATGGATTTCATTCTGCTTAAAGTATCAATTTGAATAGAAGAGATATTCAGAGAAGGCCATATCGTTGCCTCCTTGTCTGGTTTGCTGTTTGGATACAATACTTGCATACAGCAAGTGACCATGGAAGTTACACTGACAAGATAGGCCCTTCCTGGCACCATGCCACAACAGCTGCGGTCACTTATTATAACGTAACTGCCGTTGGAAAGTTGTCTGAAAAAAGGCTCTATTTGTGTAGCAGGGGTGCCGTGCAGGTGGCATGAAAGGTTATTTGATGAACCTTCGCAGGCTCCATGCAAGTTAATTCCTTGACACAGAAGTGTACCGCTCAGTGAATTTTTACAGTTGTTACCACTAAGAAATACCTCTTTTTTCCCCCACTGTAACATCTATCTGTATAAGGTAGATTCCAGGTCGACTTGATGTAACCTTTACCCAACCTTTCATACAGGCCTGCTGGTATGTGCTTTTGGCAATATTGAAACTGAAAAGTCGTTATCGGAATTGTAATTGTGCCATGTATTATCCATTCAATAACGGGTATTTCAGAGACTGTCAATGGCAATCTGTCTAGTTTTTCAATGCTCAGCACCGTATAGTCTGCTCCTTTTTGTGCCAAAGTGATTTGTTTATCAGTAAGGTTAAAGATAGAAAATAATGACGTTGTGTTGATTAGACGCCAGGCACGTAGCCTGAACAGAGGTTTTGTAACGTCCAGCCTAACTGTACAATAGAACGTAATTGGGACTGGCCATGTTGTAACATTAGCATATCCTGTTCTATTATATCAATAGCAGATGATAAAATGCTGTCCAGTGAATAAATTCTGGAGGACAGAGTCGTTAACCCATTGTCCACTACAGACAGTGATTTTTCCAAATGAATACGATCAATTTCTCGTATTTTTTCAGCAGTTTCAATTTGCGTTACTTTCCAAGCTTCGTTGTAAGCAGTGTATATGAAACATTTTTGACGCTGTTTGCGAGATCCCAATAAGAAATCTCGCAAGTCAGCACCCTCTTTAAGTAAAGTCAAGTGTTGCTTAATTTCTGGTAGTGTGGATTTCTGTAGCCATTCGAGGCATAGTTTTCCTACACTGTATGTTGTAATTATCCCTGGATGTTGTCTCTGGGAATATCTTGGGTATGGCCTGTTTTGTTTGAACCCCTGTTTGTTGTTCAGGAATCTATCTTGACAGTTATTAGTGTCTGTGGGCCAGATCAACCATTTTTTCCAATCAGGATTAGTTCTGTTTTGGTGTAAAATATGGGATATGTCTATTTCCGCATCTGTAGAGCTATTACAATCAGGTATGGGCTTTGGTATAGACGGTTTGTTTAAGTCTTATCTTGGCTAAGCCAAGACAGGTTGTTTGTTGAATCGTGTCATGCAGAAACATTATCTGTTCTGGGATCATGCAGGCTCTGAATAATGATTTTAAACCTTGCACCTGCCATTCTTTAGTACCCCAGACTGTTTTTGTCTCAATGTTGTTTTTCCAAAATTCAAAACCAAATGTAGACATTTTTTCATAAAAGTTTGTAGAATATATCAATGTAGTATTTGTCAACATGTTTTTCATTCCTGTCTTATTTAGAGTTTTAAAATAAAATGTTTCTGGATCAGTTGTATTAAACCCTGAGAAGTATGGGAATTTCTTATAAAATGTTTTCGAGCGAACTTTTGGTGGTGTTGGACAATGTTCCCATTGATTATAACTAAAAACATTTCTAAGATTATCAGATTTATGCAAATAGTGATGCCCATAATGATTAAAACAATACATTTCTTCATAGTTTGATGAACCTTCTAAATAATCATTTTCTGTACATGTTGCTGACATTTCTAAATCTGACATCATGTTATTAATATTTTCAAAGTCCCAATCATCAGAGAAAGTACTAGGTGATACAAAGTCACTTAATGAAACCTTAAACTGATGTAGATATTTCAAGAGTTCAACCGGGCCATAGATGTCGTAATCAGTAGCGTCCCATGCCACACCACCAGGTATAGGAATGGCTGTGATGTTTACTGACGATAGTTCTCTTTTTTTCAATGTGAGAAGATCTGTGAGGCTTTAGAACCAAGTTGATGTTCTGACTTGCTGTGTCCATTGTACTATATTTTCCATCAATAAATCTTCCCAAGCTTAAAACTAAAATGAGCCAGAGTAGGAGGAAAAGTACACCTAACACAATCCACAATTCAATCCATGGTAAAGTCAGATATGGTTCTCCAAGTTGATGAAAGAGTTCAGTTATTTTTTCTTTGAAAGTTTTATTTGCTGGCTTTTCTTCATGTTCACTTGGATCTTCAGAAAAGTCATCGAAATTGATGAAGTAGCCAGATGCAGTTCTGTCAATTGTTGGGATAGCTTCCGGATTTTCATTAATCTGTGGATTTGTATAGTCAGAGGCTACATCATTGTAAATTGGTGTTTCTTGACGAACTGTTGCAATTTGGGTTTCAAGAGGCACAAGTTCCATGGCTTTGTTGCATAGTCCTTTATTATTCACTGCAGGTTTATCAAATGTGATTAGTCTCTCAGTTTGAACCTCTTGAATTGTAGCAAGGTTTGGTCTTCTGCTACTTCTTGGGAGTCCACTGGGCCTACTACCTATTATTGGCCACATGATTGTGGTTTTACCAGGTCGATTGATACAACTCTGTTCTCCTTTTTACCAGCAAGGGGCGGTAGTACTACTGATCTTGTTCCGATGATAGCTAAGACAGGTACTGCTTTTCTGTAAGAAGGCCCAAATTCCTTCTTCACCGCAATCTTTTCTCTGACCAGATCCCCAATCTTTGGAATCCAGACAGGTCTTGCTGGGACAGGTGGTTTTTCTTCAGTGGCCGTTGGCTTTAGCTTTGTGTTATTTAGACTTCTTCTTGTTTCATTTAAGTCCTGTAAAACAGCCAAACGGTCTTTGATATCAAAGTTTATTTGTTCCACCACTGAAGTCTGACAATCGAGATCTTTGATGATCATTCTAGTACCAAACAAAAGTTCATACGGAGTGATTCCACCAAGAGAATGTCTTGGCAGATTATTAAGACTACGTTGGACACTTATTAGATGTTTGACCCACCCATCACCCGAACCTAATACCCTCGCTGTTATAGATTGCTTTATGTCACGTTTTTTTCTTTCCGCTACCGCATTTCCCTCGGGATGGAATGGACTAGAGTACCGCAATGCAATGCCCAAGCTGGCGATGGCCTCATTGTAAGCTCGAGAGCTAAACGCAGGACCCTGGTCAGAATGTAGCATGCCAATTGCGTATGTGCCGATAAAGACTCGCAAATCTTTTATAAGGATGTACGACATTGCAACACATGCTTTTACCACGCATGCTTTTCCATCGCAAGTTTTACAACGCATACCATTACAACGCATAGTGCTTTGGGGCGCTGGATAGTGAACAGTTTAATTTACTATTCCAACTCCAGTCCCCGTGGATAGTAGGGAAGGTGTTGGATAGTACATTAAACCTATTCCCTATCCTAGAGCGCCCCCCAGCGCAATGCATTGTAATGGTTTGCGTTGTAAAAGTTGCGATGTAAAAGCATCACGTGGTAAAAGTTGCGTTGTAAGTGATGTTTCCCCTTTTATAACAGTTCTGGCGTCAGCTGAGCGCTGGGGCCACATCCAAATGAATCTCGTCTTAATATTCATGGGATCGCATTTTCCTGTGTGGATGTCTGCGTGTAGATAGCCTAATGCTGTCTAATAGAGGTGTCTGGGCTGGTATCTGGTCCGGTTCACAACTGCGATCTCTGTTGCAGTCCTGACAATCCATTGCAACGTTATAAATTTGCACGCTCATCCCCGGCCAACAGTATTGTGATTGTAAATCTATTAGAGATTTCAAGATCTCTTGGTGCCTCAGACCCATTCCAATGCGTGCTTCTTGAATCAAGTAAGCCCTCCGGCTCGTTTTTGGAATTACTCTGTCCCCCACTCCAGGGATTCGAGCAAAAGGAACGGAGTTTGCATCAATTATGTATGTATTGTTGAGTGGATAGTTGAGAGGTAATGCCGCATAGTCGCCTTTTAATGAGGCTTTTACCGCCAGCATGGTTTCTCCATCTATTTGTTTTTAGAACGCTTTTTTGTAGCTACGGAAGCCGGTGCCAATTAATTCCCTGCAACGTGAACGGCATCACGTCGAAGACTCTGCGTATGTATCACGTGAGTCTTTCGTAGTTCTTTCTGTAAAAGAACTACTTGTTCCCATAGTTTTTTATGCTTTATTGTGACACCTGTCTCATCTTTGTAACTGTTTTTAATCCAGGTCTGCATGAAATTATTATAAGAATGGACGCAATAATACGAATCGCACACTATTAGTGTCGGGAATTTGCAATCGGCATTTTCGAGCGCCATCTTTAAAGCTCGTAGTTCAGCTCGCTGAGCTGTACAGTTTCTGCGTGATTCAGTTTTAGTGACCATTGGTCTGAATTTACCTATGCGTCAGCGACATTTAACAATCGCGCATGCTGCATTGTAAACTTGTTTATCCACAACATAGTGTTGTGCAGATACGTCTGTGTAGATTACACAGGTGTACTGTTCGAGAGGCAGAATTTCGATTGACAGAGGACATTCATGTTCGTATTCTAGATGTTCTAGCTTTTTCATTTTGGGATCAAATGCGTGTATCACATCTGTTGCAGCAAGATAATTTTCCCATTGTATCCATTTTGGATCTAATGCCATAGCATTTGGAATGCTCGGTCTTGTTACGGCCTCAAGGGCTGATACTGCTGTTAAAACAGATATGCTCTTCCCTTGGTCTAGGGCTCTTTCTTTTGCTACAGCAGTTTGAAGCGCAGTCAGAATGTTTTCATTAGAACTGAATTTCATTTCAGCTTGTGTGTACAAGTGTGATTTATAAGCTATTGGTACCGTTTCTCCCTCATTAGAGGTCAGGTACATAAATCTGCATCTTCCCGGGATGACTCGGATTACAAGGTTGCGTTCACTTGCGCGTTTGCAGTTTTGTTTTAGTTAACATGTCTGTTTGAATTGATCGTAAAATTCCTGTGTGTTTCTGAGTCCAATTAATTGGTTTGAAATCAGGTTTTATTAATTCGTAGAGTGGTTTAACCCTCTCTGCGTAGTTTAGAATGTAAGTTCTTCCGAAATTCAGGAAACCTAGAATTGATTGTAAGTTTTTCAGCGTTTTTGGAGCTCGGAGTACTGCACACTTCTCTAAGAAGTTGTCTGCTAGACTTTTGCCTTCACTTGATAACTCATATCCTAAAAATAGGACAGTGAGGTGGGCAATTCGTGACTTTTTAAAGTTGAATTTGTACCCTTCAGATGCGAACCCAAGTATTATGGTGTTCACTCTTTTCAAGTGTGTCTCCAGGTCATCGTCTGTAAGATAGATGTCATCGACATAAGATAATGCTTCATCATCATACATTTGTAGTAATTCTGTTACCCTGGCTGAAAATAATCCTGGGCTGTTCTTGAATCCATGGGGGAGACGACAAAATTGCTTTTGGGCCCCCATGCAGGAGAAAGCGGTCAAATACCTGCTTTCTGGTCCAATGTTTTGACAGAAGAAACCATTTGAACTATCTAATGTCGTTTTATATTTTTTGCGCACAATGTTATTCATTAGTGCTGCACTGTGTGAGTTTTGCACTGCAAATGTTTTGCAACACGAGTTTAGGTGTCTGTAGTCCAAAACTAGACGATATGAATCGTCTGGCTTGGAGACAGGAAACAAAAGATTGTTCATTTGTGAGGTGCATGTTTCAATCACCCCCTGGTATTGAAGTTGATCTAAGATCTCCCTGACTTGTTTTTTAGCTTCTTGCTTAACAGGATACTGCCTTTGTGCAGTGGGTTGATTTTTTAACTGAATTATATGGTGAGGAGAATCCTCATCCCATCCTACATGATTTTTATATAATGCAGGGGCTTGGGCCACTGCCCATTTTCTTGCATATGTGTATTTTGTATGTATTGGAATGTGATTTGAGAAGGCAGGCATAATCATTTCTTCGCCATGGGGGCACTCCCTGACAAACTCTGGTGGCCCGTCTTTCTCTGCTAGAAGGATATCATAGCCTTTTGATAGGTTCTCCCAAAAGAGACCTCTTATTTTCCTAGTTTTGTCCCCCTCTATACGTAATGTTATTTCATATAATTTATGGGGTACACTAACTCTGGTGTCTGCAGTTTCCACCTGAATGTATTCATTCGTGTCCACTGTCTCCAGAAGATTCATCAGGATCTTGCGAGCTATGGTCACTTCTGCTGCGCTGTCTAGCATTGTCTGGGCCCATTCTCCATTCTTGAGTTGTGTCCTCAGAATCCTCAACATGTTTTATTGTAATACTGGCTACCTTCTTTTTGGGAAATTGTAATTTTTTACTTTGATGATCAGCTTCCTTGTCTTTGGACTTGACGCGCTCTTCTTTATGTTCTGACCGTCCTCTTCTTTCTGATTTCTGTGAGGAAGTCTGAAAAGATCGGGAGGGACGTGTATCATTATCTTGATATCTGTCAGGTTTTCTTAATTTATCCCCATCTCTAAGGTTGTATCTTTTTCAGAGGGCTCCCGTTGTGGAGACCTGCCCCCCGTTCTGGAGATCTATTTCTCCGTTGGGTAGACTTTCCTCTTGACTGAAACTGTTTTTCTCTGGGTATGGTTTGTTTATTACCCTCCCACTTCTTTTTTGGAGTAATGAGATTATTCTTAATAAAGGTTTTTTCAGGATTTTCAGTTAGTTGTGGTTTTAGTGGTTTCCCACCCAAACTATCTCTACCTAATTCTTCATAGGATTTTTCAATTTTTCTGGCAAGTTCAAAAGGTTGTTCTGCTATATCTGTTTCTTTCAATTTTTGGCGGATCACCACAGATGCTGCTTCTCCTTTTATGTTGGCTAATAGTATAGCCGAGACTTGCTTAAAGTCTTTCAGTAATTTCATACCTAGATTTAAAGCAGGCTCTGGACCGTATTCATTTTGAATCTGTCTTAGTACGTCTGGTATAACCGCAATAGACAGAACACCATGTGTTGTTCTATATATTGAATCAAAGACTGTTCCCCAAGTGTCACAGTCCTCCACATGTGGTATGATCCCCATTGGTAGGCAGATTGGCAGAATTCTGTGTTTCTCATTAGGTGTAGTATCAGGAAATACTGCCTCTATCTGAGTAATTTTTTGAGCTAACCAGAACGGAATTTGTTCCCGTTTTGCGGGTAATTTGCCAATGACTGATTGTATAGTCTGTGGTGTTATTTTATTTATGTTCCCCTGGTGAGGGGCGTGCTGTGGAATTTTTATTGCTGGTTGGACTGCTAAAGTCTGCATGACATATTGGACCAATTGTCTATGTATTTTAATTAATTGTTTTAGCTGAACTAAAAGTTCTCAGTTTGACATTCTTTCAATGTCAGGATGTGGTGTGTAGCTGGCTAGAACCGGCCATGTGGCTCCTAGTCTACCTAGTGGACCGAGCCTGGTGATGTGATTTTCATGTTTTAGGGCGCCATTAAACCAGACCTGATGCTCTTGGTAGGTTAGTGGAATTTCAACATCCTCGAAAGGAGCGTATTCTGTTGGAGATTCCTCTATTTTGTAGTAGTGGAAATCGTGTGTCACAGCATTTGCTGCCGGGAAATGTATCCATGAATAGAACACCTCTGTCTGCCGATATTCATGGGCCTCTACCACAAATATGACCGTACCACCTCTTGGTGATGCTCCATTTTCTATAAGTTTTATAGTTATGGTTTTCCTTATATTTGCGTGGATGAGTATAGCATCCGGGTCATTTTCTTGGAGAGCTGTGTCCTCCGCTAAAAGTTGAGCTGCCACAGCATCTCTTTCTCTAAAGTCGTCTGACATTTTGCTGACAGAAAGTTTGCAAAGCAAGTTTTCAAGGAAACAAAGATTAGGTGCACAATATTTTGGAACACTGTATCCTTCAACGTTGACTAAACCAAAAACTAATACATAGGATTTTCGTCCTACTAAGTTTTGGCGGATATTAACCTTTCACCCACTCCAGACGTCTATTGGAGTTTTTACGGGAAAAAGGGGTCTGTGTGAAAAGCATGACTGAGTTACTCTAGTATCTAGCGTTAAATTATCGCCTTACCAAACGTTGAGCGCCATGTAGTGTAGTTCCTATATTCCCAATAGGCTCTGCGCATTGGAATAACATAAACGATAGTTTAGACGTAGGACTGAGGTCGACTAGGTCTCTATTGAATATGTTAGACTTAATTATGAATGCCAGCTAGCTCAGAGGTCACTAGAAACTTTCTCGAGTAAACAAGGTGTTAACTTTCCTGAATAGACAAGAAGGGATTAGTTTCTGACAACCGCATAAACATGACAACTTTGCTCCCTCCAGAATAAGGAGTATATCTCCAGAGTCGCGGAAACAATAGATAGCTATTTCACTCAGTCAATAGTGCATGCTTAGTTTCACCAGAAGCGCAGAGAAATAGAGAGACGGGCGTTTTCAATAAAAGAGGTTATTTATTGAACAGTCTTCTTTCTCATGCAAGAGAAGTGAGTAGCCACAATTGCAATACTTGTCATAAAGTAAAGTGCGTACAGTAAAAGGAGTATTATGAAATAATACTATAAAAGCATGGTATGGTTTCTAAGCCATACGGTACTTAAAATGGATGAAATATATACATAGATAAAATCATAACTAAATGTACTCAACTGGTGCTTCTAAGATACGCCTACCCCGGTGTACCTAACCTAAGCCTAGTACATGGGAAGGAGTAAGTGAGCTGCAGTTTTAGTTAAGATAGTTTTTGCCAAGAATCTGAATCAAGAATTCTCTAAGGGTCTAATCAGCTCCGTACCTTGTTTATAGAATGAAGGAGGTCTTGTATCTCTCTCTCAGGACTCGATCTCCCAGCAACCCGCAAGGGTGACCAGGAAACACTGGAGCTGGATTTCTCTGCAGGAGAAAAGACAGTGTCTCTCTCAGTGCGTCAATGGGAGGGTCGGCTTCCTTCGGCACTCGCTACAACAGGGCGTCGGGCAAGTGGATAGCCGATCTGCTCCAAACCACCGTGTGTTTTGCTAGGGCAGATGCTGGTATATTTATACCTGGAAGGTGCCGAGTTTGACGTAAGGTTGGACATAAGACGTCACTAAGAACTCGCAGTTCTTTCAGGACTCCAGGAGTTCTAGGACAAATCAATACAGAAGCAGGGGGAATTCCCGGGCTGCTGGAGGCTTGGTTTGTTTAAGAACACGTTGTGCTTTCTAGGAGTCTATGGGAGTAGCCTTGCCGTATTTGGACTGCATTGGCTATGACTTAATATGGGTATGATTCTTATGCCTTTATAAGGATATGATTTGATATAACCGCATAAGGGCATACATCGGGAATATTTAAATAGGGCCCTAGATACGTTTACAACAGTACAAAATGTCCCCCACCGTGGAGATACCAATTGCGTCCCACCTGGCAAAGCCTTTGCTGTTCCTAAGCCGACCCAACTGTGTCGCGTCCCACAGGGGGGTAAGTTGAGTTATAATCCCCTGCCAACCCAGTTTAACCTGCGCCGCATGCCATAGTGCTACTGTCTGCTTCGTGTGTCCAATGAGAGCTTTGGCTCACATATTATCTGCACCCAGAGCCACCGTGTCTGCCCTAAACGCTGGTTTTACTTAAGGGGTGTGTATCCATTGATTGATCACCTTTAACTGAGCCGCCCAGTAATATAGCTGTATGTTTGGGAGCGCTATCGCTCCGTCATACCAGCTGCGGACCAGTTTAGCCTGAGCAATGCGTGCAGTTCTGTGTCCCCAAAGCAGGTTGGAGACCTGAGCCTCTATTGCCTTAAAGTAGACCAAGGGTACCAGGAACAGCGTGTTTTCCAGCATGTATAGCAAACGAGGCAGTGCCATCATTTTAAACAGCGCCGCCTTCCCTAATAGTGTAAGCGGCAATGCCCCCCAGTGTGTTGTGTCACGTAGAAGGCACTCCAGCGGGGGCAGTAAATTATACTTATAGAAGTCATCAGAATTGGCTGTAAGATGGATCCCCAAATATTTGAACCTGCCATCCGCAATCACGAGTGGGCAATCTTTGGGGAGTTGTGGCGGTGGACCGTGCAGCACGTACAGTATAGATTTGGACCAGTTTATGGTATAACCGGACGCCCGTCCGAAGAGTTAACAAACATTCAAAAGTACCAGTATAGAGCGCTTGGGAGATGTCATATATAGCAGGACATCATCCGCGTACAGCGAGATGCGGTCTTCCCATCCTTCCGTCCACCTGATTCCCCGTATCATGGGTTCCCAACGAATCCATGCCGCTAATGGCTCAATTATCAGTGCAAAAAGCAATGGGGACAAGGGACAGCCCTGATGGGTGCCCCGTGCCAAGGGGAAATCCTCAGAGATGTGCCCATTAACTGTCACTTGAGCCACAGGTTTGGTGTATAGCAGACGGACCCATGCGCAGAATTTAGGGCCGAAGCCGAGATGACGAAGCACTGGAAATAGAAACGGCCATTCTACCATATCAAATGTCATTTTCGCGTCCAATGAGAGTATCACTGCTGGCTCCCTGAGGTACGGGCTGCGTGCCATATCTCCGTGTAAACGCCTCAAATTTAGGGCCATATTCCTACCTGGCATGAAGCCCGACTGGTCCTGATGTATCAGGGTTGCAAGGTGCATCGTCAATCTAATCGCTAGCAGTTTTGCAAGAATTTTGGCCTCCGCATTAATTATCGAAATTGGGCGATATGAGTTACAGTCGTCGGCAGGCTTACCCGGCTTGGGTATTGCAACTGTCGTGGTCATTCTCTGGTCCAATGGTAATTGACCCATCTGTAGGCAGTCGTTATACATATGCAACAGGTGAGGGGTGATGGTTCCCGCCACTTTCTTATACCGTTTAATGGGGATACCATTGGGACCTGCTGCTTTGCCTGACTGTAATGACCCCAACGCCACCTGTATTTCTTCCACCGTGAGATCAGCCACCAGTGCAAGAGCTGCTTCCGGAGCTAGCCCGGGCATGGCAATATCTTTAATGTAAGTTAGTGCTTCATCTACGGACATCACAGACGTCGATGTGTATACCTGTTGGAAATGTTGTGCCAACGCCTGTGCTATGTCATGCGGGTCTGTCGTGCTTTTCCCCTCTGACGTCTGAATCCTCGCTACCCATTTGCCACTCAGTTCCCTTTTATCTAGCCATGCTAAGAGCTTCACAGCTTTGTCCCCAATCTCGTATATTTTGTGTTGGGTAGCCGTCATCCTTGATCTGGTCAAATCTTCAAGATATTTTTCATGCTGCTGTTGTATAAGATGTAGTTTCTGGGTTGTCACCTGTGTGGGGACATTGTTGTGCAGGGTCTCAGCTTCTCGCAATGCTAGCTCTATGTCTTGTAGGTCGTGCGGTTTCTCTCGCTTATGCCCCATGACAGAGACAATGGCCTGCCCCCTGATGACTGTTTTATACGCCTCCCAAACAATAGTTGGAGTCCACTGATGCGGCATTCTCCTGGAAATATTGCTTTGTTGTCGTGAGGACCGCTTTTCTAATTTTGGCGAACTGTAAGTATCCTGGGTATATGGGATAAATGGGTCTCCTAACCTTGCGATAATGTGTGTATAATAATGCCACCGGGGAATGGTCAGAGACACCTCTAGGTTTTATCTCTAGGCGGTCTACATTTTGTAAGCAATCCGCAGAAGCTAACAAGCATTTACAATGCAATAGGTCTCCCAGTTTTAAAGTTTGAGCTATTGGCATTGTATATTACAATGTGTTACATTAATTTGTTATCAAACTGTGAATTGTTGTATAAAGATGATTTGCAAACTGTCAAATGTTGTGAATAATATTGTTGATCATCGTGATCATAGTTAGCCGGACAAGTGGTCCGATGTCATGCATGATACCTTCAGTCAGGCCGTCCTTCTACCTATTAGCTCTCTATTTATTTTGTATTTATTTTAAAGAGTTTTATATAGCGCATAATTGACCCGAATCTGGTATCTGAGCATTTTACATAGCACCAGTTGCATTACATGAGAATACATTCATTTTTATTTTTTGTTGTTAGGCAAGGGGAGATCAAGTGATTTGGCCAGAATCACAGGATGTTCAGCGTCATTGCCAAAACTCGATCCCAGTTCCCCAGATTCGAAGTCGCACACCCTAGCCATTAGGACAACTCCTCTCCCCGAGTTGCTCTACACGATTGCATTTTCAAGCCTATACTTAAAAAAGTTAAGTTAAGCTACAAGTCCAAAATGCAACATTTTTTGGGCTAAAATATGGGGCTGATAAAGGAGTTTTACAATACACTGAGTCACTTGGTAGCTACGAACATATTTAACATTTTGAATGCTGAAGTTATAAATCAATATTCATAGCATGGAGATGGAGCCAGCAATGAGCAAGATGACATGTTCTATTCTTGGCCAAGCAGGATAGACATTTGTGCTCAGGGTAACACATAACTTTGTTCATTCAAACGATTTGTGGTTATATGTACATGGGCACATTTACTGCACAGCAGAAAGTGGAGGGCTAATTTATGAAATCTACATCTGCTGATGCCTTCCATCATCTAAGGTCTTTTATCACCTGGTCGTAGATTAAGAGATTACTAATTGAAATGGACCAGTGTTAAATTGTGAGTTTTTCGACTATTTGCAAAAACTGCAGAATCATAAGATAAGGAGGCTTTTTTTTATGTTTACAATTGGAACTGTCCACTGAAGAAAGTTAAAAAAAATCTACGACTTCAGGCTACAGCGCGAAACAGAAACCTTGCGTGGGGCGGGACTTCCGTGGGGCGGGACTTCTGTCTTCGGAAGCCCGCGCCCACAGAGAGAAGCAGTGCTGGTGACGCGGGGCTCCCATGGCCGAGGGGGAGCCCCGCGGAGGCTGCAGAAGTGTAGAATGGCGGTAAGTGGGGTTTAGTGGGGGGGGTGCGCTTGTATGTATGTATGCGGCGACGAGGGGGGAGGGGTCTCTGTATGTGTGTGTGCGTGCGTGTGTGTAGGTGTGCTCGTGTGTGTCTCTGTGTGCGCATGCGTGCAGGGAGAGGTGTGCCTGTAATGTTTGCGCTTCCCAGGAGACAGCCACGGCGAGCGCGTTCGCGCGCGCGTGGCCTGCGCCGAACGCCTTTTGCGAAATGCGCGCGGCCAGGTGCTGTCTCCTGGGAAGCACAGTCAGCGACAAAAGATCTCCTGGCGGACACAGCGCTGACGCTGTATTTAGGTCTAGTGTGCACTGTTGGGGTACATGTGCTGAGGAAGAAGTGTACTATGGTGTAGGATATGGTACGACTATAAATTAATATGGATTTGATGTCCAGTGACAAGGGCTTAACTTAGTCAGCTACGATGTGGTACTGTCTGGTGTGGAATGCCGTGCTGGGGTAGAAACACACGCTAGGCCTACATTGGCAGACTCCAATATATGTGTCACTAATGACTATTTACTTAAAGACCAAGCACAGCCCCTCTACAACACCGCCTAAGTAACGCAAAAATAATTCTCGGGAGTGTCACAAGATTGCACAGTTGAGCTAAACATGCCCGAGATAACTTATTCAAAATGTTATATGGCTCAGTAAGTGAACGCTCACCGCTTACATGTGAGGTCATATGCAGGTCACAGTTCAAATCGCGGTGTGGGGATTCAGCCCTCTATCCTCTAGGGGTGATCGACAGAGAAACATATATTTAGGTAATTCTGAGAGCGACTGGAACGCAAAGAATTTAAATACGAGTCCGACTGAAAATAACAAGCCATTTAAAAAAATGAAACTCGAAGAAGGCGCACAAACTGCTCAATTCTACTGAACAGTCAGTCCTTGGGAAAGAAATAGCTTCCGAGTCTGTTCAGACTGTTAGTTTTCGTTGGTTTCATTTGTGCATCAATCTGCGTTTGCATTTAATGTTTAGTTATTCAGGCTACAGCGCGAAACAGAAACCTTGCGTGGGGCGGGACTTCCGTGGGGCGGGACTTCCGTCTTCGGAAGCCCGTGCCCACAGAGAGAAGCAGTGCTGGTGACGCGGGGCTCCCATGGCCGAGGGGGAGCCCCGCGGTGGCTGCAGAAGTGTAGAATGGCGGTAAGTGGGGTTTAGTGGGGGGGGTGCGCTTGTATGTATGTATGCGGCGGCGAGGGGTCTCTGTATGTGTGTGTGCGTGCTCGTGTGTGTCTCTGTGTGCGCATGCGTGCAGGGAGAGGTGTGCCTGTAATGTTTGCGCTTCCCAGGAGACAGCCACGGCGAGCGCGTTCGCGCGCGCGTGGCCTGCACCGAACGCCTTTTGCGAAATGCGCGCGGCCAGGTGCTGTCTCCTGGGAAGCACAGTCAGCGACAAAAGATCTCCTGGCGGACACAGCGCTGACGCGCTGTTAAACGCTAGGAGACCTAAAAAGTAGTCAATTCGGGATAGGCTGTTATGTACCCCAGAATAAAAGGTGTACTGCTGTGCCATGGGGTGGTGCCATCTCCACACGTCCGTAAGCCCGAGTGCCTCCATAAAGCTCCCAAGAAGTGACATTCCGGGTGTATGTGCCTTCGCTGGATGCCGATCCAGGATGCTATCCATGATTGCATTAAGTCCCCCCCGAGCAACAGTTCTCCTTCTGGAAGGTCAAGCAGAAACTTACTTAACGCTGGGAGTGTCACTGCATGCAGGGCAGGGGGAATGTACACAGAAACTATATTCAGAGATCGCCCTTCCCACTGGCCTATCATGGCCGCAAAGCGGCCTTGGTGGTCCGTTATCGTGTTAAGCACTATCAGTGGGGATTGTTTTTAAATGAAAATACCCACCCCCCGTCAGCCACATAAAAACTCCGAGTGCACTACCATTTTGAACCCCCATCTATCCATCGCCTTACATGTCATACCAGTAAGGTGCGTTTCTTGTAGCAGGGCCACAGATGGTGAATATCGTTTCAAGCATTGGAAAACCAAACCTCTTTATTTTGTCTCCACCATTCCTCCCCACCTGCCCTCCTCCCTAACCCCAGCCCTTCCTGACTTAAAAAGTGGAATTCTGCGAAGTGTAAAGCATGGTATTGATTTTGGTGCCTTCGTATGTGTGCCTCATGCATTGGAGGCGCATTTAACCGGAGTATCGTACCTGCTTCCACACCGAGGTCAGTTCCTGACCAATTCAGCAGTGTTCGTTCTGACATTCCACTGTGTACTGCCCATGAAACACATAAGAAAAACAAAAAATCAACAGTGCAAACTTTACCCCCCCTAACCTCCCCCCTCCCTGCCAGACGGATCCCCAACCATCGCCACCCAACTCAGCAGAGTGCTTCAATCCCATCAACAGACTTGCGTGTAAGGGGGGGGAAGAGAGGTCCGTGGAGTCCCGCAGTCCATCCCCAGCTCAAGAACTATCCTAGAGACTGTGTCACGCCGTATCCCATTGTCCAGTCTCAATGTTCCGGTCCAGGGCCCTTCATCACCGAGCACGAAGAGTCTATCTTATGGGTCCCAAATACTGGTTTAGTGTTTCTCTTGCTTATGGTTGCACCATGTCGCCATCCGCTTGTGTTAGTCTAGCACCCTTCCGTAGTAGTTACACTCTTCAGTCCTCATTATCAACTTGCTGTGTGCCGACTTCCTCCTGGTCCTATCTGTGGTCCGCTGAGTCTTCCGTATCCTGGAGTTGTTGCTGCCTTCTCCCTGTCTGCCTGGATCCTTCGACTCACCTCAGCGCGAAGGCCTCTGTTCCTTGGTCATGACCTCCGGCTGGCTTGGAGCTCCTACCCAGCGCCCAAAACGGCTCGATCGGTGCCCCTTTGGAGTCCGCTCACCGTGGTTGCCCTTGAGGTAAACTTTCATTAGTGGATTATTTACAGATTTTATGGCGATCCTACTTTACTCCCTGGAGCTCCTCTAAAGTGCCGCCATCTTGATCGGCTGCTGGCCACGCCCCGTCGCTCTCTACCTTTTTTGAGTATGAGAAATACTAGGCACAGGGAGAATATACAGACTCTTATCTTCTCTGCCTTTATCGATCTTAGAGTTTGCAGGTAAGATTTGGGCATCGTGGAGAAATAGTTTTTTTTATTTTTTCATCCACAGGCGTTGTAATATTCCTGTTTGAGTTTCGAGTATCTGGTTCGTATTTCCTATGTTCTTTTCTAAGAGTAGTAATACAGATTCTCTGCAGAGACATGATGGTGCTTGAAATAGGATCTTGCCTCTTTGGTGATTGTTGCATAATGAATGATGGAAATTTGGAAGCGTGTGAAGGGTTTTGTGCAGCGTCAATGAGGTAGCTTGGTGTACTAGAGAGCAAGTGCAATGGATTTTTTAAAGAATCTCTAGCAACAGAGTGGTGAGGCAGCAGATGATCAATGTCCAGAAGGGTGAAGTCAGTGGCCGAAAATTTGTGAAGCCAAGATTTGTTAAAGATCCTCCGGTTGTTCTTTTGCAATGGTGTGGGGGGTATGCTCTTGGATCACCATAGAATCCATGGTCTCTGCTGGAGCCATAAGTTCTATGCCATGTCTGAGTTCTGGAATCTGCTTTCTTTCATGATCTACTTCCTTATCTGGGTCAATGTAAGCCTTCAAGAGTTCCGTGCCTACGGCTGATTTGTCTGTACCTTTAGTTAGCTCTCTGTGCCCTCTCAGCACAATTGGAACGGATAAACCCCCAACTCTTGGTGTTATTGTGAAGAAGCTTGTAATTACGGGTTCCCCTACTGTAGCTCCTGTGAGTGCTGCCTTGTGAGTGCTTTTTATTGATATTTGTGTTGTACCCAGTTTTTTCATGTGTACTGTTCTGGACTGTGCCTTTTTATAAACCATACCGTGGCTTTCCTTTCCTTTGATGGTCTCTCCCTCCATAGTTTAGTACAAGATATCATGTCATATGACTGTAAGACCGCTTATATAGCAGCGTGTAGGGGTTCTTGAGGAGAAGAGGTAATATTGCTTAATTAGCGCCAGGACTAGTTGTTTTACGATTTAAACAAGAAAAAGGAGAGAATGGTTCTGATCTTACTGTGTAGATGACAAGGAAGCGATGAGAAGTGATTAATGAATTACTTCTGCTCTAGAAGCTCTACGATCGTGGTCCTTTCCTGTTTTATTTCTGCTCATCCGAATTAAAGACTGTGCTCCCTTCTGCTCTCTTCTGATCGTCGATTTCACAGTGGTGCGAGTGGGGGCCTTGGGGCAGACCACATGCCGCACCTGGCCAGGCCGCCTCTGCGGGCGCCTGGGGATTCTCCTCAGCAGGAACTGAGTACAACTCCTACAGTCGCAAGCCTTTGAAAGTAGTCCTGGAGCGTCCTAGAATAATCCTGGGGTGGGTGGGCCTGGAGCAGATGGGCCAGTCGGTGGGCCATCGGATGGAGCTGTGACTCCCGGTCGACCTGTCAACTGCTGGGTCACTGGGGGCAAGCTCAGAGGATGGCTGCACATTGAATGTCAGGATGCCACCAAGACATGCTCAGAGCTCAAAGGGCAAGGTGCAAGCTCACCCTCCCCCCGAACTTGGCTCCAAGGAAGCGGTGTCCAGCTCTCCCTGTTCCCTACGGCCCCTGCTCTGCGCAGTCACCACTGCTGCCCGGACAGTCCTGGACAGCCCCGGCAATCCCCCGAGTGGCTGGCGCCGCAGCCCCCTGGTTAGTCTCAAGCGGCCCCCCAAGCCGCTGCGGCCAGAACCAGCTAGCTGAGGGAAACGGGGACGAGGAGGCGCCGGCGGTTGAGAGTATGAGCGGTAAGCGGGAGAGCCACCTGAATTACTCTGAGCCTCCCAGCCTGAGCTTAGAGCGTCAATCCAAAAACCTTCCTTGAGAAACTTCCCAAATAATGGTTTGTTAACCACCACTGCAGATCTTTTCAAGATCCCTCCAAGATCTGGGCCATATCAGAGAGATTTCGCTGATGGTGCGCCTACTAGAACTTCAGGTTCCACAGCAGAGCACTCTTATGACTAGCAGGTATGTGTCACCAGCAGGATGCAAGAGGCAATATGGCCCAGCAGTCTCAGAGTCAGTCTCAACGAAATCCAGGATAGAGGCTGAAAATTGGTATCATAGCTTGAATATCTTGGACTCCCGGTTCGGGAGGATAGTCCAGAAACTGCACTGTGCGCAAAACAGATCCAATGAAAGGGAGCATCTGAGAGGGAGTCAGGTGTGACTTAGGCATGTTGATAGCAAACTCCAGCAAATGCAGGAGGTCCCCTGCAGTCTGGAGGTGGAAGTCAATAGCCTGGGGCAAGGCTGACTTCACCAACCAGTTAAGATAGGGGAAGCTTGGCACCCCTGATCTCCGCAGATGAGCTGCAAAAACCGCCATCGCCTTAGTGAACTCCTGAGAGGTGCTGGTAAGTATAGGAAAGTGCTCCTTTTTGACATGGTCACCCCATTTTTTTGCCTGGTATCCGATGCAATTTTGACCGAGGTGCACTAAGTTCCTAGTATCCAGGTCCCAATTTCCAGATCTCTTTCCCTTAAACTGCGCAATTGTTCCACAATTAGCAAGACCTTTAGCACCACTGTTAAGTCTCTAGTAAATGGTACCCCTGGTACCTAGGGCATAGACTCCAAAGAGGATCCCTAAGGGCTGGGGCAGGTATTGTTCCCCCTTATGGAACCCCTCACCACACTCATACAGACGGAAATGGTGCAAACAAAAGTGAAAACACAACATGACACACATACTGTGTGCCCTGGCTGTAGACACTATATCTAATATATGTATGTCACACCTACAGCAGGCCTTACACTCCTAAGTCAGGTTGCATTATATTACATGTGTGGACATATCTGCATGAGCACACATACCCCTGTAATGTTTAAATTGATTCTTAGACATTGCAAGTGAACAGGGAAGCCATCTTAAGTATATGTACTAGGCATGGGTGAATATGAGTTTCTCAGCTACATGATGGCTTTACTGAAACCAAATGAGTTTAGTATCAAACACCTCGTATTAATAAGCTCACACTGATTCCAGTGACAGATTTATTAATACATGCACCCAGAGGGTACCTTAGAGTACCCTTGAATGCTGTGAGGAGGCGTGGAGCACACACAGGTCAGACACACTCCTAGGGTGAGCTGCCTGGTGTGCCTCACTGTAGGAAAATTCAGCCATGCTTGTGATTGCAGAATTAGGAACACTGGAACAGGGTTATGTCCACTCCCCACAGGAAGTGGTGGTATAATGGGCATAGTGACCCCACAGTTAAGTAGCCCATTGGCTATTACTCTACACTCCCCATACACCCCTAAAGTGAGTATTTAGGTGGATCCTTGACACCAGAATTTTAGATTCACCTGACTACAAAAGAAGAGGACAGTGAAGAGCCGATCAACGTGAGAAATGAAGACTGCTGTGGACTTTTGATGCCAAACCTTACCCGACCTCTCCAGACTCGACAATTGCAAAGACCCGACTCGTCCTGCAGCTGTGCATCCCCAAAACTCCGTGGGTTGCCGGTACATCGAAAACCACCGAGCATCTCCCTTAGAGTGGAGAAACCACTTACCTCCATCCTGCAGGCACCGACCGCAACGTCCGGTTACAAGAAACTGCTAACCACCGAGTCCACCGACACAGTAGCCACCCAGGAGGAGGTCAGTGCACTCAAAGAAGTCAGATCCGTCCTCTTGCCATGTTTTGAGATGCCAGGTCCTTGGTCCCCTAACACCTCATGACCTATTGCAAATACCTGTATGCAGTAAATGTTCTACTCTCCATAGGATAGCATTACAGCATAAAACAAACTGATTGATAGCATTGGTAAAAACTGTAGAAGTCATACCTGGAAAAATACTTATCTGATTACCAAGTTCTTGGTGTTAAAATATATATATTTAATACAAAATATATTTATAAAATACGACTTTTTTTTAATTGGTGTGGCTCTTCTTATTAAATGTGTGTATCAAATATTGATCTGTGCATGCAACAAATATTCAACACTCCCCACTGAGAAGCCTAAGGCTGCTTGACCACACTAAGGTAAGTAGAGCACCATTCTGATTGTTAAAGGAAGCCCCTGACCACTTAAAAGTGATACCAGGACTCTTTACACAGCATACCGCTTTTTGGTATACTATATATAGAGCCAGCTTCCTATAGTAAGGCCAAAAGGGAGCATAGTGAAATGAAAGCCTCAAGGTCCACCGTGAACTGCAGGTAAGGCCTGTGGGCAGGAAGGACAGGCATGTGAAAGCATGTGTCCTGCTAGGCCAACGCTTCCATCCAACCTCTCTGGTCCAAGGCACACAAGACTCGTGCGAGCGTGAGCATTTTGAACTTCTCCTTATTGATGAAGAAATAGAGGGGGCAGGTTGAGGATAGGATGCAGGCCTCTATTCTTTTTGGGCACCAGAAAGTAGCGGGAGTATAAACCATGACCTACTTCTGCCATCAGCACCCTCTCTATCGCTCCCTTGGCCAAGAGAACCAATACTTACTGGCGGAGCAAAGAAAGATAGTCCTCTGCCAGCCTGTAGAAAACAGGCGGCATGGGCTGAGGGCAGTCTTGAAGGGGAGGGAGTAGACTCTACAGACAATCTGCAGAACCCATGTTATAGACCGCCACTGGGGCAGGTGATGGCAGATCCTGCCGGCCACTGGGTGCCCATGATGATAACGGGGCAGTTTATAAAGGTTTGGAGACTGTGACTACTGGGGGGTGGGCGCGGAGGGGTGTACTGGCCTGACCTCAGGCTGCTTCCTCAAGAGGTCTGTGGGTACCGCGTCCTTAGCCATGCAGAGGCTGTGAAGTTACTGGAGTTATCTAAGGGCATGTCCATAAGCGATGTCTGGACATCCCCAGAAAAGCCTGTTATCCTCGGCCAGGTGTGGCACCATAAGGTCACAGTTGATGAAACTGCTCTGCCTAGCGAGTTGGTGGTATCCAGTCCATATTGTATGGTGAACTTGGATGCATTTTTCCCATCGGCAACAGTTTGAGAGAAGACGGCCTTCTCTGTGACCGTCAGCAAGACCTGTACAACCGCATCCCACAGAGTGTGGGAGTAGTGGGCCACAAGGCACACGGTGTGCCAGGCTTCCCTAAGGTGTCCGTCCTTTTGGATTCCCTATCCGGGGGTGCAGTAAGGACTCATCAAGGGAGGTGGAAGCTTGGACCACAAAGCTCTACAGGGTAGGGTGCTGTGTGAGGAAGTTGGGGCCCCCCTAAAGCAGAGCAGTGGCAACAAGCAATTGTACTGTTCACAGGAACCCCTGTGCTGAGTTTGTACCAGGTCACAAGCAGAACGTCTTTAAGGGATTCACTAAAAGGGAGAAGCGGTTCTGAGGGGACACTCCTGGCTAAAGCACCTTTGTCAAGACATTCGTCTTGACTGCCACTGAGAGCAGGACAAGGTCCAGGCCCTCGGCTGCCATTCTCACCACCATTCCAAATGAAGCTTCCTCCTCCATAGCTACAATAGGGGAAGAAAGCATGCTACTAACTGGAGAGGTCTTCAGTTTGATGGATTCTGCCAAATCCTCACACCAATCCACGTTTGGGTCAAAAGGCTGGTATTCTTCAGGGTCCAGTGACTCCTCCCAATCATCCCCGGGTACTAGCCCATAATAATTAGTCTCATGATACGGTCTGGAAGGCATGGCTCCAACTGGGGTGGGCGTCAGGCATTGCCCAACCGGTTCGGTATTGGAGTTGGGGATCAGAATGGGGTTGGCTGTGCTGGTGCGAGCCGGCGGCGCCAGGAAAGTCAGTATTGGGAATGGAGTCGGCAAAGGTTGAGGTGGTACGACCGTCACCGGTCCGGATTCATCAGTGGATCCAAGGGTCCCAACTGGCACCAGGGACAGAGCTGTCAGCCTGTATCCAGTAGGGGCCTCTCCCAATCCTGTGGCACCCAAAGGCGTGTCAGCCGGCCACTCAAATATGAGGTGCATGGCCTACCAAAACTCATGAAGTGGA
The DNA here is from genome assembly GCF_964261635.1 of Lissotriton helveticus. Lineage (NCBI taxonomy): Eukaryota > Metazoa > Chordata > Amphibia > Caudata > Salamandridae > Lissotriton > Lissotriton helveticus. The sequence goes on along the minus strand of NC_136072.1, from coordinate 648,395,097 downwards.
GCAGGGGTCGCTCTGGCTCCCAGAAACTGGGAGAAGTGCAGAGCCAATCCAGGCGCTGGATCAACCTTACCTGGCAGACACACTTCCTACTCCATCCCGGGATCCAGACCTCAAATGTTGAAGCTACCTCGTCTAGTCTGGCGGCGGACAAGGTGAAGTTGAAGAAGTCTTCAAAATCTTACTCTTTTTTGCAGTGGGACTTACCCGAGTGAACAGACCACTGAGTGTGATGAAGATTTTGGGCTCCAAACCAATCCCTGAGCTTCCTCCGAACTGGGATCTAGACTGCCAAAACGTCTGCCACCAGGAGGTTGAGAGACGGCTCTCTCAAGGGCTTCAGGTTCATGACAAAGCAGTTGATGCAGGTCTTAAAACTATTTGTGATAAAGGCACCAAAGATAAACAAGATGCGAGTCTGTTCAAAAAATGAGAATAAGTAGCTATCTCTGCATCTGCGCAGAATGGCACAGAAAGAAAAGAACTGACGTCAATGCACTGGGGTGCCATCTCTATAGACATCACAAATGTTACAATGTGCGCAAACGATGACATGTGGAGCTGATCGATGCCACCTACTAGAATGTAGACGTTACTGACATGGGTTTTGATGGTGACCTGGTCCAGTTCTCGAAAGCACTCCACTATGACCATTTGGCTTCAGTTTGGTCCCTCAGGTGGGAGGGTTTCATAATTGGACGTGGGGTACACCAGAGCCGTGTCTTAGAAACCCTGCTGCTTCTGTTATATATAAATGGTCTAGGACCGGAACTGTCTGCCGAAGTTTCTGATGCCCCCGCCTTAGATGACAAAAAGTTTCCCATATTACTATATGATGCCGTTTTGTTATCTAGAACTCCCAATGGTTTAAAGGTAGTATTCCAGAAATCCATCACTTTTATGGGCTCTTTCGGTCTGACTACTAACCCGTCCAAAACCTTTATCATAACATGCAACATAATGCATACTAAGATGAGGGGTATCAAGCTACAAGGTCACCCAGGATTTATCCTACCTGGGTGTAGTTTTTGAGTCCACGGGGAACTGGGGGCCCGGTATTACTGCAGGGTAGCATATTTCCAGTTATGTTGAGTATGTTTTTAACCTGGCCAGACATATCAGTAAAAAACCTGTGCCCCCTGTTGGAGGTGTATAAGAGAAAATACCTCCCTCTTTTGATGTATGGTGCAGGCATATGGGGTTATTGTAACTCAAAGCCACTTCAGGGGTTGCAAAAAGGACCACTGAGGAGACTTCTGGGTGTTCCACCAATCTATTCAACCTTCATTTTGGATCAGGAGCTAGGGACAAAATACATGGAGGACTCTTTTAATCTTGCTCTCCTGTCGCTGTAGTGCTCAATATTGACTAAACCGCATGCAGCCTTTAATAGGGAAATTGTTTTTGATTGCCTGTCCAGCTTTCAAGCCTGGATTTTGTAACATTGTACCTGAATTTTCGTCTGGGTCAGTATGACGCAGACAGCATTGGGATATACCCATGTGATGAAGTTTCATCTCAAAACTTGTTATATTTTGCTTTTTCTGTAAATTTTACCAAGATCTTATCAAAACGTACCTGTTATAAATGGGGATCTCTAGTTGGCGGAGGTATGTTCCTTTGTCCAAATAGGGTAAGGGGGATACACTCCTAAAATAACCCCTGCTCACCACCTTGGTAGCTTGGCACGAGCAGACAGGCTTATCTCAGAGGCAGTGTGTAAAGCATTTATGAACACATACAGTAACACAGTGAAAACACTACAAATGGACACCACACCAGTTTAGAAAAATAGTAAATCTTTATCTAAACCAAATAAGAAAAAAATCCAACATACAATACTCTTACAAAATAGTACTTGTGCAAAATAACCTTTAAATTGCAGGGAAATCAATAAAACACAGTTCTTCCGACTCTGTAGTTCCTCCTGGGACTACCGCGATACTGAATATGACAAATTCTAACAATTCCAGCCAACCGTGTCGATACGGGCCAGCTAAAGCGTTGGCAGACAGGGACACAGTACCTTTCTTGTTGCGACCAACATGTTGGTGCGAGTCGGTCAGGGCAAACGTCGCGGTCGCGTTGTGAAGCAGAGCATTGTGGCGGACAATGTCTTCACGATTCGGTGCAGGCAGCGGCTCGTTGACGGAGTCGGTGAGACCAGGGCTTGCGTTGAAGGGTGAGACGGTGGTCACTGCAGTGCTGGTAGGTCACGGTGCAGCGACCAAGCTGGTCGATGTTCCGGTTTGTCAGCGACTGAGTCGCTGACGTCCTTGCAGCGTGTAGTGAAGCGTTGCGGAGTGCGGTGCCCACGGGACGTGGTGCAAGCAGCGGCTCGTTGACAGAGTCGGTGAGACCAGAATTGCGTTACGAGGCGTTGCTCTCAGGGGTGCTTGCAATGGACTCGATGACAGAGTCGGTTATCCTTTTTCTTCTGAAGACGATCAGAGACAGTGCCCACAGACACAGTGAGGACTATGCTGTTCCTGAGACCTCTAGAACAGGGGGAATGCTCAGTTCAAGCTCTTGGAGATCTTTTCTTCAAGCACGGGAACAAAGCAAGCAGCAAAGTACTTTCCTCCCTTCCTTCGCAGCAAGTAGCCACTGCAGGCCAACCCTACACAGCAAACAGCACAGGGGCAGTATTCCTCCTCCGCTTCTCCAGCTCTTCTCCTTGGCAAAGGTTCCTCTTGATTTCCCAGAAGTGATCTAAATGTCTGAGGTCTGGCCCCTCTCTTTATACAAAAAAATGCTTTGTTCTCTGAATGTAGAGTGTGTCTGTTCCCAGCCAAAATCAGTTCTGTCCTCACTGGTGCAGCTTCCTGGGAGGAGGTGGAGACAGCATTGTTGAAGGCAGACCTGGCCCATTCAGGTGAAAAAAGGAAATCTCCTCCCCCTACTGTAAATGCAGCCCAGGTCTATACGGCCCAGCCCTGCCTCATCAGACGTCTGGGGCTGCTGCCCCTCTCCAGCCCCAGTCATCCAAAAGACAGGCAATAGGCAAGAAAATACCTACTTTCTAAGAATGTATAAATCACCCACACTAAAAAATGTACTTTACATTCTGAGTTCAGGCATACTAAACTTTATTTTTCTACCTTGCAGTATTTCACTATCAGGACATGCCAAACACATCAGGGCATGTAATACCTTTCACATGCAATGCACCCTGCCCACAGGGGTACCATGGGCCTACCTTAGGGGTGGCTAATATGTATAAGAGGGAAGGTTTAGGGACTGGCAAGTGTGTGCACTTGCCACATCGATATTGCAGTACCAGACTGCCTACAGGATCTGCAATGGCAGGCCAGCGTTACATTTTAGAAGCTGCTTAAGTGGGTGGCACAATCAGTGCTGCAGCCCACTAGCAGCATTTGATTTACAGGCACTGGGCACACATAGTGCACTGTACTAGGGTCTGACTAATAAATCAAATTGACAATCATGGAAACACCAATCCATAACAGTAATTTACAAGAAGAGCTTCTGCACTTTAGCACTGATCAGAAGTGGTACAGTGCCCAGAGTCATAAAACCAACAACAACAGGTCAGAAAAATCCAGGAGGAAGGCAAAACGTTCTGGGATGGCCATGCAAAAAGGGCCAAGTCCAACAGTACCTACTCTCCATCATCAGGAAGCAGGGTATTCGTTTCTCTCTGGCTACCCTAGAGTTCCTTCAACCTTTGGCGATCCCAACAATCTGTGTTATTGTATGCTCCTTTTTTAGATGTGCTTTTAAAAGAAGGAATTCACTGCTGGTTTAACCTATTTTGATTTAGATTCTTATTTGTTGTTATTTTTGACTGTTTTATTGCAGCTTTCATGTATTGATGGCAATGTCATGATGTTATTTCTTTATTTTTGTAACAATGACATTGTAATTGTCCTCTTGGGCAACTTTCTATTAGGCGGGGTGACCCCGTTCTTTATATAAGTGTTGCTGCAAATATCTTAAGAATTGCCTGTTTTTCTTAGTAAGTTTCTATGCTGTATATAGATTAATGATATGTGACAAATTCCTTTTTCGAAGCATAATGTATTTTGATTGTACTTTTATGGCCATGCTGGTAGTCGAAATAAAGGTTTAGGCTATACTTAACTAAACTAATATTACAATTCTTGACTATAATGTCCTACACCTACATGGGCAGTGTCATAGACAAGCAGGGCGGGACAGCTGCCAACATCAAGACACGAATCGGCAAAGCAAGAGCTGCCTTTGTTCAGCTAAAGAAGATCTGGAGCTCAAAGGACTTAACGCTACGAACCAACATCAGGCTTTTTAACAGCAGCGTGAATGTGTTCCTTCTGTAAGGAACAGAAACTTGGACAACACCAGTGACCACCACCATCAAAGTCCATACATTCATCAGCAGCTGTCTGAGGAAAATCCTCTAAATCCACTGGCCAAATATCACCAGCAACAACGACCTGTGGCAGCAGACTTTCCAACTACCTGCTCATGAAGAAATCATGAAAAGAAGTTGGCGCTAAATAGGTCACACCATCTGCAAGCCCACATCAAACCCCACCAAGCAAGCACTGACCTAGAACCCTTGAGGGAAAAGGAAACGAGGAAGGCCAAGAAAACCTGGTGCTGAGGCCTCAAAGGCTGAATGCAAGGAGATAGGTTACACCTGAAGTCAGATTGAAAGAAAAGCCCAGGAAAGAGATAGCTGGAGAGTCCTGGTTGATAGTCTATACCCCCAGAAGGGGTAGTAAGCATAATTAAGTAACTATAACGTCACTTTAGTCTTTGTTTTTATTCAGTGAATGTCTATATTTTTTTAGCAGAACGTAAGATGTCCTGCAGCCAGGCCCAGTGTCCAACCCTCTCGCGAGTGCCCAATGACACGGCGGTGCCGTCCCCCTGCTGCATACAGTCTTAGGCCATGCACAGTTTGGTTGTAGGCGCAGGGCAGCAGTTTATCTCATGTAACAATATTAACAGTGTCATTTTATGTATGGCATATTCTGGCCGTGTCAAAGACTTAAAATATCAAAATATTAGTGCCCAGGCTTATTGGCTTTATCCAGGGGTCAGCACAGCAGCATTTACGAAGAAGACCTACTGGCTTTGTCTCAAAGTCACCAATAACCATAATCAAATGTATATTCGTTAGATTCACACATTGCAATGTTAAATAATAGTGATTATCATAAAATGTGTTCAAGAAATCCTGCATTAAAAAAAATAACGTCCGAGTCATTTTATTTTTTAAAGACACAAATTAGAGCCATATAATCAATCACAAGATTTCCCCGTACTGCTGGAGAGCATACAGCTCCAGCGTGGCATGCTTTAAAAAAATATGGTAGGTTTTCCTGGAGTGATGGATTTAATGACCTAGGAAACTCTGTTCCCTGCAGCCCCATCTCCCCACAAGTTTTTAAAACACATAATTGGTTGTGCTCATGCCTCTTCTAGGAGCACCAACAGGAACAACAAAAAGATAATTTTAAGATTAACATTATAAGGCTCTCCTTGATGGATCAGTGAATAATAAATGAGCGGCTCCTGTTACTAACTTATTAAACTTTTTTTGGGGTGCCCCAATGCCCACTCTTGGCACCTACACTTTTATGAAAAATATTTGTACAATCCATTTTTTAACAAAAGTTAGAGGGTAGCGAGGGGAGTCCCAAGGTCCATGTGGATTCTGCCAGCTCCCCACTAGCGCCTATACCTGGTGCCAATGGGAGATGGGCAATTTCTTTTTTAAGTAGGTGCTGGAGTGCCCAATCAGGGCACCCACATGCATGCAAATCATTGGGGGCTGGAGGGGGTGCCCTATAGCCACCACGGCCACAGGTAGCTCCCTAGCCAGAACTCATTGTGGTGCTGGAGGGAGCCGGCTCAGTAACTTTATGCCAAAGTTTTGTTCCCTGCCAGGGAGAGTGTGAAAAGGGTATGGCTACACTCTCCCAGGAAGAGAACTATAGTGTCCAAGGGATTGGGGTCACTGGGACACTGCAGCTGCATCAGGCCTCGGGGATGGGGACCCTGGGAATGATCTTAAGTAAATTTCACCCCACAGGATGGGGTCCTGATGCCTGTGCAAGGCATGGGGAGGGAGCTGTGTGCCCCCTCCCCTTAATATTATTGATCGGTTCGTGGATGGGATTGCAACAGCCACTTCAGGGAGGGGGCATACGCCCCATCTCCTTAATATAAATTATCGCCCGGGGATGGGGTCCCCAGTGTCTGCACACTACTTGCAGAGGGTGGTTGCACGCCTCCTTCCTTTAATATTAATTATCCGCCTGGGGGGTTGAGGTCCCCGGGGTCTCAAAAAGGCTTGGGGACGCACGCCCCATCACCTTAAACATATATTGTGCTGACCTCCTGGGCCCTGGCACACTCTGGGGTGTTTCATTTTAAAAACCACTGGAGCCCTCATTTGTTTTTTTACGTATCCGCAGATCCTCTGTTGATCTGCAGTTCCATTTTCAAAACATATATAGTTTTTGGGCCCTCTGGGATTCCGCCACCAAGCCTAGGGTGGCAGGGTATTCCTTGCCTGTGTCCTAATATGTTTTTTTAAACTTTTTGTCAGGACAGAGGAAATAGTCCCCAAGCCTTAAAATTACTATAGCCACATTTTTCTGATGTGGTGGCTGCCAATCAGATCTTATCTAGAGATCCGTTGGCTCCACGGATCCTGAATATCTACATTTTATTATCCTTAATTTCTCAAAAACTACTGAACGGGTTTACACCAAAATTTAAAAAAGTTAAATTTGTGGCCCAAGATTTAGCTTTCTGTCACATTGTAATTCTACTGGGTAAAATATATATATATATATATATATTATCACTGAAGGACCACAAAGGTTAAAGTGACGTTATAGTTAGGTCAATATGTCAGTGCCATCAGAATGTTTTGAACGTAAAGAGACACAGAAATTCACCAGTTATGGTTAGCAGAGCAAAACTCTATGATACCACTGATGGCATCTCAAATGACATAAGTGATGACAACATCCAATGAGTGTGTTAGCATGTTAGTTTATTTTATAGAATACATAGTGGCGGTTACCTACTATATTACTTCTCTACCTAATTTTGTACAGCCTGTGTCCATATAATCGGCATATGTGTTTACAAAACAAATATGCTCCGAATGACTGACCCACCCCTCCCTGAGCGTTAATAGTAAGTAAGTAATAGTTTATTGCGTGATTATTTAAAATCGTTACAAAATTGCATAAAACAAGTTCTACAATAAAACCGTGGTATCACATAAGAAGCTTCATTGGTACATAATGGAATTTTAAATGTGAGGTGCTTTAACTACAGTCAAAAAATTTCTTTTTGTATTTCACTAACATCATTTTTTCAACCAGTGTTCTCATTTTCTTGATCTGCTTGTCCGAGTAGTTTCCTGATTTGGGCAAAATATTTTACACCTCGACAAGATTGAATGATTGATGAGCCCTCCATCCATCTAATCACAGCTTGTCTGCATGTGCAAATATTTAGCTCGTTAAAAATCAGTTTTAAAAAGGATTTCCTTAATTCCTTTACAGCTGGGCACACACACAACAGATGTATTAGTGTTTCGACCGAATAACCACATAGGCGACAGTTCTCAACTTGATGGTTACGTTTCCAGGATGGCATTCGAGTCGTTCGAGTCATGGTTTCCCAGCCTATGGTAAATGAAGCTATTTATTATCTATGAGCTAAATGGGCTGCTAGGTAGGCTTGGGGTTTTGTATCAGTATAGGAATTTATTACTGTCCATGCATGACGTCGTTTGGACAAGATGTTTTGACTTCCAGGAACGATTTCTTCTTGGCGGACAGATTACTAACTTTTGTTAAATGTTGACTTTTCTGCCATGCTCGCCCATGCTACTTGGGTCTCTAGTTCCACCAATGATTTCCTCAAATACGCTCCCCAAGATGTAGGTACTTCTTGCACCATTTGTGCTTTTATCTCATCCCAGCGTAGGTTGTTCAGTGTGCCTGGCTCTGATGATCGTAATTTGTGGCAGAGCTTCGGAAAAGAATTCATGCTTCGGAAATTCTGATTTTGAAGGCCAAATTCTAGCCGTACCTGTGAAGGAGATGCTGACTTGGGAAGATTAAAAACGGCTTTATATATCTTGGTCTGGAGCGTTAATAGGCCCCAGGCACTTCATTCAATGGGAGGAATTTGATTAAAAAGGGGATACGGCGCCACATCCCCTCCCAGAGCATATTGTGGCTCCTCATCCCCTGGGGCCTCTCTGAATTATAGGTAGGTGCTCCGGGGAACCCACCAAGCAACACTTATATTATGGAGAGGGGGGGCGCACCCCTCCCTGGCCTCATTGGGCCTTGATGACCCCATCCCAGGGCCTAATTCCAATTGAAAATGGGGGAGAGCCATGGGGTCCCCCCCTGACTCTTGTTATGCCCCGGGTACCCAACCACAGGGTCAAATTTTAACAGGAGGGGGGCATGCAGCCTCCCTTTCAGAGCCTTATTAGGTCCCAGGGAGCCAATCCCTCAGGGCCAAATTCGATAAAAAGGGGACAGGTGCCATGCAGCCCCCTCATAGAGTATTATTAAGTTACGGTGACACCATCTCCAGGGTTAAATTGCATAAAAAATGGAAGGTAAGCCAATCAGCCCCCCTCCCGGAGAATTCTCAGAATCCACCAACCCCACCCCCGAGACAAATTCTATTAAAAAAAAGAAAGGAGGGGGGCACTGCCCACTCCCAGAGCCTTATTAGATCCTGGGGACCCCATACCAAAAGGCGAATTTCATAAGAGAGAGGCGGAGAGGCCTAATTGCCTCCCTCCCTGAGCATTACTAGGACCTGGGGATCCATCCCCTAGGGTCAAATTACATAAATAAGAGGAGGGGGGTTGTACAGCCCTCCTTCTTGGCCTTTGTTGGGCCCCAGGGACTCCAGTCACAGTTCCACAGGGGAGTGCCCCATCCTGCCAAATGTGTGTCATTCCATTCAGCAATTTTTGCGAAAACGCTTCTGACATAAGTATATGGATAATGCAAGGAGGTTTTGTGTTTTGGGACCCCCCTTTTTATTGGCCCCCACTTGACGGATGACCCTGAAACTTTTTATGCATAAACTAAGCAAAAATTAACACCTTTTTGGAAAGTTTTGTTAAGATTTGTCAATTTCTGCTGAAGTTATAAGCAAAACAAGAAAAAAGACATTTCCTATGAAATGTTGACCTAAGTATAACTACCTAGACAGTAGCGGCTTCCACAGTTAAAATATATATATATATATATATATACCAGACACACACGTTCACGGTTCCCAAGAACGGAGTCCAGGCCAGCATTAGTTTTCAAAACCACTCGTGAGAAAGGGAAGGCTATTCCCGAAACGCGTCGAGCGAAAGCTTTGGAATAAATCCGGTTTTGAAAACTAATGCTGGCCTGGACTCCGTTCTTGGGAACCGTGAACGTGTGTGTCTGGTATGTAGGGAGTGGCAATCCCGTCCACGGCCCGCCGCTGATAGAGGCCACTGCAGCTTAATGCCAAACTCTTTGTTGGATATATATATATATATATATATATATATATATATATATATATATATATATATATATATATATATATATATATATATATATATATATATATATATATATATATATATATATATATATATATATATATATATATATATATATATATATATATATATATATATATATATATATATATATATATATATATATATATATATATATATATATATATATGTAACTCCAACTGGTCACTGTGCAACAACGCCTCATGCACGCTCACCAGTACGCAGACGACGATAAGAACGTCCAAAGCCAGTCTTCAGGTTATGGTTCTTTTATTTATCACACATAAAGTGCAGGGGTGCAAAGAAATGTTGAACAGACGCGTTTCGGGCGTGAACGCTCTTGCTCACTGTATATATATATATATATATATATATATATATATATATATATATATATATATATATATATATATATATATATATATATATATATATATATATATATAAACAAAATCCTTTTATGCATAAATTATGCAAAAAAAGAAGGAGAGAACTCTGAGTAGTTCTCAAATGTAGGTGGAAAGCAGCTCCTGTTAGAGCACTCTCAACACCAGCGACACTCTAGATCTGCTCACCTCAAATGTCTTTTTTTCTATCAAAGTATTTAAGCATAGGATTAGCACACTGCCATCCACGCCGAGATAGAAAAGGACAAAGTCTTTTGCCATTTCTATAGTAAAGTCTTTAAGCATAGGACTAGCACAGTGCTGTCCCTGCCGAGCAGTAAAATGACAAACGCCATTTATCACTCCAGGCACAGTATTACAGCTTTGAATTGGTAAAATACCAACTCAAGCCAACCTGAAAGACGCTCGGTATTTACAGAAGGCATTTAGGAGTCCTAAAGTTAGGATTCCTAACTTCTGTGAATACCAAAATGAGTACGTGCCTTCGGTGAATACCAAAATGGTAGTAAGTTTAGGATTTTGTCTTAAGTTAGTTCTGTGAATCGGGCCCTCTAAGGCTGTGTGAGTGGCTGTATTGTTGAGTGGCTGGGTATTAATCAATCAGGTGTTTGTGGAAGTGTGACTACTCACCCGTAAGGGTGTCAAGGCGCTGGGGGTGGGGGGGTGCAGGTTCCGGTCCATCAAGGGGGGGGGTCCATCGAAGAGCCAGGTCTTGAGGTCTCTTATGAAGATGGGAAGCGATGTTTTCTGTCTGAGGTGGAGCGGAAGGGCGTTCCAGGCCTTGGCCGCGAGGAAGGAGAAGGAGCGGCCTCCCGATCTATTTTTTCTGGGTATGTCAGTGGCTGTATGGGTGAGCGGCTGTATAGATGGGTGGGTGCATGAGTGATTGTATGAGTAAGTGAGTGGGCATATGAATGGCTGAATGAGTGACTGACTGGGTGTTTAGGTGGCTCTATGGGTTAAAGAATGGATGATTGGGAAGATGTTTGGTTAAGTCTGTTGGTGCATGAGTAGTTCAATTCAATTCAATTCAAATGATCTTTATTCGGATTTTAGTATATCCATAAAAGTACAAACAGAATCAAACACATTTAAAACAGATTAAGAACATCTCAAGAAAAATTAAAAATGATTATCCAATTGGGTTTAGGCAGCATATATATCATAAAGTGCGATGTACATAGTATAAAGTGCAAAATACATAATAAACGGAGAAACAATAATCTTTTAGGGTACTTAATCACAGAATTCAATCTATATGCTCCCGAAGTGATAGTTTGTATCGAGACACGTATACAATTAAATCTGTAGTCAAGTTGCAACGGGATGATAAAGTGCAGAAAATGCATCAAATAACCTAGAACTCTTATCCATTATCCATATTCCATGCTTGCCCTCGATCTCACACAGACTTTTACAAAACAGCTTACAGTATATATAACTTCATCTGTGTGCAGCATTTGCAAAAATTTTAATGCGAGATTGAAATCTCTAAGGTTATATTTGCGAAGAATTGGTCTTAGATATTTACAGGTATACAGTTTGTAATGGCCACAGAAGAATAGATAGTGCAATAAACTTTGTTTTCCGCCATGAGGGCAGGGACAATCCAATTCTTCTAGTTTTTTGTTGTAGCCAAGGGGGAAGCTAAGCAGGTTTACTATGCTTCCATCCCGAAACCTGAATAAAAGGCACCGGTTCCACTTTCCTATTGGTATTGTCAAATATCTGTAAAAATTATTCAAATTATCACTGCCTGAGTCAATAATGCGCAGATATCTAATAACAACAGGTTTAATAGATTCAAAACTCATTCGATTCTCTTTATATGAGTCAAGCAATGCCCGTTTAATACTATGCTTATGAGCGGGTACAATAGAATTTGGGGAACTAAATAAAGTACCTTGACCCACGCCCTGCAGGCTATTCTTGACTGCATTTAACCAAGGTATGTGGTACAATCTTTCACTTAACATACAATCAGATATTATACTGCGCGTTAAAGATGCTGCTGGGTTGAGCCATATTTTAATCCAAAAGAGAGCAGGTCTGGACCTAATAAAATCAACAATATATGGCAGCCTCAGTTCATTGTGACAAATAAATGTAGGGGCACAGGGAACTCCCCCCAACACCCTCCTACAAAATCTATTTTCCTCCGACTGGAGAGCCGTACTGTTACAGTAACCCCACACCTCTGCTCCATATGTCCCAGTTGGCTGGCATTGGGTACGATAAATGTTGAGCAGGGGTGTGACGATATCAGCCAGTTTGGGTTGTCGGAGAGATAAAATTGAGTTAATTGACTTGCCAATTTTATTTCTCGCATAGGCAACATGTGGCTGCCATGAGCCTGAATTAGAGAATAACAACCCTAAGTAGGGGAAAGTGCTAGTGCATTTTAAAATATTGTTACCGGATTTAATTGATGTAATATTGTACTTTTTTGGTCCGCAATTCATGATAAAAGATTTTTTTAAATTGGTATTTAAACCAAGATCGGACATAAAGGCAACAAACCCAGAGATTAAAATGCGTAAAGCATTCGGGGTACGCCCCATTAACACTGCGTCATCCGCATAAAGTAAGGTAGTAATGGGGGAGCCATTTATAATTGGGACGTCCTTAATAATCTTACTCAAAGTGCTACTCAACCCGTTGATATATAAAATGAAAAGCAGTGGGGCGAGTACGCAGCCCTGTCTAACTCCTCTGCTAATAAAAACATCATTGGATAGATCGCCATCGTTATTGATTCGTACTCTCGCTTTTAAGTCCCTATGTAAATCAGAAAGAAAATACACCAGTGAGTCATCCAAACCATAATCGAGCAAAAGTGACCACAACCTAGAACGATTAACAAAATCAAATGCGGAACTCAGATCCATGAAACCTAAATAAAGAGGGGATTTTTTAACAATAATGTATTTGGCCATGATCAAATTTAAATTTAGACATTGTTCAACAGTGCCTATATGGCTTCTAAATCCCAGTTGACTACAGTGAAGTACGTTGTTATCCTCAGCCCAATTCCTTATCCGTTTGAAGATTACCCTTCCAAGGACCTTTAACGTATTATCGATCAGTGAGATCGGGCGGTAGCAGGCGGGGTCCGACCTGTCACCTTTTTTGAAAATCGGTACGATGACACTGTTCGACCAGGATTCGGGAATTGAGCTGTCACTCAGGTTATTAAATAAGTTGCATAGTAGAGGGGCCCAAAAATTTATTTCTGATTTGATCTGGTCTATAGAAAGACCGTCCGGGCCGGGGGCTTTGTTGCTGGCGCTATCAATTATAGCATCCTCGACCTCCGTTAATGAAAAGGTCAGAGGTTCAGCGCTATTGGATAGGGGGACAATGTCTGGAGGAGTGGCTGATGAAGCATAAATTTGAGAAAAATGCTCTACCCACGCCTCACCCGTTATATTACAGTTAATTGGGTTGATGCTGGAACCAAAGGATCTTAGGGACTTAACTTCTCTCCAGAACCCTGTTGTGTCCTTTAGTGTGGCAGTGCGCGTGAGAGATTCCCAGTGATTAATCACTAAAGCCTCGGATCTAGTGCGTAGGGCAATTTTATATTTTAATCTTAATTCTCTCACCAGTAGAGCATTCCTTGGAATAATTTTTAAGGCAGCCCTCAGGTCCCTATTGGCCTTAGAGCAGGTAGAATCAAACCAACGGGGACCATGAGCTGTGTTCTGCCTAACTGGTTTGGAGGATTCTCTTTTAATGGCCCCACATAAGTTGCCAAAGGCAGCAACCACAACACTACCAGGACTCAAGTGTGACAGGCAAGTCTCTACTGTCTCAGGGTGTTTTTTAATTACTCTGGCTAGAATGTCCTTATTGTCCACCCCTTTCCATACTAGTCTTAGTCTATCAGTAGATAATGCCAGATTTTGTGGCCCAATCTCTGATTTTGCTGCAACCTTCATGGACTGTGGATTGTGTAAATATATTCTAAGCGGGTAGTGGACGCTATAGGCGGAACAGATGACTTCTGCTTTTGAAATTATGTCACTTAATGTTGGGCATGTAAATATGTAATCTATCGTAGAGGCACAGCCATGACCTATAAAAGTAGGTGTTGTTATATTATTTACTTTGGAACCTGCATTTACCATTACATTTACTAGGTCGCGGGAGGCTAGATGGTTTTTCAACTCCTCACCGTTTTTACATAATGGGCTGTTACGATACATATGGGCATTAAAATCCCCTCCAATGCAGATGCCATCAAAGGGCCCATACTTATGCCCTTCCATATCATCAATAAAAATAAACAATGAAGTAAAATTAACATTAGGACGAGTTACAAAATCATTATTATAAAAATTAATAACACACAATTTCATTCTGTTAATGTACCTTATAGCCATAAAACAATTACCCGGTGTAGGGATCAATTTGGTCTGCACCCCGGGTTTTATTTTGGACCAGATGGATAAACCCCCACTGGGCCGACCCATATGAGAGGGGGAAGCCTTTAAATTATAACAACAAAAACCCTCCATTGTTGGTGTCATTGTGCACCAAGTTTCTTGTAACATCAAGATGTCACAGTTATTGTCGACCCAATTTAACCATTCTTTAATTTTCAATTTGGATTTTAGTCCTGCTATATTCCAACTGACAAGAGATAGTTCGGAATCCAGGGACGATTGTCTGTGAGTCAGAGATGTTTGGCTCATAATAGTCATTGGCAAAGGTAGTGGAGCAACCTGGGGTTCGGAAACTGATGAGAGAGATGATGCAACAGAGTTAGTCAAAGATGGTCAATCTTGCATATCCAGGTCTGACAAAGGTGCAAATCTATTGAACATCTTAAGTGGGAATGGGGCAGGTTGGAATTGCATAGGCGGTGGCCGAAAGTACATGGGTGATGGTTGGAAATGCATTGATGGTGATTGAAATTGCATGAAAGAAGGCCGAGGTTGTATTGCCATTTGTCTGTAGAAATAACTCAAAGGTAACATAGTTATAACAGTAGAAATGGCAAAACAGTTGCTATTTCTATTGAGGAGGTTTCTCACAGTCCCTGGGTTTTGAAAATTGAGAACTATGCAGTCACCTTCCTTGTCTTTTGCTAGGGGCCCAACCCACGACACCCTGCGGGCCGATAGAATCTCTCTTGAGATATCATATCCAACGCCTTTGTGCTTGGTCAGCCAGTCTATGCTTTTATTTCGCAGTTGCACCCATGATTCCCCCTGATCCTCCCTCAATGGCGGTACACCTGCAAGGACCAAAACAAAAGGGCAAGCGTCCGGAGGCAAATGTAAGGGAGGGCCTTGATGTTTAAAAGATTTGCTTTTCCCTTGTTGACCAGTACCCTCACCATTATTGGTCACAGTAGGTCTTGATGTTGTTGTAGGTTGAATAGGACCATTATTGCGGTTGGAGGCAGCATTGTTGCTAATAAGGGGTGTAATGGTTTTTCTAGGGGCAGGTGTGGGGGTAGGTTTAGTAGATAGATTGGATTTTGTCAGAATTGACCCTCCATTAATGGATCGGGGTTGAGTTAAAGATGGAGGTTGAGTTGAAGATGGAGCAGTAGGCGGGGGTAATGTTCCAGGGTTACTCATGGCCCCACCCAAAAAGTTAATAGTATCATGTTTCTTTAATGACAATGTACTGTTTACAGATTCCAATTCCTTTAAAAGACGGTCAGCTCTGATTTGGTCCAGGATGACAGACCCCTTCCTTTTTATTTCTCCATTTTTGACCAGGTTGTCTAATCTATCAAGTCTTTTAAAAACATTATTAAACTGGCTGATCATTTGCTTTTCTAATCGATTAAAAATAGTATCCGCTATGGTTTCTATAAGGTTCACATTTTGTCTTGAGAGATTATAATTATCTCCCATTAGTGTTGTTTGGGTCCATACAGTATTAGAGTTCCCACTCGAATGAATGGTGGATGCGGCAGAAATACTGTCCGTGTCTGCTAACTCTTTATCCTCCAAAAGAACGGTTTGTGCCCCTGAAGATTTTTGTTTACTCCACAAACTTTGAGGTGTAGGCTGATTTTTGTGGATTATGGGTTTTTTCCTTTTATTAGCACTTTGCCTAGTAGTGCCTCTTTTGCGTTTTTCCCCTCCCTGTTTATTACTACTCAATTCCATACTGTCCAGGGTAATAACGTCATCCTGGGAAGCTATTGTAATTGTAGGAACGATTTCATTCAGCGGAGATACAGGGGGTGTTGATATCAGTACCGGCTTTGGGATGACAACAGCCGGCATCGAAGAGGCGGGGTCTGACCCTATGTAAGTCACGGTATTTTCGTCATCCAGAACAATGGGCACATTAACAGGAGGATGTGATGGTTTAACCACAATAACTGCAGGGGTTATATGTATATTTCCATTTGTGCTACTTGTTGCACTCGGTTTACTGTTGGTGGTAAATGAACCCATGGAGAACCTCCTCTCAGTCTCCACGATCTCATTGAAAGCTGTTTCTATCAATGTCTCAAAGGATGTAATAAGGGAGACGGAGGTGTCAACGCCCTGGGACGAAACATCAATATTACTGCCGATAGCTGTACAATCGCCCATTTTGGTCTCCTAAAGAAGTGAAGTGCTCACCTTTAAAGGGAGATGTTAGGGGGGTGGCCCGCCCGACCACTGCAGTCCACTGACGGCCAGAGACGGTCCCGCCCATGTCCCGGGCTTCTCCCGGCACGCTCCCATTCGCTCCCGCGAAGCTGGAGCTCTATTCACCTTTATATGCCGCCACACCCACGTGGTGTGCAGATAGGCGGGGGGCGTGGCCAGCGGGGAGAGCAGCCCAGGTGTGACCGGTTGGGCTCGCAGGGACTCCTGGACGCTGGAGTCCCTGCCTCAGAGCTCGCAGCCCCGCTGACACACTCGCCTGCCCCGCGCTCCACACAGCCAGCAGCTCCCACAGTTAGCAAAGCGCTGCGGAAATCCTAAAGTGCAGGAAAACACAGACTTCCCACGAAGCGCCAAGGTCCACAGAGAGATCTTCAAAATGGCAAGAGGGTCCCAATGAGTGGAATACTAGATCCGCTTTTGACTCCGTTGGCGGGGGGCGTGGCCAGCGGGGAGAGCAGCCCAGGTGTGACCGGTTGGGCTCGCAGGGACTCCTGGACGCTGGAGTCCCTGCCTCAGTGCTCGCAGCCCCCCTGACACACTCGCCTGCCCCGCGCTCCACACAGCCAGCAGCTCCCACAGTTAGCAAAGCGCTGCGGGACCCGCAAAGTGGGTCCGGCGAGGCGCTGAGGAAATCCTAAAGTGCAGGAAAACACAGACTTCCCACGAAGCGCCAAGGTCCACAGAGAGATCTTCAAAATGGCAAGAGTAGTTATATTGGAGAGTAAGTGTCTGAATGGCTGTATGGGTGAGTGAGCGGATGTGTACGTGCTTGTATGGATGTGTGAATGGTTAGATAAGTGGTTGTGTGGGTGTGTGGGTGTAAGTGCTTGTATGGGTGAGTGAGTGGCTGTGTTGAGAGGCTGTGTCGGTGAGTGGATGAGTGAGTGACTGTAGGTAAATTAGTGGGTGTATGTACAGCTGTATGGGTGAGTGTGTGGATATATAACTGGCTGTACACGTGAGTGACTGCTTATATGAGTAGCTGTATGTGTCAGTGAGTGGGTGTGTGAGTAGCTGTATGAGTGAGTGGGTGCATGAGTGACTGGAGGAGTGTGTTGAGTTCTTGTATGGGTCTGTGAATGGGTATGTGACTTGTGTGGGTGTGTGAGTGGTTGTATGAGAGGTAGTATACAGGTGTGAGTGTGTGTGTGAGTGGTTCTGTGGATGATGTCATCAATGATGTCACTGACCATGTCATGATTTATGTAATATTTGAGGTAATTAACAAGACATTGCGGAGATGTTAGTTACAGTTAGTCTAAGGTAACTATAAGTGCTGAATTTCTATGGATTTGTACGAGTGAAATCTGAGCTTAACTATAATGTCACTGTAACCTTTGGTTATTTAAGTGAATTTCCAAGGAGTTTTCATTGTATTTCCTAACTGTCACCAGTACCCTTTGACAGGGAGTGTGTGAGTGAGTGCATGAGTGTTTCAGTAGGTCTGTGAGTGGGTGTGAGAGTAGCTGAGAGGCTCTCTGAATGGGTGCGTGAGTGTCAGAGTGAGTGCCTGAGTGGGTGCCTCAATCAACCAATTAGTGTTTGTTAAGCGCAACTACTCACCTGTGAGGGTCTCATGGCGCTGAGAGGGCTGCAGGTTCTGAGGGGTGCTGAGGTTCAGGCGAAGAGGCAGATCTTGAGTTCCTTTTCTTTGGGAGAGGGAGTTTTATATAGGGCAAACTCGACCCAAAGGTATCAGAGTGCTTTACATAAGCACCAGTTGCGTTACAGATGGACGCATTCATTTTGTTGGGCAGAAGGAGATTATGTGATTTGCCCAGAATCACAGGATGTTAAGCGTCCCTGCAGAGACTCAACAATAGTTACCCATCTTCGAGGTAGACCGAATCTAGCTGTTAGGCCACATCCTCTCCCCATCCTTCCTGAATTAGGTCAGCGACGGGGATAGCCTGAGTTAGAGTGGCAGGGTATTCCAGGTTTTGGCGGCGAGGTAGAAGGATCTCCCTCCGGTCCTAGACTTGCGGATCAGAGGGACCGCGCCAAAGGCCAGTTCGGCGGAGCAGAGGTGTCTGGTGGTATGTGAAATGAGATGCTGTGGTTCAGTATGCAAGTCTGGTCAGTGTCTGAGTGGGTCTGTGAGTGAGAGCATGATTGTCTGAGTGTGTAAGTGAGTGGGTGTATGAGTCTGTGATTAGGTCTTACAGTGAGACTCTTATTGGGTCTGTCAGTGCATGAGTCTCTCAGTGGGTCTGTGAGTGGGTGTATGAGTTTTGAGGGTGTCTGTGAGTAGGTGCGTGCGTCTGAGTGGGCCTGTGATGGGGTGCATGAGTGTGAGTGGGTCTGTGGGTGGGTGCCTTAGTATGTAAGTGGGTGTGTGAGTGGATACCTCAGTCTCAGAGTGGGTCTGTGAGAGTGCACGAGGCTCTGAGTGAGTCTGTGAATGAGTGCATGAATCTCTTAGTGAGTCTGTGAGTGAGTGTGGGAGCCTCTGAGTGGGTCTGTGAGTTTGAATGTGTATGTAAGCTTCTAAGTGGGTCTGAGTGGCTGCACGAGTATGAGTGGGACTGTGAGTGGGTGGATGAGTTTCTGAATGGGTGAGTGGGTGTATGAGTGTCTCAATGGGTCTGTCAGTGGGTAAATGAGTGTCTGAGTGGGTCTGTGTGTGGTTGCAGGAGTCTGAGTGGGACTGTGAGTGGGTACATGAGTGTCTGAGTGGCTCTGGGCGTGGGTGTGTGAGTGTCTGAGTGCTCTCAGTTTTACCCTCTTCTGCTATTTTGCCTTTTCCTGCTAGTTTTTCTGCCCTCTGTTTTGCTGATCCTGTTTTTTTCCCTGACTCCTGTTTTGCCCTTTCTGCTGATTTGCCCTGGGGACCACTTTCCACGAGGCCCAGGCATCACTCCTGGGTGCCCTGGAGCTCACCCAGGACACCCAGTGGGCAGCATGGGGACCCCGGGGGAACATCAAGGACCCGCGCTCCCAGCCAGCTCCCTGCCTCCTGTGGTAGCCAGCATTGCTATTGCACACAGGGAGCCGCTGGAAATACAGGTCTCTGTGTGCAAGAGCAATAGTTTCATCTCTTTCGCTGCCCGATTGACTGCAGGTAGGGAAAGAGATTAAAACCTCCGCTTCCAGCAGGTGGGAGCACTTTGACAGCTACCGTCCGCTGGTACCGGACTGTTTGCATTTGCCTAGCAGGAGCTGCCAGCTGTCGCCAAGCAAAAGCAAACAGTTATGTCCCAGGGTGGGTGTAGGAAAGTGGGTTTCTGTTGCATTAACCCCCCACATTGCTTGATACTTGATGCACTTTGACTTGATGTGCCATGGGTCCCTGCCAATCATGTTCCCAGGGCCCGTGTTCGTTCCAAAATGTGTTCCTTTGTTCCCACAACTGGCCCATCTCTGGCCACAGGTAAACCCCTTGTAGAATGTACCATGGGTACCCAAGATCACTGTGATCAGAGAAGGCCTCTAAGGGCTGCAGCACATACTGTGCCACCCTTAGAGTCCCTGCACCGTCACACCCACACACTGACATTGCAGGTTGCATGTTTTGGTGCAGAGCAAAGTTAAGAGTCGTGCCTGCAACCCACTGACAGGGGCCCAGGTAACGCACCCCTAATGTATGGTGCACTAGACCAAAGGTGAGGGTCCAGTTTGATGCGCACTGTACCTCTACAGCTTCTATATCCATTCCTAAATATTGTAGATGCAGTAAAGCCAGAAAGAGTATATGGTCTGGCAGCAGGTCATTATGAACTCCACAGCTCCATTTTTGTTTGTTTGATCCGTTTATTAAGTTTTCACATTTGTAGTATACATATATCAATCACAAGTATAATAATCGCAACCAATATACATTTAAAACAGTCAAGTCAATTACAGCTGCCAATTGAAATATATAGGCATATCTCAGCCAAGCTTGTCATGAAAATAATGTGCAGTGAACAAAGCACCCTACAGGGAGACTATATCAACCCCATCCGCAACATAAGCATATTAATGAGATACCGCAATCACAAAGTATGTGCCGTACATAGGTACACCATACATAAATTGCTCCCAGTGGCGCCAGGCGGTTTGGCACCATTTTTTAGGGCTGTTGATCAAACAACTCTATAGAAGAACCACAATAAACAAACAATAAACCAATAAAGAGAAAGAAACAAAAAGATAAACACGCATTTGCAATGTAAATTGGTCTCGCATTTGTGAGAGAGTTATTGGGATTATTAATGACAATGTTTTTTACCTAAGTGTTTTGGATGTGAGTGGATGTATGTGGTGTGTAGTGGAATTATGTGGATTGAATTATTGTGAAATTTTATGTGGTGGAATTTTGTTGTGTGGAGATGATTTGTGTAGTTGAATTATGTAGCATGGTGTGCAGTGGAACTATATGAATAGTAAACATGTGGTATTGAGTGTAGTGAAATTATGTGGAGTGTGATTGTGTGTTCTGGAGTGTGCTTATGTGGAATTGTATTTTGTGTTGTGGTGTGATATGTAGTGGAGTTTAATTAAATGGTGTGCTGTTAAATTTTGTGGCATGATCTGGAATTTTGTTGTGTGGATTGGATGTATGCAGTGTGATGAGTAGTTGTGTTGCAGAGTTTAATTACGTGGCTTTGTCTTGAATTATGTGGTGTGGTTTGTCATTGTGTGGAGTTGAATAGTGCGGTATGGAACTGTGTGGATAACAAATAATACATTATCAAAAGCAGCATACTATAGAAGCAACCATGTTAAAACATCCCGTCAGATGACCCATGCCAAACAGCAAGTATTGAAGAACACATGCACACGAAAGCACGCATAAATCGGATAGACCTCCTGTACTATAACCCTAGCACACTGATCCTCAATTTGTTGGTGTGTGCATACCAGAATTATGCAGTAACTGTTAGTCCAGTCAGCGCAGAGTACTGCTGCAAAACATATTGCAGACAGCTTAGAGCCATGTGGCGCACACAGCTTAAAAACAAAAAGAAGGAAATGAGCAGTAACATAACATATTCCAATGTGTTTCATTCTAAAGATGAATCATGTTGCTGTTTCCAGACCTTGAACTGGAAATATAGAAAAGTCGCTATGCACTATTCAAAATACCTGTTTGTTCCTGAGAAGTGCAAGTAAGCTCCTATTAACTGTATTGCAGCAGTACTAAGAGAGTGATACTATACATGGCAGTATTGGACAAGGGATGGTGTGAGTTTTTTGTGTGTGAGGTGGGCAGCTGGGAGAGGAGGAGCATTTGTTAATAAGGGAGAGGGTGCTGAGCAGTGCTTTTACCTACTTGCGCTAAGAAAGCTATGGGTTTTATGTAGCACCACGTGTGCTGAGCTCCCAAGCCAAGTGAATATTACAGCGCAGGTCACACGCTTCATGCATGTTGGTAGGACTGTGAATGCATGCCAGGTACATTTAACTGTAAGCTGTTCACTTAGTGCGAGGCAAACAAGAGCGGCAACTACTCAAGATTGTAAATATGAGCACTGATAAGGGCTGGGCTTATCAATTTTTCCAGAGAAATCCTGAACTGTCCTATTAATCTTGCCTGCTGGCTGTGATGGAAGATGGTGCGTGGCAGCAGGAGTCCATGTGGCTTAGTCCTGCACTTTTATCCAAGAAATACTGCCAGTTTCATGTGCGCATACAATTTGCAGAGTGTGGCAGCCTTCAGTCCACCTAGATATTAACACAAATGATGGAATGTTTTTGGACACTTGCGACTAAAGGGATTGACACAAATGATTTTTTTTAAATATTTTTTACATTGTCTTACGTAACAGACTAACCCACAATATAGCTTGTACTTGTATGATGCTCCTGCAAAAATGTTTCCTTGCATTACAACATTAATGTTATGCTGTCTATGAATAATGAACATCCTTTTGCTAGAAAAACAGATTAAACACATCTTAGCTGAAAAAAATGACTTAGAGCTTAAGAAAATGGCCGTTCAACGTCCTCTTTCCAGGTATATTAAGCTTTTTGGAACACTGAATGGAAACCTGGATGGTACTTTAAGAACTATGATGTACCGGCATGGAACTCACAAAAGTGGTTAAAAGTGGTTATCTCAGGGTCCACCAGAACAGTGTTTTAAACAGGAAGAGACAGAATTTAATTTTGATTTGCTAGTTAGATCTTCTTTTGTGTCCCAATAACAGGCACTCATGTGAAAGCTGGAATGAGCTACAGGCAGGCAGAATGCCATCAAGCCGACTGTCAGCTGAGACCAAGTAGACGCATATTGTGAAACGGATGTTTGTTTCAGTGATGTGTTGGCAGGGACAAAAAGAGCTATTCTAGCCTTTAGTATAAGTCTGATCCTGTAACCTAAGGCTTTTGAGTTAAACACTGAACAGACATGAGCTAGATGACAGATACAATATCCTGGTGAAAGGGTGTCCAAAAGTGGCAGTGGTTTGTGTAATAGAAAACTGCATTGTTTTTCAGCGATGTAGGTAGCAACGTTTTAGGACCTCGTAGGGGTGATGTGCACTGGCAAAACCAGCCAGTGCTTTGGAAATGGCACCTAGAATGGCATGATGGAAGGGCCCTGCATAGCAGTGTGATTGTAGAAAGATTTTGTACAGGAGCGTGCTAAGTTTTTCCCCTTGTGAACTTTTTTACAAACTCTGGAAAACTCACAAAGGTTGGGACGTATATATTATGGGGAACATTTAGGCACTGTGGGTGTAATGCAACATTTCACTTTCAGTGGGACATGCCTTTCAAAGAATAGATTTGGAAAGAAAACTGTTCTGCAATAAATGTTTTCTGAGAATTAATAAACTGTGCAACCCTCAAGGAATGCAAAGTGTGTAAACTCCACTGGCAAAATGTATTTTGTTGACCTTAGGTCTTGTATTGGATATGTGCAATCACTACCAGAATTTTCAAATATGTGTTTCCCATTTATACAGTGCTCAGTAGCATATTTTTCTGGAGTGAGTCTAAAACAAGAAACAGGGTAAATTTTCTAAATGTGACTTTGGTCTAATTTTCATACAACGAGCACAAGAGTGGATGAATCTTACCTTTATTTTTTAGCTACGATTTAACATTTTCATTAGAATAGTTTTGAAAGTTTAACTTGAATTATACCAAAGGATGTACTACCGGGTTTTACAGCACTTATTATATAATGACAGCACTGGCTATCTGCCTTTCTTTATAGTTTAAACAGAACCAGTGCTATTACAAAAGTTGTGTAAACCAGCGCTTTTTAGCTCCAATTCGGATTGGCTTCGAAAACGCCCAACTATTTCCCTCACAAGGAAAAATTATGGACTGCCAAAGCAGTATAAGGATTTACAAATGGCATAACGTGTGCTATTCAAATGGTGTTGACTATGAAACTCAATGATATTTAAATATGCATGAATACTTCTCTCTTGTGTCTATTTATGTTGGCCCATACTATAGCACTGTGTATGCATAGTTGAGATTAACGATAATGTGTTGGAAACCTGTAGTGCCGACTTCCAAGGCAATGCAGCAGATGCCAGCACCCCGTCGGAAAAGCTAAGGTTGCCACCTGCCCGGTTTACTACTAGCAACACAGGTAGCCCCAGCCCTCACCAAAATAAGCAGAATTACTTAAATCCTGTTTTTTTCCCTCCTTATCTTAACAAACTTTAAGCAGCAAATATAAATAGAAAGCCCTTCTAAATATGTTCTAGAGATGCGCTAATGGCCCCTGATTAATAATTAAAAAGAAACCAAGGCACAAAACTCAAGTTAGAAATTAATACATACGATTTTGATTAAAGCCCTATGTATAATGTCCGTCCCTCTTCAGAGAATATATGACGTTACCACGATATCAAATAAAACGCATGGCTTTACCACGCGAATTTTACATCGCTAGAGTCTTTACCACGCAGAATAATAGAACGCAGCATTTTAACACGCATAAATACGTTAGTATTCATCCAGCGTCGATTATGCCCAAAAACACACTTAAATAAACATAATGAAACTGATAGGCAAAAAAAATACGTCTTCAGTAGTGACATTGTTTGTCTTTTTTCAGTTTCACTGACCCTCAAGCAAGATGGCTGAATATTTCTTCAAAGAATATCATTTGTTAATTAGTAATACACGTTTTATTTACACATTCACTTATCTATTTTAATTGTTTTTTAATATAGATTCATTAATAATTTTTGTTGTTTGTTTGGGGGGGGGGAGACCCCTCCCAGCCCCCCTTTTTTTAAATTATTTTTATTTGATTTTTTTTGGGGGGGGGGAGACCCCCCCAGCCCCCTTTTTAATTTTTTTCCATTTACACCCATCCCTTTACTACTTATAACGTATTTAATTAATGCGTGAAAACACCTATCAAAATAAAAAAATGACTTTTCTTTTTAGTACACGCAGAACGTAGGATTGTTGACCGGAACGTTTCTTTCGTGGTAAAGACGATCGTTGAAGGCATACGCGTGGGAAAGACATTTACGTGGTAAGTGCCTCGTTGTAAACGTTACGCGTAGTGATGCCTTCGTTGTAAATGATGTTTCCCCTCTTCAGACAACAATCGGCCGCATTTTTTCTTTTTGATAGAAAGGTACCATGGGAACAGCAAGTCTTTCTAGAACAGATGAGCTTCAAGTCCTGACAATTGCTCATTAGTGAATGATTTTGAAGGAGTCATAGTAGCAAGAAATTCTACAACTGGGATTCGGAGACAGAAAAACATCTTTCCTCTTTGGCACATGCAAAGTTAAATGATCATCAGAAACACCCGAGTAGGTGTTTAGTGCCAGATAGTCCTAAAACAGGCTGTGACTAATTCACAAAGGCATTTTACTGTCAGAGACATAGTTTAGATTCAACTGACGAACAATGTGGGAGACAACTGATCGATCTAAGGAAGGTGTGAACAATTATACGTTTCTTACACCACAAATCAGACTGCCAGTAGTATGCTTTTCAATATACAAACCTACAAATTCCTCTCTGAGAGGATGTAGCCTTGAGGTTAGTGCTGTCGACCTCGGAGCTGGGGAACCAGGTTCAAGTCTCGGAAACAACGCTCAACATTCTGTGATTCAGTGCAAATCACTTAATCTTCCCCTGCCTAACAAAAATGAATGTGTCCATCTGTAATGAAACTGGTGCTCATGTAAAGCGCTCTGATACCCGATGTCTTGGGTCTAGTTCGGGCTATATATATATATATATATATATTCATCCACTGCGGTTCCATTTGCCGATTCTGCAGCGCTCAACACGGGTGCGGCACCCTGCAGCTGAACCACGCCACTTCCAATTCTCACACAATTCCTCCGACAGGGGAAACAATTGGGTCGCACTCCACAGGTCGTTTTGCAATTTTTCTTTTTATTTTCTTTTACATTCCATGCAAGTTCAAAGGCAGCTGCTTACGATCTACGCGTTTCGGTATTACTCAATACCTTGCTCACGATCAACCGACCACTTGGCTTCCCCCTGTTTGATATAGTTAATTACATCTCACATCATTTCCTGTTGGGGATAGCCAGCGCCTCTATGCTTTCTGGGATATGTAGTTTTTTAATTTAGCTGTTACGTTTTTCATTGTAAATCATTAACATTTATCTCAATTTCATGCTCTTTTACTGCCATTACTATGTGTGCATGTGTGCTCCTCATCATTTCATGATAATTACGTCCCTCTAGTGGGATTACATTCCTTTTTTAGTATACGTGAATCATTTCATTGGTCAATCATTTCCGCCTAATGTATACCCTCCAGTGGGTTTTGAATCGTATACCATCCCATGGGTCACCAACAATCATTAACAGTAAACAATTTACTCATTTTTTGCACATCATGTCCATTGTCATTTCATTTTCATCCCCATCACCGGGTTGTTTGGCAGTTTTGCATTAAAACTGGCACTGTTTCTCTCTCAAAGCGAAGTCGTTACAAATGTGTATAGAGTTCCTCCGACTGGTTTAGCCCGTAAGGGGTTAGGGTCCTTAGGTTGAGGATGTGACGTGACTCCTTTTGTCTCAATAGTCTTTCCCTGTCCCCTCCTCGGTCGTTTTTGGGGACACTTTCGATGCCAAAGAATTTTAATTGAGTCCAGTCACTTTGGTGGTTTAGTTCCATGTGCTTCGCTACCGCATTTGCTCTGTCTTGATGTATGGTACATGTGGTGTATGTTGTGGAATGTCCGTGCCCCATGAGGTATGTGGGCAGTACGGTGTGTGAACTGAAAAAAAGGATCCTGGAGCACGTCCGAGCTACCATACATCAAGACAGAGCAAATGCGGTAGCGAAGCACATGGAACTAAACCACCAAAGTGACTGGACTCAATTAAAATTCTTTGGCATCGAAAGTGTCCCCAAAAACGACCGAGGAGGGGACAGGGAAAGACTATTGAGACAAAAGGAGTCACGTCACATCCTCAACCTAAGGACCCTAACCCCTTACGGGCTAAACCAGTCGGAGGAACTCTATACACATTTGTAACGACTTCGCTTTGAGAGAGAAACAGTGCCAGTTTTTATGCAAAACTGCCAAACAACCCGGTGATGGGGATGAAAATGAAATGACAATGGACATGATGTGCAAAAAATGAGTAAATTGTTTACTGTTAATGATTGTTGGTGACCCATGGGATGGTATACGATTCAAAACCCACTGGAGGGTATACATTAGGCGGAAATGATTGACCAATGAAATGATTCACGTATACTAAAAAAGGAATGTAATCCCACTAGAGGGACGTAATTATCATGAAATGATGAGGAGCACACATGCACACATAGTAATGGCAGTAAAAGAGCATGAAATTGAGATAAATGTTAATGATTTACAATGAAAAACGTAACAGCTAAATTAAAAAACTACATATCCCAGAAAGCATAGAGGCGCTGGCTATCCCCAACAGGAAATGATGTGAGATGTAATTAACTATATCAAACAGGGGGGAGCCAAGTGGTCGGTTGATCGTGAGCAAGGTATTGAGTAATACTGAAACGCGTAGATCGTAAGCAGCTGCCTTTGAACTTGCATGGAATGTAAAAGAAAAGAAAAAGAAAAATTGCAAAACGACCTGTGGAGTGCGACCCAATTGTTTCCCCTGTCGGAGGAATTGTGTGAGAAATATATATATATATATATTATTCCACAAATCGCCCTAAAGCATTGGAGGCGCACTCAATGATGTTCGACCATCCGGCCTGTAGATGCAGCCTGCTTGTCAATGCGCGTTTCTTTTCTTTTTGCCAACGCGTTTCAGGGCATCAAGCCCCTTCTTCCTGGGCAGGTTAAACAACACACACGAGCCCCACAGGTTCTTTTTCTGGTTTTATTTGGCCATATCCGCCCACCATGGGCGTGTGGGTTTTACTCTTTCCCTTGGTGCATTATGGGACATGGTGTCCTACCTGTGGGTACAAAACATAATCTTTTAGTAAGTTCGCGCGTTTGTTCATGTTTCATGTCCATTAAAACTCTAAGTGAGTCACACATTTCAAAGCTTGCTCAATTTGCATATAGAACATCGTGCCGCTTTTAATCCTGATGAGTTCATAATGCCGGCCTCGATCTGCTGGTTCATTTGTAAGTCCCAACTGTCGATGATGCTACCTCCCACGGCTAGGACACCCGCTAAGTTGGGGCCACGAAGTGGAGCATGATCCCTGGAAATAGGTTACGCTCACATGCTGAAGCCCATTTGCGGGCTTTTAACTAACCAGCAGAACATTTATGCACACAGTACAAGGGGATATCTACATCCCTCCATGACTACAGCCTCCAGAAAGCAATGCGCAGGCTCATCCCGAGCAGCCCATAGGGGGCGCGCGATCGTGTATTTCAGAAGCTGACAGCACCGGACTGTGTGTCATTTCCCTTTCACCACCAGCCTCTGATGAAGAAATTCGAAACGCGTCAGGAAGGGGTGTAACGGCTGCGAAAAGGACTCGGCATGCCAGCGTTTCCACCTTTGAGCAGGGCTGCAGCTTGAGGCCCGGGACTGTGCTCAAGAGCATCTCACTAGTTTGGGACAAGCAGGAGCTACATATACAGGCGGCGCCCTGGCCGCCGAGATGCTCCACCCGCTAAGTTGGGGCCACGAAGTGGAGCATGATCCCTGGAAATAGGTTACGCTCACATGCTGAAGCCCATTTGCGGGCTTTTAACTAACCAGCAGAACATTTATGCACACAGTACAAGGGGACATCTACATCCCTCCATGACTACAGCCTCCAGAAAGCAATGCGCAGGCTCATCCCGAGCAGCCCATAGGGGGCGCGCGATCGTGTATTTCAGAAGCTGACAGCACCGGACTGTGTGTCATTTCCCTTTCACCACCAGCCTCTGATGAAGAAATTCGAAACGCGTCAGGAAGGGGTGTAACGGCTGCGAAAAGGACTCGGCATGCCAGCGTTTCCACCTTTGAGCAGGGCTGCAGCTTGAGGCCCGGGACTGTGCTCGAGAGCATCTCACTAGTTTGGGACAAGCAGGAGCTACATATACAGGCGGCGCCCTGGCCGCCGAGATGCTCCACCCGCTAAGTTGGGGCCACGAAGTGGAGCATGATCCCTGGAAATAGGTTACGCTCACATGCTGAAGCCCATTTGCGGGCTTTTAACTAACCACCAGAACATTTATGCACACAGTACAAGGGGATATCTACATCCCTCCATGACTACAGCCTCCAGAAAGCAATGCGCAGGCTCATCCCGAGCAGCCCATAGGGGGCGCGCGATCGTGTATTTCAGAAGCTGACAGCACCGGACTGTGTGTCATTTCCCTTTCACCACCAGCCTCTGATGAAGAAATTCGAAACGCGTCAGGAAGGGGTGTAACGGCTGCGAAAAGGACTCGGCATGCCAGCGTTTCCACCTTTGAGCAGGGCTGCAGCTTGAGGCCCTCGACTGTGCTCGAGAGCATCTCACTAGTTTGGGACAAGCAGGAGCTACATATACAGGCGGCGCCCTGGCCGCCGAGATGCTCCACCCGCTAAGTTGGGGC
This sequence comes from Lissotriton helveticus, assembly GCF_964261635.1. NCBI lineage: Eukaryota > Metazoa > Chordata > Amphibia > Caudata > Salamandridae > Lissotriton > Lissotriton helveticus. Next base: position 648,365,558 of record NC_136072.1, on the reverse strand, counting down.
CACGAAGTGGAGCATGATCCCTGGAAATAGGTTACGCTCACATGCTGAAGCCCATTTGCGGGCTTTTAACTAACCAGCAGAACATTTATGCACACAGTACAAGGGGATATCTACATCCCTCCATGACTACAGCCTCCAGAAAGCAATGCGCAGGCTCATCCCGAGCAGCCCATAGGGGGCGCGCGATCGTGTATTTCAGAAGCTGACAGCACCGGACTGTGTGTCATTTCCCTTTCACCACCAGCCTCTGATGAAGAAATTCGAATCGCGTCAGGAAGGGGTGTAACGGCTGCGAAAAGGACTCGGCATGCCAGCGTTTCCACCTTTGAGCAGGGCTGCAGCTTGAGGCCCGGGACTGTGCTGGAGAGCATCTCACTAGTTTGGGACAAGCAGGAGCTACATATACAGGCGGCGCCCTGGCCGCCGAGATGCTCCACCCGCTAAGTTGGGGCCACGAAGTGGAGCATGATCCCTGGAAATAGGTTACGCTCACATGCTGAAGCCCATTTGCGGGCTTTTAACTAACCAGCAGAACATTTATGCACACAGTACAAGGGGATATCTACATCCCTCCATGACTACAGCCTCCAGAAAGCAATGCGCAGGCTCATCCCGAGCAGCCCATAGGGGGCGCGCGATCGTGTATTTCAGAAGCTGACAGCACCGGACTGTGTGTCATTTCCCTTTCACCACCAGCCTCTGATGAAGAAATTCGAAACGCGTCAGGAAGGGGTGTAACGGCTGCGAAAAGGACTCGGCATGCCAGCGTTTCCACCTTTGAGCAGGGCTGCAGCTTGAGGCCCGGGACTGTGCTCGAGAGCATCTCACTAGTTTGGGACAAGCAGGAGCTACATATACAGGCGGCGCCCTGGCCGCCGAGATGCTCCACCCGCTAAGTTGGGGCCACGAAGTGGAGCATGATCCCTGGAAATAGGTTACGCTCACATGCTGAAGCCCATTTGCGGGCTTTTAACTAACCAGCAGAACATTTATGCACACAGTACAAGGGGATATCTACATCCCTCCATGACTACAGCCTCCAGAAAGCAATGCGCAGGCTCATCCCGAGCAGCCCATAGGGGGCGCGCGATCGTGTATTTCAGAAGCTGACAGCACCGGACTGTGTGTCATTTCCCTTTCACCACCAGCCTCTGATGAAGAAATTCGAAACGCGTCAGGACGGGGTGTAACGGCTGCGAAAAGGACTCGGCATGCCAGCGTTTCCACCTTTGAGCAGGGCTGCAGCTTGAGGCCCGGGACTGTGCTCGAGAGCATCTCACTAGTTTGGGACAAGCAGGAGCTACATATACAGGCGGCGCCCTGGCCGCCGAGATGCTCCACCCGCTAAGTTGGGGCCACGAAGTGGAGCATGATCCCTGGAAATAGGTTACGCTCACATGCTGAAGCCCATTTGCGGGCTTTTAACTAACCAGCAGAACATTTATGCACACAGTACAAGGGGATATCTACATCCCTCCATGACTACAGCCTCCAGAAAGCAATGCGCAGGCTCATCCCGAGCAGCCCATAGGGGGCGCGCGATCGTGTATTTCAGAAGCTGACAGCACCGGACTGTGTGTCATTTCCCTTTCACCACCAGCCTCTGATGAAGAAATTCGAAACGCGTCAGGAAGGGGTGTAACGGCTGCGAAAAGGACTCGGCATGCCAGCGTTTCCACCTTTGAGCAGGGCTGCAGCTTGAGGCCCGGGACTGTGCTCGAGAGCATCTCACTAGTTTGGGACAAGCAGGAGCTACATATACAGGCGGCGCCCTGGCCGCCGAGATGCTCCACCCGCTAAGTTGGGGCCACGAAGTGGAGCATGATCCCTGGAAATAGGTTACGCTCACATGCTGAAGCCCATTTGCGGGCTTTAAACTAACCAGCAGAAAATTTATGCACACAGTACAAGGGGATATCTACATCCCTCCATGACTACAGCCTCCAGAAAGCAATGCGCAGGCTCATCCCGAGCAGCCCATAGGGGGCGCGCGATCGTGTATTTCAGAAGCTGACAGCACCGGACTGTGTGTCATTTCCCTTTCACCACCAGCCTCTGATGAAGAAATTCGAAACGCGTCAGGAAGGGGTGTAACGGCTGCGAAAAGGACTCGGCATGCCAGCGTTTCCACCTTTGAGCAGGGCTGCAGCTTGAGGCCCTCGACTGTGCTCGAGAGCATCTCACTAGTTTGGGACAAGCAGGAGCTACATATACAGGCGGCGCCCTGGCCGCCGAGATGCTCCACCCGCTAAGTTGGGGCCACGAAGTGGAGCATGATCCCTGGAAATAGGTTACGCTCACATGCTGAAGCCCATTTGCGGGCTTTTAACTAACCAGCAGAACATTTATGCACACAGTACAAGGGGACATCTACATCCCTCCATGACTACAGCCTCCAGAAAGCAATGCGCAGGCTCATCCCGAGCAGCCCATAGGGGGCGCGCGATCGTGTATTTCAGAAGCTGACAGCACCGGACTGTGTGTCATTTCCCTTTCACCACCAGCCTCTGATGAAGAAATTCGAAACGCGTCAGGAAGGGGTGTAACGGCTGCGAAAAGGACTCGGCATGCCAGCGTTTCCACCTTTGAACAGGGCTGCAGCTTGAGGCCCGGGACTGTGCTCGAGAGCATCTCACTAGTTTGGGACAAGCAGGAGATATATAGATATATATATATATATATATATATATATATATATATATATATATATATATATATAAAAGATCTTTGTAGAATTTCACCTAGAGTAAAAAAAAAATAGTCATTTACATCCACTGACCCAGTAAAGTCGTGGCAGGGCAGTCTGATTAAAACTGAAAAAAAGATTTAGCAGTAGTGGGTTAAGGCCAATGATGTTTATTTAAATCATCTATATGTCTACTTACCCTCATCCCACTTTCCACTTTATGTTTAAATGCATCATATCCATAGACTAGTGACTGCTGGTGAACTTTGAAAGTGGTGGGGCATAAATTATTTCCTCAAACTAGAATAATTAAGCTAGTGGAGTGAGCGAGCCTAAGTATTTGTAGAATGTTTGGAGGTGGAGGCACTCTTGCCCTGATAATATTTGAACAGAAACAGGGCAAAATGGTATAGTGGCAATGCAATTTATGCATACATTAGTTAGAAAAAATCCCGTGGTTCTCAAAGAGTTCCTTTGAATTCTGACAAGTAAGCATTACAATCACTAAGGGGTCTTGAAATTCCTCAACAAAAGCATCACAAAACTGAGGCAAAACCATGAACACTGTAATGTAATTCTCTTTAACCGATTTGCCGCGGCAGACATTCTGCCGCAGTACTGAAAAAAATGACACATGCACGGTTCGGTCGGCCCTCGGCCTTCCTCAGCACAAGCCTACCATGACGTCAGACAGCCGGGGGCCGTCCAACGCATGAAAAAGGTTGAAATTAGGTTATAGCGATGTTCATTCCAGGTAGTAAAGAAAAACAGGGTATGCAAAGTCACCCTGGTCTATCGTCTCATCCGGTCTCTTCGAAGCATGTACTCTGTCATATGCTATGGCTGATATTCTACATGGATGGGGTGACGAAGTCAAAGATTATACAGATATCATAATGAAAGACCATAGGTAAAACAGCTAAACATTCTTACAGCTCACAAAGCAGCGCTACAGCTCTGTCACAAAGAAACTCCATGATCACACAGCAAACAAATACAATCACTCTTACATGTTCATGGCTCAGATAGTGCTGTTGATAACATAATAAAACCTTGTTAATTGAAGATAGTAAAATGCCTCCGCCCAAAAATGTCATGAATAGGCCACGAGGGTGAATCTACTTACCAGTGATCAAATCCATATAAATGCACATACAGTAACATCTAGGTATTTGCAGAGACTCTGCCTCCCCTCCCCCCGAATTAGAACAGAATTATGAAAATCATATGGCTAATCGACTAAATAACCTAGGTCCTAGGCCACACAGAGGTTGCTATTATTCTACTCAGTGATAGATAGGCATCTCGAAAAGATTAAAAGGTTGAATACAGTCTGCTGGCCTTCCAAGCTATAGGCTGGCACAGTGCTCTACATCAAATACAATATTCTACAGAACTACCTTATTGTTACCAGGTCCATAGACTAAGTTCACTGATTCCTGCTTTCTTGTACTTTGGCTGCACACTACAATGGAACTGTTATAAAATAAACTTGAATTTAGATGCAACCTGCAATTTGCCAAATGACTTTTAGGCAGAGATCCACATCTGAGGTCCGAAATGCATCTATTAAAAATGTGATGTTCACTTTCTTTATTCAATAAAAATGACTTGAATTAAAAAAAAATGTAATTGAAACTTCAAATGAAAATATTGCACCAAGAGTCCTATGTGCTTCCACGCTTTGCAGTCTCACACTTTCTTTTTTTTCTCATGAAGCACACAAGTTATGAAGTGTTAGGAATGTAAACGTATTGAAACAGTGAGATGATTTTAAAAGGTCAAGGACATTCTAAAACCATCTTTTCACAACACAGGGAGCTTTTTCTTCTCAAACATAGAGGCAGGCAATGTAGACAATTGGTCATTTATATGCGGATCACAATACAGCGAGCTCAACAACCGCTAACTAAAGCCAGTCAGCAAATGCAAAATTGAATCTATGCCTCCAGTCACAAAGACCGTTAGGCTTATGACTTTACGAGGAGAGACAGACTTTGTGTGCGTATGAGTGTGCACAAAAACGTTGACCAAGCAGGCCACAGCAAGTATTTTGAACAAGCATTGGAAATGCAATAGGTCTCGCATTAGGAAAGTTTGAGCGATTGGTATTGTAAATGACACTTTTTATTTATGTGTTGGTTTTGAAAATAGCAAAATAGCTTTGTCAGTTACAATGTCAATAGTTTTAACTTTCGCAAATGTGACACCTATAGCATTTGTAATGCAATGTGTGTTGTATTTACGTGACTTAGATGTATTGATATTACAAATAACAATGGCTTTTAATTTTGTGAATAATTAATACTTAAATAAAATTTATTGTAATTTATAATGGCAATAGCTTAAACGTTTGTAAATAACTTTTGTGAAGATTATGTTCAGTGTATTTTATTGTGACGATAATCCAAGAACATTGCATTTGCACTAACACACACACAGAGCCACACACACACACACACATATAGATGTGGTGGTGGTGGATCTGGGGGATATGGTGGTGGTGGATGTGGTGGTGGTGGTGGTGGGTGTGGTGGTGATGGTGGTGGATGTGGGGGTGGATGTGGTGATGGATGTGGTGGTGGATGTGGTGGAGGTGGTGGAGGTGGTGGATGTGGTGGAGGTGGTGGATGTGGTGGAGGTGGTGGATGTGGTGGATGTGGTGGAGGTGGATGTGGTGGTGGATGTGGTGGTGGATGTGGTGGTGGAAGTGATGGTGGGTGTGGTGGATGTGGTGGATGTGGTGGATGTGGTGGTGGATGCGGTGGTGGTGGATGTGGTGGTGGTGGATGCGGTGGTGGTGGTGCATGCGGTGGTGGTGGAAGTGGTGGTGGATGTGTTGGATGTGGTGGTGGATGTGGTGGATGTGGTGGTGGATGTGGTGGTGGATGTGGTGGTGGTGGATGCGGTGGATGAGGTGGTGGATATGGTGGTGGATGCGGTGGTGGTGCATGTGGTGGATGGGGATGTGGTGGATGCGGTGGTGGATATGGCGGTGGAGGGGATGGTGGATGTGGTGGTGGATGTGGTGGTGGATGCGGTGGATGTGGTGATGGTGGATGCGGTGGTGGTGGTGGATGCGGTGGTGGATGGGGTGGTGGTGGTGGTGGATGGGGTGGTGGATGTAGTGGTGGTGGGTGTGGTGGATGTGGTGGTGGTGGATGTGGCGGTGGATGTGGCGGTGGATATGGTGGTGGGTTTGGTGGTGATGGTGGATGTGGTGGTGGATGTGGTGGTGGATGCGGTGGTGGATGTGGTGGTCGTAGTGGTGGACGTAGTGGTGGACGTAGTGCTGGTGGATGTGGTGGTGGTGGACACGGTGGTGGTTGTCGTGGACTTGTTGGTGGTGGATGTGGTGGCTACCTACTCTGTCAATAGCCTTCCCTTTGACCTGGTACAAAATATATTATTGTACTATGGTCTTGAGTATGTGCAGTTTTCTATCATATTACAAAGAAAAAAATAATGGCGTTACTCTATATTTTGCACCAGTGCAATTATTTCTAATATGGCAATGAGCGCATACGTTATTAAACTACACCCTGCCAAAGTAATCGGGTGAATTTGATTGTAGAAGAAGCAAATCGGATTTATGACAAGCAAAAATCTTGTAGAAAACATGTAAGAGTAAAACACGTGGAGCATCAACTTGACCACCTGATGGCGCTACATCGTGTCCGGTTTTAAGAAACATTCGAGTCAAACAAACTAGTAGAAGAAACAAGCATTCCTCGGTGGCGGCGTGGTTGCAAAGCAAGCCCTGCAGATTGCAGGGATCTGAACAGACTAATAATGTCTATGTAAATAAACAAAAAAAATACAAGACTATGCATGCAATTTATACCTGACCACAAGTTCATGCTCCCGTTGTAATGTATGGACCGTGCAACTACATGAGACATACTTGCATAACATACCTACACTCACTTTACAAACTCTACCTCTGTAGAATGTAAGGAATGCATGCCAAGCTTATATGTGGCTGAATGTGCCTCCCTGTAATGTAACTGATGCTTATGTAAAGCGCCCGACTCTGTATCTAGTTTATGCTAGATAAAACAGCAAAGGGAAACAAGACGGAGGGCATTGCTGTGGGGAGGGGGGAGGAGAAATGCGACACGGGGCAGAGCGGGGAGAGCGGCGAGTGTGAAGCAGCAGGGGCCTTTGAAGTGAAGCTAAGCTTCACTTCAAAGGAGTGGGAGGAGTGCTGCTGGGGAACAGATGGCGATTTGATGATGTGCACGCGCATTTTAGGTCAATGCGCTTGCGCATTGACCTAAAAGCGCACGGGCACAGCATCAAATCGCCAGTCTAGGTAAACCTTGTTTAAGCCCCTATAGTCTCGCTCAATGCGCATGCGCATTGAGAGGCGAGACCTAAAAACGTTCTCATGCATGCTTCCAGACCCGAGGAGAGAGGTGGTGACTGAAAAAACTGGCATGCGAGTGAGATGGCTTTTTGCGGCCCTTTCAGTTCCTTTGAATGAATAAATGGTCTAGCTTTGCTGGTATTATTTAAAGGCATGCACTTTTAAAACAAAATAGCAACATAGCAGCAAGCGCCAAGACCTAACAAAGCACTATGTAATTATAGTGGTATTGAAACCAGATCAACTTCGCTCCAGGGTTTTCCCTTGCAATAAGTTACTTCCTGCTGCTGAACGTCTTACCTGGGGCAGTAGCAGCTCTGGTGGTGTACCCACTGTTATCGAAGTAGCTTTGACCCAAGTGGCACAATTAATTAGACACTCACATCAATCAGGCTCTGTTGATCACTGAGTTAAGCCTTCCGTTCGCCATTACTATCCGGTGCTTAGTAGCAAAAAAAAGACAATCTTGGTGGCAGGCAGTCTGTTTTTTTTTTAGATTGCTGTAAAGAAAGACCACCGTGAACATTGGGCGGTCGATTAAATAGTCTAATGAGTGGAGTGATTGCCCATGTGTGACGCACAAGTTACTACTTGTGTAACGATATATCTGTAAGAGACATTAGTTAGTATTAGATTCCTTACCTTAGAATATCCCCAGGCGTCAGACTGGATCCGGAAATTTTTGCGTAGCAGTACCCTTGCGCGTCGGTAAGCGTCGTCTGCGGCTCCGCGTCCGTCGTCGGCGCCGTGATGACGTCGTCGGAGTACTTAGACGCCGCCTCCGCGTGCTGACGTCAGTTCTTAGACACAGCTTTTCCGCGCCAGAAACGCAGAGCCATGTTAAAAACCAACACTGGTGCCATTGAAACTAGGGCCCTGAAAGGGGACAACCCTAACCCTACATATTGGTTCGCAGAACGGGGAGGATGGGCGGGTCGGTAAGGAATCTAATACTAACTAATGTCTCTTACAGATATATCGTTACACAAGTAGTAACTTGTGCATCTGAAAGAGACACATTAGTATTAGATTCCTTACCTTAGAATAGATACCCCAGCAATACCAACCCCGGTGGTGGGTCTGCGAACCAATAATCACACCAGAAAGTCCCGGAGGACGGAACGGCCAAAGAAGCCATCCCTCCGGACTTGGCTGTCCAGGCAGTAGTGTCTTGCAAACGTGTGCAGCGATGCCCACGTAGCTGCCTGACAGATGTCTTGTAAGGGCACTCCCCTGCCCAGGGCAGTGGTAGTCGCCGTGGCTCGGGTAGAATGAGCCCGCAATCCAGCAGGAGGCTCGTTCCTGGCCAAGGAGTAGCATGCCTGGATACACAGGATGATCCACCGAGAGATGGTCCTCTTGTGCACCGCTTTCCCCTTCTTCGCGCCCACGTAACCAACAAAGAGTTGGTCATCCACCCGGAACTGGCGTGTGCGATCCAAGTAGAATGAGAGCGCACGTTTTGGGTCCAGACGGTGGAGCCGCTCTTCCTCTTTAGAGGGATGCGGTGGCGGGAAGAAGGTTGGCAAGGTGATAGACTTCCCGATGTGGAAGGCCGTGACGACCTTGGGCAGGAAAGAAGGTTTGGTACGCAGCACCACTTTGTCCGGATGGACAGAAAGGAAAGGTGGAGTACAAGAAAGTGCCTGGAGCTCACTCACTCTCCTGGCAGAGGTGATGGCAACCAGGAAAGCAGTCTTCAAAGTCAGAAGGCGAAGAGGACAGTTGTGAAGTGGCCCAAAGGGAGCGCACATCAGAAATGTAAGAACCAGGTTCAAGTCCCACTGAGGCATCACAAACTGAACAGGAGGAAACGTGTGTGTGATGCCCTTAAGAAATCTGTTAACAACAGGGGACTTGAACAAAGAAGGTTGATCAGGCAGCCTGAGAAAGACTGAAAGGGCAGAAAGGTAGCCCTTGATAGTGCCCAGAGCAGAGCCCTGCTGGGCAAGAGAAAGAAGGAAGAGAAGGACCTCAGAAAGAGGGGCATTGAGGAGATCCACAGCCTTTGCTGTGCACCATGCCACAAATCTGTTCCACCTGCAGGCATATACCGACTTTGTGGAGGGACGCCTGGCTGCCAGAATGATGTCACAAACTTCAGGAGGCAAGTCAAATGGCCTCAACTGTCGCCGCTCAATCTCCAAGCATGGAGGTGGAGACTGGACAGGTTCGGGTGGAGGACCGTCCCCTGCTGCTGCGACAGAAGGTCCTCCTGAAGAGGCAGACGAACCGGGGGATCGACTGACATACTGAGTAGCTCAAGATACCAGTACCTTCTCGCCCAGTCCGGAGCCACAAGGATGACTTGGGCCCGGTCGCGCTTGATCTTCTTCAGCACTCTGGGCAGAAGTGGTATAGGCGGAAAGGCGTACAACAGACCGCAACTCCACTCGCGACGAAAAGCGTCTCCGAGCGAGTGCCGCCTTGGAAATTCCAACACGCAGAACCGATGACATTGCGCGTTCTCGTCGGTGGCGAATAGATCTAACCAAGGCTCTCCCCATTGCTGAAAAAGGCCTTGCGCCACGTCCGAGTTCAGACGCCATTCGTGATCCATCATGCACCGACGGCTGAGCTCGTCCGCCCTGGCGTTCAGAGTACCTGCCAGGTGTTGAGCCACCAGGATCACGCCCTGGCGTTCCAGCCATTGCCAAAGGCGAAGAGCCTCTTGACAAAGGATCCACGACCCTACCCCGCCTTGTTTGTTGCAGTACCACATGGCGGTGGTGTTGTCCGTGAACACCTGCACTACACTCCCCCGGACAGAGAGGAGGAATGCCTTCAGTGCTAGACGAATCGCCCTGAGCTCCAACAGGTTGATGTGGAGCCGGGTCTCCGCCGGAGACCAGAGGCCTCTGATCTCCGCCTCTCCCATGTGGCCTCCCCAGCCCTGGAGGGACGCGTCCGTCACAACCACGTGCTCCGGTTGGGGAAGGGAGAGGGATCTGCCGCTGACCCAATCGCGGTCCGTGAGCCACCACTGCAGCTGTCTCGCAGTGCCCTCCGAGATCAGGACGTGGTCGGATAGGTTGCCCTGATGCTGGGCCCACTGAAACTTCAGGTCCCACTGCAGAGCCTGCATCTGCCACCTGGCGTGATGCACCAGTAGGATGCAGGAGGCCATCAGCCCCAGAAGCCGCAGCGTCAACCTGACCGAAACCCGGGATAACGGCTGAAAGATGGGAATCAGAGCCTGAATATCCCGGACCCGCTGTTCGGTGCGGATAAACCCGAAACCGGGCCGAGTCCAGAACCGCTCCGATGAAGAGGAGCTTCTGAGAGGGGCACAGGTGTGACTTTGGCACATTGATGGAGAACCCCAGCTGGTGCAGGAGGTCTGCCGTCGTCTGGAGGTGGCTGACGACTGTCTGGGGCGAGCCCGCCTTGAACAACCAGTCGTCGAGGTAGGGGAAGACTGAAACCCCTAACCTGCGCAGATGAGCTGCGACCACGGCCATCACCTTTGTGAACACCCGTGGGGCGCTGGTAAGGCCGAAGGGGAGCACGGTAAATTGAAAGTGCTCGTGGCCAACCATGAACCGCAGGTAGCGCCGGTGCGCAGGCAGGACAGGGATATGAAAGTAAGCGTCCTGCAAGTCCAACGCTACCATCCAGTCTCCTGGGTCCAGGGCAGCCAGGACCTGAGCCAGAGTCAGCATCTTGAACTTCTCCTTCCGGAGGAAGCCGTTTACGTTCCTTAGGTCCAAGATAGGGCGTAGGCCCCCTTTGCCCTTCTTGGGTACCAGAAAGTAGTGGGAGTAGCAACCACACCCTACTCTGGCCCAGGAACGCGCTTGATGGCCCCCTTGGCCAAGAGGGCCGTAACTTCCTCCTGCAGAAGTCGTAAATGATCCCCCGATACACGGTGGTTCTGTGGTGGCATGGCTGGAGGAGTCGCCTCGAAGGGGAGGGAGTAGCCCCTTCGGACGATTTGCAGCACCCACCTGTCCAATGTGAAGTGCGCCAGTGGAGGTGGTGATGGTGAACCCTGCCCCCCACTGGCGTCACATGGGCCTGAAAGCACGGACTAGGAGGGTTTGGAGGCGGATGCTGCGGGGGAAGGTGTGGACTGACCTCGCCGCTGCCCCCGACCGCCCGGACGGCGGTTCCCACGGCCGCCACCATGTTGGGTATTGCCCTGCGGAGCGTGGCTGGCGGCGCGCGTGGGCGCACCCCTTAAGTGGCCACGAAAGGAGTGAAAGGCAGCCGATGGCTGGCGCTGGCCCGAGAGGCCCAACGACTTGGCCGTAGCCCTGGAGTCCTTAAAGCGCTCAAGCGCATGGTCTGCCTGGTCGCCAAAGAGGCGACGGCCATCGAACGGCATGTCCATGAGCGTGCTCTGAACATCTGCCGAGAAGTTGCCGGACCTCAGCCAGGCGTGGCGTCTGACGGCCACCGTCGTTGCCATCGCTCTGCCCAGCGAGTCAGTGGTATCCAGCCCACACCGGATGGAATACTTGGCTGCATCCCGGCCCTCCACAAGGGCTTGGCCGAGTTTGGCCCGTACCTCCAACGGACACTCTGGCAGCACTTCCGCGACCTTATCCCACACAGAGTGGGTGTAACGTCCCAAGAGGCAGGCGGTGTTGGAAGACCGCAGTCCTAGACTAAGGGATGAGAAGATCTTCTTCCCATAATGGTCATACCTCTTGGATTCCAAGTCCGGCGGGGCCGACGGGAATGCGGTCTGGGAATTGGAGGCCTGGATGACCAGGCTCTCGGGGGTAGGGTGGGAGGACAGGAAACATGGGTCGCCCGGGGCTGGGCGGTGGCGTCTGGCCACGTTCCTATCTACGGGCGAACCCGTAGCGGGCTTGGACCAAGTGCCCAGAAGAACGTCGGTCAAGGCCTCATTAAAGGGCAGCAGAGGCTCGGCCGAGCTTGACTGCGGTTTAAGGACCTCAGTGAGGAGGTTAGTCCTCACGGCCGCAACGGGGAGCTCAAGGCCCAAGGCCTTGGCAGCCCTCATCAGCACCACACTATATGTTGCCCCCTCCTCCGAAGCCACGGTAGGAGGGGAGACAAACCCAGTGTCTGGAGAGGTGTCCAGGCCACTGGCCTCCCCAAGGTCTCCTGTCAAGTCCTCCTGAGACTGACACTCCCTGGTCAGAGGGTCCTCCGACCCCTCCCAGTCCTCTTCATCACCCATCTCCTGAAATTCAGGGTTTTCAACCAATGGGGCCTGTTCATAAAAGTGAAATTCACCAAACGACGTCTGGAGCGGCGCCCAACGGGGCCGTTCCGACGGCTGAACAGGAACGAAGGTAGGACCGGGGCCAGCGCCGCCCGAGGACGGCGCCGGAGGCGACACCTGAGGGTCCGACGCCGGGGAGGTCGTCAGATCCACCGGCGACGATCCCGAAGGAGGACCAGCGGCGTCCTGCGGCGCCGGGCCCGAAGGCGCCGGCGGTGTCGGAACAACTGGACCCCTCGGCGCCGGGCCCGAAGGCGCCGGCGGGATAATGGGGGCCTGCGGCGCCGGGCCCGAAGGCGTCGGGGCCGAAGCACCAGACGGCATCGGGGCCGGAGCCGCCGACCCGCTAGGGCCCCCAGACGGGTCCGCTGGGCCCGAAGGCTCCGCGGAGCCCGTCGGAGGAGAGAGTTTCCTCATGGCCATGAGGAAGCGCTCGATCTCCTTCGGTGTCGCGTTCAGCCCAGGGACCGGAGGGTGTGGAGCTGCACGCGGCGCCCGCGACTCCGACGGAGGCGCGTGGGCAGTGTCACCCGAACCCCCGGCCGCATCGCGCGAGCGTCGGGGGGAGTCCGAGGAGCGATGACGCCGCTTGGACTTCTTGTGCCTCTTACCTGACGACGACTTCGACCCGGAGGAGTGTGGCCTACTCTCGGAGCTGTGGTGGCTCCGAGCCCGCGACCTGTCCCTCGACCTCCCATGGGATCGGGACCTCTCACGGCGCGGGGCCGACTGCCGGAGTTCGAGGCGCCTACGGGACTGCTCCCGCCTGGCTTTCGAGGAGAGGGCCCGGCAGTCGGAGCAGGCCTTGTCGTCGTGGTCGACGCCCAAACAAGATAAACACACGCGGTGAGGATCCGTGACCGACATCAGACGGTCGCAATCGTCACAGTGCTTGAAGCCGGGCATCCCTACGGCACCGTTCGGAGTCGAGAGACTTCGAAAAGCAATCAAAAATGATCAAAAAAGTTAGTCAAAAAATGACTAGGGTTACTGCTTTTTCCAGATCTGCGCTTGCTGACGCGGAAAAAAGAAGAACTGACGTCAGCACGCGGAGGCGGCGTCTAAGTACTCCGACGACGTCATCACGGCACAGACGACGGACGCGGAGCCGCAGACGACGCCTACCGACGCGCAAGGGTACTGCTACGCAAAAATTTCCGGATCCAGTCTGACGCCTGGGATATTCTAAGGTAAGGAATCTAATACTAACGTGTCTCTTTCAGATATGGCTTATAGCACGCAGGGCTTCAGATTGCAGCGCCCGACCAGGCTCAAGTTTAATTAGCGCTGAACAATATGAAGAATCCAGTTCTCCACAAGAGGAAACACGGGCTGTAAAAATGTAAGTCCAGCATCATGCCGTCACCCAGGCATCGAGATTTGATGCATGAGCAAATGCACATGACTGGCCTGCCTGAGCCTGGCTGTCTCACTGTGTACCTAAGGCCAGCCAGGTAGTGACGTACTTAAAAAGCAATAGTTTAACCCCTTCACTGCGGCGGCTATTCTGCCGCAGTGCTAAAGAGGCGGGGCGGCCGCGCGTCGGCCACATGCTGGTGACGGAACCGCTCCGTCAGCAGCCGCGGTTGAGCTGTGCTCAAGACGGAGCGGTTCCGTCACGGCCCCGCCCGCTCAATGGAACGTCCAGCGCAGGCGCGGAATTCGAAGCGCGCAGGCGCGCCGAGCGGGCCGTGACGGAACCGCTCCGTCATCAGCACAGCGCGACCGCAGCTGATGGCGGAGTGGTTCCATCACCAGCAGGGGAGGGGTTAAGAAATATCATACATTTTAATGAACGTGCCTGCAGTTCAGAGGGCCAGCGCTCCGGCGCCCTAAAGTACAAGCCGCTACTGCCTTAGATAATGGCCTTAGTAATAAGACACAAATGGCAAATGACTCACCCATTAATACAATAATGACTGATATTTCATAGCCGGTAATCCACGGGTGGCTCGACTGTCCGCATCTTGCACACTCGGTGAAGCTGCTCGTGGCGACTTCCTGCTTAATTCATGAATTCTAAATGGCAGATTCCCGGGCAGATGCCTGGGCAGTGTAGAGTTTCCCTCTGTCATGGCAACTAATGGAGAAGCATTTTCATTAATCATTTAGAGCACATGAAGTCTCGGCCAGTCTGATTGAAGCATATAGAGTAACCTCCTAGCTCTGCTTGGGACTCTGTTGAGTTGATTAAAAAAGCAATGCAATAGGACTCGCATTGTGGGAGGCGGGGCACAAAAAGAAAATAGTCCATGAAGTAAAGGGGCCAGTAGCCATGGAAGAACACTAATGAAGACATAGCCGTCATGAGGAGTGACTAACAGGTCTAAAACCAATTGGAAGGCAGCATGTACGACCTAAACCAATTAAAAAGATGGGCGGACAGTGGGTGGAGCTTCCACAAAGTTTCCACACCATACTGAATACTGCATGCCTCGCAAAGCGAGCAGCGCATGCGCGCTGCTGCTATAGGCTTGACCTAAAAAGGAAAAGAAAAGAAGGGAGGGCAGGAGACACATAGTAATACCATAGACACTCTTAAGCCGCCACAAGAGGCGCCCTTGGGCAGATTCCGATGTGCCCAAATGAGTCGTGGGCTGAGGCACCATGACCCAGCATACCAGAATTGCAGACAAATATTTCTGAGCGTGCCAGGGAATAAGCATATTGCAATATGTGTTTGCCTCGTATTCACATATCCACGGGCCCTCTGGAGTTACAGCCACTTGGAGTGCTGTCAATAGTGCACTCCAGGCAGACGAGATAGGGTATTTACGCAACCCCAGCGTGTCTTCTTTTAATAGGGAAGCAGCTTCAACTTTAACTAAGTTTAACATCGACTGTGTCCAAGCTTTAAATGATGGAGGGTCTACAGCCTTCCAACGCCACATGATGAGTCGCTTGGCCACCGGCAGCCCCAGATCTAGGAAGCGTGAGGTTGGCCTGTTTTTTTCTCTGGGAAATATCCCCACAATACAAGCCTCCCACTTGTACAGTAGTGCCCTATCAGTGCTTACATGAGAAGCCAGTTTACGTCTTGCCAGTAAAACCGCAGTCGGGGACACAACCAAAGCAAATGTAGGAGATCTGCATTCCCCACTGTACAGCGTGGGCAGCAAGCCTTCGTTCTTTTAAAGTATCTATTAATCGTGTCTGGGGTTAAATACGCCCGGTGAATTATATAGAATTTGATTAATTTGAACCTTGAGCTTCTGGGGATATTTTTAGAGCTCTCCAATTGTGTTTCCCACTCTTTAGGTGTGTACGGTCTTGCCAACTCGGCCTTCCATTTACCACATAGTGGTGTGAGATCAATGAAAGTGTGCTCACGAATTGCTTCTACAAACCATTTGGTGCGATGCCGCCCCCTGCCCATCACGTATAGGTATTGTATTAAGAGATGTGTCTGGAATTCTTGCAACATACTACACTGTCACCCCAGCGTCGCCATCCAGGCGGCCTGGCTCAAACTGCCCAGCTGTACATTCTCCTCCTCAATCAAGGAAAGAAAGGGCAGCAATGTACCTCTTCATAGAGGTCTCCTAGTGAGTATATAAATGATTCCAGCCACTTCGCGAAGTCCACCATACGAACGCTGCCAGTCCTCCCTCTGCATAGCGTACGTTCTAGGCTATATGCACCAGTAAGGGGAGAAAAGTGTGTGGTCTGGTGCATGGATGAAAAATAAAGAGAATCTTCTCCAGTGTATAAGAGCAACTTCCGCCATGTTCGTGATGAGCAACTCTGCTACCAATTTCGCAATCCATTGAAACTGGGACGCCAGATAATAGTGTTCGAAGTTGGGTAAGCACAAACCTCCATGCATGACTGACTAGCAGGTACAATTTAACTAAAGCCACCCTACAGCATGTATTGTACCATATGAGGTCTCTCATCATGCTCTCTAGTGGTCTGAAAAAAGACGTTGGCAGATATAACGGGAGGTTACCAAAATAATACAATAGTCTGTGAAGGAATTACCATTTTAATCAGTGCCACCCGACCTGCGACCTTGAGATCGAGTGTCTTCCAAAAGTCCATCTGGGAGCATAGAGCAGTAATTGTCCTAGTTCGGTTCCATCAAGGAGGTCTCGATCTGGTGGTAATTCCGAATTCCCAGTTATCTGAACATAACCAGTTGATAGGCTACCAGAGCACTGTCAACAACCAACAGAGGGGCGTCCGCAAGGGGAGTGAAGGAGAACAGGCAGGACGTACCCCAGTTCACGCCCAATCCCGAAACCGCGGCAAACTGCCTAAGTAAGTTCGGTATGACGAAGGGATAACTCGTAAATCACTGATATAAAGCAGGATATCATCAGCATAAAGAGATACAGCATGTGTTTCTTCGCACAATGGTATACCCCATTGTGTTGCGCAATGCAATAGCAAAGGGCTCCATGACCAGGGAGAAGATCAATGGGGGAAGGGGGCACCCTTGTCTTGCCCCTTGTTCAATCGGTATGGGCTCAGAGAACAAGGTTCCAAGTTGAACACACACTCAGGGGGTATCGTACAATAATTTGACAAGACCGAGGAAATATGGCCTAAATCTGAAACGTTGCAACACCTCAAACATGTAAGGCCACTCCACTGTATTGAAGGCCTTCTCCAGATCTAAGACCATGCAGCCAGGCGCAGGCCACATCGTCGCCACACTGCACATCATCCAGAAAAGCCTGCGAATGTCCAGAGTGGTGTTAAGGGCCGGCACAAAACCATTTTGATCTGGATGAACCAAGTGCGGGGTGAGGAGCGTTAGCCGGCCCACCAAAACCCCTGCCAAAATCTTATAGTCTCCATTCAGCAGTGCGAAAGGACGGTAGGCGCCCGTTTGCATGGGATCCCTGTTTGGTTTTGGAAGTGTGATCAATGTCGCCTCTGTCAGGGAGGCCGGTAGAGATGTAGTGTAGTTCCTATATTGTCAATAGGATCTGTCAAGTGGAGAAGTGTGGCTCAGTGGTTAGAGGTGGCAGACCCGGAAGCTGAGATCGGCCGTGGACCAGGGTTCGGTTCCCCGCCTCGGCGGGTCTCGGGCTCTAAAATTCCACGGACTCGATAATTCTCGCCCCGGTGCCTACTCAACTCACGGGGTCACACTCTGCGACTCTGGGCAATAGCTTGCTTAATCTTCACTACGGCCCCTCGCTGCGGGATGCCTGGCTTTCACCTTGTGGATACCCTGCCGGGGTATCTCACAGGGGAATACCAGGACGGGTTCCGTAAGCAAGCGCTTAGATACCGTGTCGGTGATTTGCGCTATATAAATACATGTACATTTACATTTACATCTGCGCATTGGAATAATATATCCTATAGATTTGACGTAGGACTGAGGTCAACTAGGTCTCTATCGAATATACTAAACTTAATCGTGGGTGCGTGCCAGCTAACTCAGAGAGATAAGCTAAATGTCCAGGTAGGAGTCATTCACAACAACCACTTTATATTTATCAGTGTCACATGAGTGATCCCACAAATCAATAGAGTGACCCGAGGGTTTATATCAAAAATATATTCACTTTATTTTTGATTATGCAATTTAGATTTTTTCAAAAACTGGCAACAGACAGACTAACATAACATGTAAACTAAATGCTAGTCTACATACACCTACAGCAAAATGTGTGGCTACGTACTCTAAACCACAACAAAGTAAGTAATTACACATAGAAATTCACAAATCAATTTGCACAGTGAATTATACAGTGTATTGCATGTCAGGTGTTAAGCGTCGACGTTTCGGTCCATGCTGGTCAAGTAGATCCGTCGGACCATCTTCAGGACAAAGACGTTGCACAGCAATGTGAAAAATAAAACGCCACTCAGGTCGTTATGCCTAGATTTGACGTAGGACTGAGGTCAACTAGGTCTCTATCGAATATACTAAACTTAATCGTGGGTGCGTGCCAGCTAACTCAGAGGTCACTAGAAACTTTCTAGAATACACAAGAAGGGATTAGTTTCTGACAACCGCGTAAACATGACAACTTTGTTTCCCAAGAATAAGAATATATCTCTCAGAGTCGCAGAAACAATAGATAAGTATTTCACTCAGTCAATCGTGCATGCTTCGTTTCTACAGAGTTGCAGAGAAATAGAGAGACAGGCATTTTCAATGAAAGGGTTTATTGAACAGTCTTCTTTCTCATACAAGAGAAGTGAACTGCTACAATCGTTGTGCAAACTGTAAAGTATAATGCGCACAGCAAGAATAGTATTATAAAATAATACTGTAAGAGCATTGTATGGTTTCTAAGCCATATAAAAATACATACATAAATAACATTGACTAAAAAGCTCAACTGGTGCTTCTAAAATATGCCTACCCCAATGTACCCAACCTAAGTCTAGTACGAGGGAAGAAGTAAGTATTGTGTAGCATAGGTTTGACTTTTCTTAGCCAAGAATCTACCAAAGGTTTCTCTAGGTTCTAATCAGCACCATACCTTGGTTTTAGAATGAAGGAGGTCTGGTATCTCTGTCTCGGGACTCAATTTCCCAACACCCAGCAAGGGGAGCCGGAAACACTGGAGCTGGATTCTCGGCAGGAGAAAGGCAGCTTCCTGATCAGTGCATCAACTGGAGAGTCGACTTCCTTTGGCGCTTGTCGGGTAAGTAGGCTGTCGTTTTGCTCTGAACCACCGTAGTTTGCTATAGCAAGTGAAGGTATATTTATACCTTGAAAGTGTTTAGGAATGCCATAGTTTGACGTAAAGTCGGGCATATGAACGTCAGGAAAGAACCCCTAGGGAATAGTTGTTCTTTGTAAAGTAACTGAGTTCTTGGACAAATCAATATTCAAGAAAGGGGAAGACCCTGACTGCTTAAGCTGGTTTTCCAAGAAATCGTTGTGACGTTTGGTAAAGGTGGAAGTAGCCATGCCTGTATTTGGGTAGCATGGACTATGTCTAAATAATGGCTTGATTTCTATGCCTGTATAAGGGCAATGTGAATTGTACCTATATAAGGGCATGAATCGGGAAAATTCACTCGGAGCTTAAAACGCCACACAACAGAGGGGCACCCTCCAGGGCCTCAGTATTTATCTTAAGGAGATGGGGACCGAGCAAGTCAGCGAACGCCTTGCAAAATTCAAAGGGGAAGCCATCTGGTCCAGGGACCTTTCCAGTAGGTAGGGCACGCATTGTACCCTTTACCTCCTCCAAAGAAATCGGAGTCTCCAGCTCAGTGCGTTGCTCAGCAGTGAGGGTGGGGAATTGGAGACCATCCAGGAAGGAACCCATAGTTGCGTCAGAGGCACCCACATCCAACGAGTATAGTTTTGTAAAATGCGTGGTCAGTATGCCAAGTATTTCATGTTGTGTGTATTTTATGGTGCCTTCGGACGATCGGAGGGCAGTGATGGGCCCCATGATCATGCTTTGTTTAATCAGCCAGGCTAGTAAAGGCCCAGATCTGTTGGCCTTAGCATGCACCGATGCCAAGTGTGCCGCGAAATTCAAACACCGTTGGCGTTCAAGACGCTCCCTATGCTTCCTACGTGCTTCCAAGAGACAAGTCAGGTCTGGGGTTCCAGTGACATTAATATCCTTTCAAGTGTTAATAGCTCTGAGTCAATCTGTTTCTTGAGACTGCCACCCAAACCCAGACACTTGCCCCGTATAGTAGACTTCATGGCATCCCACTCAATCATAGTGGACGAGTCAGACCCCGTATTAAGTGTAAAATAATCGTCAATGGGCTCCCCAACAGACTCCCTGAAGACGGGGTCTTCCAGCATTGCCAGTTGCAATCTCCACATAGGGATGGCAGGCATTTTACCCTCCCATGCCAGTGTGATGGAATGCGGATTATGGTCAGAGTGCGTGCGACCCCAATTGTCCGAACCTGTTACATAAGGAAGCAGACGGGGTGAACATAGGAACAGTTGGAAATGGTTTGTACCTTTGTCCAATTAGGTACCCTTGCTTCTTGTCAGGGAAAGGGGTATACACTCCTACAATAACCCCTGCTCACCCCCTTGGTAGCTTGGCACGAGCAGACAGGCTTATCTCAGACTAAAGCATTTGTGAACACATACAGTAATACAGTGAAAACACTACAAATGGACACCACACCAGTTTAGAAAATTAAGTAATCTTTACTAGATTTAACACAAGACCAAACAAAAATCCACAATACAATATCAACAATATGACTTGAAAATGATAGAAATAGCTTAGTTCAATGTAGATGGTAAATGCAACACTTTACTCTCAAAGTACCTTGGATGCGTCACGCAAAACAAACAAAAGGGTCGCAGGGAAGGTGATGCGTTGGTTCGTTGCTTCGGGGGAGGTGATGCATTGGTTCCTTACTGGAGCACAGAGGAGGTGATGCGTCGGTCTCTTACCGGAGAGGAGGTGATGCGTCGGTTTCTTACTGCGTTCCGGTTACGATGCGACACACTGGCGCCATGATGTGACGATCTGGTGTGACAAAATGGCGTCTTTGATGCGATGCGACAACTTGGATGCGATGCGTGCACGCCCGATGGCCATGCGGCGAACTCTGTGAACTCTTGAGCCGCAACAGGCCCTGTGACAGGCTTCTCCGGTGATGCGACGGCAACCTCTGCGGCGGCGACACTTCTCTGGTGATTCGTCAGCAAACAGCTGCAGCAGTGGCACGCTTGTTTGGCGATTTTACTTCCACAGCTGCGGCGGCGACATGCTTCTTCCTTGTTGAGTCGAGCTCCCAGCGACACGCAATCTCTAGAGGTCCCAAAAAACAGCAGCAGGCACCTCTTTGCAGGTCGAATTCCCAGCTAGGAAATTCAGGGGAGCTGATGGTGAAGTCTTTGTGTCCCTGAGACTCCAGAACAGGAGGCAAGCTCAGCTTCAAGCCCTCGGAGATCTTCCTCAAGATGACAAAGCACACAAAAAGTTCCTTGGCAATAAGTAACCACTGCAGGTCAACCACAAACAGTACACAGCACAGGGGCAGTCTCCTCCTTCAGCTTCCTTGGTTTCTCTACTTGGCAAAGGTTTGTCTTGATTCCCAGAAGTGATCTAAAGTTCTAGGGTCTGGGCCCCAATATTTATACTGCAAAATCCTTTGTCCTCTGAAGGCAGAGGGTGTCTGTGCCCAGCCAAAACCAGTTATGTACTCCCTGGGTAGTGTGTTTTTGTAGTGTAGGGGGTTGTGCTGGGGTAGAGAGTTAGTGTTTAGGGTAGAGTAGGGGTCATGCTGGGAGTAGTGTATTAGGGTTCAGGGCAGTGTTGTGCTTTTGTAGTGTAGGGGGTTCTGCTGGGAGTAGTGTTAGGGTTCAGGTAGTGTTGGGTTTTTGTAGTGTAGGGGGTTGTGCTGGGGGTAGTGAGTTAGGGTTTAGGGTAGAGTAGTGGTGTGTAGTCTTAATGGTTTCAGTGTAGTGTCGTCATGTATGTGTAGTGTAGGGGCATGTACGCGTAGTAGTCCTTCGCGAAGTAATGGTCTGTGCATTAAACTACATTCCTTATATTTTTAATGCTTTTGCGAAGTAATGGTAAGCGTAGTAATATTATGCGTACTAATTCCATTTGCGATGTAAAAACATCACACTAAAAAGCATGCGTAGTAATGGCATGCTATGTATCGTCATACATTCTGTTTTTACAGGTCTCGGGCGGATTAGTCCAGTGTCTTGATCTTCGATACGTACCTGTTTCAGGTAATTTTGCACTGAATACTGTTTTACGAGCAAATGCTCACAGCTGCAATTGTTTAATTTTGCGTAGCCCCTTTCCTGGTCTCTGTTTTTTTATTGAAATTGGATCTTTTGGTCTTTACCTTTGCACAAAAGACACCGCGCTATTCGGATCATATCAAAAATATTCACAGTTTTCGTAAGAATGGAGAATGTTACACTTTTAAAGGAAAGAGTCTCACTGCAGGAATTGACAGCAAGGTGGCTGATTGATAAAAATATCTCTAACATTTGATATGCTCATGAAACTAAC
Source organism: Lissotriton helveticus (assembly GCF_964261635.1). Taxonomy (NCBI): domain Eukaryota; kingdom Metazoa; phylum Chordata; class Amphibia; order Caudata; family Salamandridae; genus Lissotriton; species Lissotriton helveticus. Next base: position 648,343,365 of record NC_136072.1, on the reverse strand, counting down.
GGGACTTATTATCCCAATAGATTGGGAATATTTTGGAAAGACCTAACCAGGTCAGAATTACAACCGGACATTAGGTGAGACATTGCTGTGTGGCACTCTAATCTGAATGGTTGCTGTAATTATAATCATTGCGCATATACCAGTGTAGAGTGATAAAGTCTGTATTTACTGCCATTACAGGCATAGAACTGCACAACTTGAGTAGCCATACAGGTAGGCTTCAACTTTGATTCCCACTTTCCTTTTCTTTTGAATGAAATTTCCAAACGCTGTGGGAATACTAAAATTGAGCACCCAGATATAGGGGTGCGACACCTTTAGATCACACACTTTCACAGTGTGGGACAATTGTGATATGTTTTCATAATACACTCATATGTTATGAGTCATTTCCAGCCCTGAAAAAGTTTGGGGCTCACACCCTAAAAGACGTAACACGTGTTGGCTGGACTTTGTGGTGTTTCCAGAATAAAAAGGGAGCAAAAGAACATTTACATTGGCACTTGACTTTTTTGCTTTCTACCTTGGAACGAACTTTCTAAATCACATGAACGTGTGTGCACAGTATTTGATTAAGTAAATCAAATAAGCCAATAATGGAGTCGCTAATCCATTAAAACAATTTACATTAGGGAGAACTTGCACGTTGGCACTGAATAGCAGTGGCAAAGTGCCCAAAGCATCGAGACCAGCCAACACATAGCAAAAACACAGGAGGCAACAGCAAAAAATGGAAGGGAGACCCACGCCAATGGTGCCAGGTCTAACAGGAACCTGTCCAAACGCACATGTAAAGCATGGGGCACTGAATAAAAGGAATATATTCTCTCTACAGGGTTTCTGTGTCTCCAGACATCAACCAGGCTACACCCCCGCACCCAAGCACCCAGCACCGCTGAGTTAGTTGAAGTGGCTGAACACCGAAGTGGGAGGAAGGATCTATCCAAACTTGTACTTGTATCTAAGACACCATTAAAAACTCACGCTATCGCCCACAGGATGTCACACCATTTTGTCAGTTCTGAAAAAAGTGAGTTAAAAAATGCCCTTGATCTACATTAGGGGCATACACATTACCCAGCAGTACATAACGCCCATCTAATTGACCATTAAAAAAACATATCTGCCGTCCATATTAACGAGGGCCTCTTCGGCTACGAATGGGGTGCCTGGGGGAATCAAAAGAACTCCACAGCTCCATATTGGCTTTACTGAAACCTGGGGAGTTTCGTAGCATACATCTCAGCACATTAAACCCACACTGATGCCAGTGTGGGATTTAATGTAAAATGCACTCAGAGGCCATCTTAGAGATGCCCCCCTGAAAAAAAGACCAGCCATGGTCTTGTTCCTGAATGGATGCATGCCATTAGCCACCACCAGACAGGTTTCTTGACCCCATGAGTAGAAGGCTTCCACTCCCTGGGTCCAGAAACAAAGCCAATCCTGGGCAGATGTGTTATGCCTCCTCCCCCAGATGGGCTGGGTCCACTGAGGGGAAGCTTCAAAGGCCGCCGCTTTTGAATGCGAGGTGAAGCACACATCTCAATCCCCTACATCTTGAAGATGAGGGGTCCCAGCCAATTAGAGAAAGGTTCACGACTCCCTCCCACTAAGGGGTGGCATAAAAGTGGGTGTACTCACCCAAAGGAAAGGACCTATTGGTCTCGACCTGCACCCCCTGTAACGCTCCTACATTTAGTATTTAGAGGGACCCTGATCATTGTCTCCCTAGATTCGAGGAAGAAAGAAGGACTGAACAGCTGTGCTGTTCCAAGAAGACAAGGACATTAACTGCTTTGGCCCCAACCCTACTGGCCTGTCCAACTCCGCCCTTACATCAGCAAAGCCCCGGCATGTCCAGCAGCCCCCAGAGGACCTCCCCTGCAACCCTCTTTAAGACTCTGTCTCCTGTGAGCATCGGATTTGATTGACAAAGACTCACTCACAGAATCTGGATCCAGGCGGCTCCCTGATTTTGCACCACTCTTTACCCGACACCCAGGGCCAGAGTTCGAGTGGCCCAACACTACGAGGAGGTCTCGCCAGCGATCCTGACCAAGGATCCCTGACCTCCCTCAACCTTCACAATGATGCCTACAGGTTCCCCCCCCACCCACGACAGCGACCGGAGCTGGTAAGAAGAACTTGACGCCAAAAGACACCCCTGCAACCCGTCACTCCACACCCTTGGATGGCCCAACCAACGGTGTCGGGCATCCCCCAAGAACCCAACTTACCTCTCCAACCAGTTGTCACCTTCAGGAAGCTTACCTGTCAGAGTCAGCAGCATCTTTGCCGAACCAGAGAGCTCAACTGGATTCCACAGGGTCCTCGACCACGTCTTGGCACTCTGCACCCGGCCACCCCTTTGTCGCTGGTGGTGCAGCTCCTGTGCTGATTGTTGGCCCCTGAAGTGCTGATCTCAACCCTAGAAGGTTTGCTCCCCCAGCTAAGTGGCCTGCTCGTAAGCAGATTCTGACCGAAGGTCCTGTTAGCCCTAATGGCTAACATTAGGCCCCTGCACTCTGACCCAGCCGCCCAAGTGCTGCTGGTGGTGTAATTTGGGTGCCTACCTGAACCTTAGTTCTAACCCCCAAAATCTATTCATGCAGGTCATTTACTTACCTGCAAACTTATAACCTTGTTTTACCCTCTGGAACCAATGTTGTGATGTTTGTCCTGAAAATGTTGAGTGGAATTATTGTATGGCGGAAAAGTAACTATTTTGCGAGCCTGAACAAGTCTTACTTACCTTGTAGTGTAGGATCCAAGGTGTGGTATCTAGGCATATCACCCCCAGTAGTCAATGTAATCCAACAATAACACAAAAGTAACTAAAAGTAATTTCTATGTAATTTAAACTGTTTTTAGAGCATGTACAAACCTAAAACGATTGCAAATCCATTCCAAGTTGCTTTATCTTGTAAAGTGTTAGACCTGACATAATTGGCGTGATATTCCCTTCCATTTTTGATGGATTGCCTCCTCTGTTTTAATATGTTTTTGCTGGTTATATGCTTTGGGCACTGTACCACTGCTAATCAGTGCCACAGTGCAAGTGCTCCCTATGTTAAATTAATGTATTGATTGGTTATTCCATGATTGTGTTATTTGATTTACTTGTCAGACCCTACTACAGTGCACCATGTGTGCCCAGGGCTTGTAACTCAAATGCTGCTGGTGGACTTGCAGCACTGGTTGTGCCACCCACAGAAGCAGCTTGTAAAGTATGTCTCAGGCCTGCCATTGCAAGGCCCGTGTGCAGTCTAGCACTGCCATGTCGACTTGGTCAAGTGCACCCACTTGCCAGTCCTGAAACCTTCCCTTTGCTTCATATTAGACACCTCTATGGTAGGCCCAAGTGCAGGGTGCATTGTAAGTATAAGGTAGGACATGCTCTGATGTGTTTAGCATGTTCTAATAGTGAATTACAGCCATTTTCGTTTTTCACTATTGAAGGCTACATGTTCTCATAGGCCAGCATTGGCAGTTAGATTATTACATTCTTATAATCCTAACTGACTGAGGGAACATGGTAGAAATTTGAATTTAGTATGCCTGAACTCAGAATAATAAAATACATCTTTTAGTAAAGTTTATTTTAATATTCTGTGTTTGCAAATACCACTTTTAGAAAGCAGGTATTTGCTTGCCTAACCATTTGAGCCTGCCTCTGCTGGGTTGTGTATTCCTTGTCTGGGTTTGTGAGTGACAGGGCTGGGGAATTTCAGGAGACCGGTTGGGGCACCCCAGTGGTGAATAGAGAGATCTGCATCTAGATGGGAGGGAGGAGTTGCACCTGGGACCCGTCTCTGCCAAGGAGAAGAACCATGGAATCTGCAGGAGTTTGAACTACCCCTCTGCCAGTGTGCTGTTTGCTGGGTTGGCATGCAGTGGTTGCTTCATTGCCAAGGGAAAGGAGAAGGAACTTTGTAAGGACTTTCATCTACAGACCCCTGACACTTGCGTGCCGCTGGGAGCTGGAAGTGCGACGCATCGAGAAGAAGCGTGTCGCCGCCACAGCTGAAATCGTCACAACACAGGAGAAGCAAGCCTTCACCGCATCTCCCTGTGAGCTTGTGTTCATCTAAGCTGTCTGCTGTCCCATTACCGGAGAAGCGTGATGCCATCGTGAGAGTCGCCATCGCATCACCGAAGAAGCGTGTCGCAGGGCCTGTCGCGGATCCAAAGTACAGAGTCGTCGCAAGGCTGCCAGGGCGTCATCGCATCGCCGCATCAAGGGCACCATCTTCTCGCATCGCAACCGGATCATCGCATCGCATTAAGGCGCCATCTTGCGCATTGCAATGGGCCCGCAGGCTGAGAATCTACGCATCACCTCCACACCGGAGTCCCCTACTTTGCGCAAGCATTGAGGAAGGACACAACCGTTCCCCCGGGTCACGGAACCGACGCATCTCCCCTTTTGCGAGCCTTTTGTTCACTTTGCATTACGCATCCAGGTACTTTTTTGAGAAATTTGTCGCATTTACCAACAACTTGAACTAAGAGACTTTAATAATCTTTTAAGCAATCTTAAGTGTAGTATTGTGGATCTTTGTCGTTTGTGGTCTTGTGTTAAGTCTATATAAAGAATACTTATTTTTATAAAACCTGTGTTGTGTCCATCTGTAGTGTTTTCACTGTATTACTGTGTATATTCACAAATGCTTAACACACTGCCTCTGAGATAAGCCCGTCTGCTTGTGCCAAGCTACTAAGGGGGTGAGCAGGGGTTATTAAGGAGTGTAATCCCCTTATCCTGACTTAGAAGTAAGGGTCCCTATTTGGACAAAGGTGAATACCATTGCCAACTAGAGACCCCCAGATCTAACAAAGTTTAACAATTGCAAGTACATTTTACCCACCTGTACCAAGTCCTGCTTGGTTCCAGAAATAAAACATAAGCATACCTTTTATAAACTTACCCAATTGGTCTGGATTGTCTCAGAGGGTGTGAAATCAGTACTTGATTGAGTGAATAAAATAAATGCTCAACAGACCCTCCTGATAGGCCTAGCTGCTCGCCCACATTAGCACAAAGAGAGTTGTTATTACTTATCTAATTTAGCCTATGCCATACCTCTGGGGACTCCCTGGACTCTGTGCTCATTAGGCCTCACTTTGGTATAGTATATACAGAGCCAGCATCCTACAGTTGACACCTCGGGATAAAGCAGGAGCCGACTCTTGGGGGGTAGTAGCCCCCAGGGACATTAATAGCTTCAGGGGGGGGGGGGGCACATGGCCCCCCTCCTTTACTTTTCAGGACCGGCCCTGGGATGGCAGTGGTCCACTGGGGAAGTATGTGGCCCGGGAAGTGGGTGGCATGGGGCCCCCACAATGGACATTATCTAGCCCTGGGGAGGAGGTGGTCACCGAGGCTCAGGGGGATCTGCGCAGCCAGCCTTTTACTGGTTATTTTGCCCCGAGGAGGTGGTAGGCACCGGGGCTTACAGAGCCTCAGGGATGGGGGGCCACGCGCCCCCACTTTTGTTTTATAAAGCCCCTGGGAGGTGGTGGTCTCCCGGCGCTCCAAGAGCCTCAGGAGGGGGCCTGTGTGCCCCTCTCTTTATTTTAAACAATGTTACAGGATCTGTCCCACCTGGGGGCTTTTTCTAAAACAAGCGCAGGAGCCCGCGCTAGGTTTTATTTTGGAATATTTGCCAGGTTAGCAGAGCCGCCACGATTTTCGCACTTTAAAAAAAATTACTTTTTGCCCTGGCTGGGATCCCTCTGGGTCAGGGTATTATTATCCTGCCCCTTTTCTTAAAAAAATCTTTTTTCTGGGGCTCGGCTGAAGCCGAGTCCCAAGAAGGCTGCCAACACTTCCTGCTTGAAGTGTTGGCAGCCAATCAGATCTCAGCCCGAGATCGGGAGAGTTTGCAGAGCCCTCACGTTCCTAGATATTCAAATTTGGATTTCTTTAAATATCCCTAAAACTAGTGAATTGATTTACACCAAATAACAAAAAGCACTCTTTCTGGATCAAGAGCCAGCTTTCTGCCAAATTTGCTATAATTCCATCCAGCAGTTCGGACTGTAGTCATATTCACAACCCCTATGGGAAATAACATGGGAAAAACACTTTTTTACTCCAACCCCTCCCCCCCCCCCTCCCCTCCCCCCTCTTTATTTTCCTCAGGCCCTATATGACAGATCATTTGGACACTTTCCATGCACAATTAGAATCAATGGCCCACTTTTTGGGGAAAATTTCTAAAAGATTCGTCAAACTTTGCCAAAGATTTGGGAAACAAAAACACCTTTTCCTATGGAAACATGGGCCTAACGCCTTTTCCTATGGAAACATGGTCCTAACTATAACTACCTACTGGCAACACCCATTAGTTAATAAATCTACTTTACCAATACTTATCGTGCATAGGCATGCGTGGTAAAAGCACAAATACTGACCTGCGTGGTAAAACACATGCATGGTAAAGGCTGCATGCTAAATAAAGGCAATGCATGGTAAAGGCATTGTTGTGTTTCACATCTGGTCTTCGACTCAGACTTTGAGCCTTAATCCTAATGTGAAGCCCTGAATTTATTTACCTTCCTACACACTTCACATGTACCCTCATAAAGTTCCTTACCCATACAGAGGTCTGAGGAACTTTGGCCGACCTCTGTGCGCAACAGCTATCTGTCACATATACTGACCCGCATTTATATTCGGCAGAGCAATGCAATTAACCTCACATCAGAGAACTTCCAGGGGTCAAGTTCACAATACTTGCTATCCAAATAATATTGATGAGTCTCTTTGGCTGTGCCTGCTGTGTCGCTGATAGCAGAAGTGAGCCTGTTCCAAACTCTCTGCTGCATACTATCACCCCATTTATTGAGATTAAGGCGCAAGGGAGAGCCAGCGACTGCAACATTCCAGCAAGTGGCACTTGCTCTAATCTGTTGAGGCAGGACTGGAGGCAGGTGAGTACTACTCAATATCAACCCCCAGAATATCATGATACAATAATATCGAGGGACAAATATCGAAAGATAAGTGCATATAGGGAAGTATAGATTTACTATTCTTAACTCCACATTTATATACCTTGAAGATATATGGTACATGTATGTGAAGTTATAGTATATTTAGACTTCTTACCTGTCAATATTTTGTGCATGAAATTGCGTCCCCTCAATATTCTGGGGTCGCTATTCAGGGTACACACCCATCAGTGGACTTCTATGTCACAAGGAACTTACAGCTTGAAACCTCCTTGAACCCACTGCAAACCCCACCCCCTCACCCCCTCCTCTCTCCAAGCAAACAAACATATACCCATCCCTGACTGCAGCAATGGCCCTCCTCAAGCTAGTCAATGTTTTCTTTGTGCCTGTAAAGACTTGAGAGTCCAACCATGCCCTGTAGATGCAGCTATCCTTGCGCTCAGCGCTCCTTGGCGGTGGTCTACCCATTGGAACTCGCCTCAGGTTGAGTACAGGATACCCTTGATTATAAGGTTTTTTTGGCTGCTGCAGGAAAGACGCTCCCAGGTGCCGGACCTTACACTCTGAATCTCGATACAGGTTGCGCTTAATGTCACAGCAGTCTTGCCTGCTCACCAAGTATGAGCTCCTCATTGTTCTTGATGTAATGGCATCTTTAATGCCCCTCTCAAGCAGTCAGTCTCTCTCAAAGTTGGATTGAGGCTGCCCCTTTGGGTATGTTAGTTGGATCTTCCCGAGGTCAAATCCGTCAAGGGAAGTTGGCAGTCAGTTCCCTAACCCTGGAGCTCAAACTATTCTCCAGGTCACCACTGGTGTAGGATCCCAGTCTTCTGGTGAGGAAATCCTGCTATATTGACTCAAAGTTTCTCTCACATTGTTATGCCCACGATACAAACAGATTGCGTAATCCAATGGATTAGGTCACTGACTTGTTCTGGGCGGTTGTGCACCTTTGTGATTTCCCTGAAGACTTTCCGAGTCATGGTCTTTGTAAAAATTGTGAGCAGGGAAGTGGGGTGGAGCTGACAGTCGACTCTCAGGAGAAAGGCACTACAGATGGGGGGTATTCTCTCACAAAACAAAAAGCCAAGAAAGGGCAGGAGGAAGCCCCATTACTTCAAAGGGACCCAATGTCTCGTTGCATAAGCTCTCTTCAGTATGGCCTAATACAAAAATCTCTGGAATGCCTAAAAACACCGCTAATACTGCTTCTCCAAAATTGTTTTCTGACTATTGAAGTGGCTGGAAAACATGCATTTTTCTCAAAATTGTGTGCAAGGTCTTCGCACATGTGCAGAGACATTCTACCCTTTATGAAGATCAGAGAAAATCCCATGTTAAAGAACCTGCTTTCCAAATTATTTGCTCTCAGTAAGGTTTTTAGGTTTTTGTCTTTAACAAACAGACATAGCATAGGAGAAAGTATTTAGAGTAATTAAATACAGAATATATTTTTTACCTGACAGTGTACACAGCAGTCTCCTGATGCACATTTAGCACCTTTACTGAATTTACATGTTGCTGGGTCACAACATATATTTTTGCATTCCTGCAAGATAATGAAAATTACTGTTAGTGTGTGTGTTGAATCAGTTAAAAAGGTTCATTTTGGAAGTCACAAAATCATTCAGAGATAAAAAGCACTGAAAGATAATCGACAACAATGTCAATATGTGTGAGCAAAAAGTAGTATTTTTTAACACATTGTTGACTGTTTTGATATATTCGAAGTACAAATAAGACAAAACGTCAAGGCCACACACAATGCACCTGCTTAACAACATCATGTAAATGTCTGTAATGAAATACGGTTACAGTACATTAATCTCTGTTGTGTAATGAATCTGAAATCCATGAGCCCTAAATCTATTGATGTTGATGGCGCATACCCTTCATTTGTATATTTCTTTTTCTGCTCTGCAACAAAAGTCTATTGCTCAGGTCCAGGCAGGTTGGGGGCGATCAGGGTTGATGTCCAGCTTCTAGCAATGTATATTTTGAATACTAGGGAGGCTATACCTACTAATAGTCTCTGGTATCTGGTGCTGGTCCAATCCTTCATGATCTCTAAGAAAGGCACAGGATACTGTCTGTATGAGGTTTGCAATTGAGTCGTGTATAGAGGCCGAATAGGCGGTAATGATGGGGCAGGTCCATATGACATGGAAGTAGGACCCATCTGGGTTTCCACATCGTAGACAGCTTGATGATGTGAACTGTCCCATTTCCTACAACCTATCCAGTCTGTAGAACACATGGTGAAAGCAGTTAAATAGTATGAGCCTGAAATTGGAAGGAATAGTTAGCATTTACAAGGCCATTTTGGCTTTGCGCATGTCATCATCATCCAGTTCCCATATATCATCCTCCCAGTCCAGACAGTGTTTTTGAAGGGGGTCAGGAGCGCTGAGTATGAGAGAACAGTAGAGGTTGGAAATACCCTGCCGTGGCCCATTGGAGCAATTGTCAGCTTAACATCTAAGGGGTTATAGTCTAGCATTCCCTCCAAGACCTTCCCATGGGCCTCAAACACTGGCACACTTGTAGATACTTGGAAAACCGAGACTTGCGGAGTCCAAACTCCACCCTGAAAATATTGAAGAACACCATGTGGTCACCATCCCACAGCTCGCAAAGTGCAGAGATCACAATCAGGTCCCACCCATGGAAGCCAGACAGCTGCGTCACTTGTTTTAGTCAAGTCCCTGTGCACAGGGGGATCTGAGCAGCAGGCTTCGCTAACCATTTAAAATGTGATAGAGGATAGAACTCCCTGCCAGCTTAACAGTGGAATCCTGGAGAATTGGGCGAGAGAGGCCAGAGGTCAACCCCCATAGAGCAGGATGTGAATACCTCATTGTTCAAGGATGGAAAACTCCAGGTGCCAGGAGGAGTCTTGGCATTCTCTAAATAGCCAGTCCCAAAGCTGCACAATCTGCGCCACCCAGTAGTATAAGCAAAGGTCCGGTGCACCAAAGGCACCTTCACATACTGGAGTCATACATTTGGCGTATGAGCATATGTGGCCTTACCCGCCCCAAAACAACTCATGAATACAGACTGGAACTCCGGAACAAAATGAGGGAGGTAGCATATATGGATGATTTTGCAGCACGTAGAGAAAGCGGTAGATAACTAACATCTTGTGGATACCACCCAGGCAAGAAGTTTGAGGGCGAGAGGGGTCCAGGCGTCTAGATCACTGCACATGCATTTCAAAATAGACGCTAAGTTTAATTGCCAAGCTGCCTGCGGGTCACAGGAAATAGTGTTGCCCAGGTATCAGAGAGATCTCTGTGTGACCTGTAGTCTGTTGCCGGCATGGGTAAGGGTATTGTGCTCATCAGATGTATGTAGCAAGATTTCCCCTAGTTGACCTGAAGCCCAATGCGTCTACATACATGACAATCATTTAGATAAAGCGGGACAAGGCCGTCTGGGGAACTGTAGTTATAGTAAACTATCGTCAGCATACAATACTACCCTGTCCTCGTGATCGTGCAACAAACGAAAGCCCTAAAGCTGAGCCTTTGCTGGGCATGAAATCATTTTGGTCTTCATGAACCAATGATCTGATGACTATGGCAAGTCTGGTTGCAATAATTTTGGCCAGATCTTGCATTCCACATTTAAAAGTGAAATAGGTCTATACAAAGAGCAGAGTTCTGAGGGTATGCCTGGTTTAAGTGTGGTGGTAATTGTGGCGCTCCCCAGATTGGGCAGTAGAAAGACAGTGCAGCCCACCTCCTTGAAGAGGTGCAGCAAGTGTGGTGCAAGAAGGGAACAAGCATTTACAATGCAACGGTTTCGCCTTTGCAAAAGTTAGAGCTATTGGCATTGTAAATGACAACATTTTTATTCATGTGTTGGTTTTGAAAACAGATAAATAAATGGCATTGTCATTTACAATGTCAATAGCTTAATCTCTCGCAAATGCCACACACACACACACACACACCCCCACAGAACGCCAGGCGAAACCTAAAAAACATTCCTAATTGTGTGCATGCTTGCTTACCTCTACCGGGCATGTTGCAAGTTTGGAAACAAACGTTCACAAAAACAACAACTCTATGCCTCATCATATCAATCACTTAGGCAGTTTTGTGTATCAACTTTGATTAGTCCCGGACAGACTTGTCAAAAGGTCCCCCACGACAGTCTTGTCAAAAGGTCCCCCAAATTGCTTCAAGCCTCTTCCCTTGCTCACATCATCTCTTGAACAAACAAGGGAGACTACCAGTAAGAAGAACATCTTGTTATCCCAATAACGATAAAGAAACAGCCCCATGAACAGATATAAACCAGGAATGTCCTGAAATACTGCAGAGCGCAGCCTTTCACACATCCTTCTCTTTCTCTGTAATCTGCCTAACTCTGATGCAGCCAACTTCAGTTATGAAGGCATGTCAAATCCTATGAAGTCCTAATACTCAGGAATGTCACAAGTTGGGTTATGGAGGTAAAGACTAGTTTTACTAGGCGGCCCAATTCTGGGGTGGGGTTGCAGGATACCTCGGAGGAGCTGTGCCAAGGCAATCAGGAGTTTCAACTTACCCTGGGTGCAGAGAATGTGGCTGGTCATATTGACTTTGAATTTGTACACATGACAAGCTATAGGTCGCAGTAAGGAGGGCTCAGCTTAACTGAATGACCTACTTACACAACCACCTGGTGAATTTTAGAGCTCTGGCAGTGTACCTTGGTATTAATGGTTGTGGTATATAGGGCTGCTGTTAATTTTCAGTAGCCTTAACGACAGTGTGTATCTGGTCTAAGACCAGTTCTTCTGTATTAATCATGGTGGTTTTGTTGCCTATGCAAAACTGCCAACTTCTCAGTTTTGGGGACAAAAAAGTTCTCTGGCTGCTCCCAATGAGTTGGGCCTTATGTTTCCAAAACAATAGGGTTCTGGCTTGCCGCTGATGTTTGGAGCACTCATCTTTCTAAACAGTACATAATTAGGAGGCTGACAGAGCCTTCTGTTGGAATTACCATAGAGTTCTAGTCTTGCTCATAAAGGTTAAGGTCTTAAGTGTTTTTGAATGTAGGGTGGTAGCGGGGAGTGCATGGTGCCCTATAGAAAGGCTGTAAAGTTGAACAACAAAGATGACATTTAAGGCTGCAGTGACATGCTACCTTTGTGTGGACAAAGGCTCAGAAGACATGGTGTATGTAAAACGTTGAATGGGGATGGTGTGAGAATGTGATGCATGTAACATTGGGGCATGTGTGCTGGCTGAAGCCTGGCAGTTAATTACAGGTGGAGGGGGGGAGCCTTGATAGAGCCAATAGACTGTGGCTATTAACAAGGGACTATTAGAATAAACACGGTATTTTCTACTTAATAGCCTCATGACTCTTCAATACGAAAGACTCCCCCTTGCAGCTACAAAAGAGCCATTGTATCATAATTGGGGCCGGGCATGGTAAACCAATGGCTAAAAGGATTAACAACTGCAGGGGAATATCCGTCCGAACTGGTACAAAAAAAAATATATGAACGCAGTGAACAGAAAAGTACAGTATTGATATCAGCAAACAAACAATTTGAGCAGCTGCAGCGTTTACCTCCTTCGTGTAAAGAGATAATTCCAAAGACGTTGTCTAGCCTACACTTCAGTTTCCCCACACCACTGACAGCGTGAATGAAGAGGCGTTGACATAGGGGGCGGGGTTAGGGAGGGGCGAGAAGGAGGGAGGAAGGATGGGAGGCGTGCAGGAACAGGACCTCGCCACGTTTTTGGAACAAGCCTCAAAGAACCAGTGACAATCCTGCCCACACCCACCTCCGTGTTGTAACAAGTCTCACCGTCACGCACGCGAAAAAACAAAACACACTGCTACGATAAAACAGCCAGATAAACGATTCCAGAGCGTCGCATATCCCAACAAGAACCAACTGTTCTGTCAACGTAATAGCAATGAGTACCGCTCGATCCAATAAGAAGAAACATGCACCACACCAGCCTCAGTAAGAGACAACAGCATTTAATGGCAGCTCTCCTCAAACAAGCCAGGTCTACTTAGAGCGCGTTCCTTACCTCCCGCCAGACTTAAAACCAGAGTTCCTCTGCTTTTACCCGCGACTTAACCGGCTTCAATAAGTGAAGGCAACAAGTCAGGTCCCGGGCCGCGCTGTGATTGGCTGACGTCACGGGGGTGTCCCGGCCGGCAGCCAATCACAGCGCGGCCTGGGAATGACGTCACGGGGGTGTCCCGGGCCGGCAGCCAATCGCAGCGCGGCCCGGGACAAAGGGGCGGGGCTTAAAAAAAGCACCAGAAACGCCCCCGAATCGCGTTTTCGTGAGAAAGCGCGATTGACAGCCTCTGTCTCCCAATGGCTAGTCTCCATTTATGGAGCTAGCCAATTGGAAACAGAGGCTGTCCTAACCTCACTACTAAAAACAAAAGATTTCGACTGGGAGGGGCTTCGCCCCTCGCCAAAAGTCGAAACCTAAAAAGTACACCTGTAAAACTCAGCAGGAAAAAACGTTTGGTCCTGAGGGGAAGGCTGTAATAACTGCCTGAGGTTTCTCCAGAGTCAAGGACTCATCAAATTTGGCACACTGAGCACCTGTGAGTGAGTGTATGAACAGGTCTTCCAGTAGAGGAGGAGATCTACAACCATAGAGAGTGCAGTAGTAATTCACAAGCATATGCAATCTGTGGATTCATAGATCAACCATCCCTCTGGCATCTGTATTGCCTGGATTACTCGTGGCCCTTCTTGCCTCGGACAGACAATAAATCCATTCCCCTGCATTGTTTCTTTGCTTGTACAATTAGTATTGTGCTAGAGACCTGCTGACTTTTAGCGTGGTTCATTTCCTATGGCGTCGAGGGCGTTTTGACCCGTGGGATCGGGGGTCTCGTCAGGACTGAGCGTTGTGGGACATCTTTGCGTGAGTGGAGTGTTCACAAAACGCAACCCATGCGTGGTAGAAGAACGGTAAAAGTTACTTAGAGTGAACCCAGCCGGGTACACTGTTGGTGGTAGTCGGAATGTGTAGAGCTTGCGGATATCCACTCTCAGACGTGGCGGTCGGTGCCGTCAGGATGATGGTCCGTATCGAGTGAGAATCTACCAGAATGATGCCTGTTTGATGACCGGCGCACGATTGCGTGTCTCAATAAGTCTACGTCCGTCTGAGAAGACCGAGAAGACTCCACTCACCCAAAGATGTCCCACAACGCTCAGTCCTGACGAGACCCCATGCTAACAGTGCCTATGATTGAAGATAGCCATTGTTTAATTATTGTTTGTACTATTGTTACGGTCATTTTCCTTTTTCCAAGTAAATACCCCGAGCAGAAACCCTGCATATATTCACGTACTGTCACTCCTTAAAATTCGGTATTTACGAATCGGTAAATGCCATTTACCTACATCTGGCCCTAAATGTTTCGACAAGATAGAAATCAGACATCACTTTAGCATGAAAGACTTTTACGCAGTACTTAATTTGTGTCAATGGTTTCAGGTGGAACTGGTGAGTTTGAACTACGTGCACTGTGCGTTAAGCAAATTCCGTAGCCGAGGTAGGAAACCATTAAAAGGGGCGCTGTGCTTAAAATATAAATCGCAGCGTCTGTGCCATGGCTAGAACAAAAAGAAAAAAAAAAAACAATACGAGTCAGGAAACTATTAAAAGAACAAAAAGAAAAAAAACACCACAAGTCAGGAAACTATTAAAATAAATGTCTAAAGTGGGCGCTGTGCTAAAATATAAATTGCTGCGCCAGTGCCATGGTGACAACTAAGAACAAGGAATGACGGAAACTGTGCCAGTGCCGCTCGCTTGGCTAAGTGGAGCGCTGAAGCGCTTTGAAGCCGCGTCCGTTGGTATCCTGCAGAGCAGGCAGGTTTGAGGGGAGGGCTGAAGCCAGCATCTGCCTGCATGACACCCGCAGTGCACTGAATACAGAACACAACTGCTCTCCTGACCCAATCAGGAGAGCCGCGAGCGCCTCGACTTGTGCCCACCCCCGCGCCGCTACAGGTGGTCATTAATGCGGCGATGGTAAAGACATCTACAATGGCGGTTAGGTTAATGCCCTCTCGAGTCGCTGTGAAATCCACCAGTTCCCGCTTTATCGTTTATAACTAAACTGCAATTAAGACACATGCTTTTACAAAACAAGGGCGGTCCCGGAAGTTAAAGCAACGCTGTTGGCACCACTCAAAGGTGTTTTCAGTGGCGCGCGCAGCCGGAAGTCCATGTATGGGCTTTAACCTCGCGGGAGCCAGCGCGATCATCACTAATAGATGGCGCTGCTGCTGGCTCCCGCGAGGTAAACGCCATACATGCACGAGCACTACTAGGAAACCGTGCAAAACATGCACGAGTTTCAAGTAAAGTGCTGAGCGATTACAAGAGGTCCCTCTAAGCAGTGCTTACGCACTGCATAGCGAGACCTAAAAAGGAGGATCTGGGGAAGGCCCTCAAGGCTTGGAAGGAAGCCCACAGAGACTTACCTGCACCAGAAAAGGAGGTACCCCAAGGTAGTGTGGAAGAAGAAAGATGACTAGGAGGATGTTCTCCGCCCCAACACCAGGCCAAGATCACAATCCAGAGTCAGTAGTGTGGTGAGCTAACACAGCAGAGGGACATCCCTTCAAGGGTAAGTGGAAGCCCTGGAGCTGGAGGAATACCATGGATGCTCTCTCACAGACCACAGTTTTAAAGGCCTCCAATTGTCTCATCAGTGACTCCACCAAATGCTGATTTAGGTTAAAATAATCCCCTATGTATGGAAGCTGGGAGGAATTCAACCTGTTACTCTTCTCTGAGCCACAAAGCGTTAAGCCACCAGATACCCCTCATCCCCAGTAATGCAGCCTCAGCTGCACCTCTACTGGAGCGTAATGTGAGAGACCTCCGGGAAGGATACAAGTACTCTAAACCATGAGCAGAGATTCCGCAGCCATGAAGAAGTAGTTGATTCTCAAGTGGCTGTTTGAGGTTTACCCCTTCCCCTTTTTACCCCTGGCTTGCTAAAAGTGGGACTGTGCCTGCTGTGTCCTGCTTAAGGCAAAACTCTCCAGAACCCAGTCGAGCCAGGAGACTCCACGGGCCAGCCAACTGGCTTCCGGTTCAAAACACAGAGACACAACAGCTGCAGACGTCTGCTGTGGCAAGTTGACAGCCCAAAGTCTTCAAGCCGCTACCACCGCCATCATGAAGCACCAAGGACCAATGCCTAACACACATAGTTGCATTCAAGTTCGTTGAGCTCGGAAGTGCTGTTGGAGAGCTGCTTAGCTCCTAATGAGGCAAGTTATCGACTTAGGAGGAATTGGTCGGGAATTGCGACACCAGGCAACTGGTAATGTAGCGGCTATGGGACTTCAGCCCGAACGGAGCGAACCTCATGGACTGTCGACCCTGCAACCAGGAACACCGCACCATCTTTGTGGACTGAGGAGTGCCTACAGAAAGACCCCTTTTGACCGCGTCGCATCCACAGCATCCTTGGGGCATCTTCAGCATCCTCCATCCCTTGCATCAAGACCATTCTATAGGAATTTATTGCAGCATGGATAAAGTGCCTGGTACTGCTGGAGGACTGCCTCACCTGTGAAGGAAACAGTTCTTGAGGACCTTGTTGGTACCCCTGATTAGCTCCCTGCTGGATTTGGTTGCCCCAAGTACTTCTAACCGACGCATTGACACTCACTTAACTTTTCCTTGAAAAAAGTTTCTACGTTTACAATTTGTTGACTTTCCTAAAGCTTGTTAATGGTTAAGTGAAATTGCTTTGATTTATTATTGCTAATAACATTTATATCTCCTGAACCCTCCAGTAGATCTTTTTCATTCTAGTGTGTAAATGCTTATAAAAATACAGTCTATTTTCATAAATTGGTGTTGGATTTTTTGAGTGTTTTGTTAATTTCATTACTTTTTTTAATGCTTTTTAAATACTTCACACTTCTGTGAAAGCCTTGCTGGTACCCAGGGTTCTGCTGAGGATTTGACAGATTAAACCTAAGGGTTCTAAAGGGGTCAGTGAGAGCATTACACAGTGATGGTTGCACAACCACACCATATAAAACACCCCATTTCCTCACATTGGTGCCTAGCAGTAGAATACAAAATTGGTGTTTAGCACTACCATACAGTTGGTGAAGTTAAGATCTCTGAGACTCTGCATTGGTAGACAACTAGAAAAGAAGTTCTTGCTCCCAAAAAGTGTTTTCTGTGTATATTAATGAATTCCATAGTACTGTCTCCAAGGAGTGCAGAAACTTTCCTAAGGGGAAGGGGAGTGTTTGAAAAGTTTGGCAAAGATCCTACGAAGTTCATGTAAACAGTCTGAACAAAGCTCAGGAGCCACTTTTTCGATAAGGAGACATGGAGCTGGATTGGGCAAATATGTCCTCTTACTAAAGGGAAGATAGGACGGCATTTTGTGCAGAAAGGAAAATCACCTTGGGAGCCAAAGCCAAAAAACCTACTTTGATCAAGGCCCAGAGAGCCTTGGAAGAGGCTTACTGGGTACCTCCACGCCTGAAGAAGAAATGACCCCAACTTAGTGGTGAGGAAGAAGAGGTGGAGGACAATCAAAGTCTGTTAAGTGGGGTAAGCAGGAACCTACCCCCTCCTTGGAAGACCCAGGAGGGTACCCAGGGCCCACAGTCTGGTCGGCTCTAAACACAGTCAGGGGTCTATAAGGGAGAGTATGGCAGCCCTGGACTGGGAGGAGAGGGCCTTAGCTCTGACTGAGAAAAGACT
The DNA here is from genome assembly GCF_964261635.1 of Lissotriton helveticus. Taxonomy (NCBI): domain Eukaryota; kingdom Metazoa; phylum Chordata; class Amphibia; order Caudata; family Salamandridae; genus Lissotriton; species Lissotriton helveticus. The sequence goes on along the minus strand of NC_136072.1, from coordinate 648,325,663 downwards.
GGCCTTAGAAGAAAGGAGGGCCAGGCTGGGCTTGGAGCCCAGCGAAGATGGTGGCAGCAGATCTGGAGGTGCCCAGGGTGGTACCCATTGTGTAAGGTTGCACAAAGCGGTTGTCCCTAGTTATATTCCAGGGGACATTGACAAGTGGCTGGCCTCATACGAGAGAGCACTCAAAATGAAGACGGTGAGGACACAATTCTTGGGAACATGTCTGTGGGAGTTAGTACTATGGGTTGTTAGATAGGCTACTCACACTAGAGGATGGGCAGCCATGTCTTTCACCCACATGAAGGCAGCCCTTGTTGAGCTTTGAGGGTCAATTCCTGAAGAGAATAGGCAGAAAGGTATTATACAAACATGGGTAGAATTCATTGACACCTTAGTTAAGGCATTAGATGGATGGATTAAAGGCAACAAAGTGGATTCATTTGAAGTGCTCTATAATCTTTTGGTTAAGGACCACATTTTAAGTCATTCAGAGAAGTTGCACCAGCATCTGGAGGACAATAAGCTGTCTAGCCCCAGATACCTGGGCAAGATAGCTGGTGAGTGGGTCAGAAGCAGGGTCCCTGGGTGGTAACAAGAAGAAAGGTAGTCAGCCCCCCTCTCAGGGGAAAGAAGGGGGAAGGATACAAAGAATGATAGCCATAAAAGAGTCCTCAAAGTAACCTAAGGGGGGAGTCCTGAGCCACATCTCATTCAAAGATGAAGGGATACCAGGGAAAGAAGTTTGACCCATTGAAGGCAGGGGTGCGCTTTGACTAAGACCAGCCAAGGCACAAGAGAGGGGAAGTAGAATGCACCAAAAAGTCACCCACTGGTGACCAGCCCACAAGGTTGGCTACTGTAGGGAGTGGACGGTGGAGAAGTGTGGCTCAGTGGTTAGAGGCGGCAGACCCGGAAGCTGAGATCAGCCGTGGACCAGGGTTCGATTCCCCGCCTCGGCGGGTCTCGGGCTCAAAAATTCCACGGACTCGATAATTCTCGCTCCGGTGCCTACTCAACTCACGCGACTCTGGGCAATAGCTTGCTTAATCTCCACTACGCCCCTCGTGGCGGGATGCCTGGCTTTCACCTTGTGGATACCCTGCCGGGGTATCTCACAGGGGAATACCAGGACGGGTTCCCTAAGCAAGCGCTTAGATACCGGGTTGGTGATTTGCGCTATATAAATACATGTACATTTACATTTTACATTTACGGTAAATTGCCCCTAGAGATTCCAAAGGATAAACAGAGGCCACTTTAGTGTCCCTGAGTGGGGAGACAATTGAACCTTTGCCCCAACCGCCTCCTAGCATGGAAAAGTATAGGCAGTGGCCAAACATAAATAAGGTGGAGGTGGAGCTGAAGACTCTGAGGAATACAGGTGCCATTGGTTTACCCTGATCACATCCTACCTGAAGAGATGCATGGGATTGCCAACGCTGACAATGGCACCAAGTCATACCCTATGGCTGAAGTTGATTTTGAGTGGAGAGGAGTTACTAGCCCAAAGAAAGTAGCTGTGTTCCCTGCTATCCCAGTGGAATGTCTGCTGGACACTGAAACTGATGATCATCACTTCAGCTTCAGGGAACAGTTTTATTGTGGTGGTAGTGGAACATGAGGCCAGGTATCCAGAGGCAATTCCACTTAGGAGAGTCACTCCCCCTGCAGTGGCTAGAGCCCTCCTTGGGATCTTCACCAGGGTCGGTTTCCCTAAGGAGGTCATCTATGATAGGGGCACACATTTCATGTCTGCCTATCTGAAGACGATGTTGGAGGAATGTGGTGTGACTTACAAGTTTACCACCCTATAGCATCCCCAAGATAATCATTTAGTTGAGAGGTTCAACAAAACCATAAAAGGCATGATTGTGGGCTTCCATGAAAAACTCAGGAGGAGATGGGACATTCTCCTCCAATACTTGTTTTCCTACAGGGAGGTCCCTCAAAAAAGAGCTGGCTTCAGTCACTCTGAGCTACTCTTTGGACACCCTGTGAGTGGTATACCCGACAGAACCACTTTATATTTAATTATCAATTACCCAGGTTCTGAGGGACACAGGGTCAACCCCGGTTTTTCGAAAAAAGACTATATAAAGAAGGCAAACAAGAATTTGGTGGCCAGCTAGGATCTTGTCAAGCAATGGTTTGAGGGAAGGTCCTCCATGGTAGAATACCAGCCAGGACAGTTGGTGTGGGTCTTAGAGACTGTAGCACTCAGGGCCTCAGAGGTCAAGTAGACTGGGCCCTACCCCATCCTAGAGAAGAAGAGGGCAGTCACCTTATTGCTGGACTTGGTTACGCCCAGAAACTCTCACAGGGCGATCCATGTAAGTAGGCTCAAGCTAAACCACAAAAGGACAGACATTACCACGTTGTTGGTTAGAGATGAAGGCAAAGAAGAAGAGAAAGGCCCTCTCCCAGACATTCTATCTACTAATGCCCAAAATGGAACTGTGGAAGGAGTAGTTCTCTCCTACACACCACAGACCAGCAATAAAGAGACTGCTATCACTTGCTGAAGCTCTGACCCCAGGTCTGACAACATTGTGCCCCTGTGATGAGGACACCAGTGACAGTCTGCCTGTGAAAAGTAACATTTACAGATTGTCTGCCCAGGTCAAGGCCAGCATCAAGACTGAGGTTGACAAGATTTTGAGCTGGGAGTGACTGAGCCCTACAATAGTCCATGGGCCAGCCTAGTGGTACTAGTACCCAAACCCAACCCCCAAACGGAGAAAACCTGAGATGAGGCTCTATGTGGGCAGAAGCCTCAATGCATCACTAAGGCTGATGCCCACCCCATTCAATGAGCTTATTAGCTCATTGACAAGTGGGGGCAACCAAGTATCTGAGCAACTTTGACCTGACATCAAGTTAGAGGCAGTTTGCCCTATATCCAGGAGCCTGGGAGGAGTTTGCTGTTTCAACACCTGAAGGCCATTTTCAATTCAAAGTGATGTCCCTTGGCTTCAAGGATGCCTCTGCCACCTTCCAGAGGTTGGTGAATCGTGTACTGTCAGAATGGGAGAGTTTCAGTGCAGCTTATCTCGATGAAAAGGCTGTATTTAGCTCCAATTTGGAGGATCACCTGGTCCAGCTTAAGGAAGTGCTTCAGGCCTTGCAGCAAGCAGGCCCGACTATCAAGGCACTTAAGTGCTCAGAAGAGCTGGAGTCTGTTGTGTACCTGGGTCAGCAAGTTGGTGGAGGCCACGTATAGCCTCTCCAGCCCAATATGCAGACCATTCAGGCTTGGAAGCTTTAGACAGAGTCCAGAGCCTTTGTATGCCTGACTGGATACCATAGGAGATTTGTGAAGGATTATGGTACCATTGTGGCACCATCAAATGACTTGACCTCCAAAAAGCAGCCCAGAAAAGAAAAGTTACCTGGACTGAGCAGTGCCAAAATGGGTTTGAAGCTCTCAAGGAAGCACTGGACTCAGCACCTGTCTTGAAGGCTCCTGACTTCAGCAAATAATTTACTGTCCAGATAGAGGGCTCTGAATAAGGGATAGGTGCAGTGCCATCACAAGTGAATGATTTGGACCAGGATCAGCCAGTTGCCTTCATCAGCAGACAACTCCTTCCTATGGAGCAGCGTTGGAGTGCTAGTGCGAGGGAAGCCTTTGCTGTAGTCTGGTCTCTGATGAAGCTAAGACCCTCTCATTTTAGGACTCACTTCAAAGTTCAAACCAAACACAGACCCCTGAAATGGCGGAAACAGATGACAGGAGAGAACCCCAGCATGTTAAGTGTGTCAATATCCCTACAGTGGAACCCAGACCTGGGACTGACCATGCCAATGCAGATGACCTTTCCAGGTTCTTCCACTTAGATGAGGAGACTCACCAGTGAAAAGGTTAGTTGTTCATTACCTTTCATCTGTGTGGGTGGCAAGTTAGGAGATACCTCTGTCTGCATGGTCACCCCTAGGTTTTTTGACCGATGCTGCTGGTTTTGCTACTCTGAGAGTGCAGTAAGGCATGCTAACCAGACCTCAATGCCAGTGTCCTGACCCGAAGGTGTATGTTGAATAGGCTGTACCCAATTGGAAATGGCTAACTTACCTGTAAGTCCATAGTTTATGGTACCCAGGGCATGTAAGTTAGAGAGGTACCCTGGGCTTCGAGCACTGGTTGCACTCCCTGAATGTCCCCCAAGTAAACTGCCACTGGAGACTGGTAAAGCAGTTCAGCACTACTAGCCCAACTATGCCATTAAAAGCAACTGCAAAGTCACCACTTCCCCTGTACATCTGTGTAGGTCACCTCTCTGCCCGACCGACAGTCTTAGAGGCAGGGTGCAACATATAACAGAGGCAGGACATGTGCTTTGCATTTACTAACCGGAAAAAAAGCAAAGCTACTGTTTTTACTGTAGAGAGACTTGGTCACCCAAATGGTGAGTATGGGGTTACAAGCTAATTCCTGAACGGTGCGACCAAAGTGGACACTCCAAGGTATCAATCAACTCGTTACATCAAGCCAAAATTAATGTAACTTGTTGCAGTGTGCAGATTTAGTAAAGCTGCCACTTTGTTGCCCTTACAACTTCAGTGTCTTCCTGGGCACACATGGGGCCCCCATTTCTGCCCCCATGAACAGATATGCTGATGACTCTTAGAAAGGAGAATAATGAAGAATTGCAGGCCAGGGAGGTATTACCTCCCTTCTGCAGGAAGCCACTTAGGTTTTAGCCCCAAAAGGTAGGCTTCAAAGGGGATGCTGCCTTTGAAGGGCAGATGTATCACACTAGGGAGGAGGGCTGCTCCAATATTTAGGCAGACAGGGTGGCACGGGGAGCAGAGAGGGGAAACCAGTTACCAAACCGATTTCTCTAGGGGCGTGTAGCACTGGTGTAGCCACACCCCGTAGTTGGACTAGTGAGGTATGAACAAACAAGTTACTTACCTTCGATAACGATATATCTGTAAGTAACATAGGTTAGTTATACATTCCTTACCTTAGAATTACCCCAAGGCGTCAGACTGGATCTGGAAAGGTTTTCATCAGCAGTACACCTGCGCGGCGGAAGGTGTCGTCGGTCGACTCCTCGTTCGTTGTTGGCATTGTGGTTGCCGGGATGACGTTGCAGTAGTTACATAGACGCCGCCCTCGCATGCTGACGTCAGTTCTGTACACGACTTTCCACCCCAGAAGTGCAGAGTCCTGCAAGACACTGATCACTGGTGCACAAAACTAGGGCTCTGAAAGGAACACCTTAACCCTAGAAGTCAGTTTGCAGAATGGGGATGATGGGTGGGGCGGTAAGGAATCTATAACTAACCTATGTTTCTTACAGATATATAGTTACCAAAGGTAAGTAACTTGTTCATCTGAAAGAAACAGTTATTTATAGATTCCTTACCTTAGAATAGATACCCCAGCATTACCAACCCCGGAGGTGGGTCTGTAAACTAAGTTCACACCAGAAAGTCCTGGAGAACAAAACGGGCAGAGAAGCCGTCTCTTCGCACTTGGCTGTCGAGGCAGTAGTGTTTGGTGAACGTGTGCAGCGATGCCCACATAGCTGCCTAACAGATGTCATTAAGGGGGACCCCCCCTTCCCAAAGCAGTGGTAGCAGCCGTCGCCCTGGTGGAATGGGTGCGCAGGCCCACTGGAGGCTCCTTCTTCGCCAAAGAATAGCAAACTTTGATGCACAGAAAGACCCACCTGGAGATGGTCCATTTGTGCACGGCCCGACCTTTCTCACCTATGTTTCTTACAGATATATTGTTACCAACAGGTAAGTAACTTGTTCATCTGAAAGAAACAGTTATTTATAGATTCCTTACCTTAGAATAGATACCCCAGCATTACCAACCCCGGAGGTGGGTCTGCAAACTAAGTTCACACCAGAAAGTCCTGGAGAACAAAACGGCCAGAGAAGCCGTCTCTTAGCACTTGGCTGTCGAGGCAGTAGTGTTTGGTGAACGTGTGCAGCGATGCCCACGTAGCTGCCTGACAGATGTCATTAAGGGGGACTCCCCTTACCAAAGCAGTGGTAGCAGCTGTCACCCTGGTGGAATGGGCGCGCAGGTCCACTAGAGGCTCCTTCTTTGCCAAAGAATAGCAAGCTGTGATGCACAGAAAGACCACCTGGAGATGGTCCATTTGTGCACGGCCTGACCTGTCTCATCGCCCATGTAACCAACAAAGAGCTGGTCGTCCACGCGGAATTGTTTGGTGCGATCTAAGTAGAAGAAAGCGCACATTTGGATCCAAACGGTGGAGCCTCTCTTCCTCTTTTGAAGGATGCAGAGGCGGAAAGAAGGTGGGAAAAGTGATGGTTTGGCCAATGTGTAAAGAAGTAACCCCCTTGGGAAGAAAGGAAGGTCTAATTCTGAGGACGACCTTGTCCAGATGAACAGTCAGAAAGGGATGCTTGAAAGAAATAGCTTATAGCTCACTCACCCTGCGTGCATAGATGATGGCCACCAGAAAGGCAGTTTACAAAGTTAGAAGCCTGAGAGGACACTTATGTAGCAGCTCAAAGGGAGTGCACATAAGATATGTAAGAACCAAGTTCAGGTCCCACTGGGGCATTACGAAGGGAACAGGAGGAAAAAGATGAGTGATGCACTTAAGGAAACGATTTACAACAGGGGACTTGAAAAGAGAAGGCTGATCAGAAAGCCTTAGGAAGGCTGAAATGGCAAGAGGTAGCCCTTTAGGGTGCCCAGAGCAGAGCCCTGCTGGGCCAAAGAAAGGAGGAACAAGAGAACCTCAGAAAGAGGGGCGAAAAGGGGATCCACAGCCTTTGCTGTGCACCATGCCACAAATTTGTTCCATCTACAGGTGTATACCGTCTTAGTGGAGAGACACCTGGCTGCCAAGGTAACATCGCAGACTTCGGGAGGCAGGTCAAATGGCGTCAACTGCCGCCGCTCAATCTCCACGCAAGAAGGTGTAGGATGGACAGGTTCGGGTGGAGGACCGTCCCCTGCTGCTGAGACAGAAGACGCTCCCGAAGAGGCAGTCTGATCAGAGGATCGATGGCCATGTGTAGCAGCTCGGGATACCAGACTCTTCGTGCCCAATCCGGAGCCACAAGAATGACTTGGGCCTGGTCGCGCTTGATCTTCTTCAGCACTCTGGGCAGAAGTGGTATAGGCGGAAAGGCGTATAGAAGACTGCAACTCCACTCGCGACGAAAAGCGTTGCCTAGAGAGTGTCGCCTTGGAAATTCCAAAGCGCAGAATTGCTGACATTACGCATTCCCTTCGGTGGCGCATAGACCTAACCAAGGTTCTCCCCACTTGCGAAAGAGACCTTGCACTACTTCCGAGTGAAGACGCCATTTGCGAACCATCATGCACCTGCAGCTGAGCTCGTCCGCCCTGGCTTTCAAGGAACGCCCCAGGTGTTGAACCACCAGGGATATGCCCTGATGTTCCAGCCATGTCCAGAGAGAGGGCCTCCTGACATAGGGCCCATGTCCCCACCCTGCTTTGTTTTTTGCGGTACCACATGGCGGTGGTGTTGTCCATGAACACCTGCACTACTCTTCCCCGGAAAGAGGGAAGGAATGCTTTGAGTGCAAGACGAGTCGCCCGAAGCTCCAGAAGGTTGATGTGGAGCCCGGACTTCGCCGGAGACCAAAGGCCTCTAATCCCCGCCTCCCCCATGTGGCAGCCCCATCCCAGAAGTGATGCATCGGTCACCACTGTGAACTCTGGTTGGGGAAGGGAGAGGGATCTGCCGTCGACAAAATCCTGGTTCGTAAGCCTCCACTGCAAGTGGTGTGCAGTGCCCTCTGAGATCTGGACGCAATCGGACAGGTTCCCCTGAAGTTGTGCCCACTGGAACTTCAGGTCCCATTGCAGAGCCTGCATATGAAATCTTGCATGGTCCACCAGCAGGATGCAGGAGGCCACCAGGCCCAGTAGCCTGAGGGTCACCCTGACCGAAACCCAGGATAGAGGCTGAAAGATCGGAATCATAGCCCAGGAGAATAGAACCAAAACGGCATTGTGTCCAGAACCGCTCGGAAGAAGAGGAGCTTTTGAGAGGGAGTCAGGTGTGACTTCAGCACGTTGATGGAAAGCCCCAGTGATTGCAGTAGGTTAGCTGTAGACTGGAGGTGGGAGACGACAGCCTAGGGTGAGCATGCCTTCAACAGCCAGTCGTTAAGAAAGGGGAAAACTGGAACCCCTGATCCGCGTAGATGAGCTGCGACCACCGCCATCACTTTCGTGAGCACCCGAGGGGTGCTGGTAAGGCCAAAGGGGAGCATGGTAAACTGAAAGTGCTTGTAGCCTACCATGAACCGCAGGTAACGCTGGTGGGCCGGCAGGACGGGGATGTGAAAATAAGCGTCCTGCAAGTCCAACGCTACCATCCAGGGTATAGGGCAGACAGGACCTGAGCTAGAGTCAACATTTTGAACTTCTCCTTCCTGAGGAAGGGGTTTACGTTCCTGAGATCCAAGAGAGGAACAGGCCTTTGTCCTTCTTGGGCACCAGAAAGTGGTGGGAATAGCAACCACGACCTACTTCTGGGACAGGAAGTCGCTTGATGGCTTCCTTGGCCAAGAGTGCCGAAACTTCCAATTGGAGAAGGGCCAGATGACCCTCCGATATGCAATGGTATTGAGGTGGCATGGCGGGAGGGGTAGTCTTGAGTCTCGAAGGGGAGAGTGTAGCCCCTTTGGACTATTTGCAAACACCCACCTGTCTGACGTGATGGTGTGCCAGTGGGGGAGGTGATGTGAATCCTGCCGCCCACTGGCGTTTGGTGGTCCTGAAATGTCAGACTAGAATGATTTGGGGGCAACTGAAGAGGGGGGTGTGATGGACTGGCCCGCTCACTGGCCCCCAGAACCACGGCGGTGGTTCCCACATCCCCGGCCGCGCTGGGGCTGAACAGCTTGCGCCGGCCTGTGGCTCTGTGGTGGAGAGGCCCAAGGACCTGGCCGTAGCCCGAGAGTTCTTAAGGCGCTCCAGTGTGTGGTCTGCCTTGTCGCCGCATAGGCCATCAAAGGGCATGTCCATAAGAGTGGATTGGACATCCCTTGAAAAACCAGTCAACCTCAACCAGGCACAGCCTGCAGCCAGGATGAAAAGTCCAGGGATTCCAGGTCGATATCTATTCTTCCTAAAGGATTCAATCAACGGAGGAACTCCGCTCAAAGTTCTGTACCATAGAAGCTTCGAAGGAGGGGGGGGGGGGGGGGGGTTTGAAGTTTGAGTGTGAGCATATGTTCCTAGTTTCTTTAATATAATGCGGGTAAATCCTTTTTTTATCTCTTGTATTTTTATAACAAATTCAATTTTTCCATATTTCGTTCATCCAACTTTTAAAAAAATCCATTCTCATTGTAGATTTTCTTAACTTTATTGCACAAGGGAAAAGAACAGCCGACACGTGTTTCACCCTGAGTTTCTTTTATAAAAATAAAATATATAAATAAATAAAATAATTTTTGACCTCACGCTCTTGAGCACCCTTTTCTTCATTTTTTGGGGTCCACTGTTACAATGTTCATTCTTCCTTACAAATGTATTATGTTTATGTTACAGCCTTGAGAAAGCCCTGGCGTTATTCGTCACACAGGGTGAAACACGTGTCGGCTGTTCTTTTCCCTTGTGCAATAAAGTTAAGAAAATCTACAATGAGAATGGATTCTTTAAAAAGTTGAATGAACGAAATATGAAAAAATTGAATTTGTTATAAAAATACAAGATATAAAAAAAGGATTTACCCGCATTATATTAAAGAAAGTAGGAACATATGCTCACACTCAAACCTCAACCAGGCACAGCGTCGATGGGCTACCGAAGTGGAAATCGTCCTGCCTAGTAAGTTGGCGGTATCCAGCCAACTTTCCTGTGTCTCTCCCTTCGGCAACTGCCTGAGAGAGTATGGCCCAGGCCCCCTCCTGGCACTGAGGCAGCACTTGCGCAACCATGTCCCACACAGAGTGGGTGTAACGGCCCAACAGGGCTTCATTAAACAGCAGCAGAGGCTCCGAAGAGCTTGCTGCCCGTTGACGCACCTCTGTCAGGAGGTTAGTCCTGACTTCTACCGTACGTAGCTTGAGGTGGAGACCTTCGACCACCCTACGCAAACACCAGTGCGTACGACGCTCCCTCCTCCGTAGCCACGGTAGGAGGAGACAACATGCCAAGGTCTGGTGAGGTATCCACACCACTGGCTTCCCCAGTTCCTCTCTCCAGTCCGGTTCATAACCTAACTGGACTGTTAAAGGGTCTCCAGAACCCTCCCAGCTCTCCTCACTCTCCACTGGCTGCCAATCTGGTCTCAAAGAGCCAGGGCAGAAATGGGGCACAAAAGTACCCGTTGGCGCCGGATACACTGTTGGTCGACACCGGTCCGGCTCCGTGTCTACCTCGAGGTGGAGGACGGGGTCGGCGTGGGCTGGGGACACAGCCTATGCCTGTGGCAGACGTGGTGCCGGCAGAATCGGCGCCGGGGAAGGTGTAACAAGGTCAACCGGTACTGATCCGTATCCAGGCCTGGATCCAAGGGGACCCTGTGGTGCCGAGGCCAGAGCCACCAGCGTCGAAGGTCCAGGGCCCCCAGCCGAGACTGTGGGGCCCGAAGGCGCACCGGCGGAGTCTGACTGCCCAAAGATGACATGCATCGCTTCATAAAATTGATGAAGGTGGGCAGAGATCGCTCCGGGTCCCGAGAAGGGAGGGAAGCCGGAGTCGGCTTCTGCACGTGGAGCCGCGGAAGGGGCACCTCCCGCATTCCTCGTCACATCGGCCGACAGACAGGAAGAAGTTGAATAGAGACTATGCTTCTTCGACTACTTCTTGTGCTTCAATTTATCTGACCCAGAGTGCGAAGATTCGGATGAAGAGTGATGATGGCTCCACGACCGGTCCCTTGACCTCCTACATGACCGGGACCTCGAAAGGCATGGAGCCGACTGCCGGGCCTCGAGAAGCTTTCGGGACCGCTTCCGCAAAGACTTCGGATTCATGGTCTGGCAGTTGGAGCACGACTTGAGGTCATGATCGCGCTCCAAGCAGAAAAGGCACATGTGGTGCGGATCCGTCACCGACATCAGTCGGCGACAGGAACCGCAAGCCTTGAAGCCGGGCATCCCTCGTGCAGCAGGAGTCGATGGACTTAATTGATTGATTGATTGATACTTGTATAGCGCACTACTCACCCGCAAGGGTCTCAAGGCGCTTGTACGAATACTGCTGTGGAACCCATCCTGGCTTTCCCTGTGAGGTGTCCACTCCTGGGCACCCCCAAGGTGGAGGCCAGGCATCCTTAGCGTTGTGGGGGCCGTTGTGGAGATTAAGCAAGCTATTGCCCAGAGTTGCAGAGTGGGACTCCATGATTGGAATAGGCACCGAGGCGAGAATTATCAAGTCCGTGGAATTTTTTAGCCCAAGACCCGCCGAGGCGGGGAATTGAACCCTGGTCCCGGGCTAGACCTCTGCATCAGGGTCTGCCGCTCTAACCATTGAGCCACACTTCTTAAAAAACGATGTCGACAAAAGTCAAGAAAAAGTTAGTCAAAAAGTGACTGGAGGTACTGCACTCTGCAGCTCTGCGCTTGCTAGCGCAGAAAAAGAAAGAACTGACATCAGAGCATGAGGGTGGCGTCTATGTAGCTACCGTGATGTCATCCCGGTGACCACAATGCCAACAACGAACGTGTAGTCGACCGACGCCACCTTCTGACGCGTAGGGGTACTGCTGACGAAAAACTTTCCGAATCCAGTGCCTGGGGGTAATTCTAAGGTAAGGAATCTATAACTAACTGTTTCATTCAGATACTCAGAGCAGGAACGGTTTGTTCCAACTTGCGAGTGGGCGTAATGGTACATACTGAGATAGCCTGATGCTACACTCCACGGGAAGGGGTCACCAGGTGGGAGGGAACCTGGTAGCCCATTGGCTACTGACTGCATTCTGCCTTGAGGGCACTTTCATAGCATAAAGAGTGCACCCCGGGCACACAGACCGACTTGGAAGAAGGACAACTGCCATGCTGCTTGCGAGATCAGCAAAGAGAGGCTGCACCAATGAAGATTTCCCCTGTGCAACTGATGGCTAGCGAAGAGGGGGACTGTGCCTGCCGTGTTCTGCTCAAGGGGATGCAGTCTATAGGCCCAGTCAAGCCAAGAGAACTCCAAGGGCCAGCTGACTGACCTCTTGTTAGCAACACCAGGATGTAACAGTTGAAGAAGCGTGCTGGGGCAAGTTGGTAGTCCTAAGTTTTCAAGTCTCTACCACTGTCATTGTGCAGCACCAAGGACCAAGACACAAAGCACAGAGTAGCAATCAAGTTCGCTGAGCCCGTGAGTGCTGTTAGAGTTGCTGGAACCCTCAGACGGCAGGTTATTGACAAAGGAAGGATTAGCCTGTAACCATGACAATGGGCAACCAGTAGTCCAATGGTGACTGGTCTTCGGCCAGGCCAGAGAGGACTTTGTTGGATCTCGACCCTGCATACAGGATCCCCTCACCATCTACATGGACTGATGAATCCCTGCAGGAAGATAACTGTTGTTGAGGATCTTGCTGGACCCTCTGACTAGCTCCCAGCTGGAGTTGGCTGCCCCAAATACTACTAACCAACATCATTTACATTTACCTAACTTTTACTTGAAAGAGATTCTAAGTGGCTAATTTGTTGACTTAGCCAAGGCTTGTTCGCGGTTGAGTGAAATTGCTTTGATTTTTTTATTGCTTGTAAAATCTAACGCTCCGGAACCCTCTGCAGGATCTTTTTCGCTCTAGTGGCTAAATTCTTATGAAAATACAGTCTATTTTTATGAATTGTGTTGGATTCCTTGAGTGTCGTATCAATTTCTTCTTCAATTGTTTTGGTGCGGTTTAAATGCTTTACACTTGTTCCTCTGTGTGAGCCTTGCTGGTCAGTGCCACAGACACCCAGGGTTGAGCTAATGGTTTGAAAGAAGAAACCTTAGTTTCCAAAATGTGCTGGTGAGTGTGTTACATGGTGAGGTTGCACAACCACACCCTATAATAAACCCCATTTCCTCACACCGATGCAAAACAGCCTTAACAAAAAAAATATATATATATATATATATATATATATATATATATATATATATATATATATATATATATATATATATATATATATATATATATATATATATATATATAGATGCATAAACCATCATGTGTATGCACACACGGGCTACCATGCATGCAAGATCATAAGGCATGAGAATGCGACGCACAAGTTACTACTTGTGTAACGATATATCTGTAAGAGACATTAGTTAGTGATAGATTCCTTACCTTAGAATATCCCCAGGCGTCAGACTGGATCCGGAAACTTTTGCGTAGCAATACCCCTGCGCGTCGGTAGGCGTCGTCCGCGGCTCCGCGTCCGTCCTCGTTAGCGACGGAATGACGTCGCTGGAGTAACGCCGCCCTCGCGTGCTGACGTCAGCTCTGATACACAGCTTTTCCGCGCCAGATACGTAGAGCCATGATAGAACCAACACTGGTGACATGAAACTAGGGCCCTGAAAGGGGATGACCTTAACCCTAGATATCGGTTCGCAGAACGGGGAGGATGGGTGGGTCGGTAAGGAATCTATCACTAACTAATGTCTCTTACAGATATATCGTTACACAAGTAGTAACTTGTGCATCTGAAAGAGACACGTTAGTGATAGATTCCTTACCTTAGAATAGATACCCCAGCAATACCAACCCCGGTGGTGGCTCTGTGAACCAATAATCCCACCAGAAAGTCCTGGAGGACGGAACGGCCAAAGAAGCCATCCCTCCGGACTTGACTGTCCAGGCAGTAGTGTCTCGCGAACGTGTGCAGCGAGGCCCACGTAGCTGCCTGACAAATGTCCTGCAAGGGGAATCCTCGGCCCAGGGCAGTAGTAGTTGCCGTGGCCAGAGTGGAGTGGGCCCTCAGCCCAACAGGAGGTTCCTTTTTAGCCAAAGAGTAACACGCCTGGATTCACAATACGATCCACCGAGAGATGGCCCGCTTGTGCACCGCCCGTCCTTTCTTAGCGCCCACGTAACCAACAAAGAGTTGGTCATCCACCCGGAACTGGCGTGTGCGATCCAGATAGTAAGAGAGCGCACGTCTTGAGTCCAGACGGTGGAGCCTCTATTCCTCTTTTGAGGGAGGCGGGAAGAAGGTGGGCAAGGTGATGGACTGCCCGATGTGAAAAGGCGTGACTACCTTGGGCAGGGTAGAGGGCCTTGTCCGCAACACAACCTTGTCCGGATGGACAGAAAGGAAAGGAGGTTTGGAAGAAAGAGCCTGGAGCTCACTCACTCTCCTGGCAGAGGTGATGGCAACCAGGAATGCAGTCTTCAGAGTAAGAAGGCGAAGAGGACAGTTATGAAGTGGCTCAAAGGGAGCGCACATCAGATAAGTAAGTACAAGGTTCAAGTCCCACTGAGGCATCAGGAAAGGAACAGGAGGGAACATGTGTGTGATGCCCTTCAAAAACCTATTTACAATAGGGGACTTAAACAAAGATGGTTGATCAGGTAGCCTTAAGAAGTCGGAAAGGGCAGAAAGGTAGCCCTGATAGTGCCCAGAGCAGAGCCCTGCTGGGCCAGAGAAAGAAGGAAGAGGAGAACCTCAGAAAGGGGGGCAGAAAGTGGATCCACAGCCTTTGCTGTGCACCATGCCGCAAATCTGTTCCACCTGCAGGCGATTACCGACTTTGTGGAGGGACGCCTGGCTGCCAGAATGACATTACAGACTTCAGGAGGCAAGTCAAATGGCCTCAACTGTCGCTGCACAATCTCCAAGCTTGGAGGTGGAGACTGGACAGGTTCGGGTGGAGGACCGTCCCCATCTGCTGCGACAGAAGGTCCTCCTGAAGAGGCAGACGAATCAGGGATCGAAAGACATGCTGAGTAGCTCTGGATACCAATATCTTCGTGCCCAGTCCGGAGCCACAAGGATAACCTGGGCCCGGTCGCACCTGATCTTCTTCAGCACTCTGGGCAGAAGTGGTATAGGCAGAAAGGCGTACAACAGACCGCAACTCCACTCGCGACGAAAAGCGTCCCTGAGCGAGTGCGGCCTTGGAAATTCCAACGCGCAGAACTGATGACATTGCGCGTTCTCTTCTGTGGCGAATAGATCTAACCAAGGCTCTTCCCACTGCTGAAAGAGGCCTTGCGCCACTTCCGAGTTCAGACGACATTCGTGATCCATCATGCACCGACAACTGAGTTCGTCCGCCCTGGCGTTCAGAGAACCTGCCTGGTGTTGAACCACCAGGGTCACGCTCTGATGTTCCAGCCACTGCCAGAGGTGCAGAGCCTCCTGGCAGGGGGTCCACGACCCCACCCCGCCCTGTTTGTTGCAGTACCACATGGCGGTGGTGTTGTCATTGAACACCTGCACTACACTCCCCCGGACAGAGGGGAGGAATGCCTTCAGTGCAAGTCGGATCGCCCGCAGCTCCAGAAGGTTGATGTGGAGCTGGGACTCCGCCGGAGACCAGAGGCCTCTGATCTCCGCCTCTCCCATGTGGCCCCCCCTGCCCTGGAGGGACGCATCCATCACAACTACGTGCTCCGGTTGGGGTAGGGAGAGGGATCTGCCGCTGACCCAATCGCAGTCCGTGAGCCACCACTGCAACTGTCTTGCAGTGCCCTCCGAGATCAAGACATGGTCGGACAAGTTGCCCTGATGCTGGGCCCACTGAAACTTCAGGTCCCACTGCAGAGCCCGCATCCGCCACCTGGCGTGATGCACCAGAAGGATGCAGGAGGCCATCAGCCCCAGAAGCCGCAGCGTCAACCGGACCGAGACTCGGGATAAAGGCTGAAAGATCGTAATCAGAGCCTGAATATCCGAACCCGCTGTTCGGGAGGATAAACCCGAAACTGCGCCGAGTCTAGAACCGCTCCGATGAAGAGGAGCTTCTGAGAGGGACACAGGTGCGACTTCGGCACATTGATGGAGAACCCCAGCAGGTGCAGGAGGTCGGCCGTAGTCTGGAGGTGGCTGACGACTGTCTGGGGCGAGCCCGCCTTCAACAACCAGTCGTCGAGGTAGGGGAAGACTGAAACCCCTAACCTGCACAGATGAGCTGCGACCACCGCCATCACTTTTGTGAACACCCGTGGGGCGCTGGGAAGGCCGAAGGGGAGAACGGTAAACTGAAAGTGCTCGTGACCTACTGTGAACCGCAGATAACGCCGGTGGGCTGGCGGGATGTGGAACTAGGCGTCCTGCAAGTCCAACGCTACCATCCAGTCTCCTGGGTCTAGAGCAGCTAAGACCTGAGCCAAAGGCAGCATCTTGAACTTCTCCTTCCGGAGGAAGCCGTTGACGTTCCGTAGGTCCAAGATAGGGCGTAGGCCCCCTTTGCCCTTCTTGGGTACCAGAAAGTAGTGGGAGTAACAACCACACCCTACTTCTGGCCCAGGAACGCGGTCGATGGCCCCCTTGGCCAAGAGGGCCGTAACTTCCTCTTGCAGAAGTTGCAAGTGATCCCCCGACACGCGGTGGTATTGCGGTGGCATGGCTGGAGGGGTCGCCTCGAAGGGGAGGGAGTAGCTCCTTCGGACGATTTGCAGCACCCACATGTCCGACGTGACAGTGCGCCAGTGGAAGTGGTGAAGGCGAACCCTGCCCCCCACTGGCGTCACATGGGCCTGAAAGCACGAACTAGGAGGGTTTTGAGGCGGATGCTGCAGGGGAAGTGTGGACTGGCATCGCCGTTGTCCCTGACTGCCGCCACGGCGGTTTCCACGGCCGCCACCGCGCTGTGTATTAGCCTGCGGTGCGTGGCTGGCAGCACGTGTGGGAGCGCCCCTTCCTTGGCCACGAAAGGAGTGAAAGGCACCTGTTTGCTGGCGTGGGGCCGAGAAGCCCATGGACCTGGCGGTAGCCCTGGAGTCCTTAAAACACTCAAGCGCATGGTCTGCCTTGTCGCCAAAGAGGCGACGGCCATCAAAAGGCATGTCCAGAAGGGTGGCCTGGACATCGGCCGAAAAGTTGGCGGTCCTCAACCAGGCGTGGCGTCGAACCGCCACCGTCGTTGCCATCGCTCTGCCCAGTGAGTTCGTGGTATTCAGCCCACACCGGATGGAATAGCGCCCTGCATCTCGACCCTCCGCAAGGGCTTGGGCGAGTTTAGTCCAGGCCTCCTCCGGACATTGTGGCAGCACGACTGTTACTACAACGCTTCCAGTGCCAGAGACCATGGAGATGCGAAGAAAAAAATAATTCACAGCAGAGGAGACCACCATGCTTGTGGAATACATAGTAAGGCACCACAAGCGCCTATATGGGCTACCACCATACTGCACCAGTGGTGCACAGAAACAAGAACTATGGCAGCAGATAGCCACTGCTGTCTCAGCCCTGGGGGTGGAGAGGCGAACTGTACAGGACATAAAAAAAAAGTGGCAGGACGAAAAGCAGAGGGTGAAGGAAAAGTACTCCAGGATAGAACTGAGGAGAGTCCTCCCTGCTGCATGCCCTGGACCCCGCATCCAGCTCACCCCACTGGAGGAGGATATCCTAACAACTATACACCCCCACTTGGTCCATGGGCTGCCTGTTAGTGACGTCCGCTACGTGGTACCAGGTAAGTGGAATGAAAAGAAAAAGTGCATGAAGAGATTGTCTGTGTTACACTGTCATAGTGATCATGGAAATTGTCCAAAATGCATTTAAATATATGGTTAGTCAGAGACTCATGTGTCACCCACTACGTAGCACCACAAGTCCCAGAATCCTTTGCATCAGAAAGGCTAATACCCCCCCACCCTATTAAAAACATGTGCACAGTACTGATGCCATACATACACAACCCAGCTAATTCAATAACTGTACATATTGACTGAAAATGTGCAATGACATATGGAAATTTAAAATTAAGTTAAATAAATAAATTAGCTAAAGACAAACATTAGCAGGGAAGCGCCAGTACCAATGTGACATGCAATTCAACCCTTGCGCAAACACGGATGTGTTGTGTACATATGGTGGTGCACTGTGGTGCAGGGATAAACAGATGTGTGTTGAATCTGATGGTGTCTAGGGGGGGCTTTGCTGAAGTTGTGTCGCAACAGCGTTGCAACTCCAACAATGTCCATGCACTGCACATACCTAACGTGCTGTGCCACTCCTTACGTCTGCTTCAAGCAGGCGTAAGGTTGCGTCGCAGCGGCCTCTGATAAGTGATACTGTGAAATCATGTAGATTACACTGACTCACTTGGACGCGGCATATCCCAAAGGAGTGCACACCCTGCCTACCTCCAAGCTGACGTTGCGCAGGGCCTCACAACATGACGATTCACCATAGTAGCGTCACGTTGCAAATAATCCTAAATGTGTTGTCTGTTGTACACCACCGTTGTGTCACAGAAGTGATGCAACAACAGTGTAAATTATTTTTCTAGGGGGTCGTAAACCTGCCACAAAATCTCCAAAAAGTACTTCACCCTGTGCCAGCCTAAATCACAAAGCAGATGGTGAGAGTATCCTCTGATGTAAATATGTCCAACACATATCCTGTTGTCCAATTTCCACTCTGCCACGCCATTACATCCCCAACACACCACTGCTCCTACCTGCGCTGTCTGCGGCAGTTCCGCACAATACTGTGATCACACAGAAGATATGGGCAAATCCCCGACACGTTACACAAGCACATTTCCCATTTGTCAACTTTTCTCTCCTCACACCCATTGACACATCCAGCCCGAGCACAGACAACTGCAGTAGCAGAGGTCACCGCATCGCATAGGAGGAATCGGCAACGTACCGAGGAAGGCATGTCAACCACACAAACTGGTAAGTCAAAGTGGACAGGAGATGGTGAAAATGCATATATCATCAGAAGACTACAGAGGGACAAATAGTGCCCAGCTATGTAAGTCAACCATTTATGCTACATTTGCTGCATTACAATTGGAGTTGTCAATGGACATTCACCTTTAACATATGACATTTGTGAACAGCGAAAGACAAATCATAAAATGCCTTGGCTCATCATACCTTTGTAAATGTGGTACACAACATGTATTACACCAACAGACCCAGAACGGGGAAAGCAATCCTGTAATCAAGGGCCACAACAAGTTAAAAGGGTGTACACACCATATTGTAATAGTGTATGTAGACCTAATCAAGAAATAGCATTTGCACCGATACGGAAATGAAGACCAAACAGTGAGATACCAGTCTCTGTAGTATTGACAATGCATACACTGTCCAACTTCTAATCTGTCATACATACTTCATTCAGCAGAGTCCACACAGCTGATCATGTACTGCGTACATTGGATGGATAATTTCCGGACATCAACAAAACACGATAGTGGACTTTACCTCTGGATTCGTAGGCATGTCATTGTGACATAGGTAGCATCAAGGTAGTGGGCCCAATCTAAGTTATATGTGGGATCACTCATTGCATAATGTATGACACTTCTGCAACGGTGGTGAACATGACTGCTTGTGCCCGTCCTGTGCCAGAAATTGAATGCATCACATGTGGCAGCAGGAATGTAAAGTTCATACAAAGTTATCATTGTAGGTACAATGTTGTCCTCCCGGAACCCCAGACGCCCACTGACTTCTGCTACTAGGTTGGACTTGACATCTGTCCAGTGACCACCTACTGCTCCGGTGCAGGGCCACGGTAAGTCAAGCTTGCTGAATGCTTATTAATTGTGCCTTTCACCTCCACCGTATGTGTTGTACAACACTGTTATCCTGCATCACAATATGATCACATAGGGTATTTGAACACATGGCCAATCAGACCCTGGTGGCAAATGAGATGCTGACACAAAATGTATGCCAAGTGTGTGCACAATGGACATACAATAGCACAATGTGTCATAAGAAACGTCCACAACACAACAGGCTTGCAATTCAATGATATGCTAAATCCCTAGCAAAATTAACATGGTCAAATCAATATGAAATTGGTATGGCTGAGGCACACACTGGTGCCAGTTGTGTACCTGTGAGATGGGTGTAGGGGCTGCTAAGGTGAATCTTCATGCAGTTACACCAGCAAAATGATTTGGCTGAAGGGCAACAGGATAATCCAGTGCAGGTGGGAAGATTCAAAGCTTCTCACCTCATCTGCAATGTGTGATCTAAACCAAATGTTGTTTTCTGCTTGCCTCCCTTCTACCATATTCAAATGTATAGGTGAGTGTATGAAATATGAGGTTTGGATGTCTGCTGCACAAGACACCATCTGTTGTCATGCAAGTAGTACCATGATGTTGGAAATGGAGCATGGGAACAGAGAACACTCAAAGGATGGACATTAGTAATCTGTGTTCTCTCATTCAAAAATGAGCTGTGTGACCTCATGGGTAGGGAAGCACAAATGGGCAACATCAGGCCCCTGACAACTGCACATCTCACACATGAACTCCTTTCTGACTTGGCAACAGACAACATTACACCCATGAAAAAAGTCAGTTAACAATGGTAAGGGTGAAATCAGTAACCTTCTCATACAAGTTCGTCAGTTGATGTGTCATCTTATTGATGTCAGTGCTGCATGGCTGTAAACTAGCAAATGCTGCTTGTGAGCAGGTGCCCACATGTTAAGTCAATGAGCTACACATGCTGCACATCGCCCTTGATTATCCACAAATGGCTAATGAGAATGTAATTTGATATCATAGCTACAATCTGTTGTACTAAAATATGGACATGTATTTCGCATCACAGGTGCTGACAGGATGAGACCACTGCAGCGGACACCATCCCGGGGGTTGCATGACATCCTGGCTGCAGCTGTGAAACTGTCGCCCACCTGTCCCTCAGGTAAATCTGGCATGAGGAGTGTCAACAGCTTAGATTACAAAGCCATAACAGAGATCGAGATCCCCTTCTACATGGAATCAACAGTTGTTGATTACAAAGTGAAATACAGACCAGGAGTGACACATATGCATGTCTGTCATTTGGTGAGGCAGATCTTTGAGAATTTTGTTTCTACCCTCTACAGCTATTTCTATAACAACTATGATGAGACAGGTGCAGCAGGATACACCAGGAGGGAACGCAAAGGGACAGAGTTGGGGCTGAAGCTGGTGAGTTTGCTAGTATCATGTAGATCTCCTTGTAACACCTCAGGGCTATGGTGTGAGCGGCCATTTGTGGTGGAACCCTAACCTGATCACATGATCCTCATCTGCTGATGCAAAGTGCAGTAAATACAACCCTGGTGTTGTTGCACATGTAATACCTGGTCAATCACTAATACAGTTGCAACCTCTGTGTTTCAGATGATGCTGAGGGAGAGGCTGACAGACCGACAACCAGTGCTGGCCGACGGGAAATCCGAGGGGAGAATCCTCTGATCCTCCAGGCAGCAATGTCGGCTGCAACGAATGCCCAAGAGGAGGAGGATCAAGATCAAGAGGACGATGACTTTGAGGAGGATCATGAGTACATTTCTATTGACTCCGGGGATGACAATACTGACGTCCTGGCCTCACATCCTCTGACAAGCAACGCCCGTCTGCCTCCTCTCAAACCATTAACAACACGGCAGACATCAAACCATCCACGGCTCCCACACATCCACTCACAGACATCACTCACTCACAGCCCTCACGTCCGGGACCGACATGGTGGTTCCCCTACCGACTCTTCCCTACGCAGTTTATCCCAGACATTCTCTCCAACAACTGTGGGAAGTACCAGCCCTGTTGTGGACCTGGTTTCCCCTGGGCACCCTACTCCTGCCCACAGACTTCTACCTGCCACCCCCCCTGTTGTTGGACCTGCTCATCTCATCCCTGGCAGACACCAGCAGAGGGGGCCTGCACATGACGATGGTGGCCAGTGAGGCAGGACATTCGGGCCATAGGGGCTACCCTGTCCGACATTTCTGGGTCCCTGCAGGACATGGCCCAATTCCCTCAGGTGGTGGACAGGGTGGGCCAAGCTTTGGATAGGATGGATAGCACTTGGCAGGAAATGTCTAGAAATATGAGAGACCTGATATCCATCCAAAGGGAAGAGAGTGCAAGACACAATGCCTTGGCCATGAAGATGATGGAAGGCATGGTGAGAGTGATCCAAAGTCTACCTTCACGGCCAAGACACAGAAGGGATGTGGTGCCTCAGGTCCGGAGCGGATGGGTTCGGCTTGGCGGCTACGAGGAGGGGGACAGGTATCAGGGGATTGAGCTGGAGCCCCCGATGGCATGGGGGACGCTAGAGGTAGGAAGGGGCAGATGGCAGGCCCAGATTGAACGTTGGCCTGCCCCGGGGACACCTCTTCGTGACCCACTGGTGATGTATGTGTGGCTGAGTGGCCATCCCCCACATCATGGTCCGAAGTGTCCGGTCCTTCACCCCCCCCTTCAATGTCCACAGCCTCCACCCAGGACATAGTACCAGTGTCGTGTTCTTCTTCATCCCGGGTGGGTGAAACCCCCTGGCCTGCAGATGTTGAGTGCCCCTCCTCCTCCTCCTCCTCCTCCTCCTCTTCCTCCTCCTCCTCTCCTTCATCGCTGGTGAAAAGAGGGTTTAGCCGCCGCCGAACTGATGGTCTCCTTCTCCAGACTTGTTCCTGCGGATCTCCTGTCTCACCGGCCGTGCCTGCAGAAGTGTAAGCAAAATCCTGATGTGGTGGTTGTTCCATGCATGACGCTACACATACATAGAATAGCCTAGGTCCGACTTTGTTTGCCTCTGATCACACTGTATAGTTATCAGGGGCCAATTTACAACTTCTGGCGCATCTCCGCTAATCAGCAGAGGTGTGTCTGATGAGTTGTAACGCATCAGCCTACCCGTGCGTCACCCCTGATGACCCGCATGTACAAAGCGGCACACCGTGGCGCTTGGGTGGCAGATGTGTGATGCATCCCCGGTGGAATAGCCGGGCTTTGCTGGAGTGGCGTGGCAAGTGCGAACCCGCCTCCAGCAAGGCTCAGGGGTGCACGATCGCTAACATGCTGCGGCAATCCTTACACCTGCTTCAAGCGGGTGCGTAGATTTGACTCCGCTTGGCCATAATAGTGACTGAGTGAAATCTTGTAGTTTCACTCAGCCACTTTTAGGATGCGATCCTGCACCGTATGCGTCACGTTGTAATAATCCAGCAGCATGGCGCTTTGTGTGCTCCGCCGCTGCGTCACTAAAGTGACCCAATGGCGGTGCACAGAGGCGCAGGTGCCTTGTTGATCTGCCCATCAGTCCTTATGGACTTAATGGTGGTTGGGAGCACACTGCCTTACAGTCCCAGCACAGTTTGCCCCTTTGCATCCGTGTAAATGCTGTTTACAGTACTAACTAACTCCTGAATCATCTGTGTTTGCTGGGAATGCTGCCAAGTTCCTCTCAGATCACAGTAACACTCACAGGCACACAGCAAACCCAGATGATTTACTTTGCTCTCTGAAACTGCTGCTCTCTACTGATGAAGCGCTCATTCCAGGAACACGTGTCTAGAGATATACAGCACAGTCAGCAGCAAATTTGGTGTATGACTCCAGATTATTCCAAAGTAAGTTTGAACTGTGTACTGCATTTACCAGGATGCAAAGGGACAAACCGTGCTGGGACTGTGAGGCAGTGTGCTCCCAAACCCCATTCTGTCCATGCACTTACATTACATGTATGCACACTGTCATACTGATTTGAGTGTGACATGGACATCTCATGTGTATTATTGTGACTTGCGCAACTGCATTATCCAAACCTCAACCTTGGCATTGTTGTGATCTGTGTGTCGTGTCACTGCTGCATGTGCCAGTTCAACTACAAGTCCACCAGAGGATAACATGAAGAGTCCAGATATAATAGATATTGGCCATTGATATGGATTTGCAGCTATTTAACGTCTGGACAAGTGTCATCTGCTTTGTAGCATTGTATGGGACAAGACAAATGTGGGTCACACATCCACGTGGGGTCTGGAGATCTCCTCTAGCTACATTGTGTGTCTAGCCTTTTGATGTCCCCACACATCTTCGGACAATCCAGTGCCACATAGTGGCTTACTTGACTTACATGGTAGTGCAGTACACCGCTGAACAGTGGTGGGCGGTTGTGACAGCTACTTGTACATGTAAAATGTCATATAGGCCACTGAGGGTGAGACGTCTGTCAGTGGACACACCTTGCAACCTATGAAAACGTGTGAGTGATGCAAGGATCTCAAAATCTGTCATGACTCCAAGGCACATGATGATCTGTCTCAATTGGAACACAACGCTACAGGTGCAATGCTAATCACAACATCCAATCCCCTATGGCCTGCCATGTGCAGACTGGACAGTCTCTGTACCATCGCTCATCCAATGCACACATCCGTTATGATTGACTTGGTTCAATTGTAGTGGTGCTGGCAGAGCAGTATTCAATATGGATGCATGAGTGTGGCTCATTTACCCAGTTGTCATGGGAAAACTACAACTCCAAAAATGCACTCTGGCCTGTATAGTACATATGCCACAGTGTGCCTCTTGAAACCTGGTGACTGCTGCTTGGACATGGAATTGGCTAATGGAGGCATGGGACACACAATGGTACAGCACTGTTTCACTCACATCATACTCCCAGACTCATATTGCATATGATGCACTTACTAGGTCCCTGCTGCTCGTGCTCCTCCAGCTGAGCATGGAGGGTCGGCCAAGCTGCTCGCAGGACCCTCCTGTACAGTGGTGACAGGCGAGGACGATGTACATGGTGCTGGGAGGACAGGCCAGCCAGCTCCGTAGCCTTGCTACGGGCCCACCGCTTCAGGTCCTCCCAGCGCTTGCGGCACGCCCTAGCCCTCCTGGTGGCCACTCCCACTGCACTGCAGCGCTCTGCGATGTTGGCCCATAGCCTGCCCCGGGCTGCACTGCTCAGCTGGTGCTCAGGCTCCCCATATAGCTGAGGGAATTTCTCCAGCACCCCCTCCACCAAGATGTCCAATTCCCTGTCTGTGAAAGGGGGGGCTCTCGCCTCATATTCCTCAGCCATTATAGGGAATTAGGTCAGATGAGAGCAGCAGGATGTCTGAGGATCTGATCAGTGATAGAGGATGACTCAGAATGACCACAAAATGGCTGCCAACTACTTCCTGTGATGTATTTCCTGTCTCCCACTTCATGTATTACCTTGCCTGTATGAAATTATGTGTTCTAGTTTATTTTCTTAATTTACGGCCCGAAATCGTAGCTCCCGGTTCCGGGTCGTCGTTTACGCGCACGCGCATTACGATGCGGTGCCGGAAACTACGATTTTGCGCCGTAAATTACGAAAATGACCCGGAACACATTATATCATACAGGAAATGTTATACAGGTAGTGGGAGACAGGAAATACATCACAGGAAGTATTTTGCAGCCATTTTGTATTCATCCTGGGCCATCCACATTCAGTAAACAAATCCACTGCCATCCTGTTGATCTGATGTAGGGGAAAGTGAAATGACAATGCAGGTGTGATTCATGAATATGTATCAAAAGGGGGAACAGATCATTTCAAGTCATTTATGCACTGACAGGGGGTAGGGGGCTGACAATATCCATCCCACTTTCCTAATCTCATACTTTGCATTATGGGACATGTAGTTCATATTGAGTACTCAGTATCAGAGTTGAATGAAGTGTTATGTAACATTGGTCTGGAGAAGTGTGTATATGTCAGATACATATGGGGGCAGGTACTCGAGCCCTGTGTGCACCAATTGCGCCACAGTAGCATAACTTTGGTGGCGCAGCAGCGCTACGCCACCTCCATGCCGTGGGGTATCTTCAACATGACGCATCTGTGAAATGTGTCATATTGTAAGTCCCTGCACCGCAGTTGTGCATTCCTGCACAGGGGGGGCCTTCCAGCACACAAACACCTCCGAACAGTGGCAGGGTGAAATGTACAAAATTACACTCAGTCATTTTCATGGCCATGCTGCGTCACAACCCTGCGCCTGCTTGTAGGAGGCCTAAGAATTGATGCAGCATGTTAGGCATCGGCTCGCCGCTTGCCTTGCTGGAGCTGCATTGCGCTTGCGACCCAACTCCAGTCGTGCTTCACCTTTATGACAGCATATGCTTCACGCTTCTGTCTATACTTGGCCCACAGCGCACAGCTTTGTAAATGCGGCACATCCATGATGGCGCAAGGGATGTCTGCTGTGAGGCACAATTACTGGGGCATCCCTGCTGATATGCAGAGATGCAACTCTTATTGTAAATCTGACCCATGGTGCATGAATCTCCCATGACATCATCACTCACATTCTGGGCCCATCATTTGTTGGGGGAGTCAATTCTGTAGTGGTCATAGGCCTGAGTATGCAACCTTTTGTGATTTGGTGACCCATCCTTATGAGGTCCAGGTATGTCTGTCAGGACATGTATTGTTTGTCATCAGCGTGAATAGTTTGTTTAAGGGATGTCCACTACGCTGCTTGCTGACATGGGCACGTGACCTGAGGCACAATCCACCTTTTGACTTCTGTCAGCAGCTGTGATTTGCATGCAGTTAGTGTGGTTTGCAAAGTCGTCTCAGGGTGGCATTTATGGACACTGTTGTGTCTGTCCACATTTCATCATTGACAACAGACAGCAAACCACATGTTGTCCGTGACACTACAGGTTGCTCATGCAAAATACGTGGCAACGAGCTGATCACGGACTTGCATGCCCTGACGTCGGTCATGTGCAATAGCCCGGTCTCCCACATTCAGAGCTAGTCGAGGTTCGAGAGGCATGTGTAAGCCATGCATTAGAGCAATGTTGTGCAAAACACAACAGGCTAGTATGAACTTGCACACGACTACTGGGGAGTACAGAAGCACACCCCCTGTACGGTCGAGACATCTGAATCGCGACTTCAACAGACCAAAAGTGCGCTCGATGATGGCTCGAGTACGTATGTGTGCCCTATTGTACCTACGCTGAGGTACAGTGTTAGCACGCCTGTAAGGGGTGAGAAGATGTGGAGAGAGTGCATACCCAGCGTCGCCTGAGGGGGGAAGAAAGGGCAGTTGTTAACATTTCACTCTTTGACTTTCACAGGACATGATCTATACGTTCATACATGCAGTGTCTGTTGGGCCATGTATCTTATTGTACAATCATTACTATTGGGGGGCATTCAGAAATTTTAATGACGCATATCACTCATTTTCAGTGCTTGGTACTTACCCAGTAGCCACATGTTACCAAATTCTCCAGCAGCCATACGCCGAGCAAGAGGTGACATGCGGAATATGAAGCGGTCATGTGTACTGCCTGGGAACACTGCATGCACATTGATGAACCTTCCACTGGCATCACAGACTGTTTGAACATTGATGGAATACCATCTGTGTCTGTTGCAGAAGATGTGTGCAATGTGGCGGGGTGACTGAAGGGCCACATGGGTGCAATCAATTGCACCCAGCATACGTGGGAATTGTGCAAGGAGATAAAAATGTCTTGCTGCCCTTTGTCTCATGGCCAAAGTATATGGCATTTTGATGTAGTTGGGGGCTCTATCAGTGATGCATCTCAGTACCTGATGCAGGCACCGCGACTGGCTCGCCTGGGAAATGCCCACATGGTCACTGGTGACCCTTTGGAAGGACCCAGTAGCAAAGAAGTGGAGGGCAGAAAGGATCTTGAGGTATGCTGGTATTGCATGTGAGCAGCAGGTCACAGAGTCAAGTCCTGCTCCCACTCACATACCATTTCCAAGATGAATTCAGGTGGGAAACGGTACCTGGCCCTTACATCCTGGCTGGACATTCCAAATATGTTGACCCTCTGCCTGTAGATCCTCTCTGCTCTCCTCCTCAAGTAGTTTTACTGCATGGCATGGGGTAGTGCTACAAACACGTTCAGTGACATCCTGAAAAGGGATTGTTTGTGTCTGCTCTGCATTCATACATGCTGCAGGGCTGGTATTGGCTGCTGTGTGTCCGCTGATCCATGTTGGGGGATGGGTGGACCGTGGCCAGGTGTTTCCCCTTGGCTAACATGACCAACGGCCAGCAATCGTAATTTACGGCTCGTAATCGTAATTTACGGCCCGTAATCGTAATTTACGGCAAAGTGCCGTGAATTACGATTACGGGCCGTAAATTACTCCCCGGCGGCGGACGTAAAGTTAGTAGTCGTAAGTCTATTCTGTGAATCCCGAAAGTAGTAAGTTCATTCTGTGAATCCCAAAAGTAGTAAGTTCATTCTGTGAATACCAAATAGTAGAAAGTGCATTCTGTGAATACCAAATAGTAGTAAGTTTAGGATTTTGTCTTAAGTTCATTCTGTGAATCGGGCCCTCAGTGAGGAGGTTAGTTCTCACGGCCGCAACGGGGAGCTCTAGGCCCAATGCCCTGGCTGCCCGCATCGACACTACACTGTCGGCAGCCCCCTCCTCCGTAGCCACGGTTGGAGGAGAGACAAAGCCAGTGTCTGGCGAAGTGTCCAGTCCACTGGCATCCCCAAGCTCATATGTCCAGTCCTGTTGAGACTGGCACTCCTGATCCAGAGGGTCCACAGACCCCTCCCAATCTCCCTCGTCACCCCTAAAAAGTCTTTGTTCCCTTTGGGCAGTAGGGCTCTGAGCCTGGTCTGAACCAGTTCTGGGTGTTCCTTGAGCACTTTGTTTTCCTGGCTTCTCCTTTCCTTTCAGAGTGAGGGGCAGGGTCGTCAGCCGCCCAGCAGGAGGTGGAGCCAGCATTGTGGAAGGCAGGCACAGCCCTATTCAGGCCCAGGTGCTATCTCCTCCCACCACTCAAGTTGCAAATGCAGTCATTCAGCCTAGGGCTGACTCAGCCAGCCTCCTGGGGAATCCTCAGCCCCTGTCACTCCCAAACCAGACAGTCAATCCACAAATAGGCCAAGGCACACAGAAAGGTCAGACAGGAGAACAGCAACTTTCTAAAAGTGCTATTCTCAAACACAGGAGTTAAAAACCACCTTTCCTAATAGATGTGTTATTAAATTCTGAGTTCAGGGATACCAGACGTTTATGTCCTATCTTGCTCCTATGAGAAGATATGCTGATAGCCACTGTAGCCAACATCCCCCACGATACCCTATGGAGGAAGATAGCCTTGCAGCAGTGAAAAACGAAAATGGCTGTAATTCACTACCAGAGCAAGTCACCTGCACAAGTACATGCTCTACCTTTCACATACACTGCACTCTGCCCAAGGGGATACTTTGAGCCTTCCATAGGGGTGACCAATGTGCACAGAAAGGGAAGGGTTAGGCCTGGTCAGTGGGGACTTTGACCAGGAGGACATGGCAGTTCACAGACTGCACACAGGCACTGCGGTGGCAGGCCTGAGACACCAATTTAGGGCTACTCCTGTGCGTGGCACAATCAGTGCTGCAGGCCCACTAGTAGCATTTGACATCACCAGCCCTGGCACAACTAGGTGCACTTTACTAGGGACTTCTTGGTGATACAAATATGCCAATCACGTATATCCAATCACAATAACAATTTACACAGGGAGCACTTACACTCTGACACTGATTAGCAGTGGCAGAGTGTCCAAAGCATCTAAACCAGCAAAAACGAAATCCAGCACAGCATCAAAAATACAGTAGGTAGTGGCAAAAAGATAGGAGGAAACCACGCCAAGGATGCCAGGTCTAACACGTGTCCCCTTCAGCTGAAAGTGGGGAAAACTATCCACCCTCTTGGGAGTTCTCTTCACTAAGGTGGAAAAATCTGGACAGACCATCAGCGTTGGCGTGTTCTGTACCAGGGCGGTGTTCCACCGTAAAGTCCATTCCCTGTAGGGAGATGGACCACCTCAACAGTTTTGGGTTCTCCCTCCTCATCTGCATTAACCATCTGAGGGGCCTGATGTCAGTCTGAACACGGAAGTGAATCCCAAACAAGTAGGGCCTCAGCTTCTTCAGAGCCCAGACCACAGCAAAAGCTTCCCTTTCAATTGCACTCCACCTCTGTTCCCTGGGGAGTAGCCTCCTACTAATGAAAGCCACAGGCTGGTCCCAGCCCTCGTCATTGATCTGTGAGTATTGCTCCCACACCATGCTCTGAAGCGTCTGTCTGCACTATGAACTCACTGGAGAAGTCGGGCGCCTTGAGCACCGGTGCTGTGCACATGGCAGTCTTCAGGGCATCAAAAGAAGTCTGGCAAGCTTCGGTCCAATTCACTTTCTTGGGCTGCCTTTTGGAGGTCAGCTCTGTCAAGGGGGCAACGATGGTGCCATACCCCTTGACAAACCGTCTGTAATACCCGGTGAGTCCGAAGAAGGCTCTCACACCCCTGTCTGGGTCTTGGAGGGCTTCCAAGCCAGAATGGTATCAATCTTTGCCGGTAGGGGCCCAACCTGGCCGCTCCCCACCTGGTGTCCCAAATACACCACAGATCCCTGCCCTATCTGGCCCTTGCTGGCCTTGATAGTGAGGCCTGCCCTTTGCAGAGCCTTCAACACTTCACAGAGGTGTTGCAAGTGTTCTTCCCACGTGGAGCTGAACACAGCAATGTCATCCAGGTATGCGGCGCTGAATCCCTCAAGCCTGGTCAGTACCTGGTTAACCAGTCTCTGGAAGGTGGCAGGGGCATTCTTCAACCCAAAGGGCATGACTCGGAACTGGAAGTGCCCCTCTGGCGTTGAGAATGCAGACCTCTCTTTGGCCCCATCAGTTAAGGCAATCTGCTAGTACCCAAAAGTCAAATCAAAAGTACTGAGGTACTGGGCAGCTCCCAACCGATCCACGAGCTCATCAGCTCTGGGGATGGGGTGCGCGTCAGTCTTCGTGACCGCATTGAGCCCACGGTAGTCCACACAAAACCTGAGTTCTGGAGGGGCACCGGGCGCAGCAGCTTTTGGTACCAGGGCCACTGGGCTAGCCTAGGGGCTGCTGGAGGGCTCAATCACCCCTAGCACCAACATCTTGGAAACCTCTTCCTTGATGCTGGCCCTGACCTTGTCAGCTACCCTGTAAAATTTCTGTTTCACAGGCAGACTATCTCCGGTGTCCACATCATGGACGCACCAATTGGTGACACCTGGGGTCAGGGAGAACAGAGAGGAAAACTGACCCAACACCTGGCGACAGTCCCTTTGCTGTTCTGGGGTCAGGGTGGGTGAGAGGACCACACCATCCACTGACCCGTCTTGCTCCTTAGCTGTCAGGAGGTCAGGGAGAGGATCACTATCCTCCTCCCCTCCTGCATCTGTAGCCATGCGCATTGTCACTTCAGACCTCTCAAAGTGTGGTTTGAGGCAGTTCACATGCAAGACTCTCAGGGGCTGCCTGGGAGTCTTCAAGTTAACCAGGTAGGTTACGTCGCTCTTGCGTTCCACCAACTCATATGGCCCAGTCCACTTGTCTTGGAGCGCACAGGGCTCCACTGGCACCATCATCCACACTTTCTGCCCAGGTTGAAATTTGACCAGAGTGGTATTCTGGTTGTACCATCTTTTCATTTCTCCCTCGCTAGCTTCCAGGTTCTCCTGAGCGAGCTTTCTGAAGCGATGTGTCTGGTTGCAGAGGGCAAGCACATAGCTGAACACATCCTGGGGGGGTTTTCCCACGGGATTTCTCCCATCCCTCCTTCACCAGTGTGAGAGGTCCTCTAACAGGTTGGCCATACAGGAGTTCAAAGGGACTGAACCCTAAGGACTTCTGAGGCACTTCCCTGTGGGCAAACAACAGGCATGAAAAATAGACGTCCCACTTCCATCTCATGGGCTCCGCTAGGCCCATAATCATACCTTTTAGGGTGCGGTTGAACCTTTCAACCAACCCATTTCCTTGAGGGTGGTAAGGAGTGGTGAACTTATAAGTTACCCCACACTCCTCCCACAGAGACTTCATGTACCTAGAGATGAAGTTGGTACCGCGGTCAGGGACCACCTCTCTGGGGAACCCCACCAATGCACGGCCCACCACGGGTGCTGTGATTGTCCTGAGAGGGACTACTTCTGGGTACCGGGTGGCATGGTCCACCAAGACCAGGATGAACATGTTGCCTAAGGCTGTCTTGGGGTCCAGGGGCCCCACGATATCGATGCCCACCCACTCGAAAGGGGTGCTCACCACAGGAAAGGGTTGGAGGGGTGCCTTGCACTTTACTCCAGTCTTACCACTGGCCTGACATGTATGGTAAGACCTGCAAAAGGAACCAACGTGCTTCTTCATCTGGGGCCAGTAGAAGTGGGCAACAAGCCTGTGGTAGGACTAGTCTTGCCCCAGATGTCCTGCGAGAGGCACGTCATGAGCATGACCCATTAGGAAGTTCCTGAAGCGCGCGGGTACCACCAGCACACGGGCTGCACCAGGCTCAGCAAACTTAGGCTCGCTATATAAAAAGTCATCTTCCCAGTAGATGTAGTGATCTTTGGACCCTAGGCCTGCTGCCTGGTCCACGGCCTGTTGCCGCATACCAGCGAGAGAAGGGCATTCTTTCTGCTCCTTGCAGAATTCCTCCCTGGAGGGCCCACCTTCTTGCTGCCAATGGGTCAGCTCAGGTAGGTCGCCCAGTTCGGCCACCTGTTCCCCTGTAGGTTCCAGGGCATCCCCCTCAGGTTCTGCTCCCTCCTAGACCGTGGGATCGGCTGGGGCTGGTTTCCCGTGCCCTCTGCCTCTGCCTCTTCCTCGCTTGGCAGGTCTCTGGACCACTGTTTCAGGTTCCAATTCTGCTGAATCACCCCTACTGGCTGCCATAGCACGTGTGGTCACACAGATCCACGCAGGCACACCCAATATCTCCAAAAGAGTTCTGTGTTCTACATCCTTCCATGGCGAACTCTCCAGGTCACTACCTAGCAGACAGACTACAGGCAATGCATCACTGACAGCAACTTCCAAGAAACTCCCTCCCCCCATTCAAAGGGAACACATGCCAACTTGCAGAGGCGCACTGAGCTTTCAGCTGCCACTACAGAGCTGAGTACATCAGGGATGACCTGCTCTTCAGACACGCACTGACACCTCACAGATGTCACGCTGCTCCTGTGTCTCTCAGA
This sequence comes from Lissotriton helveticus, assembly GCF_964261635.1. NCBI lineage: Eukaryota > Metazoa > Chordata > Amphibia > Caudata > Salamandridae > Lissotriton > Lissotriton helveticus. The sequence goes on along the minus strand of NC_136072.1, from coordinate 648,292,773 downwards.
GCCTCTATCTCACTCCAATTGATGGTGACCTTCTGCCCATATTTCTTAGTGTTAAGGGGCAGTAAGGTTTCCTGGACAATCTCTTGGTGTCCTAAAGAGACAAGGGACATAACTGCTAAACCCTCCTCCCCACTGGAAATCAAATAACCGCCCAAAGCTACACTTGCTAACCCTGGGGCTGGAGCACCAGTGGGTGCTGGATTCTTTTTGGGACATTTAGGAGCCATGTGTCCCACCTTGTTGCAGTGATAGCAGGTAGGCAGAGCCCTGTTGTCTCTGTTAGCTCTATTGTCCCGCCTGCCCCTAGAGGGCCATGGCTGTCTAGGTCTGGGGGGGGGTTGGGATTCCTTTCCCTGGGAACTATTTTGGGGCCCTTACGAGAACTCCTTTTGATTGCCCTTGTTCCCCCACTCCTCTGCTGGGGACCCTGCCCACCTTTGGCTGTGGTACCCACAATTCCTTTGTGGACCCTGGTACTGGTCCAGTGGTCCGCCTCCTTAGCAAGCTCAATGGGTTCTGTCAGGTTGCTGTCTAAAAGATGCTGGCACAGCTCTGGAACACAAAGACTACTCAAGTGCTCCCAACTGATTAAATGCAACAACCCCTTAAAATCAGTTACTTTACTGCCCTTCAACCAACCTTCCAGTGCACGGGAGTACAAATTCACACACTCCATCCAAGTCTCAGACTCTCTCTTCTCAGAGTTTCTAAACTGCAGTCTATACTGCTCTGGAGTAAGGCCATACCTGAGACATAAGACCTCCTTCATATTGGGGTAGGTCATGGCACCTGCCATCTCAAAGGGCTCTAGAGCACTCCTCCCAGAAGCCTCAAAATGTTTCCACAGGCCCGCCCCCCCAATGCTGTTCAGGCACACCATTCATTCTCAATACAATCTCATAAATATCCTCTCTCCTATGGTAATTCTGTACCAGATCCTTGGGAATATATACTTTACCCCCCTGCACTGGCTGTGAGCTGCCACCATTTGAACTGGCATCCACCTCCTTGGCTTTAAGATCCAGTTCTCTCATGCTCAACTCATGAGCCAGAAGCAATTTCTTTTCCTGCCTTTTCTCTCTCTTTATCCATTTCCAATTGCTTCATTTGTATCTTCATGAATTCCAAGTCATATTCTCTCACTCTTTGGTTCTCCTCTAACTCTTCTTGAGTGAAAGGCCTACTGGAATGGTTGCTGCCAGGCCTTGAGCCTACTCTGCTCACTGGCAAATCTGTGATTTGAAAACCATTCCCCGCACTTGCATCATTTCCCTCTTGAGCCTCCCAATGTGCCTTCAAGATTCTCTGCAACTCCTCTTTCCTGAGGGTGCCCTTTGCGGGGCAGCCAAACTCTTGGTAGAATTTCCTAAGAACTTTTGCTTTGTAGGAATGCAAATCTTCAATGACACATTCTACTTCCAATTCTGCTTCCACACAGACTGCCTTCCTATTCACAGACATGATGCTTAGAAGAGTTACTCAAAAATAGAACCAAAAATCAAAAATGTAGTATGCGGTGGCGTAGTGGTCTGCACTCACTAGTGATGTACACCAATCACTGTGGGTCTAGTACAAATAAAAGTTCAATTTCTCACCGCTGACCAACAATGTTAGAACTGGGGGTCTCTAGTTGGCAGAAGTAGGTACCACTGTCCAAATAGGGACCCGTGCTTCTAGTCAGGGTAAGGAGGAAACCTCTGAGATAACTCCTGCTCACCCCCTTGGTAGCTTGGCATGAACAGTCAAGGCTTATCAAAGGCAATGTGTAAAGTATTTGTACCAACACTCACAGTAACACAGTGAAAACACCACAAACTGACTCCACAACAGTTTAGAAAAATAAAGGTATTTAATCTAAACTACACAAGACCAAAATGACAAAAATCCAACATACACAGTTCAAGTATATGGTTTCAAAAGAGTTCTTAAGGTTGCGATAAAATAATCCACAGATGCGTGAAAAGTTCACAGTTGCATCACGTTTAGCCAACAGTACCTTTAGTTGCGACAAAGTTCCAAAAGCAGAAGCTGGTGCGGTGGAAAACAAGCGATGCGTTGCTCCTGAGACCCTGGGGAGGCGTTTGCGACAGCCCCGCTGCAGCAGCGGGCGTGTTGCGACGGATCCGGTCTGTATGGGGAGGAAGGCCACTTGTATGGATTCCGGTGCGTAGGTCCGTAGGAAGTTAGTTCTCGCAAAGGCACGATGCGATGATGTCGTAGGGGCTGCGGCGATTTTCAGGGCGACTATGCGCGATCCAGCGGTGATCCTCTCTCTCGCAGCTCCTCAATGCGAAGGCTCTGCGACGATGCTCGCAGTGACGTGATGTGATCCGCAAGCCAGCGGTGCGGCGATCACCCGCAGCGATGACAGGCTCTGCGACGAAGCTCGCAGCGATGATGATCTTCCCACAATCGAAGGATGCGTCGTCTTACGCAGCAGCAACAGGCCCTGCGACTATGTCGACTTCCGTAGCGGCGGGAATTTCCTCGCATTGTCGGGGATGCGCTCCGCAGAGAGCGATGCGATAACTTTTCAGTTGCAAAAGTCTCTCAATCTTAGTTTCCAGCTTCCCAGCACAGGTACAACTTCCAGAGGCACCATAACTGGCCCAAGCACCCTAGGAAGGACAGAACTATCTCAGCAGAGTTCAGGGAAGCTGGGGTTGAAGTCCTTTTATTCCTGGGACTTCAAAAACAGGGAGCCAGCTCTTCTCAGGCCCTTGGAGATTCCTTCAAGACAGGGGACACAGCACAACAGCAAAGTCCTTCCCCTCTCCTTGGCAGCAAAGCAACAGCAGGTCAGTCCAGCAGAGCAACAGCAGGACAGTCTTCCTTCTTCAGTTTCAGCTTTCTCCTTGGCAGAGGTTCCTTCTTGATTCCAGGATGATCTAATTTTCTGTTGTCAGGGGTCCTGTACTTATACCCCTAAAAGTCTTTGTTCCCTTTGTGCAGGAGGGCTCTGAGCCCGGTCTGAACCAGTTCTGGGTGTTCCTTGAGCACTTTTTTTCCTGGCTTCTCCTTTCCTTTCAGAGTGAGGGGCAGGGTCTTCAGCCGCCCAGGAGGAGGTGGAGCTAGCATTTTGGAAGGCAGGCACAGCCCTATTCAGGCCCAGGTGCTATCTCCTCCCACCACTCAAGTTGCAAATGCAGTCATTCAGCCTAGGGCTGCCTCAGCCAGCCTCCTGGGGAATCCCCAGCCCCTGTCACTCCCAAACCAGATAGTCAATCCACAAACAGGCCAAGGCACACAAAGGTCAGACAAGAGAACAGCAACTTTCTAAAAGTGCTATTCTCAAACACAGGAGTTAAAAACCACCTTTCCTAAAAGATGCGTTATTAAATTCTGAGTTCAGGGATACCAGACTTTTATGTCCTATCTTGCTCCTATGGGAAGATATGCTGGTAGCCACTGTAGCCAGCATCCCCCATGATAGCCTATGGAGCAAGATAGCCTTGCAGCAGTGAAAAACGAAAATGGCTGTAATTCACTACTAGAGCATGTCACGTGCACAAGTACATGTTCTACCTTTGCAAAAACAACAGTTGATGGACAGAATGCAGAACAATGTCATACATTCACCCCAGTACAGAGATCTGGGCCTAAATCCATCGTTTTTTTGCACTCCACACCACCTCAGTTCAGACATGGCCATATGCAAATCAGCCTTGACCCTGCAACAGTCAAGCCCGAACTGCCAAGCCAGGTCTTTCCTGGACCGGAATCAAGCATCCTAGGACCGGTTTCTGGCTATCAGCTGTCTTCAGCCAGGATAGGATATAATAGCTTGCAATTGCATGTTCTACCTTTCACATACACTGCACCCTGCCCAAGGGGGTACCTTGAGCCTTCCATAGGGGTGACCAATGTGCACAGAAAGGGAAGGGTTAGGCCTGGTCAGTGGGGACACTGACCAGGAGGACATGGCAGTTCACAGACTGCACACAGGCACTGCGGTGGCAAGCCTGAGACACCATTTTAGGGCTACTCCTGTGGCTGTCCAGTGCTGCAGGCCCACTAGTAGCATTTGACATCACAAGCCCTGGCAAACTCATTGCACTTTACTAGGGACTTCTTGGTGATACAAATATGCCAATCATGTATATCCAATCACAATAACAATTTACACAGGGAGCACTTACACTCTGACACTGATCAGCAGTGGCAGAGTGTCCAAAGCATCTAAACCAGCAAAAACGAAATCCAGCACAGCTTCAAAAATACAGGAGGTAGAGGCAAAAAGATAGGGGGAAACCACGCCAAGGATGCCAGGTCTAACAGTAAGGCTCTGTTTTCCGTTTTTACTTATTTTTACAGATAAATACAGACAGAAAACATTTATTTTCTTGTCTGTATTTATTTTTAATCCCTTGACCGCGGCGGAAATTTTGTAGCGGTGCTGTGGAAATAATGAGTGGGTGGGGTTCGGTCGGCCCCCGGCGCACGCAAGGAGTTAAATGTGGATACAAACGGAAATTGGGTTGCTTTTTGAGTAATTCTAAATACTGTCTGTCATGACTGCGAGGCCAATAGCAGTGTGGATTGATAGTTAAGGAGGTTTGAAAAGAAAGGGATTTTTGTAAAGAGGCTTTAACAGCAGTAGATATGCACAAGGTTGATACTGAAATTTGCATATTTTCTTATAAGTACATTGATTTATCTTCTGCAGGTGTTTACAGAATTGAAACCTAGTAAGCATTCAAACATGAGTGCGTATTTACCGGTTGAATAAATGTGGAAATTACTAATTTTAGCTTTATTTTTCCACAATACCCAAAATAAATATGGATAAATACAGATAAAATTAACAAAAAGTAAATATGGATGAATACAGACGGAAATGTCAAAAAAATAAATACCATAAAACTGGGAGCCCTAATTAGAAGTGACATTTCAACTACTTTGAGTGGCACTTTCTTGCGAGCAAATATCAAGCAATGAAGACAAGGGAAACATATAAATATCCGAAATTACACCCATTTCCGTAACGAGAAACTTTAAGAAGATCTTACAACTGCTGCAAAGCACCAGAAATAGAAGGGCACTAACCTAGTGCACCTGTAACCTGATCGTACTGTTACAAATGCGTAACCATGATATAGACTGGCAGACAGTGACTGCAAACAATGCAGAGGAGCTGCAAATGTACTTATCGTACATGCTTAATGATGACATTCGGCGCCCCTCTAAAAGTAATGAACAAGTTACTTGCCTTCAAAAACGCATTACCTGGTAGAGACAATATCTACCTGGAGATTCCTTACCTTTATATTTCCCAGGTGTCAGGCTGGATCCAGTAACTTTTGCATAGGCAGTACCCATTTGGCTCCACATGACGTCATTGGTATCATTAGGGTTGATTATGACGTTGTGTGCCGCCCAGGCATGCGGACAGACAAATTACTTACTTTCAGTAATGCCTTATCTGGTAGAGACATGATCTAGCTGCACATTCCTCGACTTAGAACTTCCAGGCGTCAGGCTGGATCCAGAAGATTTTGATATCAGCATCCCTGTGAGACGATAGGTGATCATGTCTCTACCAGATAAGGCGTTACCGAAGGTAAGTAACTTATCCATCTGATACAGAGAGACATCAAGTAGCAGATTTCTTATCTTGGAACAGATACCCAAGCAATTCCTTCCACGGAGGAGGGCGGCAGAAAAGTTTTAGACAAGAAAGTCTTGTAGGACCGAACGGCTGAAAAGGCCTTCCCTATGGACCTACAAGTACTTACTTTGGACCTGATTATCCAGGCAGTAATGTATGGCAAACATGTGCAAGGGCGCCAAGTAGTCGCCTGGCAGATGTTGAGAATTGGAACACCACGCTGAAGAGCCGTGGTAGCTGCCTTAACCCTGGTTAAATGGGCTCTAAGAACTTCAGGAGGCTGTTTCTTTGCCAAAGTGTAGCAGATTTGTATACGATGGATAACCTAACGTGAGAAGGTCCTCTTTTGCACAGCACGTCCCTTATTTGCTCCAATGTACCCAACAAAGAGTTGGTCGTCCACCTGGAACTCTTTAGTGCGATCAATGTAGAACGATAGCGCTCTTTTTGGGTCCAGACAGTGGAGTCGCTCTTTTTCCTTAGAAGGATGCGGAGGAACATAGAAGGTGGGCAAGGTGACAGATTGCCCTAGGTGGAATGGTGTTAAAACCTTAGGCAAAAAAGAAGCCCTTGTTCTTTAGCACTACTTTGTCTGGAAAGACGGTCAGGTATAGAGGCTGAGAAGATAGAGCCTGCAATTCACTTACCTTCCTGGCCGAAGTTGTTGCCACTAAGAATACAGTTTTGATAGAAAGCAGCTGGATGGGGTAATATTGTGCAGGGGCTCGAAAGGCGCACACATTAAATAAGTGAGAGACAAGTTAAGGTCCTACTGGGGCATAATAAAAGGAGAAGGGTGAAACAAAAGAGTAAGCCCCTTCAAGAATAAATGTACAAAAGGAGATTTAGAAAGTGAAGGTTGGTCTGGCAACCGTAAGAAAGCACAAAGAGCCGGAAGGTAACCCTTCCCAGTGCCGAGATCAGAGCCCTGCTGGGCCAGAGAGAATAAAAAGAAGAATGTCAGAAAGGGAGGCAGAGGGTCAACAGACCGTTCTGTACAATATTCACACATTTTTGCCATCGGCAGGCATATATGGACTTGGTGGAGGGACGCCAGGCTGCCAAAATAACTTCACAGACTTCAGGAGGGAGGTCAAAAGATGCCAACTATTTCCCTTCAATCTCCACGGAAGGAGGCAGACAGTGGACATTTTCTGGTGGAGGACCCTCCCCTGCTGCTGCGACAGCTGATCCTCCCGAAGTGGCAGCCTGATCAGAGAATCAATGCTAAAATGCAAAAGCTTGGGATACCAAACCCTCTGTGCCGAGTACAGAGCCACAAGATTGACTTCGGGCCGGTCCCACCTGATCTTCTTGAGCACTCTGGACAGGGTGGTATGGGGAGAAAGGCATACAAGAGGCCTGTGCTCCACTCGAGACGAAAAGTGTTGCAGAGCAAGAGCCACCTTGGAAATGCCAATGCGCAAGACTGCTGACATTGCACGTTCTCTTTAGAGGCAAACAGATCTAACCAGGGCTCTCCCCACTGTTGAAAGTGACCATGAGCCACAACTGGATGGACACATCACTAGTGATCCGCTAGGCACTGACCTAGCAAATGTCCTTAATTTCCACCCCCGCAAAGAGGGCTGTTGAAGATGCCACAGATCTTGTGGAATGTGCCTGGATCCTGCCAGTCAGAGGTTTTCCTGCCGCAGTGTAGCAATGCAGAATGGCACTTGTGATCCATCTTGAAATACTCTGTTTGGATAGCGGGAGGCCTTTGTTTGGACCCCCAAAGGCAACAAACAACTGAGAGGATTTCCGAAAACCCTTAGGCCGTTCCAAATAGAATTTTAAGCATCGTTGCACATCCAGCACATGCAGTGTTTTTTCCGCTGGTGTAGCTGGTTGAGGAAAGAACGTCTTCAGAATAACAGGCTCGTTCAAGTGGAAGTCAGAGGGTACCTTAGGCATAAACCTCGGGTTAGTTCTTAGGATCACAGTGTTTCTTTTAAATTGTAGGAAAGGCTCCTGGATAGTAAAGGCCTGCAACTCTCCAACACGTCTAGCCGACGTGAGAGCGAGGAGGAGAGCCAATTTCCATGAAAGGTACTTCATGTCAGAACGATGAATTGGTTCGAATGGGCCTTTCATAAGATGAGAAAGGACTAGATTTAGATGCCAAGTAGGAGGCGGAGGCCTCACTGGTGGATAGACTCTGAACAAGCCCTTCAGAAACTGCTTCAAAATCCTGGACGACCATAAGGAAGGCCCAGACCCAGACCTTCTGTATCTTGAAATGGCCGCTAAATGGACCTTAATGGATGAATGGGCTAGTCCTGACTTAGTCAGGGACAGCAGATAATGTAGTAGCTGATGAGGCTTGGAAGCAAAGGGGTCAATCTTTTCTCTCCTACACCAGCAACAAAATCTTTTCCACTTAAGACGGTAAGTCCTGTTCGTTGAAGGGGCCCTTGCTTGGGAGAGGACCTCCTTAATTTCGCTCGAGATGGGGAGATTCATAAACTATCGCTGCTCAGGAGCCATGCAGTCAGGTGTAATGACTCCGGATCTGGGTGCCAAACTTGTCCTTCGGACATTATGAGGAGATCTGGTATAACCTTCAGAGGAAGAGGAGGAGTTAGCGACAACAGATGGAGTTCCGTGTACCAGAACTGTCTCGGCCAAGCAGGGGCTATTAAGATCATTCTGCACGGCTCCACCTTGATCTTCCTGATGAGCCGTGGGATCAGAGGGATGGGGGGAAAAGCGTAGACAAATGTACCTTGACCAGGCTATCGAAAGTGCATTCCCCAGCAACCCCCAATGGTGAAATCCGCTTGCGTAAGACCGGCATTTCTTGTTGGTCGGTGTGGCAAAGAGATCCACCTCCAGTCTGCCCCACTGGCTGAAGACCTCTTCCAGAACTCGCTGGTTCGATTCCCACTCGTGGCTGACTGAGGATGGCCTGCTCAGTCTGTCAGCGTTGTCGTTCAGAACTCCTGGCACATGTTCCGCCTTTAGCGATATTCCCTGAAGGATCGCCCATTCCCAAATCTGTTGAGCCTCTTGTGACAATGGACGAGATCTGGTCCCTCCTTCCTTGTTCACATAGTGCATGGGCGTGGTGTTGTCCATCCTTATAAGCACTTGCGAATCTCCCAAGCGGGGAAGAAAGGTTTGCAGAGCCAGTTTTACTGCCCTTAGCTCCAAAAGATTGATGTGGAGTCGTTGTTCCTGAGGAGACCAATGACCGCTGACCTGCAGGTCTTGCATCACTGCTCCCTAACCCTCCAATGACGCATCCATTGTTACTACTTGAGGAGACGGGTCGTTTACGAAGGATAGACCTTGGGACAAGTTGTCTTGATTTGTCCATCGTAAGGCCGCTTCCCTCATCATTGGAGTGACAATCACCTTGTCCTCGAATGATCTGTGAAACTGCTTCCATTGGTTGTATAATTGCTCCTGCAGAGGACGCATTCTTAGTCTGCAATGAGGAATCTGGGGAATGCAAGATGAAATTACCCCCAGCAGAGATTTGTAACGGCGTACTGAAAGACACCTTTTTTCTTGTAAGTCCCGAGCCAAGGCCTGTAGCTTCTCCCTTCTTTCCAGAGTAGGAAAGGCTTTCAATACCTTTGAATCCAGGATGGCTCCCAGGAAACTAGCCTTTCTGGACGGGACCAGGGATGACTTTTCTTTCTTTAGAGTGAGTCCCAGATTCTGAAACAAATTTGTGCAAGCCTGAACAGCGTCCAGCACTGCTTTCCTGGACGGGGCCTTCAGCAACCAGTCGTCCAGGTAGGGGAAGACCTGAAAATGGTTCCTTCGCAGGAATGCTGCTACTGGCACCAGCACCTTTGTAAAAATCCTTGGGGCTGAGCGGAGTCCAAAGGGTAAAACCCTGAATTGAAAGTGGCTCTTGGCTACTGTGAATCGTAGAAACCTTCGGTGTTCTGGGTGAATCGGGACATGGAAGTACGCATCCTCGAGATCGAGCGTAGCCATGAAATCCCCCGGGTTGATAAGCCTCAAGATATCCTGGAGAGAGACCATCCTGAAGGACAGGGAGATAAGATAGATGTTGAGCTCCCTGAGATCTAAAATGGGGCGCCATTTCTCTAGCGTCTTCCTTACCAGGAAGAACCTAGAATAGAACCCTTGCCCCCTTTTATTGGAGGGGACCGGCTCTATTGCTCCCTTCCGAAGCATCTGTAGGACTTCGAGCCACAGGAGACGCAGGTGTTTCGATGGAATGGCTGCCGGGGGCTTGGGTGGAGGGACTTGCGTAAATTCCAATGTATGCCCTTGCCGAATGATGTTGAGAACCCAATGATCCGATGTTATCCTGGACCAGTTTTGAAGGTATTTGGTTACCCTGCCTCCAACTGATGATTTCTTGGAGGAGGGTCCAGTAGGAAGAGCCAGGAGGTCGCTATTGGCGCTTGGACGAATCTCATCCTCGTCCAGCCTGTTTTCCCTTATTGTAAGGCCTGGAGCAGTTGGAAGATTGGCCTTGTCTTTGCTGATAAGGCTGACGGTATTGCTGGGAACCTGAGCCTGCGGAAGAATAGCGCTGCTGCTGATAGGATCCCCTATAGTTATTGCCTCTGCCTCTTGAACCCTTAAAAGGAGACTTGCGGTATTGAAGGGTACCCAAGGATCTGGCAATTTCCGTATCCTTTTTTATTTCCTGCAGAGTGTCATTAATCACTTTCCCAAATAACGCCTCCCCATCAATGGGAAGATTCAGGACTTTGTTCTGAATCTCAGGTCGAAACCAAGTAGCTTTCAGCCAGCCCTGGCGACGGAGGACTGCCGCCCCAGCCAAGGAACGGAAAGCTGTTGTTGCAATGTCCATGGCACAGTCAATGATCTCCATTGACGTTGCTTCTTCCTCCTGCAAGATCTTTTTCGCCTCTGATGTTCACTCTGGAGACAGCTGGTCTAGGAACGGGGCAACATCACACCAAAGCTGGCGGTCGTATCTGCCCAAGATCGCTAGGGCATTGGCAGCTTGCACCAGCAGACTCGCCATTGATGAGAATCTTTTCCCCGCATTATCCAATCTCAGCCCTTCCTTGTCCAGAGGAGTTGTTAAGGGGGCAGAGGGGTTATGAGATTTCCTCTGCGCTGCCTGCGAAATAACCGAGTCCGGTTTGGGATGGCCCGTCAAGGCTGCCTGTCCATTGTCAGGTGCCCTGTATTTCTTATCCAGACGCGGTAGCACAGGGACCACCGTCGCTGGGTTTTTCATAGCCTTCAGGCCCTCCTTCCACAGATGATCTACAATAGGAATGGACCTTGTTGTTTTCCTGAAGGGTTCTTTGAAGTCATATAAGAAACAATCTGTAGCCACAGCAGGCATAGACAATTTTAACCTGCCAGCTGCTCTTTCCATCAGCTGATGGAAACCTCCAATGTCCGTTGGCGGGGAATCAACTGGATCCAGAACTGGAGAAGAGGGATCCGGAATGATATACTCATCCCATTCAGTGGTATGTACAGAGTCATGCTCCGAATGTTGATCCTCATCCGAGGAATCATCATGGGCATCTACCAGCGCGGAAGGATCCTGTTGAAAAGATGTCTGAGGCTGAGGGGATACCTGAGTAGGCAATCCAGGCATAGCTGTTGAGTCAGAAACCATGGCAGGCGTAGCCGGCGCTGCCGGAACCAGAATTGGTCTAATCGCCTTAGATTTGTAGTCCTGCAGCATCTTATGCAGGTCCTGAAGGAAAGAAGATGGTACCGTAACCATATCCTGCCCAGAATAATGTTCCGACTGGGCCACCTGATGATGTCCATCATCCTCTTGGTCATATCCCCCTTCAGAGTCCGTCTCTTGACATTTGACCAGAAGTTGAGAGGGACTATTGGCATAGCTATATGAGTCCTGGTCATCCTCCCCCGACTCCCCTTCCTCAAAGAGCAATGCTGGTGGTAAGGGGGTCACTCTCCTCGGAGATGTCATCTCCGGTGTAATTCTTGTCACTGAAATCGTAATTCTCTTTTCAGAGGACAATATCGTCGACGGTTCCGTCGTCGACGGTTGTACACACGTCGACAAGATTGGTGTTGTGGAAGTCGTCGACGACGTAACTGTCGATGATCCAGCTGTCGTCATAGTCAAATTCGTCGACGCCCTCGTCGACGAGACCGTCGTCGTCGTCACCATCATGGTCGTCGGTGACGCTGTAACTCTTGTTGTCGACGTCTTCGTCGTTGACGTCTTCGTCGTCTTCGTCGGCATACCTCCCGTCGACGCTGATGAACCTGCCGAATCACCCATCGACGAGCTCGTCGACGGAACCAATATCAATTTTGTCTTCAATTTCTTCGTCAACGGAAACTAAGTCGGCGACGCCTTTGTCGTCGAGGACTTAGAACTCCTCTCAGAAGACTGGGAAGAGGGTTTCTTGAAGGCTAAGTCAGTCTTCTCACCCTTGGAAGGCGTAGCTGGTCCTATCCTCTCCTTTTTACCTCGGTGAGGAGATTTGCTGGGACCCTGGCTCTCAGACTCACTGGGGGTCTTTTTTTAAGCCTTAGGAGGACGCTCCACAGAGGGAGAAGGGGAACCCCTACCCCTTTTCACTGACCTTCTTGAGGAAGATGCTGATGCTGTATCCTCACTGTCACTAGAGACCGTATCCTTCTTGGATTTCAGCTTCTGGAGCCAAGTCAGAAGCCTACCCTCACGGTCCCGGAGGGTCTTGGTCGAAAAGGTGCGACAGATTTTACAGTCCGCAGCCTTGTGGTCAGGATAGAGGCAATAGATGCAGTCCTTATGTTTATCCTCCACAAAAAGCCTTTTCTTGCCACAGGTGGAACATGGCTTGAAAAGGGCCTTCTTCTCCTTGTCAGACATCCTGGACAGCTGGTAACAATCCTGAAGTAAATCTGAAAAGAATCTGAAGAAAAAATCCTGAAGAAACTCCTTGAAGAGTAGAAGTTGAGCAGAGCTCAAAGGAGACTCCCGAAGCACAACGTGCGGTAGAAAATCTGAGGCTCTGAGGTTCCTTCAGAAGGGTTCTAAGGGGTGAGGCACTTCTGATTGGCTGATGCCTAAGTTTGGTCTCTTTTACAAAAAGAGGGTGATATGCTACAAAAGGGAATGAGGCCTAGGCCTTTTTCTTTCTCTTTTATACCTACTGCTATGGTATTTTTTTTACCGAGACTCCCATTCCGACGACGGGGAATGATACAAAAGCATGGGAATCTATGAAAGTTCCAATACTGGGGCAAGCAGGACTTATATAAGGGTGTGTCTATCACCGGAGAATCCAGTGGACCTCATTCAGACATGTCTATGAATGATAACACTGGAAACAAATGACTTGCCCAGGCAATCCATGGTATCCATGTATTGTCCGGACTAAAGAACCTCTAGGGATCGCCAGCAAGATCTTGCCGACCATGTCCCTAAGGGTATGCGTGTAGCGGCACAGCAGGCAAACTGTGTTCACAGATCGCAGTGCCAGACTTGTGGAATAAAACATGCATCTTCCAAACGTTTCTGGAAATGAACTTAAATTCACTTTATTCATCAAAACTTGTAAAATATGGGGATCTGGAGTAGGACTCTTGGTGAGAAAATGTGGATCACAAGAAGCCGGTCCACAAAAATCAGGGAAAAACAGGTTTTTCACCAAGTGACCGTCAGAGTACCTGTAAATGCATCATTAAATGGAAGTAGTGCCTCAGATGTAGTTGGTCCAGGCTGTTAAGGTTTGTCAATCCTTTTCTTTTGATCTCAATGGGGCAGCTATAATTCTAGTGCCTTGGCTTGACTTAAACTCCTATGGTCCAACTCCAATTTATGTAGGCCCCCGACTCAGTCTAGTAAAATAGAAGTTGCCATCTTCTAAATCTTAGCCAATGGATGTCACTATCTTTCCAGATTTATGTAGAATCATTGCCATGTCTACCATTTGACGCAGATGTCACCAGGCCTTATGCTTCTAAGAACTGTGAAAGTCATTTAAGTAATGACATAGATGTAAACCTGTTGCGACATTTGTCTAGGTCAAATGTCTACTTTTCACCATGTCACGGGCAAATAAGAACAGAGACATCCATATAGCCGAAATAGTGTGGTTTGAATTTACGTCTTTTTACGTTATATGTTCATAAGGAAACATCTGGGACGCACACCCTGATGCACAAAATCTATGTCAGACATTCTTAAACTTATGTCAGGAATTCCACTTTCTAATAGGATTCAGACTATAAGGGCTGTCACTTGATCACTTGTGAGGATAAGTCCTTTGCCCAGATCATTGCACAAGATTCTGCCAGAGACGGTCTCAACTACTCAAGCACACTGCACACTTTGCAAATGCTACATCTTGCCTGAAGCCGATAAAGCAAAGTGTGCAGGAAGACCGCAGCATGTGCGTGCCCTTTACAAGGAACAATGTCTTCACGCTTCCGCTAATAAAGACAAACTTTGGTGGCAACAAGGTATGCTTCCTTTCTCCCTAAGAAACTCTAGACTGCAATGTGCTCTGCTTTCCATGGTCTCTTAGTGTGGCGCATAGAAGTAGACAGTAGGTTGTTAGGTTCTAGGGGACATTTTAACCATGCTAGAAATTTTCATTTTATTCTCATTATTTATAACATGCCTTCTTGCTTTTTAATAATATTCTGTGTAGTTGTTTTGGAAGTACTAAGAAGTAGATTGTTCCTGCAATATACATTCTCTTTACTAAATATTGTTCATTCTCCTTAGCGTAGTGAGTGTGTGATACAGTGAATAACTAAATAGGTTTCTTACTGTTACCACGGTGCCTCTGATACCTCCCCAGGGATTGTTAGTAACCCAAAAGCAATACCTCTATTTTCAATAAAACACTGAGTAGTGTTTTACATGGCTACAATAACCTGCCTTTCACATTCATTGCTGGGGTGGGAAAGCACATCTTATAGAAGTAAGCCAGAGTTGCAGTTTATGCAACAGTCTGCCCCCCAAACCAACACTGCAAATGAGGTATCCTCTTCTGATGGTGACCCATTTGGCGAGTCAAGCTCTGTCTCAAGAGAGGTATCAAGCCTGCTAGTATTCTGTAAATCGACGTATTTAGCATCATCAGTATAATGATGGGGAAAGTAATCCTTCTCTGTCACCATCATCATTATTAACATCCTTGGGTGCACCCTGCTCTGGCACTGAATCAGAGTCAGAACTGAAAAGATAATGGAGTATCTGCTGTTATTTACTGCACAGAAGATGCACAGGGTTAGAGTCAGGCTACATGAAGACCAGTCACACTTTTATAATTTCATAGTGGAACAATGGCTGAGCCCGGGTCAGTGTTAGTTCAAGGTCCGACATTGATCTCGGCATCAGATCATCCTCCAGTGCTGTTGGCATTGCCACTGGGGTTGGAGTGGCAGGAAACGCAGTGAATCGTGGTACTGGACTGGAAGTCTGTGCTGGAGTCGGCATGGGTCCGATAATGGGCCCCAAGGGGACAGATGGTGCTGGGCAAGATTGCCGTGGAAGTAACCCAAGTGGAGGCCCTTCTGTTCTCTGGGGCCTGAAAGTGCACAAGAGGGCCTGATTTAGAGTTCGGGGCAGGATTTACTCAGTCAGGGTGAAAGGAGTAAAGTACTCTGTTGACCTGAAGAAGGACCCACCAGCCACATTTAGAGATGTGTGCTGGCCCAGCTGACATCTCTTGCATTGGCAGAAACCACCGTCATTGCAGTTCTTGTCAGTGCATTGACAGTTTGACGGACAGCTGTATCAACATGATGAAGTTGTACAGCAAACATTGAATTTTTAAAACATTTTCAAAAACAAAATTCCAAAGCGGGATTTCCTTTTTGAAAATAAAAACACGCTGACCCTCTTGCCACAGAAGATTTCTTCCATGGCATGGTGATCATTTACAAAATTTCCACTGCCCCTTACTGCCAGGTTTTACCTGTGGTTGACGGACAGTGAAAACTGGCCATTTGACCGCCCACTCTAAATCACACAGGCGATCAAAAGGCAACCACCGGATGGACCTTACGCTGGACGTGTAGGTCAGCCGTGGAGGAAGAGTAGGCTCCGCAGCTGACATCCTTCAGTTTGTCTAGTCTCTAAATGAAGAGGACCGAACTTCATTTTGGCAGAGAAGAGAGGGTACTCCATAGCCTTTGTGATAGAGTACCCTCTTGACTAAACTCTAAATCAGGCCTTTAGAGTCGCCTCCAGAGTCCAGACACCGAATCACCTCATTAAGGTCCATGACCAACATCTGTTTCCTGCAAACAGGTCATAACTTGAAACAGAGAAACCACTTTCAAAGTCATTCATGAGGCATAAGATTCTCATCTGTTTCTGTCTTCTGTCCTTGGGACATTTTTCCCGAATTCAGAGTTTACAAGGACCATGCGGTTCTGGAGAGTGGTGCCGTCTTATGCCACGCTTTCATCAAAACACAAGCACCACAGAAATACTCAAGCGTCTCACAGTCTGCCGCCTCGGAATTTAGGAAAAATTTCCCAAATGACAGAAGACCGAGACAGGTGAAAGCCGTAGGCCTCACGAATGTGCATGGTAGCATGCATAATCACGCAGGGGCCCATTCAACAAGCACTGACAAAGGCCCCAAACCCAAACGGGCCAAACAGGCTCTTAGCGGGGGCGAAATGTTGGCATAATTATAGAAGATTTGACTGAACAATTACATTCAGCTATAAACCTCAAAACGTTTTATCCAAACCCCACGTACCCTATGAATAAAGGAAATATTTGGGTATACCTTTAGGTATTTTTAACTATGAACCTCTCTTCTGGATCCCTGCTTATTGAGTTTGATTTATCTAAGAACTCAGGGCCCGATTCAGAGAACTATCTTAAGACAAATCCTAAACTTACTACCATTTTGGTCAGTGGTGTAACAAACCTTGAGGGGGCCCCCCTGCAAAGCACATGGAGGGGGGCCCCCCTCTCCCGGAGGCTCGGCCCACCACCTACAACTTTGTCCTACCACCCAGAAATGTAGGCAAGGAGGCAACAGCTAAAGGACAGACAGAGCCAAGAAGACAGGGGATGGAGCGGTCTTGAATGTGTTGTATTGTTAAATTTATAGAGGGCCTACCACCCGTATGTGGAGCACTGAAGCGCTTGCGTACATGAGTAGCAAGCTACAATATGTGTAGGGTGTGTGGTTGGAAGAGCATTGTATTTGTTTGACTCTATGTTGGAAGTGTTCCCATTCCATGTGGTGCATGAGGACCACTGACTGGGGTGCATGCAGCTTATTGTGCAATAGGATGTAGCATTTAGCAATGGCTTACGAGGTGGGAGATATGCACACTATTTTGTTTTTCATCTCCCTTTATGGTATTTATTTTGTTCAAATCCCACCTTGGTGATTACTACACAGTCGTCCAATCTGAAAATACTGTGCCTACTGTGTAAAGTTATTGGTCCTGAGTAGGCATAGATTAAAGAGTGCACAGTCAGTGATGCACCAGTGTGAGAATTGGTAAGAGGAGCGACTGCAGGGTGAGTGAAGTGACCATATGTAAGTGCAGAGTTGGACGAAAGAATGCATTGTTATTGATGGGCTTATTTGAGCGAGATTGCAGATTGAGCAGTGAGGGGGACAGGTGAGTGAAGTGTGACATGAGTGCAGGGTGAGTAGTGCGCTCATGTGACTGCAGGGTGAGGTACAGCGTGAACAGCCCAAGTCACAAGTGCACTGCGAGTGCAGAGTGATGACTAAGTGCAGGGTGAGCGGGTGAATGGTGTTACTGCATGGTGGTCAGTGTGAGTGCATTGTGATTGCTGTGAGTGCAGGTTCCGCGTAAAAGTGAAGGGCGCGAATGAGGAGTGAGATGTCTGAATGCAGGGTACATTCCCGGACACTTGACATAACTCATCATATGATTGACGGTGGCGTAGGGTTTCAGGTACTGTTATTCTGGCATTAATAGGGATCGAGGGTGTAGGAAATAATGTGGTAATCGTGCAACAAACTTCCAGTCTTATGAATGAGGGTGCCAGCTCATTATTTTAATGCCCCTACAGGACAAAAATAAGCATCACCTAAAACTGTATTTTCAGCACTTATTCGTGCATACTTCAAACAGCAAATATAAATAAAAAACACTTGTAATTGTGTTCTAGGGCTGCCTGAGTGATCCATGACTGATAATTAAAAGGGAACAAAAGTCACATTACAAATGAATACATACATTTTTATTTATAACACTATTTAGTGTCAAGATGAGGTCTTTCAGTGTCTTTAAACAACACATGGCTGGCATTTTTCTTTTGGCAACCATACTTTATATTCCTTTACATTAAATGCATTCTCACACTACATTAGTAAATGTAAATTTCAAATGTAAGGAATAGGCAGAGTGGGGGCCCAGAGGGTACTGGAACCAGAAAAAAACTACTCCTAGGTAACCAGTTTACAAAGTTATGTAAATATGCAAATGGTCTCTGGCCTCGAGGCAGTTGCCTTCAACCCCCTTGCTTCTGGGACTGGTACCTTTACACTAATCAACATCCTTTGATACTGTCAATCACCAGACACTACTACTGTGACTTGAGAAGCTGGACCTATAAATAAATGATCACCTCACCCCTCAGCGACAGATAAAACTTGGTATCTAAATCAATATGTACCTCAGCTGCTCACATCCTGCTCTTCGACATCCCACAAGTGTCACTCATTTCACCAGTCTTGTTCAACCTCTACCTTATCTGATCAGGTCAATCAACCTCACGTGCTACAAGTGTGCAGATGACATGTACATTATTCTAAAACTAGGAGGCCTTACATGCCTCAATAGTCAGATGTTCTGTCTCTAAGGCACTTTACAGTTCCAGAGAGACCTTCAAGGGGACGGCACACAGCAGCGGGGAAGGTACACAGTAGTGGGGAACGCACACAGTAGCGGGGAACGCACACAGTAGCTACAAGTGAAATTCTAATGATACAGCACTACTGTTGAAACTAACACCTCAACTCCTCGCATCTGCTAATTACAAAAAGACCACTGGCAAAGCTACATTCTCAGTACAGGTGGAAAACCTCCTTGCCAACAAAGATACGAAATCTACAAAAAATGTTGAGACTGTAACAAAGAGATTTAAAACCTTGTTGTTATCCAAAAAACGCTGATATGCTTTATAAGTACAATATTAACTCAATACCTTGTTTTAGTTGTATCTGTATTTTAATCACCAAACCTTTAACTTGGACAGTGGGCTTGATTACGCTGTGCAATTCGATCTGAGAAGTTGTTGTAGTCATTGGCAGATAGCACTACATGAGATGCATGAGTCTATGAGAATCCTTTTTAAAACAGCCTATTGTACAAATCAGGAATATGTAATAGATCTTTTTTTTTTTTACATTATGCGGCTTTTAACTGTTTTTAATTGTATCTAATTGTGTACAATGGGAATCTTTCTTTTTATGTATTTGCAAAGATTTTAACTAATCAAGCAAAATAAAATATTACCTTACAGTCCACCTTAATTTCAGGGAGGACGAAAAAACCTGTTTCTTCCAAAAGCTGAAAACCACAATATATGGGTCCCCTGACTTCAAAACTAATTAACAGAAGAGAACACTTCAGTCAAGCATTCCGGAAGTCACAGAAACACCACCATTAGATTGCACGAGGGGTGGCTGCTCACCGCGCAGGGTACAGGAGAATAGTGCTAAGGTAGCACTGGAGTCAACACAATTTGATTCTATCACTGTTGAGTGTAATGATTGCGGGCTGGATGCTAATTATACCCTCTCAGTAGTTCCAAAATGTCACAGGACCATAACCAGTGCACTGCCAGTTGCAGGCTAAATGGCAAGTATATGGATTGCACATGGTGATTAATCACTTGTAGTCCAGCTAAGTATTACCATAATAGATCGGAACTGCAATTAGACACTGTCTGGAAACCACCACCAATCCACCGGAACCAAACCACTCTATACCAAAGAGGACAAGCGCCTAATGCATCAAGAGATCTGCCATATGTGGCTGCCATCTTCGAAGACTTTAATATATTCCTTCCAACCAGAAGTTTACCATTCGCCGTGATCACTGGCTCATAGGACATGTACATTTATTTAGACATTTATTAAGCGCACAGCTACCCCCAACGGGGGTGTCCCGGCGCTGAGGAATGCAGCTCAGGGGCAATTAAACCAGGCAGCTCTCTTTCTTTGTTGTCTTTTCTTTCTCTTTACTAGACATACATGATTAAGAGTGCGGAAGACTTAATTGGTGTGCTCAACAGAGGATGTTGAAAGAAAAATGTTTCATCATTCTTCACATTGGACTTCTAGAGTATATTGTAGCTGTCAGCTATTTATAGCCACAGTCCTGTGCCTCACTTATCCTTTCTCTCATCACACGGCAAAGAGCTGCGACTTAAAACATGATAACAGCAATATTCTGGTTACACATAAACAACAAACATGCTGCCCACATAGGCTCACAGAAAGCACATCCTTCCAGCCAAGCACTCCCCTATGGTGTACTGAGCTACCCATCCGACAATGCAATAGGGCATCCTGCAGAAGGGCATGAAGCGCCATATAAATGCAGCTTTGATACAATGCAATACAACACACTGTCTATCCATGTGGCACAAAGTCCTTCCACCATTTATTTATATGCCTCAAGCTACATCTCCTCTGTCCTTGTGTGCAAGGTTTTCTCACTCTCCATTTGCCACACTGTGATAGGGATCCCTGTACGGCAGAAAGCAAAACGGTGACGCTTCTGGTGGTGGTGAGCTACCAAACACGCCCCCAGTCAGATGTGAGCATCCTGATATTTTAATCTTAATTGGCTTTGTGTACTTTTTGCTGCATATTTACGGTGTTGTGTAATAGTTTTTATAATAAAAATTGATGGTGGATAAGGCCGCACTTTAATAAAGCACCGTGCGCTCACCTCACATCCAAAGAAATCCTGGACCATATCATGCAGTGGATGCTTCCATTTGGTCCCACTGTGCCTCGTTAGGCTAGGGACGTGGAGGGCGAGATAGAAAACGGCAGCGACACCCTGAACGAGCACGGCTACGGGCCACCACCACCCACGCACAGCTCCTGCCTCGGACAGACTTACCTGAAGCCTAGCCTGCAGCTTCAGAGCGGGCAACAGAAATAAAGTATGCCCGGTGGCTGCAGCCGCCGCATGGTGAAAGGCGGTCTTTCTCAAGACAGTCTCTGGCGTGGCTGGGTCCTGGAATGCCTCTCACCTCACTGGTTTCTCACCCTGAAGACTGCACAGAGCAGAGACAACTGCGGGCCGCGCATTCAACCCAGAGGCCGGCTGCCAGCCGAGGCGGCGAGGCCCATGCCTGTGCACCACTGCATAGCTGCCAAGGTTTCAGATTGCTTATGTGCGACATTTTCATAATTTCACTGTAATTATGAGTGACATTCAGCGACTATGAGTGACACTTTCTCACGAGCAAAAATCAAGCAATGAAGATGAGGGAAATATATAAATATCAGAAATTAGATCCATTTGAGCAACCAGAAACCCTAAAAAGATCTTAATAAAGTTTCAAAGAACCATAAATGGAAGGGCACTAACCAACATGAAACTGAGAACTCTGGCCCCCAAGCAGGCTACATAGTAGTAAGTCTCATCTTCCATGCTCACAACAATACCAGTGTGCACATTAGTGCTATTAAAAATGGTAACTAAAAGTGCAGAGAAATGTCACGAAGAACGGGGCAGCTCTGCAGCCAGCACTTGACTAACACTTCATAACCTTCCGAATACTGACATTCCAGATGTATAACAAAATAAAAAAACAGATGATAATGTTAATTTTCTTCTGATTCTTCTATGTAGTATGATGCCTGTGATAAAATAAAATATTCCGTGCAGGGAAAGGTAAATGCTTCGTTATGTAAAAGGATGTATTTCATACTGAATATTTAAATTGTCTTTCATGTTAAAGTGTGTGCCCCCGTTATGTTATATGCAGTCAAATGTACTCTGCTTGTACCTCACACCTGGACACTGGCCACACCAATGCCGACCAGACATGGGGGCCCATGTTTAGAGTTTAAGCAGTAATTTGTTAGATAAGATTGCCTTACACTGTTGGCCTGCTGTCTTTTAACACAGTAAACGTGACACGATAATGCTCATTCACCTTCTTAAGTCAAGATTGGTTATTTTGAGGGCCCGTAGCACCCCAATCCTTCCTGCACCTATGTCTTCCTGTGAACTAATTAGATGAAGACATTATCAATAATCTGTAAGAGCAATGCTTTTAATCTCAGAGTGAGGTGGTCACGCTAGTTTCAAACCTAAACCTTGCAAGAACTTAAAGCACACGCACATGCATATCGACCAGCAATGGCAACATTAAAGTTAGACATTGTCTTCTGCGTGAGTTCTAGTCCCAGCCTCTCAAGGGTAGGCCATTGGTCTACATTAGTGTTGTATTTGCTTGTGTTTATTAGGTTCCTTTCCTGGAACCTCCCTGTTGTCATGGGGCTTTCAATGTTCTAATTCTGTATATTGCCAGTTGGTGTCCCTCTGTGCCAGTGTATGGTGCGGTGGCTCGTTTCTCTTACATTAAACACACCAACCAACTTATACCATGTTTCCTGAGAATTATTTGACACCCACAACATAATTTTTGGCGACGAGGACTTGGGGTCAATTTACAACGGGCCACTGCTTCGAGATTTACCCTCTTTTGCTGTTCAATGTGAGAAAAAGAAGTTCCACAGGAGCTGCACAGAAACGCTATTTACTCTCGCTGACCCTACCACCTTCTCCAGCGGCAGTAAGTTCAACAAAGGGAAAGAGAGAATTTATTTCCCCAGCGGCAGTGTGACAACCTCGTTTAAAGGTGAGGAGGTCGTAGGGTGGGTCGTGTTAAAGAAACTAGACGTTTGAAGTAGCTGCTTTCAAGAATTATTACTCCCTTCGAAAAAGCCTTGAATTTAAAGCGCGTCTAATGTTCTTTTAACTGACCTTTTTGACACTGAGCCTTGTCGTGTGTCAACGGTCCAGCGAGATGGTTTCTGCCTGAGCGTTTGTTTTAACTGATGACGTTGTGGAATGTACTTTGGGAGTCGGCGATTTCCAACACGTCACATTGATTCCAGTCAGCAAATTCCAGCAGCCGCATTCTAGCTGTGCCCTGCGCAGCGGCATCCTTTGGACGTTCTGTGTGTCAATAGAGAGAGCTGACGTCAGTGCAGAGCATCGAGAGTCGGCTGAGTGCAGAGTGTCGTCTCATCACCAGCGAGGCTGACGGAGTCAGCATTTTTCTTCAGCGTCATTGATTTCTCTGTGAATCTTTTTAGTTTAGTGCCATCGCTGTGACAATCTTTCAGTGCCTTATCTATTCTGATGTACAATTTTATTTGGTTTTCTTTTACATGTACGGGGGTTACTAAAGGAAGGACTTGGAGCAACTGAACTGCAGCAAATGACTTATTGAGTATATATTTATATTTGGAACATCGAAGCAGAGTGTACATCTGTGGTAGTAAGAATATTTATTTCTTTTTCTACAGTGATACTTCTACCGAGTACTCTTCTCACTTGATGTTGCATGTTAATTCTAGATTTTAGATTATAGCGTTTTTAGCCTTAAATGAAATTTTTTTTTGCTCTTAATCTATGCTAAGGATGCAATCTGTCAACCAACCTCTCCCTTTCTTAGAAAGCCCTGGTACGCCACAAATTCAGTGGAGGCAGTGGTTTGATGCCTTCGAGACTTATATAGGTGCGATTGGAGCTTCTAGATACAGGGCAGAAAGAAAGAAATTCTTACTGTTGAACTGTTTGGGATTTGAGGGAAGGGAGGTTTACAAGCATTTGCCTGATTTGGTTTTGGCTGAGGGTGAAGTCATCGATGAATATCAAGAGACGATTAAAAAACTAGTTATCAAATTTGATGTACAACCAAGTTTGGTTGCATTAAGGCACAAGTTTTTTAAAAGAGCGCAACTCCAGAGTGAGGATGTTGATTCCTAAGTGCTTTACGAAAACTTTGTTCTGAATGCCAGTTCGGCGATTTTAGGGACCAACTGGTATGGGATCAGTTCATCGCACACTGCAGCGATAAACATATTCAGCAGAAGTTGCTCACCATGGGGAATCCTACTTTGGAGGAAATTATTAAGGTGGCGAAAAGTCTATAACTGGCTCAAACTTCTATAAAAGAATTGAGCAAAAATGAGTTGCAAAAAGAAGGTGTAAATGTTGTTGTTTCTCAAACAAACAAGTCTAGTTTTCCCAGGAAAGACAAGTCCAATGAGAAAGTTTCTTTTAAGAAAAACATGTGTTATAGATGCGGTTATCCTCCGCACTCTAAAGAAAATAGTTTTTGTCCTGGGAAAAATGCGAAGTGCTATAAGTGTGGAAAATTCGGCCATTTGGCTATAGTTTGTCAAGCCACTTTGAGTGAAACAGAAAAAATCAGTTGTGTGTTGGAAGATGAACACGTTTCGGAGTGTGATATGGTGAAAGAATTCAAAGATATGATTGTCACTGTTACGGATGATGGCGTTGTGACTGGAAATCCTGCAGAATGTGTAGATCCATATGTGGATATCCTTGTAGGTGATGTTTCTCTGAAACTTCTTGCGGACTCGGGGGCTAGAATAACCATGATTTCTTTGGATCTGTTCAAGCAATCTTGGGCGGATAGGGAACTATTTCCGCCTGACAGGGCTCCTGTTTCCTATGAGGGACACAAGATAGTTTTGGAGGGTTATATTGAAGATATTTTGCAGTTCAAAGATAGGAGGATACAAGGTAAAATTTATGTTGCTTACGGGGCTTGAACATTTTAGGTTGGTACCATCAGGGTTTGTTTGGTATGTTACTGAGACCTGGTGCGAAAGAGCAAGTACTGGTTGTGCTGGATATGCCTGATTCTTTGTCTCTTGAGAAATAATTTCCCAGAGTTTTTTCTGATTCACTTGGTGAGATTGCAGGGTTCAAGCATAGAATCAAAGTTAAAAGCGATGCCGTGCCGGTGAAACATAAAGTAAGGTCTGTACCGTTCAGTTTGAGATCAGATCTCAAAGCTGAACTTGAAAGGTTGGAAAAGAATGGTATTATAGAGCCTATTAAATCTAGTTTGTGGCTTAGTCCTTTAGTGGTTGCACGCAAACGGAATGGGGAGATTCGTCTCTGTTGTGATCTCAGGAGTCTTAATAAAGAGATCTGGGTGGATGCTCACCCGCTCCCTAAGATTGGAGAGTTGCTGGAAGAGCTGAGGGATGCGCAGTGGTTTTCTAAAATTGATTTAGCCTCTGCTTACCATCAGATTGTCCTGGATGTTGAATCCAGACATTTCACTGCTTTTAATTCTCCATTTGGGACTTTTCAATTTTGTAGAATGCCTTTTGGGCTAGCCTCTGCGGCTTCAGTTTTTCAAAGGATTATGCAAAGTGTTCTTAAAGATGTCAAGGGTGTAGTCATTTTTCAGGACGATGTTTTGATTTTCGACAAATTTTTAGATCAACATGATTTTATCCTCAGGTCGGTTCTGAAGAAATTTGATGAAAAAGGGATTGTTGTAAAAAAAAAAAAAACAAGTGTGAGTTGTGGAAGAAAGAAATTGAATTTCTGGGTCATTTGGTTTCAGGTTTGGCGGTTTCTCCTAGACCAGGTTTGGTTAAGGCTGTTGTTGATTGTCCTGTACCCAAAAACAAAGATGAATTGCGTTCATTTTTGGGTTTATGTGAATTTTATTCATGTTTTATCCCAGATTATGCCAGTAAAATGAAGTCTCTTTCAAATATGCTTAGATCCAGTGTTTCTTTCGTTTGGGACCAGGTTTGCCAGTCTACTTTTGATTTGGTTAAATCTGAATTGGTAAATGCTAAGGTTTTGAAGGCGTATGACCCCAGTGTTGGTTGTATTATCACTGTTGACGCGAGCAATTATGGTTTAGGAGCCGTGCTCACGCAGGTAGTTGATGGAAAGGAAGTAACTATTAGCTATGCTTCAAGGGTTCTGAGGGATCCTGAAATCAATTACTCTGTCATCGAGAAAGAGTTACTGGCATGCTACTGGGCTTGTGAAAAGTTTCGGACTTATGTTTGGGGAAGGAAGTTTGTTATTCAAACAGATCATAAGCCGTTGATTTACATTCTGTCTGGAGATCGCATTAAGTATGCCACACCACGCATTGCCCGTCTCACTACCAAGTTGTTACAATATCAGTTTGTTGCAAAACATATTCCTGGGAAAGACAATTGTACAGCGGACATGCTCTCTAGACTGCCTGTGCAGGATGACGAGGGTTCAGATTTAGAGGAGGATAGAGAAGATTGTTTTATTGCCACTTTAGATGCTGTTAACAGTGTGGGGTGTTCTGAAAGAGTTTGGCATGATGCTATGATTGCTGATGGAACTTTGTCAAAAGTTAAAGATTATATTGTGGCTGGTTGGCCAAAGGAAAGAAGTTTGCCTTATCACATCCAACCTTTTTGGAAGGTTTCTGAAGAACTTTCAATAGAAGATGGGGTTGTAATGAGGGATGACAGATGTATTCCTCCCCTGAGTTTACGTATGAATTTGGTAGATAAGGCGCATGAGGGTCACCTTGGTCTTACTATGACAAAGAGACGGTTGAGATCGCACTACTGGTGGCCTTCAATGGACGGTGATGTGGAAGAAAGGGTCAAGTTATGTTGTGTATGTGCTACAGCAGAGAAAGGTTTGAAAGTTGTTGTCCCCCCTTTGCAGCCCATTCCTTTTCCATCTAAACCATGGTTGAAAATTGGTATTGACCTTGTTGGACCATTTAATTTTCTTTCTTCTCATCTAAGATTTGCCTTTGTGCTGATGGATTTTCACAGCAAATGGCCAGAGGTTACATTTTGTGCCAATCCCACTGCTAATTGTGCCATACTTTTTCTAAGGGAAATTTTTATGAGAGAAGGTTTTCCCGAAAGCCTTGTTTCTGACAATGGCGTACAATTTGTCAATGCGGACATGCGTGTTTTTTTTGCAAGAATCTAGTGTTAAGCACTTAAGAAGTTCAGTTGGGCATCCTCAAACTAATGGTCAAGTTGAGAGAATGAACCGAGTGCTTGTGGAGTGTATAAAATGGGCCAAGGGAAATAGTTTAGATGTAGAGCATGCTGTGAGATCTATGATTTGGTTTTATCGCACCACACCGCACTCTGTTACAAAAGTTGCACCGTTTGTTTCTCTCAGAGGAAGATTACCCACTTCTACTCTTTACCCTGCATGGCTTTTGAGAACTGTGGGCCACAAGTTTTCTTCTCGCTCTGTTAATGAAGATGAAGTGCAGGTGCGTGTAAAATCTGCTCAAGATAAAATGGCCAATAGGTATAATGACAAGAAATCTGTTAAATCTTTGGATATTTCTACTGGTGACATGGTGCGTGTGAAGAATTATAGGACGGTTAAGAAGGGTTGTGATTCGTTCAGCGAACCTGTTCGTGTGGAAAAAGTGTGTGGGAATGCTGTCATGGTGGAGGGTGGACATTGGTGGAATCTGTGCAAAGTTATTAAAGTGAATAGGAGTGACTCTGCAGAGTTTCAACCTGGCTCTTCTGATTCTGCACAAAAATCTTTTCTGTCTGCTTCGAGTACTTCTTCTGCAATGTGTCCCAAGGATGTTGGTTCTGTGAGGAAATCTTCACGTGTGACACGCCTTCCTTGGAAACTTTGTTAATTAAGTTTACTTGGTTTTTTTTAGGTTTAGTAATTTTATAATTTGTTTGTTTTTCTTTTGTTTCTTTTTTGGTATGGTGTTTTTTACTTTTCTTTGGAAAAAAAAAGATAATGTTGTATTTGCTTGTGTTTATTAGGTTCCGTTCCTGGAACCTCCCTGTTGTCATGGGGCTTTCAATGTTCTAATTCTGTATATTGCCAGTTGGTGTCCCTCTGTGCCAGTGTATGGTGCCGGTGGCTCGTTTCTCTTACATTAACCACTTGGCTGCTAAGGGTGTGCGAGGGGTTCCATTGACTTTCCATTGAAATCAATGGAAAGTCCATGACGAGTTACCCTTGTCATTAGCGCTGAAGTGGTTAAACACACCAACGAACTTATACCATGTTTACTGAGAATTATTTGACACCCACAACAATTAGCTTTTCAGAAGTGCTGGGGCACCCAGTGGCGGCGGCTCGTGCTGCACTGCTGTCCTGAATGGTCATAAAGTGCTTCGTGGAATTGAAAGCAGCAAAGCCTTTCCAGCTGGTGCACCCCATACACCTCTGTTCTACCCCTTCCTCCCTCAGGTGTGAACATGACTCACTGCTCACTTGATTGCTTTAGAGAAGATGTTAAGCGCAGAGCTTCGGGGACTGTCACAGTGAAGTAGTGAGTACCAGGACTTCAGCCAATACTGCCATGACGTAAATTTGCCCACCCTTTCCTATGAATCGAGTGCACACATAATGGGCAGTCGCTCCGGGATACAGTTCATTGCAATAATATTTTGAAGAACTTTAGTGACTGCTACCAAAAATTACTAACCCCAGTCTAACTCACTGTCTGTGAGGTGAGGGTCGGACCCTTCCAGGAGAACTTCCCAGCCCCGCCGCGGCACATACCACTGCGCAGCCTGCCTCTGGTCAGAGAAATATAGGGAAACAATTACCTAAGTCTAAAGTCTTCTGACAGTTTGGCAAGCCACGATCCTGGCCACCACCGTCATTAGGCTGTGGGGGCTGAATCGTGCCATCTAATGAAAAGCTGCAGGCCGTGACACCAACATTCTCGCTGCACTGTAATTAGCGGTGACCGTCCTGCACTCGCCAGAAGCGGTCGCTCCTAACGCTGCTCCCTGCCCTGACCCAGAAGCTGGTATCGTAGCGATATTTTGCCAGACTGCTACTTGCTGGAACTAATTAATAACGCTCTGCTCGCATTACAGCTGCTTTCATCTGTGCCCGCTCTGCTCACATTACAGTTGCTTTCATTTGTACCTGACTGATTGTATAAGATAGCGCTCGGCTCGCATTACTGTTGCTTTCTTTTGTGCATGACTGATTGAATGAAATAGCGCTCTGCTCGCATTACTGCCGCTTTTCACATGTGCCAGATTGTTGTTTAATTTCCGTAGCGCTACATAGCTGATCGGATTCATTCAGAGCGCTATACTCCCACAGTGCCAGTAATCACCAATCAATAGCGCTTTGCTGCCTTTAGTCTATGCAATCGATTTCTGGCTGATTGTGCTGGCGCCATTGCCCATTCCCTAGCCAAAATTCAGGTCGTGCCCTAATATCTTCGTGTTAGGATTTTGGCTCGCAGCCATTTTGTTGTTTGTTGTTGGACCCCCAGCCCAGTTCCCCACCACGCTCCCGCCTCCCAGCTGCCATCGCCCCTCCACTATCCACATATGACAGATGCGGTCGCGCCCCATGCGCGCCGAAGGCGCGCCAAAGGTAAGCCCGTCTACGCCCGTCAGCGCCTGGACCGCGCCCAGCGCTAGACCCCCTGGTCCCCGCAAGCCGCATTCCTCCCGCATTACGTTCGACGCCACCACCCTCCTAGCCCTCAACCCCGGACGAAAACGACAATGCTACGAAGCTGCCCCAGGACGTACCCACGGTCCCTTCACCTGCCAATCCTGCAAGTTCGCCTGCATCAAAACCCACACCAAATCCACGACCTCCATACACAGCTCCGACTCTAACCACTTGAAATGCATCCTGCTAAACACCCGCTCGATCCACAAACACGCCACTGAACTCTGGGACCTACTCGACACTGCATCACCGGACATCGCCTTCCTCACAGAAACCTGGATGAACGCATCATCAACACCCGACATCGCCATAGCCATCCCGGACGCTTACAAGATCATCCGAAAAGACCGTACCAACCAAACAGGAGGCGGCATCGCCATTGTCCATAAGAACACCATCAGAATCACGACCAGCTTCGACGACCACCCTGCAACCGCCGAACACCTTCACTTCCAGATCCACACAGACCCCAGGTCCACTCTTAGAGGCACCCTCATCTACAGACCACCAGGAACCCGTAAACAATTCAGCGAAGACATCATCGACTTCATCAGCCCACATGCCCTCCCCTCCGAGAACTACATTCTACTGGGAGACCTCAACTTCCACCTAGAAAAGAAAAACGACTGCAACACCACCACCCTTCTGGACAACCTGGCCAATCTCGGACTCAAACAACTTGTTGACACCCCCACCCACTTAGCCGGACACACACTCGACCCTATCTTCACCTCCAGCAAACATCTCCTTCAATCACACCACAGCTCTCCATTGGACGGACCCCAGCTGTGTTCACTTCAGCTACAAAACTACCACGACTCACAACCCCCCACAACCTGTTCCTCGAAGAAACTGGAACAAAATCACCACCGACCAACTCCTCACATCGCTCAACCAAAACCCTCCAACCCTCACATCGGACCCAAACGAAGCTGCCACCAAACTCAAACAATGGATCACTCACAGCGCTGACGAACTAGCACCCCTAAAAAAACACCAGATAAACAAGGTAGCAAAAAGGCCCCCTGGTTCAGCGATGACCTCAAGAACTCCAAGAAACTATGCCGTACTCTCGAAAAAAACATGGAGAAAAAACCCAACCACTGACAACCTGACCACCTTCAAGGCAGCCACCCGCAAACACCACCAATTGATCCGATCCACCAAGAAATCAGCATTCAAGGATCGACTCGACAACAACGCCCACAACAGCAAGGAACTATTCAACATCGTCAAAGAATTTACCAACCCCATCGCAGCCTCAAACGACATTACTCCCTCCCAAGACCTCTGCGACTCGCTATCCTCCTTCTTCTACAACAAAATCGCCGACATACATAACAGCTTTAAGAACATCTTGAAAGAACAGCCCACCCCACCCATTTCCAATCCCAAACCGCTCTCTAACAACCTCAGCGCCTGGAACCCAATCACCACTGAAGACACCATCCGCCTAATGAACTCCATTCATTCAGGTTCACCAACCGACCCCTGTCCCCACCACATCTTCAACAAAGCAGACTTCATCATCGCACCCCATCTCCGCGATGTCATCAACTGCTCCTTCAACTCCGCTACCTTCCCTGACAGCTGGAAACACGCCGAACTCAGTGCACTCCTGAAGAAACCCACTGCAGACCCCTCTGAACTTAAGAACTACCGCCCAATTTCCCTCCTCCCTTTCCCGGCCAAAGTCATTGAGAAAGCCGTTAATAGCCAGCTCGCGGCCTTCATTGAATCCAACAACCTCCTCGACCCCTCACAATCCGGCTTTCGAGCCAAACACAGCATCGAAACCGCCCTCATCGCAGCGACAGATGACATCCGAACGCTCCTAGACAACGGAGAAACAGTTGCCCTCATCCTACTCGACCTCTCCGCCGCCTTCGACACAGTCTGCCATAGCACCCTCATACAACGCCTCAGCAACGTTGGAATACAAGGAAAAGCCTTGGACTGGATCATCTCCTTCCTCGCCGGAAGAACCCAGAGAGTTCGACTCCCCCCATTCAAATCTGAGGCCACCGAAGTCATCTGCGGAGTCCCACAAGGATCATCACTCAGTCCCACCCTCTTCAACGTTTACATGAGTCCCCTCGCATCCATCGCGCGACAACACAACCTCAACATCATCTTCTACGCTGACGACACCCAGCTGATCCTTTCCCTCACCAAAGACCCTAACACCGCCAAAACCAATCTTCATGAAGGCATGAAAGAAGTAGCCGAATGGATGAAAAACAGCCGCCTAAAACTTAACTCAGACAAAACGGAAGTTCTCATCCTAGGATCTTCACCGTCTGCCTGGGACGACTCTTGGTGGCCATCGGCCCTGGGTACAGCACCCATACCCACAGACCACGCACGCAACCTGGGCTTCATCCTTGACTCCTCCCTCTCTATGACCAGACAAGTCAACGCCGTCTCATCCTCTTGCTTCAACGTACTCCGTGTGCTCAAAAAAATCTTCCGCTGGATCCCCACCAAAACAAGAAAGACGGTCACCCACGCACTGGTCACTAGCCGACTGGACTATGGAAACACCCTCTATGCCGGAACCACAGCCAAACTACAAAAAAAACTCCAACGCATCCAAAACGCATCTGCCAGACTCATTTTGAACATCCCCCGCCAAGCTCACATTACCGGCCACCTGAAAGACTTCCACTGGCTTCCTGTCAACAAGAGAATAACGTTCCGTCTCCTCACCCACGCTCACAAGGCCCTCTACAAACTAGGTCCCGAATGCCTCAACACACGACTGTCCTTCTACACACCCACCCGCCAACTAAGATCCTCCAACCAAGCGCTTGCCGCAGTTCCGCGCATCCACAGATCCACCATGGGAGGAAAATCTTTCTCCTACCTGGCGACCAAGACCTGGAACTCTCTCCCCACTCACCTCCGCCTCACACAGAACCACATGTCCTTCAGAAAGGAACTTAAAACCTGGCTATTCGATAAATAATTCACCCTCTCCCACAAGCGCCTTGAGACCCTATGGGTGAGTAGTGCGCTATACAAATTTCTGAACTTGAACTTGAACAGCGGACCCAGGTCAAACAGGATTACTTTAGAAGCCATCCAAGAGTCATTGGATGATCATTCAACTACTTTAGATGTCATTTTCACATCATCAAGCTCTTGACATCATCAGCAGAGCTTAGAAACATGAGTCTGATGATTCGCAAATGACTTGAAAATTATTATCTGATGACTTCACAAGGTGTAACTATTCCTGATGACTTCAGGAGGATTTAAAAATGAGTATCTGATGACTTCAAAAGGTGTGACTATTCCTGATGATTTCAAAATGAGTATCCGATGACTACACAAGGAGTGACTATTCCTGATGACTTTAGGAGGATTTAAGAATGAGTATCTGATTACTTCATATAGTCCCGTTGTTCTTGATGATGTGGGGATAATTTGAAACTATTGGTGTTGGATGGATGCACAGCTCAAAAGTTATTTGATATTTGAACCAAATTTGGGGAGGGTTCTGGTGCACCAAAAGGGTGGCGTCGAGGGTCCCACGACGTCAATACAATGCTGAGATAGTGAGACTAGAACAATCTAGAATCATCCCCCGTGGGCACTCGTTAAATCGTCTTCTGAATGAGGAAGACTTCCAGTTTGAGGTTTTTCTCAAATGTTCATTTTATTTCATGATTGACATTTAAAGTCTTTTTTGATTATTTTTGCAAACAATTTGATAATATCAGGCAATGTCCATTTCAAAATCACCAATGCATTTCGGGCATTAGATTCATGCCCTTCATCAGGGAGACGACACTACAAAAGATATATGATGAGTGACTGTTAATATATGATTAAAAACGGGTAAACAAACAGTTAAAGCAACATGGTTAACTCATTAGCATTAGGCTAAAAATGTAATGTACTAGTCAGTTGTTAAATTGGTTGGACTTCGTTGTACCAAGGACAGGTTATTGCAACAGAAAACATTCAAATAAAGAACAGTGTGTCAGTGTCACTTACATGCCTTTCCAAATCAGAGGTTCGAAGTCTAGAAGGAAAGTAAAGGGACTGGTTTACTATTAGTGCGGTCTGCGCGGTCTAAAAGCGTTATTAGAGGGATGGTCAGTGAGAAAAACGTTGGGATAAGACTAACCTGAATAGTTAGATTCCGGGTGTAAATAATCCAGTGCTCACTTCGGTAAATGCGGCACGAAGAAGACGCGCTTCCCTATTCAAACAGAGAGTTATCTGGTCATGTGGGTAGTCACATGACAAAAAGGATAGAAAAAAGACTAAACGTAGTTGGGTGGTTCCACTCGCTGAAGCGAGGGTAGATATCCATCTGCAGCTAGATGCCCACTCCAAAAGGTAAAACAATTTAGCACGAACTCATGTTTACCAGTTGGCAATATAATCTGAAGTATGCTACGCAAAAAAAATAAAAAAATAAAAAAATGAAATTAAAATCAAAGGACTCGATCCACTGTGTGTTGCATGTGGGGAGTGTGAGGTTGAGAGATTAGTCTGTTGCGCCACCGTAGTGGTGGATGGTATCAACGAGTGTTAGACCTTAAGCCTAATGTTAGTTAGGGATGAGTGTGATGAGTGTCCTGTGTGAAATATACCAACGCAATAGGCACAATAAATGATCATAGGAGCAATTAATTACAGGTAACATGCAAGTTCAATTCTCTCATTCAAGCCCATTGGCTTCTGGGTTGACAGTTTCTGGATCCATTGATTTTCTCTACGGAGTAGATGGCTGGAATTGTCACGACCTTCAATTTTAGGAACAGTTTCCAACACAATGAATTTGATCTGTGAAATGTTATGTTTCTCTTCCGTGAAGTGCAGTGATAAGGCTGATTTGATATTTTTTAGTCTGATGTTTGACTTATGTTCAGTTAAGCGCACTTTGATGCGGCGCTCAGTCTTGCCCACATACATCTTGCCACACGGGCAACGTATCCCGTATATTAGGTTGCTTGATTCACAAGTTGCATTAACCTTGAGTTTGATTCGATGGCCTTTGGATGGGTGGTTTATGCTACTGCCTCTGATGATGTTATTACAGTGACCGCAGTTGAGGCACGGTCTAGTACCAGAGTAAGTGGTCTTGTCCGTGCTGGGGTTTTGTAGGATTTCTCCCAGGTTCTTAGCTCTGCTGAAAGCAAAAAGTGGTGGTTGGCTAAATGATTGTTTAAAATCAGGTTCAAAATTCAGAATTGACCAATGTTTGCGAATGATTTGTTTGTATCTTTTGCTGACTGTTGAAAATTTTGATACCGCCACTATCCGTGACTGTTCTGTTTGTGGTTTGTAAGTGAGTAAGGTGGTTCTGTTGATGTTGTCAATTCTCTGTCTAGCTTGATTGACCACAGATGGCGGATACCCTCTTGCTAGAAACTTACTAGTCATTTCTTGTAGTCGTACCTCCAAAGTGGTTTCATCCGATGTTATTCTCTTCACTCTCGCCATTTGGGAGAATGGTAAATTGTTGATTAGGTTTGGTTCATGAAAACTAGAGTGTAGCAGCATGTTATTTCTATCCGTAGGTTTCACGTAAAGGTCCGTTGTGAATCCCATGGGGGTTCTTGTCACTTTAACATCCAGGAAATTGACTTCAGTATTGGATGTGACCCATGTCAGTTGGATGCGTTGGTCGATGTCATTGAACTTCATCAGAGCATTGATGAGTTTCTCTTCGGTGTTAGTCCAAACGATGAAGAGATCATCGATGTATCTCACGATCATTTTCAGGTTGTCAGTCCATTCCTTGTTAGATAGAATGTGTTGGTTCTCATACCACTGCATGAAGATGTTAGCATACACGGGCGCTGCCGAATTGCCCATTGCCATCCCGGTGAGTTGTTGGTACCAGGTGTTGTCTATTTTGAAGTAACTATGATATAGTATAAAGTACATCAGTTCCATAAGGAAAGTTTGGAGGTCTCGATCCAATTCAGTTTGAAGGAGGGCTGCTTCCATCGCTTCAATGCCCATGTCGTGAGGTATGCTAGTATACAGACTCCGTACGTCTGCAGTGCATAGGATGATGTTTTCTGAGGGGTTCAGGGTCACCTTCTGGAGTTTTAGAAGAAATTGAGACGTGTCTTTGATGTATGTTTGCATTGTCTGTACCGTGGGTTGCATGTATCTATCCAGTAGTTGTCCGATAGGTTCGTGGAGACTGCCTCGTGTGGACACGATCGGTCGCATGGGTGGATCAAATGTGTTCTTGTGGATCTTAGGGACCAGTCTAAGTGTTGGACTTCTGGGATGCAGGGTTATCAAGAAATTCTTCGTCCTCTCGTTTATGGTGCCGTTCGTGAATGCTGTATCAATTATGGATTTGAGGTTTTTTGAATATTCTAAAGTTGGGTTGTAGTCCAATCTTCTATAGGTGTTGATATCCGTGATATGTTCCATGACTTTAGCATTATACATCTCGCTATTCATGATTACGATGGCTCCCCCTTTATCCGCTTTGGTGAAATTGATCAATTCATTAGAAGCCAGTTTTTTTAGAGTATCTAGATCCTTCTGAGTAGTGTTGCGACTTTTGGGTTTCTTGTGTGATATCTTGTGTAGGTCTTGTTTCACAAGGTTTTCAAATAGATCCAAGGTTTTGTGGCTGGTCGGTGCTTGGAAGGTACTGTGCGGTCGTAGTCCACGTAGTTGATCGCTGTCGGGTTGTGGGCGGTCCGGCACGATGTTGTCGAAGAAATGTCTCAATCTGAGTTTACGCATGAGTTTGAAAAAACTCACCTCCAGTTCTAGATTGTCAGTGGTGGCTGTAGGTACAAACGATGTTCCTTTCTGTAATAATGTCAGTTCATATGGGCTAAAATTGTAGTCGCTTATATTGATCACTAGTTGTTTTGTGGTAGATTCTTCTTGGTTCTTTTCTCCTTCTCCTTGTCCTTCTCCTTGTTTATGGCTGATGTGCTTCGTGTAGTCGGTGGGTCCCTTTCTTTGTCTTTTCCTTGGCCCTCTCCGGGGTCTCCTTTTTGGGCCTGGCCCTGGTCTAAAAAAGGATTTATATCAGAGGTTTTGCTAGTGGTGGGTTCCTCCGTTGGTGTCTTATCATGAGGAGTACGGGTGGATTGAGGCTTGCGTGATCTCTGCGTGTCACTATCGTTGATACCATCCACCACTACGGTGGCGCAACAGACTAATCTCTCAACCTCACACTCCCCACATGCAACACACAGTGGATCGAGTCCTTTGATTTTAATTTCATTTTTTTATTTTTTTATTTTTTTTGCGTAGCATACTTCAGATTATATTGCCAACTGGTAAACATGAGTTCGTGCTAAATTGTTTTACCTTTTGGAGTGGGCATCTAGCTGCAGATGGATATCTACCCTCGCTTCAGCGAGTGGAACCACCCAACTACGTTTAGTCTTTTTTCTATCCTTTTTGTCATGTGACTACCCACATGACCAGATAACTCTCTGTTTGAATAGGGAAGCGCGTCTTCTTCGTGCCGCATTTACCGAAGTGAGCACTGGATTATTTACACCCGGAATCTAACTATTCAGGTTAGTCTTATCCCAACGTTTTTCTCACTGACCATCCCTCTAATAACGCTTTTAGACCGCGCAGACCGCACTAATAGTAAACCAGTCCCTTTACTTTCCTTCTAGACTTCGAACCTCTGATTTGGAAAGGCATGTAAGTGACACTGACACACTGTTCTTTATTTGAATGTTTTCTGTTGCAATAACCTGTCTTTGGTACAACGAAGTCCAACCAATTTAACAACTGACTAGTACATTACATTTTTAGCCTAATGCTAATGAGTTAACCATGTTGCTTTAACTGTTTGTTTACCCGTTTTTAATCATATATTAACAGTCACTCATCATATATCTTTTGTAGTGTCGTCTCCCTGATGAAGGGCATGAATCTAATGCCCGAAATGCATTGGTGATTTTGAAATGGACATTGCCTGATATTATCAAATTGTTTGCAAAAATAATCAAAAAAGACTTTAAATGTCAATCATGAAATAAAATGAACATTTGAGAAAAACCTCAAACTGGAAGTCTTCCTCATTCAGAAGACGATTTAACGAGTGCCCACGGGGGATGATTCTAGATTGTTCTAGTCTCACTATCTCAGCATTGTATTGACGTCGTGGGACCCTCGACGCCACCCTTTTGGTGCACCAGAACCCTCCCCAAATTTGGTTCAAATATCAAATAACTTTTGAGCTGTGCATCCATCCAACACCAATAGATTATTGTCCACATAGAGTCCACGGGACGGATGGCACGCACCTAATCACAACTCCTTAAACTAACTATGAGCAACTACGACGATATCACGAAAAGCACGGAAGCTAGGGCCTCCACTTTCGCTTTTGAAACCAAAGATGCCGATCAGATTTACTCCTTAATCAGGGAAGAACTTACGCAGGACAGCACAAGCCGATCTAAAGAGCAAAATATAAGACATTTATTGTACCTCACGAAACGAAAAACCAACCAACAACTACATGCAAGTACACTCATAAGGTACCATCGGAACGCACGCATACCACGTGGCCTGAGGATTGCACTCAAACCATCCCTCTGCAAGCACTCAAAAAAATTTCAAGAACGTTGGTACGAAATATTGAACAAATGTTCATTAGACCTGATTCTGTTAATTATACAGGAACTATCCAACATTCTAGAAGAACTTAGCACGGAGATTGAGGAAACTTCAACTGAACTATCTAGGATGATGACTGAGGATGAACTTAAAAATACTCTGGAAGACATCAAAAACCAAATAGACCGTCACACCAAGGAAATAAACGAACGAAAAATTCGCAAATACAAAAGGGATACTCTTGATTACCGCCTTGGGGAAGTCTACACATGGGCAGATATTTATGCACAAAAACGCAGAAACCGCCCATACAACTCAAACACGGACACATCCTCCACAGATAGTGACACGCAGAGATCACGCAAGCCTCAATCCACCCGTACTCCTCATGATAAGACACCAACGGAGGAACCCACCACTAGCAAAACCTCTGATATAAATCCTTTTTTAGACCAGGGCCAGGCCCAAAAAGGAGACCCCGGAGAGGGCCAAGGAAAAGACAAAGAAAGGGACCCACCGACTACACGAAGCACATCAGCCATAAACAAGGAGAAGGACAAGGAGAAGGAGAAAAGAACCAAGAAGAATCTACCACAAAACAACTAGTGATCAATATAAGCGACTACAATTTTAGCCCATATGAACTGACATTATTACAGAAAGGAACATCGTTTGTACCTACAGCCACCACTGACAATCTAGAACTGGAGGTGAGTTTTTTCAAACTCATGCGTAAACTCAGATTGAGACATTTCTTCGACAACATCGTGCCGGACCGCCCACAACCCGACAGCGATCAACTACGTGGACTACGACCGCACAGTACCTTCCAAGCACCGACCAGCCACAAAACCTTGGATCTATTTGAAAACCTTGTGAAACAAGACCTACACAAGATATCACACAAGAAACCCAAAAGTCGCAACACTACTCAGAAGGATCTAGATACTCTAAAAAAACTGGCTTCTAATGAATTGATCAATTTCACCAAAGCGGATAAAGGGGGAGCCATCGTAATCATGAATAGCGAGATGTATAATGCTAAAGTCATGGAACATATCACGGATATCAACACCTATAGAAGATTGGACTACAACCCAACTTTAGAATATTCAAAAAACCTCAAATCCATAATTGATACAGCATTCACGAACGGCACCATAAACGAGAGGACGAAGAATTTCTTGATAACCCTGCATCCCAGAAGTCCAACACTTAGACTGGTCCCTAAGATCCACAAGAACACATTTGATCCACCCATGCGACCGATCGTGTCCACACGAGGCAGTCTCCACGAACCTATCGGACAACTACTGGATAGATACATGCAACCCACGGTACAGACAATGCAAACATACATCAAAGACACGTCTCAATTTCTTCTAAAACTCCAGAAGGTGACCCTGAACCCCTCAGAAAACATCATCCTATGCACTGCAGACGTACGGAGTCTGTATACTAGCATACCTCACGACATGGGCATTGAAGCGATGGAAGCAGCCCTCCTTCAAACTGAATTGGATCGAGACCTCCAAACTTTCCTTATGGAACTGATGTACTTTATACTATATCATAGTTACTTCAAAATAGACAACACCTGGTACCAACAACTCACCGGGATGGCAATGGGCAATTCGGCAGCGCCCGTGTATGCTAACATCTTCATGCAGTGGTATGAGAACCAACACATTCTATCTAACAAGGAATGGACTGACAACCTGAAAATGATCGTGAGATACATCGATGATCTCTTCATCGTTTGGACTAACACCGAAGAGAAACTCATCAATGCTCTGATGAAGTTCAATGACATCGACCAACGCATCCAACTGACATGGGTCACATCCAATACTGAAGTCAATTTCCTGGATGTTAAAGTGACAAGAACCCCCATGGGATTCACAACGGACCTTTACGTGAAACCTACGGATAGAAATAACATGCTGCTACACTCTAGTTTTCATGAACCAAACCTAATCAACAATTTACCATTCTCCCAAATGGCGAGAGTGAAGAGAATAACATCGGATGAAACCACTTTGGAGGTACGACTACAAGAAATGACTAGTAAGTTTCTAGCAAGAGGGTATCCGCCATCTGTGGTCAATCAAGCTAGACAGAGAATTGACAACATCAACAGAACCACCTTACTCACTTACAAACCACAAACAGAACAGTCACGGATAGTGGCGGTATCAAAATTTTCAACAGTCAGCAAAAGATACAAACAAATCATTCGCAAACATTGGTCAATTCTGAATTTTGAACCTGATTTTAAACAATCATTTAGCCAACCACCACTTTTTGCTTTCAGCAGAGCTAAGAACCTGGGAGAAATCCTACAAAACCCCAGCACGGACAAGACCACTTACTCTGGTACTAGACCGTGCCTCAACTGCGGTCACTGTAATAACATCATCAGAGGCAGTAGCATAAACCACCCATCCAAAGGCCATCGAATCAAACTCAAGGTTAATGCAACTTGTGAATCAAGCAACCTAATATACGGGATACGTTGCCCGTGTGGCAAGATGTATGTGGGCAAGACTGAGCGCCGCATCAAAGTGCGCTTAACTGAACATAAGTCAAACATCAGACTAAAAAATATCAAATCAGCCTTATCACTGCACTTCACGGAAGAGAAACATAACATTTCACAGATCAAATTCATTGTGTTGGAAACTGTTCCTAAAATTGAAGGTCGTGACAATTCCAGCCATCTACTCCGTAGAGAAAATCAATGGATCCAGAAACTGTCAACCCAGAAGCCAATGGGCTTGAATGAGAGAATTGAACTTGCATGTTACCTGTAATTAATTGCTCCTATGATCATTTATTGTGCCTATTGCGTTGGTATATTTCACACAGGACACTCATCACACTCATCCCTAACTAACATTAGGCTTAAGGTCTAACACTCGTTGATACCATCCACCACTACGGTGGCGCAACAGACTAATCTCTCAACCTCACACTCCCCACATGCAACACACAGTGGATCGAGTCCTTTGATTTTAATTTCATTTTTTTATTTTTTTATTTTTTTTGCGTAGCATACTTCAGATTATATTGCCAACTGGTAAACATGAGTTCGTGCTAAATTGTTTTACCTTTTGGAGTGGGCATCTAGCTGCAGATGGATATCTACCCTCGCTTCAGCGAGTGGAACCACCCAACTACGTTTAGTCTTTTTTCTATCCTTTTTGTCATGTGACTACCCACATGACCAGATAACTCTCTGTTTGAATAGGGAAGCGCGTCTT
Source organism: Lissotriton helveticus (assembly GCF_964261635.1). Lineage (NCBI taxonomy): Eukaryota > Metazoa > Chordata > Amphibia > Caudata > Salamandridae > Lissotriton > Lissotriton helveticus. The sequence goes on along the minus strand of NC_136072.1, from coordinate 648,251,898 downwards.
CTTCGTGCCGCATTTACCGAAGTGAGCACTGGATTATTTACACCCGGAATCTAACTATTCAGGTTAGTCTTATCCCAACGTTTTTCTCACTGACCATCCCTCTAATAACGCTTTTAGACCGCGCAGACCGCACTAATAGTAAACCAGTCCCTTTACTTTCCTTCTAGACTTCGAACCTCTGATTTGGAAAGGCATGTAAGTGACACTGACACACTGTTCTTTATTTGAATTTTTGGTACAACGAAGTCCAACCAATTTAACAACTGACTAGTACATTACATTTTTAGCCTAATGCTAATGAGTTAACCATGTTGCTTTAACTGTTTGTTTACCCGTTTTTAATCATATATTAACAGTCACTCATCATATATCTTTTGTAGTGTCGTCTCCCTGATGAAGGGCATGAATCTAATGCCCGAAATGCATTGGTGATTTTGAAATGGACATTGCCTGATATTATCAAATTGTTTGCAAAAATAATCAAAAAAGACTTTAAATGTCAATCATGAAATAAAATGAACATTTGAGAAAAACCTCAAACTGGAAGTCTTCCTCATTCAGAAGACGATTTAACGAGTGCCCACGGGGGATGATTCTAGATTGTTCTAGTCTCACTATCTCAGCATAATTTGAAACTAAACATCCAAAACTCCACAAGCATAATTTCTTTTTAACATGATGACATTGCTCCTGGTGTTTTAAGAATGATTTCCAATTACCTCAAGAATATACACACTATTCTGCTTTAATTTTTTTGTCAGAAAAGTCCAACATGAGTGATTTCGATTATCTCCTAATTACTACTCAGTGAACACTATTAGGCATTAAATAAGTGTTCCTTAAATGAAAATTAGCATACAGCGTGCTTCACAAGACAATGAAAAAAAGTCACAGGTAAAAATGTTGTTTTATATTTTTTTTACATCCTTTTAATTTATAATAATCCTTATTAACAAATGCTCAAAACAAGTTAATTTTGATTCCACTTGATCAATTGTAGGTAGAGTCAATGGAATTAAGCAGCAATGGATACGAAATTATTGGGCAGTATTGTTTAAACCATGCAGCTGGGTAAAAGAAAGTATACATTCAAAGAATGCTAATTATACAGCACGTTCTGTGAAATTGCTAAATTTAGCTACTTTACATTTTTTAAAAGGGGTTACAGGCTCGAGCAACATGGAACTTTATATCATTTTTTAATTGTGCAAAGTGCGATACTGCAAAGTAATTAAATAAAATAGCAGCTTCAGCAGAATTTTGCAGCAGTGACAAACCTAATGTGGCGACTTTCGGTGGGTGGCTGTGGTCTCCAACAGAGACCCTTCCTGAAACATGTTTGCTAATCAGACTCCGAGTCTAACATTATGCACCATCTCCTGAGCTAAGTCAATTGGTCCTACAGCCTTAAAGACATGGAGCATCACCCCAGTCTCCACCTTTTCATGTCAACTGTCCTACCTTGGAAAACCAAAGGCGGGAACACCCTGAGGCTAGAAAAAAGTCCAATGTACAAATTTCACGGTAAAGGGCTAAAACTTTGCCTTGATGATCCTGGGAAGAGTCAGCATCTTCATAGATGGTGAAGTGTCCAGACTTTGTGGGTGAAGGGTGCATATTCACCTGCCTTTATTTTCATCGCAGAGAGAGATGGATACAAAGTGCATCCCAGTGTATAAATAACTATACACCCTCTCACCCATCAATTACGAAGCACTTTACTAATCAAATGTCAGACCAATTGACTTTATCACTGCTTGCAATTAATACTGCATTTTCTATCTATCACATGAAAATAGTCTGTCTAAATCATGTATATCTACATGTATATAGGGAAGTGCAAAATCTACATAATTTATTTTATGAGTAATAACACAAAAATACGGCAAAATTGCAAAAAATTGAGTTGATTACTTGAAATGCAAATCCATATTTTGTACTATGTTGTGCTGTGAAATGTGTCAATTTTTGGTGCAAGGACGCATTTACACAAATGCACAGTGAACAACAGCTACTCACGTTCTGTTGTTCCCGTTCGTTTGTGGTAAATTTTTACCACAAATTGCACGTCCAATGTTGCATAATTTCATGTAGCAGGCGTAAAATTACATAAATTATGGCAACCTAATTTTTCCCATGCCTACTGTATATATTTGGTATTTGTATAACGCAAACCTGGCCTAAAGGATGAAAGGCAAAAATACTGTCAAAAGATTGTATGGGAGGGAAAGGGAGTTTCCGGCAGTACGCGACTGTAATTTATAGAATTGTGTCGATGTAAGGTTTTTGTGTTGTACAGGAAGAATGGCGCTCAAGCTGAGTTATGCGTCTGTGTGATGAGCTGCGTATTTGTATGGTGCCAACCGATCAGGGGAAACACCTTGAAACCTCTGCATAGATGTGAGTCCAGAAACCCACAATTTCAAAGCAAAGCAAAGTCCAGGGCACAACTAGTGAGTATCAAAATGGTTCTGTACGATTTAGTGTTCAAACCAGTATATTTGATCCACACCAGATGAGTAGTTTCACTTATCCTCCTAGCTCCCCTGGAGCGCATCATCCAGCTGGTTTGGAATGATCACCGGCCACCGGGTTGGCTCGACACACGCCCACCCATCCTCCCTACTCCTCATCCAGAGCACATGACCCATCCGGGTTGGAATTATCACCGGCTACTTGACTTTTGATCCCAACCATGCTACTTTCAGCCCTGAAGTCGTCACAGGATTACTCCCACATGTGAAGAAACACGTGTCGGCTGGTTGCTCTCACATTTCCTCATTGATTAAACATACGTGAAACTACTCATCTTGTGTGGATCAAATATACTGTTTTGAACACGAAATTGTACGGAACCATTTTGATACTCACTACGTGTGCCCTGGACTTCGCTTTGCTGTAACTTATAGAAGACAGTATTCCATTATTCAGGGGAAAATAGCAGCCTTTTGCTGAACACCTGACCCGCGTGCAAATAGTCCCTGTTCTAAGTCAGCTCAGTCAGCCAAATACTTGTTGAGGGGATTGCAAGCTACTTATTTGAATTTCTGCATGGTGACTGATTCTTTCATCCACTTCAGTAAAAACTGGACAAAAATCACAACCTTGGTTTCAATAACAAGGACAGGTATTAAATAATGTGGAGAGACAATCCAGATTGTTGAGTGTACTCTACAAGTTGGTCACTCATAATATTAATTGCTTCCAAATGATGTATTCAGTAAGACGTTTAACACCAACAGCAGATCGCATTCTGGAACCATGTGTAGGAGTGTGGGTTTCGGTTGCAGTAAACCCCCCCCACACTTTTTGCCAGACTACTGATGCACTTTTTCTTGGTGTGCTCTGGGACTCTGCCAATCAGGTTCCCAGGGCCTGTGTTCTTTTCCCAAAAACGAACCCAATTGGCATCTCTGGCCACAGGTCAGCCTCGGTAAATAGTACCATAGGTACCCAGGGCACTGTGACCGGGGAAGACCTCTAAGGGCTGCAGCACTTATGGCACCACCCTCAGAGGCCCTGTACCTTTACACACACACACTGCCTTTGCAGGCTGCGTTCTCTGGGGCAGAACTAAGTAAAGCTTCAACATGGCACACATACCTGTGTGCCATGCCTACAACCCACTGCCATTGCATAGATCAGTCATCCCTCTAGCTGGGTGCCCTATGCCAGTGGTGAGGGTACAGGTGCATGGGCCCTGTACCCCTACAGTGTCTAAGTCCATTCTTAGACATTGTAAGTGCAATGCTGCCCTTAAGAGTATATGGTGCTGGGACCTTGTCAATAAGAACTCCACAGCACCATAAAGGCTACATGGAAAACTGAGTAGTTTGGTATCAAACTTCTCAGCACATTAAACCCACACTGATTCCAGTGTGCGAATTAATGAAAAATGCACACAGAGGGCATCTCAGAGATGCCCCCTGAAAACTAAGCCACCACTAGTGTCCAGGCTGAGTGGCTGCTTTCAGCTGCCACCACCAGACGTTTCTGGACCCCAGGGTCAAGAGCCTGCTGCTCTCTGGGGCCTGAAACAATGCACATCCTGGGACGAAGGACCCACTAACCGCGACCAGGAGCTGGTAAGAAGATCCGACCCCAATAGGCACCCCTGACCCGACGCCCCACGGCCTTGTGTGCCCAAACCGACGGTGCCTAACCAATCCTCAACTTCCCAACTTACCTCTCCAAGTGGTGGTCACCCCCAAAAGTCTCTAGTCTCCCTGCCTGCAGTGCTTTTGCAATCCGGAGGTTCTTCATAGAAAACAACATGGCGCCCAACATCGAAACAGCACTCTGCATCCAGCCGCCCCAGTGCTGCTGAGGGTGCACCTCTTGTGCTACATTTCCCCTGACCTAAAGCCTAGGAGCTTGGCTCCCACAACCCAGTGGCCTACTTGCCAGCAGCAACCAACCGAAGGCCCCCAATCCCCCATTGGATAACATTGGGCCTCAACAATCTGCATCCGGCCGCCCTAGTGCAGGCGAGGGTGAAACAAAAGTGCCTCACTGACCCTGGGGGACCCCTGAGTCTAACCCCAGAAACTTCACTCCCACAGACAACAACTTACCTTTAAACCGATAACCTACTTTTCCTCCATAGGATAACATTGACTGTTTTACCTGAAAAAGTTTCTAAGTGTAGAGTTTCGAAATCTAAAGATATTCTTAAAAAATTGTGTGAATAACCAAAACGTATTTACATACCTGTTTGCAGGAAATGTCCCAGTGCTGAACCTCGGTATCCAGCTCGGAGTTAGAAAAGTAACGTAAAAAGTAACTTACCTGTAATTTACTGAAAAAGCCTATTCATTTCAATGTACTGTATTTGCTAAGTGTTGCAAACTACTGCATCCTCTGTAAATCAAACAAAGTACAATTTCTATTGCATATTCAAAAACTTATTACTGAAACGTATTTAATGCTTACCTGTGCCAGGCTTCCTTGGTTCTAAATCAACCAATCAATCAATCAAGGCATTTGTAGAGCGCGCTACTCACCTGTGAGGATCTCAAGGCGCTGAGGGGGGAAGGAGCTGCTACTGCTCGAACAGCCAGGTCTTGAGTAGTCTCCTGAAGGTCAGAAGGTCTTTGGTCTGCCATAGGAGGATGGGGAGGTCGTTCCAGGACTTGGCGGCGAGGTAGGAGAATGATCTGCTGCCGGCGGTTGTTCTTTGGAAGCGGGGATGGTGTCTAGGATAAGGTCGGCGGAGCGGAGCTGGCGGTTAGGGATGGAGAAGGTGAGTCGTCTGTTGAGGTATGTCGGTCCGGTGTTGTGGAGTGCCTTGTGTGCGTGGGTGAGGAGCTTAAAGGTGATCCTCTTGCTGACGGGGAGCCAGTGCAGGTCTCTTAGGTGAGTCGTGATGTGGCTGTGGCGTGGGATGTTGAGTGGATCAGGTGTGCGGAGGCGTTCTGTATGCGTTGTAGTCTTTTCAGCAGTTTGTCCAGGGCTCCAGCATAGAGGGCATTTCCATAGTCCAGCCTGCTGCTGACGAGGCCTGGGTGACCGTTCTTCTTGTGTCGGCGGGGATCAACCTGCAGATCTTACGAAGCATGCTGAGGATGTTGAAACAAGAGGATGAGATGGCGTTGACTTGTTTGGTCATGGGGAGTGTGGAGTCGAGGATGAATCCCAAGTTGCATGCATGGTCGGTGCGTGTCAGTGCTACGCACAGGGCGGTCAGCCACCAGGAGTCGTCCCAGGCTGAGGGGGTGGAGCCGAGGATGAGGACCTCCATCTTGTCCGAGTTCAGTTTCAGGTGGCTGTTCTTCATCCATTCGGCGACGGCCTTCATTCTCTCGTGGAGGTTGGTTTTGGCGGTGCGAGAGTCTTTGGTGAGGGAGAGGATCAGCTGTGTGTCGTCGGTGCAGGAGATGATGTCTTTCAGCCTTTAGAGCAGTGGTCCCCCTGGAATCTCTTAAAATCCTCAGGGGGCTCAAGTCGGGCCCCCCTTCCGACTCCATCAGCCAGGCTCCTGGCGTCAGTGGCTGGGAGCTTGAACACTGAGGTGAACTGTATTGTCAATTTGTCCCTTCAGACTGCTGCGGTTCCTCCGAGGTGGAAGCAGGCGATGATACTGCCGCTTCTTAAGAAAGCCTCTTTAGATCCCCTTACTCCAGGGGACTATCGTCCCATCTCCCTTCTCCCGGCCATTGCTAAGGTCTGTGAGAAGGTTGTTAACAACCAACTCACAGTATGTGGAGACTGAGGGACTCCTGCATCCTGCACAATCCGGTTTTCGCTCCTCTCACAGCACTGAGACTGTCTTAGTGGAGGTGGTGGAGGCTATTCGGGAGTGTCTGGACCCGGGCGGGCAGCATTAATTTTGCTTCACCTCTCGGCCGCATTCGACACGGTCCCTCATGCCCTCCTTCTGGCCCGACTGGCTGAGATTGGGATATGTGGAGCGGCTTGGGGATGGCTTAGGTCCTTTCTGGAAGAACGGGTTGAGCAGATTTGGCTCCCCCCTTTCTCTTCTTCCCCTCAGTTGGTCACCTCTGGAGTTCCTCAGGGCTCTTCCCTTTGCCCGCTCATTTTTAACATTTTTGTTACGCCTTTTTTTACATCTGGCAGAGGAGCTTGGGGCCAAGGTGATGGCCTATGCTGATGACACGCAGCTGCTGTTCACCTGGGATAAGACCTCCAGGTCAGTCTAAGCAGCCCAACAGTGCCTAGTCTCCATCTTTAAATGGCTGGCTGATGCGCAGCTGAAATGCAATGAACAAAAATCTGAGATTTTATTGTTCGGCAGGTTCCCCACTGATTTTCGTGAGCAGCTTGGCCCCCTGACTCCCCGCTCCGCCCTGAGTCGGGACAGCCTGCAAAAAACCTGGGAGTAGGGTTTGACGAGTCTCTCCTTTTCGGCTCATATTAAGAAACTGGCTGGCTGTTGTTTTGGCCTCCCTAAGACCCTGCGGACCTTCTTCCCGCTTCTCCTCCAAGCGGCTAGAGAAACCGTCACCTGTGCTCTGATCCTTTCCCGTCTTGATTACGCCAATGCTCTCTTTGCTGGGTCCCCTGGATATCTGCTTAAAAAACTTCAGGTAGTCCAGAATACGCCCGCCAGATTGTTATTTGGCCTCTCGGCAAGGAATAGTGTGACCGTTCAATTACGTTCTCTTCACTGGCTTCCTGTTGCCGATAGGGTCAGGTTTAAATCTCTAGTTCTGGCCCGTCGTGCCCTCCATAGTCTTGGTCCCCTCTATCTTCAGAAGCGGTTCTCCTTTTACTCCCCGGCTCGTGTTCTTCGTTCTGCGACTCAATGTTTTGCCCAGGTGCCTCGCTTCAGGCTTCAGAGGATGGGGGTAGCTCCCTCGCCGTGAAGGCCAGTGTTGCCTGGAATGCCCTCCCCCTTTCCGTGCGGTCTATTCAGAACCTTGCCATTTTTAAAAAGAAACTTAAAACTCACCTCTTTGTTTGTTAATCTCCTCTTGTTCCCTTCAGGTGCTGCGCCGGGATACATATGAGTATCCAATCCAATCCAAAAATTCTTTATTTCGGCCACATGGGCCATAAAAGAAGCAGTAAAAATACATACAGATAAAAAGACAATATATACAGTAAAAACAACTGGGCCTGCAGTGTTTAGAAAAAACAGGATAAAATGGACTAACCAGACATTTTCTTCCTTATTATCCATGCTGTCATTAAGAATTTGGAAACCGCGAACACAATGTGGCCCAGGGTATTAGTTTTCATCACCCTGTAGGCCTGCAAATAGTTACTGAAGCCCAGATTCCGGCATAGAGGGGCTAACCAGCGCCTCCTCGGGCTCCGATAGGCACGGCAACAGAACATTATGTGCAAATCATCTTCATCCTTAACTTTACAGCATGGGCAAAGCTTGTCGCCCCCTAGCGACCATTTATGGGTGAAGACTTTAGTAGGGAGCGTACCAAACCTCCATTGCAGGAACAGTTTCCTCGCCAAAAGAGGATAAATAAAATCCATAAAAGTTTCAAAGATATAAGAATTTTTGGATGCTAAAAACCGTCCCGTCAGGGTGCCACTGTCATAAGCATTGTCCAGGTCAGCGAGGTTTTTGTTCTTATAGAGCTGTGCGAGGGTTTTGCGCGATAGCCTTCTACATCCTTGAGCAGGGTCGTCCCATAGGTCTGGTAACTTAAGGTCCGAGCATTCCGACCTAATAAATGCCAGCCAGGGGATCTTGCCATTTACGTCCAACCTCATGACGTGTGTGAGGTCCTGCCTATAGTGATGCAGCTCCTCGGTGGTCCATACCCGATGCCAGAATTTCAATGGTTTCGACCGTAGGTCCTCTGCAATTGACGGAAGACCCAAGTCGAGTCTTAAGGGGAGGAGTGGTGTACCTTGCGGGAGGGCAAGTAGACGCCTAAGGAAGCAGTTTTCCACCCCTGCCATGACCTTCCCAGCTTTGTGGCCCCACAGTTCGCTGCCATACAGGGCAGCTGCCTTCGCCTGTGTCCTGTACATTTCCAAAGCCGGACTAACAGGCTTGAAGGTGGACTTGTTGGACACCCTCAAGAGTGCGCCCGATAGCTGGGAAAGTTTCAGCCTGGATCTTGCTACCTGGGAGTCCCATGCCAGATTTTCTTGGAGTGAAACCCCCAGATATGTGAAAGTAGAGACCCTTTCCAGGCTAGTTTCCCCAAGTTTTGGATTGGGTCTGGTCTTGGAGGGAGGGTTGAAGATCATGAACTTAGTTTTTTCCGTGTTCACCTCCAACCCATGTTGTCGACAGAAGTGACCAAAACCATCCACAATCCTCTGGATCCCCATAGGTGATTTGGAAAGGAGGAGGGTGTCGTCGGCAAACATTATTGCCGGGACCCTCCTTCCTCCCAGGACCGGGGCGTCATTGTCCCCAACAGCGTCAAGATGTTGAATGACGCTGTTTATGTACAGGCAGAACAGTGTCGGAGCCAGAACACAGCCCTGCCTGACACCTCGGCGGACCGGGAATTTGCCCGAGGGCTTACCATCCCTCCCACACCTCACTACCGCAAAGTTGTTCTCATGCAGCCTAATGATGATTCTAAGGAGGTGGGGGGGAACTCCTAGCTTCTGCAAAACCTCCCATAGCTTCCCCCTCGGGACCAGGTCAAAGGCTGACCTCAGGTCCACGAAGACCATGTACAATAGACCTCCCTCTAGCGTGACCGTCTTCCAATACAGGAGAAGGAGGCGGAAAATTTGGTCCATGGTCGACGTGTTCTTCCTGAAGCCAGCCTGGAGGGGGCTCATGATGTCATTGGCCTCGGCCCAGTCCAGGAGATGATTCAAAATGAGGAGGGCAAAAAGCTTTTGGGGCACATCTATTAGGCTTATAGGCCTATAGTTAGAAGGGAGCAAAGTAGAACCCTTCTTGTGGATGGGTACAATCTCTGCCCCCAGCCACGTCCCAGGGATCGCCATACCTTCGAGAATGGCCTTAAAAAGAATGAGAAAGTATGGGCCCCAGATATCCGGGTGGTGCCTAAATAGATCCCCGGGTAACCTATCAAGGCCTGGCGCCTTCCCCACTGCTAGGCGCTTGAGGGCATGCTCCACTTCCCCCAAGGATAAATCCATTCCAAGCTCCTGAGTACCCATGGGCAGTTGCAGCTCTGCTGCCGGGCAGGAACTAGTATCTTGGTAGAGAGCCCCAAAGTGGGCCTCCCAGACCGCAGGGGCTATATTTGGCTCTATCGCTTTACTAAGTTCCCCTGTCCCGTTATTCACTAGGGCCCAAAATTTCCGGGAGTCCCTAACTTTGAGGGCCTCATAGAGATCCTGCCAATGGGTCCAGTCCCACTCAGACCTTGCAGCCACCAGCACTGATTTATGGTACTTCCTGAGGTCACGTACTTTGGCCTTATCTGAGCCCTCTTTTATTGCTGCAATGAGCTCCGATTTTGCTGCCCTGCAATCTTGGGTGTACCAGGAAGGAACCACGGTCCTTTTCTTCCGGGTTGGGACCTCCGGATGGAATACCTCGGCCAGGTCCCTCACTAGATCCTGGTGGATGTTTCCCAGTTTCTCGTAGTAGACTGGGGTTCTTGGTTCATTCAGGAGAGTATCCACCTCCATAAAGCTCGGAAGTGCCAGCTCATATAATTTCTTAATAGACTCTTCCGAACTCACCAGCTTTCCCCACTTTACCCGTCGCCTGTTTGTGGTCAGGGACAGACCCCCCAGGTCATCCCCTTGACCAGCTGGGGAAGGGTCCGCCATGGGCAGAGGGCACAGGATGTTTAGGCAGAGGGCATTGTGGTCGCTGTCTGACCTCTTAATTACCCTAAAGTCAAGCACTTTGGGCCAAAGCGAGATGTCCACCATGATGTAGTCAAGCCTCGACTCCTGGCCCCTCCTATTGAAAGTGCAGACTGAGGGGGTGTCGGAAGGGGTGCGACCATTACACGCCCTCAGTGCGCAATTCAAGGTGAGGGACGTGAGCTGTAGTGCTAGAGGGGACCATGCTTTAGGGTGGGGTGAGGACGAGGGTGGAACCCCCCAATGGTCATCCTCGGCCGTTAGGGCACCATCCAATAAACCTTCCAGTGGTTCAAAGTGGCAATTGAAGTCTCCTCCAAGCACCACCTTGAGGTCACCCGGAAGTTGGCCCAGGAATAGGGCCAGATCGTCTAGGGTAGGTGATTCGTTTGGCGTGGCCACTGGACGCGAGTAAACGTTGACAATGGCCCACGAGGATTTATCAGGCCAAGTGAGCCGCACACACTGGATGTCCTGCGAACATGTATGTACTTGCTCCGCCTGACACCCAATGTGACTCGCAATCCAGATTGCCAAGCCCCCCGATGGCCTCCCCCTCCCTGCCCATTTGGCAGGAATTTCGTATATTTCAAACCCTCTCCTGGGCTGGGCGGCCCTCGCCCAAGTCTCCTGGAAAAGGAGTATGTCGCATTCACCTACCAGGCAATCCCATTCAGGAGAGCCTTCCTTATTCGCAATGCCTGCCACATTCCAGGAGAGAATCCTCAATCCTGGGACAGGTGACAGGGTGCCCTGGGCTCCCACAGGAGATTGCAGGGTGACCATGGATAAACCAACGTCTAAGGAACCAATTCCGCAGACAGCAGTGGCGGCAGGACCTGGCCGCTCCACTGCCCCTGCCTGCAGAGTATGGGGTGATCCGGTTTCGAGCAGTGGACCCAGTTGGAACAGGGTATCGTCCGTGTTAGCCTCGCTCTCGTTGGCGGTGTACATCCGGGTTGGTTCCACCATGGGGACCACTTCCGATCCCACGCAACCCTGCGCATCCACCACCATCCTCCCAGGATCAGACAGGATTGACCTAATTTGTGGTCAATCAACCTGGTCCAGACAAGAAAACCTGTTGTGATGTACAAAGTTTGCCCGGACAGTTGGGAGGGGGTGCCTTGATCTATAGCGGGAGCCATCTACAGCGAAGCCCACCCTAGTCCACCCCTTCTCACTCCCACCCACCATGTTGGTACCACTAGGATAGAAATAAGAGAGGGGTACAAGTTCTATATTGGACTTGTCAGGCCTTACAAGCCAGTTGCAGATGTAATTTGCAACGTGTGGGCTCCTAAAACTTAGGACAATGCAATCCCCTGGCCTGTTTTTAGTAGTAGGGCCAATCCACGGGATCCTCCTTACCATCAGGACCTCACCCTTCAAGTTTGGAGGCAGCGGTCTATTTATACTGAGCCAGCTTATGACCTTATTACGGAGGGAGACTTGAGACTCTCTGACTCCACCAGTTAATTCAGGAACTCCCACCATGATTGCCGTAAAAGAAACAGCTTCTGGGGGCAGGTTGACCACCCTACGTCTATCAGGGGGGGGGGGCAGGACCATCGCTCAGGACATTTACAGTACCCACAGCCACCCTTGTCTGCGGCGCGAATTGCGGCGCAGGGGGTAACTTAGATCTCCTGGGAGCCGGGACAGGGGGCCTAGATGCTGGTGGTAGCAAGGTGCACGCCTGAGGGACCGACGCGCCATTTGCACTAGGCAGTACCCTACTGGAAACCTGAGGCAATGTGGAGGAAAGTACACCATTCCCAGGTGGATCCCCGATAGCTATGGGAGGATTTACAACCATACCAGGACTATTCCTAGTATGGTTAGTTTCCCGGGAATGGAGTAGATTTTCTATTGCCTCTAGTCTATCTGAGATGGGGATTAACAGGTTCTTAATAATAGTTGTAAGCGATGTAATTACTAAATCTGAACTGTTGGATGTTACCCCACCAAAGATGAATGGGCCCGCCAACACTGGTGGTAGCACGGAGGCTGGCGAGGCCACATGATCCGACCCCAACCCAGATAGGATAAGCTCTGGGGAGACCGAAATGTCTGTACTTTCTTCAAGGGATGAATCAGATGCAACAGTTCTTGCCCTTTTCACCCTCTTGATTTCATCTGGCCTTTTCCTTTTTAGAGGCTGAACCACCCCACTACCTGCAGGGTCTGGTGACAGGACTACTTGGCCCGCTTCCAGTGTGCTTGGACCCATATTGTCGGGGACAGCAGGGTGGTCAAAAATCCCCAGCAACCGCGGGGAATCCCGATCCCTCTGCGGAACAGGGGTTCTCAGCTGTCGAAGCACCGACTCAATGGTCTGGTCGATGCTGTCCAGTAATGACATGTGAGTAGCGTCCATAGTGATGGGAGTACTGGCATCATTTGAGGCGGATTCCCCGAGGTCCATAAACACACTTTCGGGGCCCATCTCAAGATGAGAATCCATGGATGAGTGGCACTTACTAATTTGGGAGCTCGCCTTGGGGAAGAATTTTTCCAGAGTGCTTGCGCCTTGTTGTGCAGACTTGCTCCTTAGTGCTCTGGATGCCATAGTGGGGTAAGTGGTGGGGCAATTTGGCGGGGGCGTTAGAGGGGTGGCCCGGTCCGGTCTCTCCCGGCCTCTAACGGCCTAGAACGGCCCGCTCTTTGCCCGGTCTTCGCCCCGGTGACCGCCCCGCGCGCGTCCCGCTGCGCGCGTGGGGAGGTTCTCTTAGGTATGACAAGGGGGCGTGGCACTGGGAGGGGGCGCGAGGCGCGGCGGGAAGAGGAACCAGCTGGCGCTGCCAGATGGACTGCTGGTCCTCGCAGTCCCGCTTGCCTCCGCCTCTCACCTCCACTGCGGCCGGACTTGGTATAACTGACTCCCCAGCAGGGCGTTGGCTCCCAACCACTCCTGTGGCGAGCAGAAACCGGTAAACAACACAAACTCCTCTCTCGAGCGGCACCCGCGAAGCGGGGGCCGCGAGGAGTTAAGAGCACTCAGGCGGGGGGGCGTGGCACTGGGAGGGGGCGCGAGGCGCGGCGGGAAGAGGAACCAGCTGGCGCTGCCAGATGGACTGCTGGTCCTCGCAGTCCCGCTTGCCTCCGCCTCTCACCTCCACTGCGGCCGGACTTGGTATAACTGACTCCCCAGCAGGGCGTTGGCTCCCAACCACTCCTGTGGCGAGCAGAAACCGGTAAACAACACAAACTCCTCTCTCGAGCGGCACCCGCGAAGCGGGGGCCGCGAGGAGTTAAGAGCACTCAGGCGGGGGGGCGTGGCACTGGGAGGGGGCGCGAGGCGCGGCGGGAAGAGGAACCAGCTGGCGCTGCCAGATGGACTGCTGGTCCTCGCAGTCCCGCTTGCCTCCGCCTCTCACCTCCACTGCGGCCGGACTTGGTATAACTGACTCCCCAGCAGGGCGTTGGCTCCCAACCACTCCTGTGGCGAGCAGAAACCGGTAAACAACACAAACTCCTCTCTCGAGCGGCTCCCGCGAAGCGGGGGCCGCGAGGAGTTAAGAGCACTCAGGCGGGGGGGCGTGGCACTGGGAGGGGGCGCGAGGCGCGGCGGGAAGAGGAACCAGCTGGCGCTGCCAGATGGACTGCTGGTCCTCGCAGTCCCGCTTGCCTCCGCCTCTCATCTCCACTGCGGCCGGACTTGGTATAACTGACTCCCCAGCAGGGCGTTGGCTCCCAACCACTCCTGTGGCGAGCAGAAACCGGTAAACAACACAAACTCCTCTCTCGACACATATGAGTATCCGTGCGCGCTACAAGTGGACTTAGCATAACATAACATAACATGTTGAGGTTGTGCAGCCTTGTGACGTGGGCAAGCGGGGCCATGTAGATGTTGAACGGGGTCAGGCTGAGGGATGAGCCTTGGGGGATGCCGCAGATCTTGGAGGCTTCGGATCGGAAGGGGGAGGCGGACGCTCTGAGTTCTGTTGGAGAGGATGATGAGGTCCAGTCCAGAGCATTGCCGCGGATTCCTGCGTTGTGGAGGCATTTGCGTAGGGTGCGGTGGCAGACCTTGTTGAAGGCAGCTGAGAGGTCCAGGAGGATGAGGGCCGTGGTTTGGCCGAAGTCCAGTAGGGGCCTGATGGCGTCGGTGGCGGCGATGAGGGCCGTTTCGGTGCTGTAGTTGCTGCGGAACCCGGAATGAGACAGGTCAAGGATGTTGTTCTCCTCGAGGTAGTGGGGCAGCTGTTTGTTGAGGGTCTTTTCGATCACCTTCGCCGGGAACAGGAGCAGGGAGATGGGACGGAAGTTCTTGAGGTCCCTCGGGTCGGCCTTGTGTTTCTTGAGCAAGGCGCTGATTTCAGCGTGCTACTAGCTCTACGGGAAGATCGCTGTCTCGAAGGAGATGTTGATGGCCTTGCGGAAATAAAACAACAGTATATATTTTTATACAAAAACACTTGGCCTAGAGTTCAGTTCTTGAGTGTGTAAATTAATTTGCTGACTGAGTGTGTACAACAAATGCTTAACCCTGTCCTCTGATACTGATTTACTGCTCGACCACTCTACCACAAATAGAGAGTAAGGTTCTATCTAACTTTAACCTCTGCCTACCTCAGGGGTCACCTGGACTCAATACATACTATACCTCATTTTGGTGTAGTATATATAGAGCCAGTTTCCTACACCATGAACCTGCGTTCGGCGTGAATGATTAAGGGTCGAGGCGTGTTTTAAATAAATATTGACATGGCGTGCATCTTGTTTGTGACTTGTGGCCCTCCTGATCCCAAGTGACAGCTCAGGGGACTCACACATGCATCCAGCTCCCCTTCTGACATTTTTGCCCTTATCCTAGTCCACTCCATGGAGTGTGAAAACATCAAACAGCAATCCGGAAACAAGTTGAAAGTTTACAAAGGATATCAGAATTTGGGCCTTACACATGAAAACTGAAAAATACACAAGGAAGAGAGAATTTAAAAGTTAAACATACTTTGTTATTTTATAACATGTAAATATGTTTGATTCAATATACTCCACCCGATTAAATTAGACTCCAGCATTTTAAGAGCAAATTAACTTCTACTTGCAAGCAACAGTCAAATAGTAGTTTCTTTCCATGATTCCTGTTAGTTTAACAGGATTTGAACTCGTTACAAACCAGAAAGTGGGCACCCAAAGATGTCTTCATTGTGTTTTCTCACTGCCCTTAAGATGTACATATGCCATGATATATCTATATGGAAGCCTAGGCAGTGAAGGCGTTAATAACGGCCGAGCAAGTGCACGCTACGGAAAATACAGGTAGCCGCCGGAGAAACTCAAGAAAGCTCAAAGTCTCAGGATTGAAAGGTCCGAGTAAAGCCAGCCCTGTCCAGTACAACGCGTCCGGTGTTACAGCGCCTGCGCTGAGCTCTGCATTGCAGTCACTGTCTGCAGTCTCAGGATTGCAAGGTGTGAGTAACACCAGCCCTGTCCAGTACAACGCGTCAGGTGTTACAGCGCCTGTGCTGAGCTCTGCATTGCAGTCACTGTCTGCAGGCTCAGGATTGCAAGGGCTGAGTAAAGCCAGCCCTGTCCAGTGCAATGCGTCAGGTGTTACCGCGCCTGCGCTGAGTTATGCACTGCAGTCACTGTGTGCAGTCTCAGGATTGCAAGGTGTGAGTCACCTGTCCAGTACAACACGTCCAATGTTACAGCGCCTGCACTGAGCTCTGCATTGCAGTCGCAGTCTCAGGATTGCAAGGTGTGAGTAAAGCGAGCCCTGTCCAGTACAACGAGTCAGGTGTTACAGCGCCTGCGCTGAGCTTTGCATTGCAGTCAGTCTGCAGTCTCAGGATTGCAAGGTCTGAGTAAAGCCAACCCTGTCCAGTTCAATGCGTCCGGTGTTGCAGCGCCTGCGCTCAGCTCTGCATTGCGATACAAAAGGGGATGATGGAAGGAGCGTTTGAGCAAATCAAACACTCACCCCCAGTCAACTGATCTGGGTTTAATCCATCACCATTCTTTAGCCCACTGAGCAACCCCATTTCCGACATGGCTATATGCAAATCAGTCTGACCCTGTGCCTCATGAGAACAGTCCTGCCCGAACTGCCAAGCCATGTCTTCCATGGACCGGAAACAAGCATCCTGGGACCGGTTTCAGATTCATAATCCTCATCAGCAAGGCTATCTTGAATCCAGTGGCCAAGTGAGCAAGGGACTCACGTCCGAGCATACCCTGCCACACGTAGGGCGAACAAAGCGTTACAAAAGGGGATGATGGACGGAGCGTTTGAGCAAATCAAACACTCACCCCCAGTCAACTGATCTGGGTTTAATCCATCACCATTCTTTAGCCCACTCAGCCACCCCATTTCCGACATGGCTATATGCAAATCAGTCTGACCCTGTGCCTCAAGGGAACAGTCCAGCCCGAACTGCCAAGCCATGTATTCCATGGACCGGAAACCACCGGTTTCAGATTCATAATCCTCATCAGCCAGGCTATCTTGAATCCAGTGGCCAAGTGAGCAAGGGACTCACGTCTGAGCATACCCTGCCACACTTAGGGCGAACAAAGCGATACAAAAGGGGATGATGGACGGAGCGTCACTTGGCCACTGGATTCAAGATAGCCTGGCTGATGAGGATTATAAATCCGAAACCGGTCCCAGGATGCTTGTTTCCGGTCCAGGGAAGACATGGCTTGGCAGTTCGGGCTGGACTGTTCCCATGAGGCACAGGGTCAGACTGATTTGCATATAGCCATGTCTGAACTGGGGTGGCTGAGTGAGCTAAAGAATGGTGATGGATTAAACCCTGATCAGTTGACTAGGGGTGAGTGTTTGATTTGCTCAAACGCTCCGTCCATCATCCCCTTTTGTACAGCTCTGCATTGCAGTCAGTCTACAGTCACAGGATTGCACGGTCTGAATAACACCAGCCCTGTCCAGTACAACACGTCAGGTGTTACAGTGCTGCGCTGAGCTCTGCATTGCAGGCACTGTCACAGGCTCTGCTCTCTGGTCGCCATTTTTTTGGTGCTTTGGAGCAGTTTTGACATCTTCTGAGAGTTTCTCGTTGCTCAAATGGGTGTAATTTCTGATATTTATGTTTCTCGTTTTCATTGCTTAATTTTCCTCCTGAAAAAGTGTCACTCATAGTCGTTGAATGTCACTCATAATTCCACTTAATTTATGAAAATGTCACACATGAGCAACCTGAAACCTTGGCAGCTGTGTACCTTCTCCAATTAACTTCTATTAAGGGCATTTAGTATAAAGAAAATAAAAATAAGGTTAGTTTTGCTGAAAAAAAATCGAAATTCTACAAATTAAATAGGAGCGCAGGAATTCAACCCTAACTAAAAAAAATGTTCTGAAACTCTATATTTCATGCAGCTGCAGCACGCACTTTCACCTCCACCTGCAACAGCTGGAGCACAAATGTACAAGTTGCCTACACGACACATGAATTTCAATTAAGTTTTTAAAGCACTTTGGGGGGACATCCAGTAACGCTGTAAGAGACGTCAGCCAGGAAGTGACGTCACCTACCGTGCCAACATTATTAGGAACAGGCGAGGGTTACGCGCCCGGAAAATCGATGAGAAATGCAAAATAGGAGAATGACTGCTCTTCATTGCTCTTCTCAGGTGCGTTTTTCAGCAACCAGCAGCTCTAGGATTTCGCATCCAGCCCCTCTGTTCGAAATGCTTTGAGGTAAAAGCGAGGTCCGGAAAATATGGGATCGGCATCCATGAGTCCAAAATGGCTGCCCATGGACGCCCCCACTGAGCACACACTTCTCACACTCCAGCTCCAGTGATGCGAGGAGGTTATTATTTATTGTGGCATTGCATCGCTTCTGAAGTATTGTTTAATTCTGCAGCATGGTTTAATTGTGGCCTCGCTCTGACCTTCTTTTGGAGATAAGCTCAGCTAAGTTGTATTTTACCAGAAACCAGGCAGCTGTGTGTTTGTACATTTAAAATTTGTGCATTCCGTTTCCGAGCTCCTAATGCTCGTACGCAACAGCTGACTGGTACTTTTATCATTTTTTTAGGCTTAAAACACGTCTCGTGTATCTGTCACTTTTTGACCTTTCTGGCCTGTATATGAATTGCGCATCGGGTCAGTTTTTCCCCTTAAAACTGAAAACAACATACTTTCGTCTTATTAGAAACTGCTAGTTTCTAATAGCAAGAGGGTATGTTTTTTAGACATGGGTTTGTTTTTCAGTTTTATGGGACAGATCTCGACCCAAAGGGATTGGAGCGCTTTTACAAGGGCATCCATATTACACTGGGGCAAGTTTGTGTTCTCCTTTTAAGTTTACGTTATTTGTAGAGAATCACAGGATGTCTGTGCTTCCAATTTATTGGGTATGGACTGCCTAAGCCTATTTGGCAACCCCTGTCCATATGGTTTTCACAATATAGACAGTCTACTGGCTTTTTCTAGGGTATCTCCTCTATGTAACACGATTTGAGGGTGTCTTCAAGTAGCACGGCAGTTTTTCACCTCACATAGGATATGCCGATGCAAAGCTATTTTTCCGTCACTGCTGGGTGGAGAAATTTTCAACATTAGGGAACCACCAGTATAATAGTGTTTGTCTTTCAAATCATCCCTCCTATCACTGGTACCTTGATCCTATTGCCCGTGGTAAGGGACACAGGGGTGTCATTAATAAGGTCCCAGCTGTTTAGATCTCCCCAACTCTGCAAGCAACTATTTAAAATGTTAAAATCTCCCATCATATGCTCAGTATAAACATATATGTAGATGTCATAGGAGTTAAAAAAAACAGTGTTACAATACTTTGGCCTCCTACATTATTGTTTCTGAACCAAGCAGACCTCCATGTTTCTCACATCCATGTATGTATAGCGAATGTGATTTATTTTTCTGCATTCCGTGCATTGTAGTTATATTTATCAGAATATAAAACTGGCACTATAGATACAGAATACAGTGGGAAACCGGACCAGGCAAAGTAAATAAGTCTGACACTGCCCGCCAGCCTTCTGACTTGGTCTGTGCTAGTCTTGTACCTTCGTGTCTTGCAAAACTTTGTTTACAGAAGCTGCAGGGTTCTTGTGAGTCTAAAAAAATAGCTAAAAGCTAAGATTTGTTTTGTTCTCAGATAGCACACTGGCTATAGCAGTTCCTGAAAGAAACTACGCTGTCTCGCAATGTCAATTTCCTCTCGATTTTGTTTAATCTTTTCATCACAATTTTGTTATTCCTACCATGTTTCAAACTCTTCCTTTCTATATTGTTTTTAATCTACATAACTAAGCTCCTTTTTAGGTTAAAGCCTTCAAGACAGCGCAGCTGTCTGGTTTGCTGAAAACATCCTGGGAAGATCCAGAAAACTGACCTAGGAGTGCATTCACCCTTTGCTTACCATTGGCTTTGTGGTTTGTAACTCACATGTTCTGGCTTTCTAGCTGCTGGCTTTTTTTTTTGCTTTAGGCTGTCCAGCTCAAGTTCGCCCCTCCTGTTGCCCAAACCTTGTGTACTGTATTCTTACACATTTGCTCTCTGCTAACCGGCTTTTAAATCTTGTTCTTATCTTATCACATTTGCTGTGCATTCAAAGACATAGGTCAAATGTCAGGCTTTCTCTTTCAAGGACCTTGGTGTTTATTTTTCTTTCTCTGACTTCAAAGAGAGAGCATTTATGTGACAGTCCTGCTAAGTACCCACGTAAGAGGAGAGTATGTTGGAAGTTTTTCTTCCTAGCACACTACAAAAATGAACTATGCTGATGTATCAGAATTAGTACACATGATTTTTTTTGTAATTCTGAAGTGTGGTGGAAACAAATATTTGAATGTAACCCATCAATACACCAGGTGATGACATTAGCACACATTATAGGTTGTATACAGTACCATATTTTGGTGCAAATGTAATGAATGGTCCTTTAAATTAAAAATGTGTTGTCTGTAATGGCAGTGGGCTACCACACCGTGCATACTCCACACTATGCCACTCCACTGTAAGACACTCCAATCTATCCCACTCCACTCACCCCACTGCGCTCCTTCCCACTCCACTGCACACCAACATACCCCACCCCCTTCAGTTTGCAACAGTATACCCCACTCAATCTACCCCGTCCCACACCACTCCAACCCAATCTACTCACTTTGATCGAATCTACCCTACTCCACTCCAGTCTACCCCACTCTACTCAAACCCACCGTACCACATCCCACTTCTGTCTACCACACTCCACAGAAGATTACCACACTCTGCCCCAGTCTACTCCAAATCAACTCATTGTACTCCAATCTACCCTATTCTACTCTAATCAAACCCAGTACAATTTTCCACACTCCATTACAACATTCCACTCCAAACTCCACTGCAATCTATCCCACACCATATCAATCTATTCCACTCCAATTGACCCCACTCCAGTCTAGCACACTGTACCCCAGTCCACTCCACTCTACTCTACCCAAATCTACCCGATTCCATTCCAGTCTACCACAGTCCACTCAAATCTACCCCAATCCACAGCACCCCAATCTGCCCTAATGACTCCAATCCAGCCTATCCCCCTGCAATGTACTCAACCCTCACTCCACCTTAATGTACCCTTCTACACTCCAATCTACTCCACTCTACCTCACTCGACTCCAATCTCGATTCCATTCCAATTTATCAAACTCCACTCCCCCACTCTACACCAATCCACTGCACTCCACTCTTCCCCAGTCTATCCCAAGATATCCCACTCCAATCCACTCTACCCCAGTCCAATCTACCACACCCCGTCTAATCTACCCCACTCCTTTCTACCTCTTGCACTCTACCACACTCCACTCAACACAAATCTACTCCACTTAACTCCAATCGACCACTCTCTACTCAAATGTACCCCAACTACCTCACTCCAATCACCCCAGCTCCACTCCAGTTTACCCCACTTTGCCCCAGTCTATCCCACTTCACCCTATTCCACCCCACTGCAATCTGCCTCCTCCATTCTAATATACCATACTCTATTCTACCCCACACCACTCTTCCCCTTTCAAAATCAACTCCATTCCAATCTATCCAACTTCACTCTACCTCCTCCTGTCCACCCATCTCTACCCGCAGTTCACTCTACGCCATGTATCCCCCTCCACTCCATCCCAATATAACCCACCCCACCAACTTTTATCCAAGCTAGGCAGCTGCCACACTGGTGTACAACGTGTCTAAAACGCATTGCCAAAGCCAATAGCTTTTGCATAGGCAAGGCCCATTGGCTTTGCCAATGCTTGTTCCTCTCTAGTTGTCTGCTACTTACTTTTGTTCACATGATGCTCTGGATCAATCACCTTCTTACAGAAATGAACAATGTACAGTGGCTAGTGTTGAAAAGTACAAAGAATGATGAAGGAGCCAAGAGTGTAAGTAGGAGTCTTTATTCTCTGGTCATCCACTTTGCACCGTCCTACTGTATTCACAGCATTCTAACCTGCACTCCAGAACGTACCATGTGCTGGAAAGGAGTGGGGAGGGAAGGAACATACCAAAGTGATGGAGGTATGGGGAGGGGAGGATTAGGTTACAACAGCTACCTTCAATGTACAATGGCTATCTTGTAGTGTAGTTCCTATTATCCCAATAGGCTCTGCGCATTGGAATAATACCTTCAATAGTATAGGCCTAGACCAGACGTTAACTAGGTCTACTACTGTCGATATTAGACTTAAAGTTTTGGGTTTGCCAGCTAGCTCAGAGTTCACTAGAAACTTTCTCGAATGTTCAGGAAGGAATTAACTTCCCTGATTAGACAAGAAGGGATTTAGTTTCTGACAACCATAGAACATGACAACTTTGCTCTCCCCTAATCAAGAGTGTATCTCGAGAGTCGTGTGAACAAAAGGCAATTTATTTTAGTCAGTACGTGCATTCTTAGTCTCATCAGATTGTAGAGAAAAGGAAGAGACGGGCGTGTTCAATAAAAGATGTTATTTATTGATCAGTCTCTTTTCTCGTACAAGAGAAATGGATCGATATTATTGCAATACTTATCGTTAAGTAAAGTGCATACATTAAAAGCAGAAGTATAAAATAATACTGTAAAAACATTGATATGGTTTCTAAGCCATATGAAGGTTTTAAAATGAATAAAATATATTACATACACATATACATTTGACTAAACGTACTCAACTGGTGTTTCTAGATACGCCTACCCCGTGTACCTGACCTAAGCCTAATACGTGGGCGGGAATAGAAAGTTACAGTTTAAGTTAAGTTTGTTTTTGCCAAGTGACTGACTAAAGAATTCTCTGCGAGGGGTTATTCAGTTCTGTACCTGGAAGTTAGGATGAATGAGGGATGGTATCTCTCTTCTCTGCTCTCGATATTCCAGGCTGCCTGCGAGGGCTACCCGGAAACGCCGGTGCTGGATTTCTCGGCAGGAGAAAGCAGCGCGTCTCGTTCTCAGCGCGTCAGGAAGGCGGGGCTGCGCCAGCGGGGTCTGCTCTGCTCTGGGCTTCGGCAAGTATGGCTGCTCCGTCTCGTCACCACCGCGTGTGTTTGCATAGGGCAATATCGGTAATATTTATACCTTTAAGGTTCCGAGATTGACGTAAGGATGGACATAGATAAGTCAATAAGGATGTCATACGACCAGGTCGTTAGCACATTCTTTTGCTGAAGTTCTTGGTGAAATCAAAACAATGGCCGCAGGGTTTTTCCCAGGTTGTCATAGGTTTGATTTGTTATGAGAACTCCGTATGCCTTATCAGGGGCTGGAGGAATATCGCTTGTCTAATTAGATCGCAAGCGTTATGACCTAATCAGATAACACGTTCCTGTGCCGTAGTGTGGCTGCGTCAGATAACGGTATCTGCATCATGGGGGTTTGCTGCCTCATGGGCTGACTGCTAGTTAACTTGTTGGTTAACCAGAATAGGGTCAGGAATAGGGGGATCGATTCAGAACCTATAGGAATACATCACACCCACTCCACGCTAACTATGGTCATATTTACTAATCTATGCATAGTAAAACATAGTACAATATATTATAGAGTATTGTGTATACCTTACCACCCCAAAATACATAAATGCATTTTGAAATTTTCAAATATACGGAAGAAATGCAGTCATATGTATATTATGCGCTCAAGCTGTAGAATAATGCTAAAGTAATAACGCATTTGTATACATTATTGCTATTTGGTATATGAGATTTACACATGAAATGGCTCTTAATACAGAAAAAAGTTCGAGACCACTTCATCACAGAATATAATAACAATGAACATACCAGCGGGCAGCTAATGTCAATAAGCAGTCTAAAAATAGAAATCTTAGTTCTCTAGGAATAGTTTCTTACTTTAAGCAGAAGATAAGTGTCCCGAAAAATTGTAAAAAATAATTTGGGGCTGCTGAAAAAATTGCTGTCCGTGAACTGGAGGGAAAATTGTTCATGTGACTTTATTATTAAAGTTGAAGGCCAAATTCAGGGAACGCCGTGTACGAGTTAGTTCAAAAGTCCCTATTTCTGTTCTGGTGAGAACATCATATCATTTAGGCTTTCGAAAAAGTTGTCAACAGCTTCCTGGGAGAGTTCCACTAACTCGGAAATAGGTGTAACCATGCATTCATGCGCATGATTGTCTCCATTGACATTCTGATTTGGATTGCTGACAGAAGGTCGTACCTGATCGATGCTGCTTTCATCTTGTACTTCACTACCCCTTAATCGTAGTGGTGAAGCTTCCACGAATGCCGTCATCAGGATTGGTAGCCTTTGAGGGCAGCACAAAGCATGAGCCTTTGTTGGACTCAACAATGTTTCTGCATCCATTGGCGCATCCGATTGTAGCGTCAGACAGGTGTCTAACACACATTCTTCTCCGCATAGCAGGCACCTTAATACAGGTAAAACACATCGTTGCCACATTGGTCGAAATGATAGAAACCAAGTCATGTTCAGGTCTCTAAGCCGGGATAGTCCTAGGATTTTTGATATCCGGTCCCGGTATCCAATGGCTAGGATTGTTTCTTCCCTTGTCGCAGGTGTTTTGTCTGTGACATGGTTTGCCATAACGAAAAATAAGGACTAGGAATAGGATTCCTGCAATCAGTCCTAAAATGAGGGGAAGTCCGCCAAAAATCGAATGGACGAAGTCTGGAAAAATACCCAGTATGGCTTTGAATGGTGTTAATGCCATCGAAAATACTGTCTTAAATACTTGTGAGACCCCACTGGTATCAGAAATATTTAAGATTTCATTCAGGATTTCTGCGAAATGTATGGGGGAATTAGTTGATAACAATGAATGTATCTCTGCAGGCGTCCTTGCGACTTGTAGATCATATGTTTCTTTTGGTGACGTGAGCCTGGTCGGCGTCTGAAGAAGCACTGTTTTCATTCTGCTTAAAGTATCTATTCGAATAGAAGTAATTTTCAAGTTGGGCCATGCCCTTGCCTCCCTGTCTGGAAAGGAGCTGGGGAACAATGAGTGTCCACAGCACTTGACCGTCGCAGTCGTAGTTACGAGATAAGGAGTCCCGGGCATAAGACTACAACATCTGCGATCTACAATTAGAATGTAACTCCCATTATAGAGTCTTTGAAAGAATGGTTCTATCTCTGTTGCAGGTGCGCCTTGCTGGTGACATGAAAGGTTATTTGAGTTCCCTTCACAGGCTCCGTGCAAACTAATTCCGTTACACAGAAGTGTACCGCTTAGTGACACTGCACAATTATTGCCACTAAGAAATACTTTCTGTCCTTTATTACTTACACATGCATGTGAATAGGGCAGGTCCCAAGTTGTTTTAATGTACCCCTTTCCCAATTTCTCGTACATGCCAGCCTGTATATATTTTTGGCAGTATTGAAACCTGAAGGTTGAAATTGGAATATTTATCATCCCATGTATTATCCATTCACTGACAGGTCGTTCTGACATTGTCACTGGTAATCTCTCAAGTTTCTCAATGCTCAGGATTGTATAATCAGCTCCCTTTTGGGCCATACTGATTTGTCTATCAGTAAGGTTAAAGATATAGAATAGTGACGTTGTGTTGATTAAACGCCAAGGCACATAGCCTGAACGCAGATTTTGTAACGTCCAGCCAAGCTGTACAATAGAACGCAATTGGGACTGACCGTGTTGTAATAACAGTAAGTCTTGCGATAATATGTCGATTGCTGAAGACACAATGCTGTCCAAAGAAAAAATTCTGGAGGACAGAGTCATTAACCCATTGTCCACTACAGAAAGTGATTTTTCCAAATTAATACGGTCAATTTCCCGTATTCTCTCTGCTGTTTCAATTTGAGTAACCTTCCAGGCCTCATTGTATGCTGCATATACTGAGGCTGCTATGAAACGCTTTTGACGCTGTTTGCGTGGTCCCATAGTGAAATCACGCAAGTCAGCACCATCAGTAAGTAAAGTTAGGTGTTGCTTAATTTCTGCCAGTGTGGGAGTTTGTAGCCATTGAAGGCATAATTTGCCCACACTGTAGGTGGATATTATCCCTGGGTGATGTCTTTGAGGATATCTAGGGTCTGGCCTGGTCATTTTGAACCCCTGTGTTTTGTTCAGGAATCTGTCTTGACAGTTATTAGTATCTGTGGGCCAGATCAACCATTTTTTCCAATCAGGATGTGTTCTGTTTTGGTTTAATACATAATTTACGTCTATCTCTTCTTCTGTAGAACTATTGCTGTTCATTGTTGGTTTTGGAATAGACGGTTTATTTAAGTCTTTGATTTTGGCTAGGCCAAGACAGGTGGTTTGTTGAACAGTGTCATTTAAAAATATATTTTGTTCTGGGATCATGCAGGCTCTAAACAAAGATTCTATACCCTGTACTTGCCATTCTTTTGTACCCCAAACACTTTTCAATTCAACATTTTTGTCCCAATAATCAAAACCAAAAGTATTCATTTGTTCAAAGAATGAGTCTGAATATATCAATTTCGTGTTGGTTATCATGGTCTTCATCCCTGTCTTATTTGACAATTTGAAATTAAATGTTTCAGCATTACTTATGTTAAAACCTGAAAAATATGAATATTTGTCGTAAACGGTTCTTGAGCTTCCTTTTGGAGGGGTTGCACAATGTTCCCATTGATTATAATTTAAAACATTTCTAGGTTGTGCAGATCTATGTAGAAAATGGTTACCATAGTGGTTATAACAGTACATACTATCATAATTTGTAGAACCCTGCAAATAATCATGTTTGGTAAATTTAGCAGACATTACTAAGTCAGACATCATATTATTAATGCTTTCGAAGTCCCAATCATCAGCAAATGAGCTTGGTTTTACAAAGTCACTCAATGAGATCTTGATTTGGTGTGGATATTTCAGGATTTCGACCGGACCATAAATTTCATAGTCAGTGTTATCCCATGCTACCCCACCCGGTATAGGATTGGCTGTGAAGTTGGCTGAAGAAAGTTCTCTTTTCTCGACGTGTGAAGATGTGTGTGGTTTGAGGATCAAGTTGATTTTCTGACTTGCTGTGTCCATTTTAGCATATTTTCCCTCAATGAAGCGTCCCAAAGTTAGTACCATGATGAGCCAAAGTATGAGGATAAATGCACCAAAACCCACCCAAAATTCAAGCCACAGCCCCTGACGTTGCCTTCCTCACGGAGACCTGGATGAACGCCTCTTCAGCTCCCGACATCGCCATCGCTATCCCAGAGGGCTACAAGATCGTCCGGAGGGACCGCAACGCCAACCAGATGGGAGGAGGCATCGCCATCATCCACAGGAACACCATCCGTCTCACGACCAGCACCGACAACACCCTGACCAGCGCCGAACACCTGCATTTCCAGATCCACACCAACCCGAACACCACCCTCAGAGGCACCCTGATCTACCGACCCCCTGGACCACGCACACAATTCAGCGAGGACATCGCCGACTTCGTCAGCCCACACGCCCTCCCCTCCGCTGACTACATCCTCCTAGGAGACCTCAACTTCCATCTGGAAAACAACAACGACCGCAACACCAGCACCCTGCTAGACAACCTCGCCAACCTGGGACTCAAGCAACTGGTGTCCACCCCCACCCACCTCGCCGGACACACACTCGACGCCGTCTTCTCCTCCAGCACAGACATCGACTTCAGCCACGCCACAGAGCTTCAATGGACGGACCACAGCTGCGTCCACTTCACCTTCAAGAGAACAACGACCCACCACCACCAACAACAGGCCGCCCGCAGAAGCTGGAACACGATCACAGCAGACCAGCTCGCCACCTCCCTGAGCCAGCACCCTCCTGCCAGCTCAGCGAACCCCAACCAGGCCGCCGACTACCTCACAAAGTGGATCAGCAACTGCGCGGACGAACTCGCCCCACTGAGGACCCCGCCTAGCAGACCCGGCAGCAAGAAGGCCCCTTGGTTCACCGACGAACTCAAGAGCTCCAAGAAGAACTGCCGAGCCCTCGAGAAAGTCTGGAGAAGGGATCCGACACCGAACAACAGGACCTCCTTCAAGCTTGCCACCCGGAAACACCACCAGCTGATCCGCGCCGCCAAGAAAACAGCATTCAAGGACAGGCTGGACAACAACGCACACAACAGCAAGGAACTCTTCAACATCGTGAAAGAGCTCTCCAACCCCAGCGCAGGAAACAACGACATCACCCCATCGCAAGACCTCTGCAACTCCCTCGCCTCATACTTCCACAACAAGATCGCGGACATACACAACAGCTTCAACAACCAACCAACGCACACCATGACCGAACTCCCACCCCCCACCACCACCCTCCACGCCTGGACCCCGATCAGCACCGAAGACACCATCCGCACGATGAACTCCATCCACTCCGGATCGCCGACCGACCCCTGCCCTCACCACGTCTTCAACAAGGCCGACGCTGTCATCGCACCCCATCTGCGAGACATCATCAACACATCCTTCGACACCACCATCTTCCCTGAGAGCTGGAAGCACGCCGAACTCAGCGCTCTACTCAAGAAACCAACAGCGGACCCCACCGACCTCAAGAACTACCGCCCCATCTCGCTCCTCCCGTTTCCAGCCAAAGTCATCGAGAAGACCGTCAACAAGCAGATGGCCGCATTCCTCGAGACGAACGGATCCCTCGACCCCTCACAGTCCGGCTTCCGAGCCAACCACAGCACCGAGACCGCCCTCATCGCCGCCACCGATGACATCCGAGCCCTGATGGACAATGGAGAAACAGCGGCCCTCATCCTCCTAGACCTCTCCGCGGCATTCGACACGGTCTGCCACCGCACCCTAGTGCAGCGCCTCAGCAACGTCGGAATCCAGGACAAGGCGCTGGAATGGATCATCTCCTTCCTCGACGGAAGAACACAGAGAGTCCGCCTACCACCGTACAAGTCAGAGGCCTCCGAAGTCATCTGCGGCGACCCTCAAGGATCATCTCTGAGCCCCACCCTCTTCAACGTCTACATGAGCCCCCTCGCGGCCATCGTACGCAAACACAACCTCAGCATAATCTCCTACGCCGACGACACCCAGCTGATCCTCTCCCTGACCAACAACCCCGCCGCCGCCAGAGCCAACCTGCACGAAGGGATGAAGGAGGTAGCCGAGTGGATGACGACCAGCCGCCTGAAGCTGAACTCGGACAAGACGGAGGTCCTCATCCTGGGCTCCTCACCCTCCGCCTGGGACGACTCCTGGTGGCCTCCCGCCCTGGGCACCGCACCCAAACCGACAGACCATGCACGCAACCTGGGCTTCATCCTGGACTCCTCCCTCTCCATGACCAGGCAAGTCAACGCCGTCTCCTCGGCATGCTTCAACACCCTACGCATGCTACGGAAGATCTTCTGGTGGATCCCCACCGAGACCAGGAGGACCGTCACCCAGGCCCTCGTCACCAGCCGCCTGGACTACGGCAACGCCCTCTACGCCGGTACCACCGCCAAGCTCCAGAAGAGACTCCAGCGGATCCAGAACGCCTCAGCCAGACTCATCCTCGACATCCCACGAACCAGTCACATCTCCGGACATCTCAGAGACCTGCACTGGCTCCCCGTCAGCAAAAGAATCACCTTCCGCCTCCTCACCCACGCACACAAAGCCCTACACGACCAAGGCCCGAGCTACCTCAACAGCCGAGTCAACTTCTACGCTCCCAGACGCCACCTTCGATCAGCCAACCACGCCCTCGCCGCCGTCCCCCGCATCCGAAGAGCAACTACAGGAGGAAGGTCCTTCTCCTACCTGGCCGCCAAGACCTGGAACTCCCTCCCGACCGACCTGCGCCTGACCCAAGACCACCTCTCCTTCAGGAGGAAGCTGAAGACCTGGCTGTTCGAGCAGTAGCGGCACCCCCCCCCCCCCAGCGCCTTGAGACCCTACGGGTAGGTAGCGCGCTTTACAAGTGTCATTGATTGATTGATCATTGATTGAAGCCATGGAGAAACCAGATATGTTTCTTTCAGTTGTTTCAAAAGTTCTTTAGCTTTATCTTTAAAGGTTTTTGATGATGGCTGTGTCTTTGATTCACTGAAGCCTTCAGAGGAATCATCGAAGTTTATGAAGTAGCCGGATGCAGTTCTGTCAATTGTTCCAATTGGTTCAGGATTACTGTTTCTTGCATTTGCACTTGGTACTTCATTATAGATTGGTGTGTCTCTGCTAAATGTTTTTATTTGGGTTTTCAGAGGTCTAAGTTCCATTGCATTGTTGCATAGTCCTTGTTGTTCTTCTCTAGGCGTTTCGAATGTAATGAGCCTCTTAGTTAGGACCTCTGTACTGGTAGCAAACCTTGGTGTTCTGCTACTTATTGGGAGTCCACTTGGCCTACTATTCGTTATCGGCCACATGATTGTGGTTTTACCAGGTCGATGGATACAACTCGGTTCTCCTTTTAACCAGCAAGCGGCGGTAGTACAACTGATCTTGTCCCGTTGACAGACAAGACAGGAACTGCTTTTCTGTAAGAAGGCCCAAATTCCTTCTTTACCGCGATCTTTTCTCTGACCAGATCTCCGACTTTTGGAATCCAGACAGGTCTTGCTGGGACAGGTGGTGGTTCTTCAGTGGTTGTTGGCTGTTGTTTCAACTTTATGTTGCTCAGGTCTTTTCTTGTTTTTGTTTAAGTCCTGCAAAATAGCCAAACGGTCTTTGATATCAAAGCTTTTTTCTTTCACCACTGAAGTCTGACTATCAAGGTCAGAGATCAACATCCTAGTTCCAAATAATAATTCGTACGGACTGAATCCCTTCAGAGAATTTCTTGGCAAGTTATTTAGACTACGTTGGACACTTATTAGATGTTTGACCCACCCAGCTCCCGAACCTAATATCCTTTCCGTTATAGATTGCTTTATGCCTTCGTTTTTTCTTTACACCATCCCGTATCCCTCAGGAAGGAAGTGAGAAGATTCCCGCTGTGCTATGCTCATTTGGCCATGTGTCCCCTCAGGCTGGAGGGCTAGAGTGGAAACAATGGTCAAACGTAGCATGCTCTTAGCGTATATGCCATTTAGACTCGCAAATCTTTGTATAACAGTCCAGACGTCAGCCGAGTGCTGGTGGTCTACATTATAAGTGGAAACTAGCCTGTATATGTTAATCGCAAGCCTTGCTTTTTACTCTTGATTTTTTCTGGAGTAAAACGACGAGGTATGAAGCTGTTTCTCTCCCCAATGCGATCTCTGTTGTAGTTTGGGCAGTTTTTTACAAACATGGTGTGATGCAGGCTCATGCCTGGCCACCAGTACCGTGATTGTAATTCTTTCACAGAATCTTTTAGTTTGAGGTGTCCGAGACCCTCGCCCATATGTGCGTCTGCGATTAACAAGTTTCTCCTGTCCATGTTTGGAATCACTCTATCCCCCACTCCAGGGATTCGAGCAAAAGGGACGGAGTTTGCATCGATTATGTATGTATAATTGAGTGGATAGTTGATCGGTAGCGCTGAGCAGTCGCCTTTTAATGACGTTTTCACCGCCAGCACTGTTTCACCGTCAATGTATTTTAATGTACGCTTTTTTCGAACTACGGGAGCCGATTTAGTTGTTACCGCTGTGGCTGTGTCAGCCAATGAATTCCCTGCAACGTGAACGCCATCACGCTGATGACTCAGTGAGTGTGTCACGTGAGTCTTTGGTAGTTCTTTTTGTAAAAGAGCTATTTGTTCCCAGAGCAGTTTCTGCTTTATTGTTGCATCTGTGTCATCTTTGTAACCGTTTTGAATCCATGTCTGCAAATCATTGTTATATGATTTGACGCAGTAATATGAATCTGACACTATAAGTGTCGGGAATTCGCGATCCGCATTATCTAGCGCCATTTTCAATGCTAATATTTCAGTTTGTTGTTCTGAATTAGTTTCAACTGAGTGTGTTTTTGTTAATAGAGGTCTTAGTTTACCTCCGCGCCACACTTCTTTTGTAATCCCACATGTGGGGTTGTATGCTTGTTCTCCCCAAACGGGGGGTTGAACATGTCCGTCTGTATAAATTACACAGGCGTAATGTCGTAAAGGCAGAATATCGATTGGCAGAGGGAATGTTCTTTCATATTCTAGATTTTTTAATTCCTCTAGTTCTGGATCAAAGTAGTAGTATACTTTGTCCGTTGTGATTGAATTCACCCATTGTATCCATTCCGGATTCAATGTTGTTGTTGGTAAATTACACGGCGTTGTTAATGCCTCAAAGGCTGATTCAGCTGTTCTGACAGTGATTTGTCTACCGTCCGCTTGATCTTTTTCTCTAGCTATTGTGGTTTGAACTGCATGAACAATTTTTTCTTTAATGCTGAATTTCTGTTCAGCTTCTGTGTACAAGTGTGATTTGAATGCAATTGGTACCTTTTCTCCCTCATTAGAGGTCAGGTATGTGAATCCGCATCTCCCTGGGATGACTCGGATCACAAGATTGCGTGTGTTATCACGTGTTTCTAATTTTGTTTTAATTAGCATGTCTGTTTGTAAGGATCTCAATATTTCTGTGTGTATTTGAGTCCAATTAGATCTTTTAAAATCTGGTTTTATTAGATCATAAAGGGGTTTGACCCTTTCTGCGTAATTTGCAATATATGTTCTTCCGAAATTTAGGAAGCCTAGAATTGACTGTAGGTTTTTTAGTGTCTTAGGTGCTTGGAGTACGGCACATTTTTCTAGAAAATTGTCAGCCAGGCTTTTGCCTTCACTTGATAATTCATATCCTAAGAACAGGACTGTCAGATGGGCAATTCTGGATTTTTTAAAGTTGAATTTGTAACCCTCTGCTGCGAACCCAAGTATTATGGTGTTCACTCTCTTCAAGTGAGTCTCCAAGTCATCATCTGTTAAGTATATGTCGTCGACATATGATAATGCTTCGTCGTCATATATTTGTAGTAATTCTGTTACTCTCGCTGAGAATACTCCCGGGCTGTTCTTGTACCCCTGGGCTAACCGACAGAATTGTTTTTGAGTGCCATTTATTGAGAACGCAGACAAATATCTGCTCTCTGGTGCTCTGTTTTGACAAAAGAATCCATTAGAGATGTCTAAGGTTGTTTTGTATTTTTTGCGCACTATGTTATTCATTAGTGCAGCACTATGTGAGTTTTGCACTGCAAAAGTTTTGCAACATGAGTTAAGGTGTCGGTAATCCAAAACTAGACGGTATGAATTGTCTGGTTTGGAGACCGGAAACAAAGGGTTGTTCATTTGTGAGGTGCAAGTTTCAATCACCCCCTGGTATTCTAGCTGATCTAGAATTTCTTTTACCTGTTTTTTAGCTTCTTGCTTAATTGGGTACTGCCTTTGTGCAGTAGGTTGCGATTTTAACTGGATTTTGTGAGGAGGAGAGTCCTCATCCCATCCTACGTGATTTTTATATAAAGCAAGAGCTAGAGCTACTGCCCACTTTCTAGCAAGTGTGTATTTTGTATGAATTGGGATGTGATTTGAGAAGGCAGGCATAATTACTTCTTCGCCATGAGGGCACTCCCTGACAAATTCTGGTGGCCAGTCTTTTTCAGCTAGAAGGATGTCATAGCCCTTGGAGAGATTATCCCAAAATAGTCCCCTTATTTTTCTAGTCTTATCTCCCTCTATACGTAATGTTATTTCGTATATTTTGTGAGGTTTGCTAACTCTGGTGTCTGCA
The DNA here is from genome assembly GCF_964261635.1 of Lissotriton helveticus. Taxonomy (NCBI): domain Eukaryota; kingdom Metazoa; phylum Chordata; class Amphibia; order Caudata; family Salamandridae; genus Lissotriton; species Lissotriton helveticus. Next base: position 648,218,589 of record NC_136072.1, on the reverse strand, counting down.
GTTTCCACTTGAAGATATTCATTCGTGTCCACTGTCTCCAGATGATTCATAAGGACTTTGCGAGCTATGCTCACTTCTGCTGCGCTGTCTAGCATTGTCTGAGCCCATTCTCCGTTTTTCAGTTGTGTCCTCAGTATTCTCGGCATTGCTAACTACCTTGATACTGGCTACCTTCTTTTTTGGAAATTGTAATTTCTTTTTTAGGTGAGCAGGTTCCTTGTCTTTGGACTTGGCGTGCTCTTCTCTTTGTTCTGATCGTCCTCTTCTTTCCGATTTCTGCGAGGAAGTCTGAAAAGATTGAGAGGGACGTGTATCAATGTCTTGATATCTATCAGGCTTTTTTATATTATCCCTATTTCTAAGGTTATATCTTTTCCCAGAGGGGTCACTCTGGGGTGACCTGTGTCTTTGGGTCGGAGATTTTTCTCTTCGCCTTGGAGACCTGCCTCTGGACTGGAATTTCTTTTCTTTAGGATTGGATTGTTTGTTTCCATCCCAGCTCTTTTTCTGTGATGTTTGAATTATTATTAAAAAATATTTTTTCAGGACTTTCAATCAGTTGTGGTTTTACTGGTATTCCACCTAGACTATCTCTACCTAGTTCCTCATATGATTTTTCTATGATTCTGGCAATTTCAGCTGGTTGGTCTGCTATATCTGTCTCCTTTAACCTCTGGCGGATCGCCACGTTTGCTGCTTCTCCCTTTATGTTGGCTAATAATATAGCTGAGACCTGCTTGAAGTCTTTTAGTAATTTCATACCAAGAGTTAAAGCGGGTTCTGGACCATATTCGTCTTGAATTTGTTTTAGCACATCTGGTATTACCGAAATGGATGGAACACCGTGCGTTTTTAGGTTTTGCCTCGCCAAAAAGATGCGCTCTGCGCATCTTTTTCGCGCAGGCGAAAACCTGATGAGAATTGTAGTGTGCTTTGGGTCGGCCCTCCTCATTCATTGGCTGGCTCCGTAAATGGAGCCTTGCCATTGGACGAGGGGCCTGTCCGTCAATGCCGGACCAGACACGGGGGCGTTCCCGACATTCTTTGGCTTTTGCCGACGTCACGCGACGCCGGGAACGCCCCCGAGTCTGGTCCGGCATTGCCGGCACTGTAGGGAACGGGACGGACATGGAGCTCTCGGCTGTTGGGGAGCGAGTGTTTGCAGCGGAGGCACTGCTCAAGCGTCGGGTGCGGAAGGTGAGCGAAATGTTTGCCGGTTCCCTTTTAAAAGCCATTGGTGTGTGCGCCACACACGCGCGCATCCTGCTTTCATCATTGTACGGTGAACGGGAGTGGGCGCCCCCGCCTCTTCCCGCCCTCCCTCCCCGCAGGAGCTGCTGCCGGGGATGAGCCGGCCATGGCAGCCAGCCACACGGGAGGTCACACGCTGCTGCTCTTAATATTTTCCAGGCGCCTCGCCCTCCTCCCTTCTGCCGCCGCCGCGGGCACATCAGCCCCTTCATCGCGCACAGATCCGCGGCTTCCGATCCCCGGCCGCGCCATCTTAGAGGCAGCTGGAGAGGGGGTGGTGCAGCACGGGAGCGGGGCAGACGATTCACGGCAAACTTCTCTGGGCAAGGTCACTGCGTGCTTTCTCTGCCGTTCCACAACCGACACAAAACATACCGTCACACAGGTTTACCCTTCTGCAGATCCCATCAATGAAACCCGTAAGCCTCGGGTGGCACCGAATGTTATTATTCTTTGTCAAATTAGGCACCGAGTAACTTACAGAGCAGAATTAAACGTTGCTTGTATAGAGCGAGGTAAAAGCAGGCGACAATACAATCTTTTATTTAAAGACAGGGCGTTCGGGGTAGACGTGTCTAAAGACGAAAAGGAGGACACTTTAGGGCATTTTTAGAAAATGGAGAAAGAAAGAGCTGGGTTATCAGGGTTGTTGGTGCATTCAAATGTGGGTCAGGTTCTCGGCGCCATCACCAGTCAAGACGTCTCGCACACAGAATTAAAACTGAATGCGAAGAGAGCTCGCCAAGACTGCGGGAAACACTCGTGCGCTTTCCGAAAACAAAGCAACAAGCTCCCGGCGCAGCCTTTTCCGCGCCAGCCCCCTCCCCGCCCCTTTCTCATTTCACTGACAGGAAACTTCAAGTTGAAAAGAAAACCCCACACACGCTGCCTGGAGGCGGAAAAGAATCCACCAGCCTGTGTGCGCGAGCTGCCGGGCGGGCGGCGCTGCCTGCAGCCCACAGAGCCAGGGTCAGAGGCGGAGAAGCACCAGCGCCGGGAGTCAGGCACTGGCCCTCGTGGGCCGGCTTTAGGGCATTGCCACTGGTGCGGTCGCACTGTGCGATGTCCTGTGGAGGGGGCGCCGACCTCAGGGCTGGGCGCTGCGTTTAGCAGAAATGTATGATTGGAGAGATATGGGGCAGTTGTGCCCGGTCGTTGTGAGAGAATCTGAGGAGGCATTCATGTGGTGTGGGGGCCCCATTTAGGTGGTCGGACTCACTCCCAAGTCCGATATACTGGTTGAACTCTAGCTCCATGACACACACAAGGTTTTTTGTGCTAAAAGACGTTTGTGGGCTGGAAGTCCCCTTGGCCCAGTAGAAACAAAGTAAGGCCACAACTTTCATCAAGGGGGTGGGTGTTTCGGTATTAACGGAACGCCAGGCCCACATGTTTGTGGCGTGCGCCCCTTCACTGTGCTTTGCGCAGGGGTGGCGTTAGCCCGACTCTGGATTTGAAATGGCTTGCTACCTAACATTTTCAGAACAAAGAAAGGGGTGTGGCAGTTATTTTGATGAGGAGAAAAGATCATGGGCCAGAAGGTGTGTGTGTGGGGGGGCTCTGTGTGGGTGTGTGTGGGGGGCTTTGTGTGGCTGTGTGTGGGGGGGCTCTGTGTGGGTGTGTGTGTGGGGGGGGGTTTGTGTGTGTTGGGGGGGCTCTCTGTGGGTGTTGGTGTGTGTCATTTGCGAGAGATAAAGCTAGTGGCATTGTAAATGACAATGCCATTTATTTATGTTAAAAAAAAACATAAATAAAAATAATGTCAAGAGCAATGCCAATCGCTCTAACTTTAACAAAGGCAAAACCATTGCATTGTAAATGCTTGTTGTGTAAATGGAAGCAAAGACTGTACCCCAAGTGTCACAGTCCTCAATGTGTGGTGCGATTCCCATTGGAAGACAGATAGTCAGAATCCTGTGTTTTTCTAACGGGGTGGTGTCAGGAAACACCGCCTCTATTTGGGTTATTTTCTGTGCCAACCAGAATGGTATTTGTTCCCGTTTAGCTGGTACTTTACCTAGGCAGGACTGTATGTTCTGTGGTGTAATTTTATTTGTGTTCCCCTGGTGAGGGGTCAGCTGTGGAATTTTAATTGCTGGCTGAATTGTAGAAGTCCGCATCACATACTGGACTAATTGTCTATGTATTTTTATTAATTGTTTTAGCTGTGTTAAAAGGTTTGCTGCAGACATCCCGTCGATGTCTGGATGTGGTGTGAATCCGGCTAGGACCGGCCACGTTGCTCCTGGTCTACCTAAGGGACCGAGCCTGGTGATGTGATTATTATGTTTTAGGGCGCCATCAAATAAGAGCAGGTGCTCTTGAAATTTGAGTGGTACTTCCACCTCCTCGAAAGGAGTGTACGTTTCAGGAGGTTCCTCTATTTTGTAATAGTGGAAGTACTTTGTTACAGCATTTGCTGCTGGAAAATTTATCCATGAATAGTATACCTCTGTCTGCCGATATTCGTGTGCCTCAATTACGAATATGACTGTACCACCTCTAGGTGTCAGTCCATTTTCTATAAGTTTTAAGGTTATAGATTTCCTTTTGATGACCGGGATGAGTATTATGTCCTGGTCTGCATCTTGTATAGCAGCATCAGCTGCTGCGAGTTCAGTTGCTAATCTAACTGCCTCTCTTTCATCATCACTGTCTACCATTTTACCGACAGGATGGTTACTTTGTTTGTTTGCAGATCAGGTTTCTTATGGAAACAAAGATTAGATGCACAATATTTTGGAACGGTTTATCCTTCAACGTTGACTAAACCAAGTACCATACATAGGAGTTTCCTCCTGCGAGGTTTGGCGGATATTACCTTTCACCCACTCCAGACGTCTTTGGAGTATTATGGGAAAAAAGGGGTCTGAGTGAGAAAGCACGACTGAGTTACTCTAAATGTCTTACGTTAGTTTTATCGCCCTTTCCAAACGCGTTGGGCGCCATGTAGTGTAGTTCCTATTATCCCAATAGGCTCTGCGCATTGGAATAATACCTTCAATAGTATAGGCCTAGACCAGACGTTAACTAGGTCTACTACTGTCGATATTAGACTTAAAGTTTTGGGTTTGCCAGCTAGCTCAGAGTTCACTAGAAACTTTCTCGAATGTTCAGGAAGGAATTAACTTCCCTGATTAGACAAGAAGGGATTTAGTTTCTGACAACCATAGAACATGACAACTTTGCTCTCCCCTAATCAAGAGTGTATCTCGAGAGTCGTGTGAACAAAAGGCAATTTATTTTACTCAGTCAGTACGTGCATTCTTAGTCTCATCAGATTGTAGAGAAAAGGAAGAGACGGGCGTGTTCAATAAAAGATGTTATTTATTGATCAGTCTCTTTTCTCGTACAAGAGAAATGGATCGATATTATTGCAATACTTATCGTTAAGTAAAGTGCATACATTAAAAGCAGAAGTATAAAATAATACTGTAAAAACATTGATATGGTTTCTAAGCCATATGAAGGTTTTAAAATGAATAAAATATATTACATACACATATACATTTGACTAAACGTACTCAACTGGTGTTTCTAGATACGCCTACCCCGTGTACCTGACCTAAGCCTAATACGTGGGCGGGAATAGAAAGTTACAGTTTAAGTTAAGTTTGTTTTTGCCAAGTGACTGACTAAAGAATTCTCTGCGAGGGGTTATTCAGTTCTGTACCTGGAAGTTAGGATGAATGAGGGATGGTATCTCTCTTCTCTGCTCTCGATATTCCAGGCTGCCTGCGAGGGCTACCCGGAAACGCCGGTGCTGGATTTCTCGGCAGGAGAAAGCAGCGCGTCTCGTTCTCAGCGCGTCAGGAAGGCGGGGCTGCGCCAGCGGGGTCTGCTCTGCTCTGGGCTTCGGCAAGTATGGCTGCTCCGTCTCGTCACCACCGCGTGTGTTTGCATAGGGCAATATCGGTAATATTTATACCTTTAAGGTGCCAAGATTGACGTAAGGATGGACATAGATACGTCAATAAGGATGTCATACGACCAGGTCGTTAGCACATTCTTTTGCTGAAGTTCTTGGTGAAATCAAAACAATGGCCGCAGGGTTTTTCCCAGGTTGTCATAGGTTTGATTTGTTATGAGAACTCCGTATGCCTTATCAGGGGCTGGAGGAATATCGCTTGTCTAATTAGATCGCAAGCGTTATGACCTAATCAGATAACACGTTCCTGTGCCGTAGTGTGGCTTCGTCAGATAACGGTATCTGCATCATGGGGGTTTGCTGCCTCATGGGCTGACTGCTAGTTAACTTGTTGGTTTGTTAACCAGAATAGGGTCAGGAATAGGGGGATCGATTCAGAACCTATAGGAATACATCACAATCTTGGTGTCTTCTGTTCAGGTACAATTTAAGTAATTAAAATTTCAAATATGTATTATAAAATGTATGCCTAAATGCTATACAATGCCGGAAATAGGTTATGTGGTTTATTTATTATAAACTTAATATGCTAATATATTTAATTATTTTCAAACCTCAGGCTTATGACAAATTCCTAAATAGAGCACAGATGACTCCAAGCCTCATCAGTTTTACAACGTTTCTACAATACACCTTTGTTTGCCTGGTTCTGCAGAATGGGCAGTGGCCCTTTTTTGTGAGCTTAGTTATTCACCTTATGGTAAAAGAAGTTATATGTATAATTGCACAAAACAATGAGTGGGACTAACCTTAACAAATGCCAATGTAGCACTCAATTAGACCACAAAAATATACATCCTACTTAATACTAGGCAAAAAACATAGTTTTCTAGATAGGATGTAATATAAAAAATCTACACAAAAAGGTGCTGGGTCAGATAAAAATATAGCGTCTCCATAAGAAATCAGGAAACTAACTTACATCTATTTCCTCTTTATATCTAGCCGGTGTTAAATAAGGGAAAACAAAAGAATAACCGTTTTTCCATTCTCCGTGGATCAGGTAAATCAGATAAGTAACTATGTCCTTCTAACCATATATAACATCATCGTCCTACCATATACCTCATAGACGAGGATTCTTTGGTTAAATATATCTTTCTTCTCTCATTTTATTCTGTACAGGACTAGAGGCTGAAGAAACTCCGGCACGAAGAAACAGAGCTACACAAGCAGGTACCTCCGGTGAGGGAACATGGATGCGGACAGGAACCCGGTGTTAGACCGGTCAGCCTTTTGGGTGGTCCCTCCTAATTTTTCTCCCCTTTTTGCCTTACATATTTTTTTTGTTATATGTCCACTACATTTTTGGTGTTGACCCTAGGTCTCTGGACGCCCATGGTTACTCATTAACCATGTGGCGTAAGGGCTCCACTAACATGGAAGGAGGGTAGGGGAATCACAAAATGGTGGCCTGTCCAAATCACCTCATGACCCAGGGCCATAGGGAAGCATTGAGGGGTTCCAGAACCTTCTGACCCACTCTGGAGTCACTGGCCCCAGGCTATAAAAGGTGGAATGTTGGGTGGCCATTTTGGTTGTTGACCCTGTCGTTGTGAAGGAGTGCGATCGGTCAGGAGTTAAGGCTGCCTGAGGGGAGGACGGTGCACTGAGGAGGGGGTTGTCTGTTTCTGGACTCTCTAGCCCTCTTTAGTGACGCTACCCCCTGCTGGTCGACCAAGCCCTGATCCTTTCAGTCTCCTTGGGGCCACCTTTCCCCTCGAACTCTTGCTAGAAACCCTGGTTTCATTTTGGCGAGCAAAGGATATCTGACCCGGGAGTTGAGGAGGGGGGGCCGAGTTGTTGTTGGAAAAGGGCTCCTAACCTCCGCCCAGGCTAGTCTTAATTTTGCTGCCGCCTGGAGTTGGAGTGAACAGAGACTTACAGGCTACCCCCCCCCCAACCCTAATTGAACCGCTTCCACGGAGCATGAGCAGAGTAAATAACTGCCACTGCCCCAGGTTTATTGGCCATCTGTTCGTAAACCTCACCTTAGTGCGGCTGGCCCGCTGAAGTTTCTGCCGCTGGACTGTTGCCTCTTGTCCGGGCTGATGGTGTCCGCAGGCCCCCGCTGAGGAGATCCAGGGATGAGTGGGCCCCGGTTTTAGTCAGCGGAGCGTCAGTGCTCCAGGGAGGCGGCATAGCGGAAAGTCAGCTAGAGCGCTGACAAGTGAGCGCCCGGAAGAAGGGGGCGTGAATCGAAGGAGGCTGGGCCAGTGTTCAGTTCCCTCCCTCTCTGATGAGTGAGATAGGGCGGGACACAGAGCCGACTGGAACGTCGAGAGAGACGCTGCGAAGTCCCGGCCCAGGTCAGCTGCTGGGAGCCTGCCGCGTTAGGGGAGATACTGACATCAGGGTGGCTGGAACACGATTTGGACAGGAAGCGGCTGAGTAATCTGACTGGGACAGAACTGGCAGAAACCCGGTAAGATCGTTGAGGTGTTGTGTGCGGCCTCAGGTGATGAGAGGGCCTCACGACTGCCTCCAAAGCTGAAGTAGGGACTGCTGGAAGTAAGGGAAAGGCGGGGAGGGGGAGCACTCGAGACGGCAGTACTTCCCCACACAGTTCCACAGGAGAGGGATTTAACAGAAGAGGGAAGTTAAACGGCAGGAAGTGCAAGTTGACTGAAATTTGCCGAATCAACAAGGGCACTGCCGATTAATAGAAGATAACTATCTGCTTGAACTTACTGCTCCTGGATGTGCCCCTTCTAGAACAATTAATTGCTTATTTGCGTGGTGACTCGACTTGATCCATAACTGTGTGTAGATTAATGGATTCTAATGTTGGGGGCCTAGTTGTGATGACAGAATATAACAGAACTGCCTAGAGCCTATCTCTTTTACTGATATATAGAAGGGAGATGTTAATTGAGTTAAACTTTCACCGCTAACCTGCTTTAAAATGCTTTGACTAAGTAAGATTCGCCAGGGAAATGAAATATTATGTCACAGTGTATGTTTACAAGTGCAGGTATCTCCAATGTAATGTCAGAAATGTAAATTTGGTAATGGTTTTGCAACTGAGAGAAATACAAGAAACTAGCTAAAAGAAGATATAAAGATTTTCTACTTTTCTAAAGAAGGTGTGGTGTCAATTTTGGGTGGAAGTACACTGGGCTACTGAGTTGAGTGTGGCGCAAGTGCAAACATTCGCCTTAGAGATAGGCCTTACCACTTGAGCCAGGCTACACCAGGTGGACTGGTACCCCCGGGTCCAACACCCGGAAGAAGAGATCAACGATCTGTAAGAGGAAGACCCGCGTGAAGGAGCCGTAACATGTCAGACGTCTAACCAAAGTACCACGAATTCCCGACTGAGAGACAACAGGATCCGAGCAGGTAATTCGACAACGCAAAGGGAGTGCAGGAAATGTTAGGCAGATCTGTGACTGAACGCGAACCACGTTCTTGTCACGTACCGACCAATTTATCCGCACTTGACTCCACCCAGCTCCATGTCTGCAATAGGAGCCGGCTTGACTGACAATGCCCGCACCCTGTTCTCCTTGAGCCTTGTTCTGTTTAATCTGGGTGTTTAGGGCCTTATTTTTTGTAAACCAGCTTTTGTGTCATAGATTATGGCCATCTTCAGTATTACCTGTTTTAGATGCTGAAAGGAGGATGTACAATCGATCCTTGTTCAACAAATGTAAAATGCTTTGATAGTTATGGAACAGATAGATCACTGGTATCCTGGAAAGCTATCACCCTGATAGTATTTCCAGAGGCATATGTGTTTGAGTGAGTGGTTGAAGGGGCTTGGTGCCACAGTCATGCAACTGTAAAGGGGCAACTTTGAATCAGTCCACTGTTAAATGCCGAACTTGTCACTTCCCCAAGCTGGAAAAGAACCCACAGGATCTCTCTCTCCTGTCTCTGGATGTCTTAGATGTCTATTTCTTACCTGCACCATCACTTGGCCATGTGAAAGCCACGGTAACCGTGGCTGTGCATTGAGATTCAGTCTTACAAAAATGTTTGAACCCTTGTAGCGATATTACCTTTCTCATGCTACCTTGGCAAAAATATTAAAGTATGTCCATGTGCTAATATATAGTGAACCCCTAATTTTTCCAAGTTTGTCTCAGCCAGTAAGACTAAGCAACTTACAGCCTGAATAAAGGAATATCAACTGGTGACCTTACATTATATATCCATTGTCCATGGTCTGGAACACAGAGTTGTGCCCTGTTCCTTATAATCATGAGTCCAAGAAGTTATGTGGTCAGTGCCCCATTCTGCATGGCGGTGAACAGTGCCATGGGGCAAACTTGCCTTGCTTTTCTCTTATTAAGCATGGCCTCATGGCTCTGTTTGCACTTGTCAACTGGTATTGGGGGATTCTGTTGCCCAAGCAGGACCACACACAGCCACTACTGGCACAATATACACTCTGATTGATTTAGGACTATGAAAATACAAGAATATACATACAGTGTTAAAATATTATGTTTGCATATGTGGTCCTGGATCATATTTTACACTGACTCCTTCACACTTAACTAAGAGCCGTCTGCAAAAGAGCAGTGGGGGAGAGGTTGTAACTCATTGAGAATTTGTGTTACAAGTGACATGCAAATCTGGTGCATAGCCTTGAGTTGGGATTTATTTCAGCTCTCCCAATAATTAGATCAGTTGCGATGTTCCTAGCATTTGGTTGTAAGCTCCTATTTGAATTTCTGGTCAGTATGGTCATTTTTTAGACTGTTTTCCAACTAAGAATACTGTAGGTAGAGTTCAGGCTCAACATGGCTGCCAAAAACACAGTGAGATGAGGGTCAAGAGGGCCTATATTTACCGACCCCGATATCCCAAAGGCCTTATATTGAAAACTATGAACTACAAAGGGGAATATCTGGGTCATAAAATGAACAGGTGTGTCCTGAAACAAAGTTATAGGCAAAGCTCAGAGACTAACAGCTAACCAAGGAGAGTAACCAGAGGCTGCGAACTTCTCATCAGACCACCCAAGTGGCGGAGTGTCATCACCTGAGATTGGGTTGTGGATCCAGACAACACCCAGCCCATCATGTGACGGTACAGTTGTGGATACCAAATGTTGTCTCCAACCAGGGGTTATCTCAATTTTGGTTGCTGATGAGGTGCAGTGCGTAAAAATGAGTGAAATTAAAATTGATTATCAGAACAAAAATTGTGTTTAATGGGTATTGTTCTGGTATCAAAACTAAAATCCATGCCTGGTAGTCTGACAGTATGGCTACCCAATGGCGCTGTGCAAGACGGTCGACATGTTTCAGCCAGGAGGAAGTATTATCCGGCTTTCTTCAGGACCAAATCAGAATGTAATGCTACTGCACAAATGTATTACTAATAAGTGTTACTTATAGAACTAACAAAATGAAAGTGCAAGTGTGATTATATAAAGATGATATCATCCTACCAGGACCTTGGAGCCCCAATGTGCCCTGGGATGTTGGATAATGTAATCCTTACCTAAAGACATAAGAAAAACCACACATACAAAAAATAATAATTTTTCATATATAGATCTTTACATTTGCCAAAAAACATTGTACTAGACACACATAGAGAAACTTTACCTCTATTATACCCTATAGTAAAAATAAACTACAGGTTTTGACACTAACCCATTGTGTTACATATGGGAAAGAAAACTCTATTTAAGTGTAGTTAATACTCACCCAGCTTTGTGTGGGTGGTAGACCTCACCTCACCCGGCATCTGCTCGGGAAAAACTGAGGCACCGCTCTGTTGTGCAAAGTTGGAAATAAAAATTGACACAAATGAGGAAACCATTGTGCCTACTTCCATTCACAAAATACTGATTCTCACAACCTATCTAAAACCTAGTTGTTTATAAAGGGGGACCCCCCACTAGCCAGACCAAGTACTGAGAGTGGAATTATGCTGACCATGAACAAGGAGTGTTATATTCAACTCTTAGTTTGTATTTTATGGCTCAAAACAGTCAAAGTACTGGAATCACAGTTGAAGAAACTTATCCTTATTATTACAGTTGTTATTAAAAACCATTGAAAATTTTTGGGAAAAAGGTCCAAAAGTTAGGATTGTGTCTAGCTCTCAGTAGTAATAGAGAGAAGACAAATCACAAATCATCAACCTAGGTATGAGTTCAAATATCTTCAGATATCTAACCAAAGGGAACATGAAAAAGATGAGCCTTGGCCCTCCACCCCTGGGACCTACCTCTCCGTCGGTACCCCTCTCTAGCATCCGAGAGGAAGTAAAGGTAAAGTCTCCAGGAAAGCGCGCGCTATTTATACCCCTTCTAATTAGATGATTAGTGTTTTAAGGGTCTAAAAGATGACTAACAGGTGAGCTATATTTCATCGTCTTGCGCGTGTGTCATAACAATACTGATCCTTGGAGAATGCGCAGTGGGTATTGTTGATAATGTTACCCTTAGTAGGCCTGCGCACAACAGCACACTACTCACCGCGCGCCGCAGTGGCTACATTAGAGCGCATGCGGTGTAGTCATGCCGGTCTACCCGGAACTTATGTTAGTGCTTACGTGAAAGTCCATTCACGCGCACTCGCGTTATTCAGACAACGCTGTGTTACTTGATAGAGCACCGCTCCGACAAGGAAACTTACTAATGGCATAGCCCAATCACACAGTATATTTTGACCGCGCATTTGACAATGCAAGATCGCGCTTTTGCCAATAAAACAAGAGGTGTATACAATTTTATATTCACGGCCCTATTATATAAAGATCCAGACCCTGAAGAAATGCGTTACTTACCTGTAACAGCAGTTATCCAGTATTGGTGTCTTTCATAGATTCACATGCCTGAATCATTCCCCGTCGTCGAGACGGGAGCCTCCGGTAAATAAAAAAGTAATGTCCTATAGACATACATAGAGAAAATAGGCCCAAGGGTCTCCCCTTAGTGGCCTTTCCTTGTCCTTATGTAAAAAGGACCAAACTCTTATAGTCAGCCAATCAGCTCCGACCTCCCTCTAGGACCTCCCTGGGAGGAGCCCCAGTCCCTCAGATTTTCGTACGCACCCAACTAGGTTGGCGTAATATTGTTAGAGAGGGATGTGAGACCTTCCAGGGGAGGTGGGAGGGTTGCATGTGAATCTATGAAAGACACCAATACTGGATAACTGCTGTTACAGGTAAGTAACGCATTTCTTATCCAGTATTTGGGTGTCTTTCATAGATTCACATGCCTGAATCAGAATAGCTAGCAATCAGATATGCACCTGCGTGATGGAAATGCTCTGTAGTCACAGTAGACAATGCATGTGTCGTCATACAACATGTGGACAGCATAAGAGTAACATCACAATAGCAAGGAACGTGCATACCTGGATGGCGGGATGTAGGAAGGCTCACATCACTGAAAGAGATGGCGAAGCACTGCCTGGCCCACTGCCGCATCCTTCTGAAGTTCGATATCCAGGCAGTAATGTCTGGAGAAAGTGTGTGGTGACTTGCAAGTCGCCGCTCTGCAAATGGCCAAGTTTGGCACCCCAGCGAACAGTGCTGCGGACGTGGACATCGCCCTGTTGGAATGTGCAGTGACCTGATCAGTCAAAGGCCGTCCGGTCTGGTCCCGGCAGAATGCAATCGTTGATGAGATCCATCTTGAGATGCTTTGTTTCGTGAGGGACAGGCCCATTCTTGGTCTGCTGTATGTCACGAACAGTTGTGAAGAGTTTCTGAAAGTCTTAGACGTATCTAGGTAGAACCTGAGACATCTTTGAGATCTAAAGAATGTAGAGCCCTTCCTGCTGCGGTTGAAGGGTTCGCAAAGAAAGTTTGAAGGATTATTGGCCCATTGAGATGAAAGGCTGAAGGCACTTTTGGAATGAATTTTTGGGTTCGGTCTCAGCACCATGCTAGCCTTCCTGAACTGCATGTGCGGTTCCGAATGGACTAGCATAAAAACTGCATTTGCGGTTCCTGAATGGACAGAGCTTGGAGCTCGCTCACTCTTCTGGATAGAAAACCGCCTGTAGCCCACTGACTCCTAGTGGGGATTTTTCACGAGACATACTTGGGGTCAGCTCCGTGTACTGGTTGAACGGATGTTTCATGAGCTTGGTAAGAACCACATTGAGATGCCAGGAGGTGGCAACATCCTTACTGGCGGGAAAGATCTATATAAACGTTTCAGAACTTGCTTAAGCAACCCGCTTGACCAGAGCGTGGGTTTGAATTCTTTTATAACGAGATAGCACTGTTAAATGTACTGTAATCGATAGATAAGGCAATATTTGCACCAGTAATGTGGAGAAAAGCATATTGCTGCGGTTGACACCGCAGACACAAAGCGCTTCCCTTTCCAGGAATATGTTCATGTGCCATCCGCCTTGCTCTGGCAAGAATGTCTACAGTCCTGTGGATTATTCCGATTGTGGAACTCTGAACTCAGTCTTGTGTCAGGGGTCAGGTGACCAATCAGAGAGACTTCAGACCCTGATGTCGAACCGCATTATCGATCATAGTAGCAGAGATAGGTACTGCCGCCGGTGGATCGGCGGCTACAGGGATAGGTGGTGGAGTTCTGTGAACCAATGTCGCCTCGGCCCAATTGGGGCTATTAAAATCAGAATACAAGGCTCCACCAACCGTGTCTTGAGGACAATGGGAGCATCGGGAATGCTGGAAAGGCCTACGCAAAGACATTGCGCCATGCGGTTGGAAATGCATTCCCTAGCCAATTACGGAAGTGTGGGCATCCGGCTTCCATTCACGCCGCAATTTGATCCATTTGCGGCGTGTGTTATCCGGAGAAGATGTGGCCAATGATTTGTTGGTCCAGCTCCCTGTTAGAATGGTTTCTGCCTGCTGAACGCATAGGTGAACCCATTGTTCGTCTTATTCTTGGTAGGCAATCTTGAAGGCCCAGGAAGACCGTCAGCAGTGCAGGCAGATTGATATGTAGTGTCCTCTCCATAGGAGACGACCTTCCGCATTTTGTGGCGACGTGAGGAACCGCCGGAAGTAGGAGAGACAAGCCTTGAGACAGTTTTTGAGAGGATATTCCTCATTGTAGGACTCCGGCCATGTGAGGATTCTCATTCATGTGGCAAGATGACCCTGTAGATTGTAACCACTGCTTCGATAGCGCCTCTTGTAGAGGTCTCGTTCGTAGTTGAGAGCGAGGAATCAGGAGGATACACTATCACTCTCAGATGAGAAAACCTTTGCTGACCGTGTGGCCAGGGTTATACCTAGGAAACTGATGTACCTAGGAAACTGATGTAGTGAAAAGGTTTCAGGACCGATTTTTCCTGAGTGAGGATGAGATCCAGCATCGAGAACTGAACAGGCGTTGGGAGACCTGGACACGTCATTTAAGGATGAAGCCTTGAGCAGGTAGTCCTTCAGATACCGAAAGACTTGGTGTCCTAGTTATGTCGCTCCCAGGGAACTGTATTTCGTGAATATGTGTGGTGCAGACTGGAGCTCGAAATGGCAGAACGCGAAACCGTAAATGCCTGCCCACTACTGCAAATCGTAAGTACTTTTAGCGATTCCTGTGAAGTGGGATATGGAAGTAAACGTCCTGTTTGCTGGACCTCATGGATTACCATGCGAAACAAGTGCCTCTTTTAGGAGGGTGTTGAAGTCTCTGAAGCCCAAGGTTGGTCTCCTCCTCTTATCCGTTTTCTGGATTTAAAAAAGGAAGCGGGAACAAAAACCCTTTTCCCTTATGAGGAGGAGGTACTCTCGCTACAGCTCCTTTGAGGAGGAGGAACTCTCGCTATAGCACCTTTCTACAGCATAATCCAGACGTAGAAGCAGCTGTATATCCTGAGAGCTCCGCTGCCCGTTCCATGAGAAGACAATTTCTCAGAAGATGGGTGCTTGTTTTGCTATTGTCGGCGACTGAAGGCATTGTGGTCTACTCTGGCCTGAAGAGCTGGAAGATTGGAATTGATAATGTCCTTTGAGGGAAGACCTTCTTCCTCCTCCCGTTGTATGAAAGGACTGGTTCATATACTGAAGAGTGTCCAAAGCTCTCGCATTGTTTGTTTCGTTAATTTTTCGTGCCAATAGTGACCGGCCCTCATCTGGCCCGTCCACCAACGTTGTTTGCACCTCAGGACGGAAAGGACCCTCCTTGGATCCGCAAGAGTGCTGGTCCAGCCACTTGCGGAACCCTGTCGTAGCAATATTCCTCGCGCAGTCTATGGTTTAACGCCAATGCCTCACCTCAGCGGAATCCACCTAACTTCCTCTTCGGATGAGTCTGGTAATTCCGGTTGGTATGGGGCCAGTGTGCCCACAATTTTCCATGCTAGCGTACCAAGAGCGCTAGAACGTTCACAGAGGAAAACCTGTTCGTAAGGTTGTCCACTCTTAGACCCTCCTTATCAGGAGGAGGTGACAACGGGGCCGAAGGATCCCTGGAGTTTTTCTAGGCCGCCTGTGGCACTGCGGAGTCCGGCTTAGAAAGTTCCTGTTAAGCACGCCGGTGCTGTATCTGGCGCCTTATACTTCTTCTCCAACGGAGGGATCACCAGTGATACAGAGGAGGGGTACTACCGGACCCTTACCTCTTCTGACTATAGGTAATGGATAACCCGTATCGATCTGACTGCCTTCTTGTAGGGTTCTTTGAAGACGTACAAGAAGCAGGCCTGTTCTTGAGAGGTCATGGAGATCTTAAAACGTTGAGCAGTTCTCCATACCACCTTAGAAGAGATGGTGGAGTTCCTTCTTCGTCGATGAATCCGTCGACGAGGTAGCCGTCATAGAGTATGCCATCGTAGACGCGCAGTCATAGATGACCATACCCCCTTAAAAGAGATGACAGACTCGGTGGATCTCCTCCTTCGTCGGCAAGATGTCCGTCAGATAGTATGCCGTCGTAGATGAGCAGTCATAGATGAGGCCGTCGTAGACTACTCGTAGACAAGGCCGTCGACGCCGTCGTAGACTAGCCTTCGTAGCTGAGTCCGTCGTAGATGAGGTCATCCTAGACTAGACCATCCTAGACGAGGCTATCGTCGACGAGTCCCTCGTAGACTAGGCCATCTTAGACGAGGCCCACGTAGATGAGGCCCGCGTAGATGAGGCCATCTTAGGCTAGGCCATCCTAGAGAAGGCCCTGGTCGACCAGACAGGCCGTCATAGACGATGTCTTCAATGACTGTGCCGCCGTAGACGAGTCCTCGAAGATGAGCCTACGTAGATGAGGCTAGCGTTGATACCGTAGACAGGGCGTCGTAGGCGAGCAGTCGACTCCTTAGAGTAGCCCTTGTAGGCGAGGCCGTCATAGACTAGGCCGTCGTAGACTAGGACATCGTAGACTAGGCTATCGAGCACTAGGCCTTTGTAGACGACTCGGCCATCGATCATTAGGCCTCCATAGAGTAGGCCAGTAGACTAGGACATCGTAGACTATAGATTAGGCCATTGTAGACTAGGTCCTCCTAGACTAGGCACTGTAGACTAGGCCCTGTAGACGCTGTAGACAGGCCTCCGTAGACGGGCTGCCGTAGACAGGCTGTCATAGACGCGCCCACTAAAATGCGCCTACGTAGATGAGGCCATGCGCCTTCGTAGATGAGGCCATCCTCGTAGATGAGGCCATCATCGAAGCCGTAGACATGCCAAGTAGTCTTCGAGATGAAGGCCTCATTGATACCGTAGACAGGCCTGCGTTCCGAGAGGCTGTCGTCGATGGTTGTGTCGGCGACGTCGATGGTCTCGCCGTCGACTGCCTCGTCGTCGACGGTCCTCACTGACTGCGACTGCCCGGTCGTCGACGGTCCACGCTGACGTCGACGGTCCTCGCCGTCGACGGTCCTCGCCGTCGACGGTCCTCGTTGTCGACGGTCCTCGCCGTCGTCGACGGTCCTCGCCGTCGACGGTCCTCGCCGTCGACTGTCCTCGCCGTCGACGGTCCTCTCCGTCGACGGTCCTCGCCGTCGTCGACTGTCCTCGCCGTCGACGGTCCTCGCCGTCGACGGTCCTCGCCGTCGACGGTCCTCGCCGTCGACGGTCCTCGTCGTCGTCGACGGTCCTCGCCGTCGTCGACGGTTTTGAAGTCGACGTCCATGGTGTCGTCGACGGCCTCGTCGTCGACGTCGATGTCCTCGTCGACGACGCTCCAATCGTCGACGTCGACGGTGTCGCTGTCGACGTCTATGGTCTCGTCGTCGACGTCATCGTCGACGCTGTCGTCGTTGTCGACGCTCTCATTGCAATGATGATGGTTTTGACGTCGATGGCTTCTTAGGCTGTACCTCAGGAGGTATAGACGACGCCTTTCTGAACGATCCTATGACCAGAGGAGGGGACATAGACGGCTCATACGTCGTCTATTTTGTCCTATATTTCTCCAAAGCAAGTCCTTTACTCTCCTTTCCCACAGAGTGGGGGGATTCTTGAAGGACTGCGCCCGGAAGACCCTTGAGCGGTCTTTTTTGGGGCCTTCTCAGGATGGTACCCTGAGGAATGAGTCTGAGGAGATTCTCTATTGAGGTCTCCTGGACTTTGAGGGCAACACCTCATCGCAGTAACTGAGAAAATAAATAACCTCCTTTCTGGCCTTAACCACATTAACAGCCTCTGTTCACGACCCTTCAAAGTCACTTGAAAAAGCAACATACCTTGTAGCCTTTGGTCTGTGAGTGTGAGGAACCGAGCAGAGCCACCTCTTGGAACAAGAAGTGCAGGCTCCAAACAGAATTCTTCCGTTCTTTCCCTTGTTAAGCCTTCTGTAAAGAAAGTATTTGAAGATACAGAATGTATTTGAGGATAATCCATAGTAGAAAGCCAAATTAAGTGAAAAAAACACAGAATCTGAGCAGAGCTCAGAGGAGACTCCCTTAGCACAACGTGCGGTAGAAAATCTGAGGGACTGGGGCTCCTCCCAGGGAGGTCCTAGAGGGAGGTCGGAGCTGATTGGCTGACTATAAGAGTTTGGTCCTTTTTACACAAGGAAAGGCCACTAAGGGGAGACCCTTGGGCCTATTTTCTCTATGTATGTCTATAGGACATTACTTTTTTATTTACCGGAGGCTCCCGTCTCGACGACGGGGAATGATTCAGGCATGTGAATCTATGAAAGACACCCAAATACTGGATAAGAAGAAAAGCCACTGAACAGGGGGGCCTGTGGGAGTCTCTGAGCTTTGCCTATAACTTTGTTTCAGGACACACCTGTTCATTTTATGACCCAGATATTCCCCTTTGTAGTTCATAGTTTTCAACATGGCTGCCTCCATGATGGTTTTGTAAACAAAATCTGGTATTGATTGCTTTCTGTTTGCAGAGGAAGCGTGACAGCGTCTGGTGAACAGCAGTGGTTTCTTCACTTGGACAGGTGAGTCTTCTTTCTTTACCTCCTGCCCACCTCTTCCTCAATGCGCTGCTCTCACCCGTACCTCGTTGACCAAGTAACCTTAATGTTAAACTTATGAACCCTTGTAACCATCTCTCATCAGGCACACTATATGAAATAAAAGGATTGGAACATTTTAACGGCAGCCTAGTCCTATTAAAATCCTAAAATAGTGGTGTTAGCATGATACTGATGTATGTTAATTTCTTTTTTCTCCACACTCTTATGAGGTCTATGTGTAGGGATGAAGGCTGGCCATCGCTGGACAACAGAACTATGAGAAGGAAGCTGGCTATAAAGATTTGCAATACTGGAAGAGGACTAAAGAAAACCCTGAATCTAAAAACAAACATTGAAGTTGCTGGCTTTCATTTAGCCTTTTTGTTCTTTTTGTAGTATTCTGGTATTTTTCCCCTCTTGAACAGTGTCCTGGACTTTCTCTATGTTCTCTTGTTCAGTATCCTGGCTCCTATGCGGCCAAAGGTGTGTTTTAGATCAATAAAACTACATCTTAACACATCCCCTTTGATGCTTTTTCATTTAACCATTACTTTTTTCAGTCTTTTGCCACTGGTCACCACATTAAACAGCTTCACATAATGCTCTGTACCTCAAAGGAAGGCAAGTCCCATTGAGTCAGGAGTATAGGAGTAGCTGCACAAGTTGTTAATCTTATCTGAATGCAAAATATAACATTGTTGAAGCCACTACTTTTGTATGCATATGGTATTGCTACAGCACAAAGCTAGCCAAAAGGAATCTTTCTAAGATTTATTTTGTAGAGTGCCCTATCTCACAGTAGAGTTTAAAAAATAATCTTTCCAGAGTAGGAGAATATTGATGTTATAATTGGGACCAGACTTATGGAAGTATTGTTTTTTGTTTGCTTAAGTTTTAAAATGCGGACTTGACACACAATCTTTTCAGGATTTATAAACCAGAGCAAATTGGTATTTGTTACAATACTCATCCACATGGGAAAAGTTTTCAGGTTTTTCTAGGCATAGTATGTTTTGTACTGCAAGGGGGCCCTTCCAGTAAAAAACCTAAGCTAGACTCCCGCAGACACCTTTGCGCCATAGTGCAAATGCATGTGCATGGTGTTCGACTGCCTAATGGTGCAGTGGTGCAAGGGAGGGGTAGACATGGCACTTTCCTGCTCTCTCCCTGTGATGCAACGCAGCATATTTGGGTGTTGTGCTGCGTTAAGTGACACTTTTGTAAATCTAGGCCTTACTTTAGAACTCATGGCATTGCAAATAATTCATGGTATTGTATAAAGAAGGCTGTGGACGGGCCCTGTGTACCAGGAGGTGGGGCGGAATCGGATGGTGGTGTAGGAACAGGCAGGACACTAATTCTTGGGGTTAACGAGGGCTTTATTGGAATTCCACGTTGGGTTTTTAACATGAGAGTTCTCCGTGTTCGGAACGTAAGTCTCTCCCTCGCGAACTGACTGGGTTCCGTTGTGGCGTTCGGAAGGTCTTCCTCCTAGGCTGGGTGTCGCTGCCCCTTCGAGGTCTGGTCACTGATGGGGTGTTTTTGGCCGTCGTCGTGGCTCCGGTGACTCAGGGAAAGGGGAGACCAAGCAGAAAGGTGCCGTTAGTTCCAGCGTCCGCGGGGAGGGCATGCACCGGGGGACCCAGGTGTATAGTGTAGGAAGACACCACCCGTGATCACACAACTCTAGTATACTTCAGTGCGGGGGTGAGGGGAGGAAACAGACTGTGAGGGTATACGCGGGATAAATGGACACAAGGGGGGGAAGGGGGACGCAGGATCTCAAACGGGGCTTTTTACACTAAATTACACGCTTGCTCCCCACCCAAGCCGCCATACGCTGACGTACCTGGGCAAGCCACGCTCCTCCCCCGGGAGAGTGGCACGGCGACTCGCAGGGTCGTTGGCCTCCTGGCTTCCCCTCGGTCGCTCCTCCGCTGGCTCCCAGCTGTTCGTCGGGTTCTCCGCTTCTTCCTCCGTTTCTCTCGTCTCCCGTCCTTAGTTCTCCGTCTTCACTCTTCTCCGGCACTTCGGGGGTGACGTCACACGCCATCCACATTGCTTCCTCTCTTTTGGCCAATCCGGGCCGGCTGACGTGTACAGTGGGCGGATCCTCCTCCTCAGTGTAAGTCCACTTAAAGGAGCCGCGTTCTTCCTCGTCGTAATCCTCGGACTCCGTTCCCCATGTTTCTGTCTGCAAGGAAGGAGGACGTACCGGGTCAGAACCAGGTGCCCACCAGTCTCTTGTAGCGCAATCACCTACAGCACGCGGCCTCACCCCGTTACACACCTCCCCCCCTGCTTTCTCCCGGTTGGGGAGAACAGGCATGCGAGAGAGGAAATCGGCGTTCCCGTTGTCCCTCCCTTTCCTATGTACCACCGTGAAAGCATAAGGCTGGAGGAAGAGGAACCACCTCAGTACCCTAGCGTTCTGTGTCCTGTTCTTATGCATCCACTGCAAAGGGGCATGATCGGAGTACAGGGTAAAGGCCTTCCCCTCCAGATAGTAACGTAGCTTTTCTACTGCCCATCGGATCGGCAGACACTCCTTCTCGACTGTGGGGTACCTTTGTTCACGGGGGTGTAGTTTCCTGCTTATATACAGAATCGGGTGTTCCCTATTGTCTTCCCCTATCTGAGACAGTACCGCCCCTATTCCTGAGTTGGACGCATCCGTGGCTAGTATGAACGGTTTATCGAAGTCTGGGGGTATTAACACCGGACTGGTTGTGATGGCAGTCTTCAGTCGTTCGAAGGCTGCTTTGGCTTCCAGTGTAGGAGGGACAGGCAGGCTATTCCTGACGGATTTCTGGAGTAGATTAGTCAGGGGGGTGGCGATATCGGCAAAGTTCTCTACGAACCGTCGATAGTAGCCCATGAGGCCTAAAAAGGCCCTAAGTTCCCTTTTTGTTGATGGAAACGGAGTTTCGGTGATGGCTTTGATTTTCTCCGCTTGGGGAGCTATCGCTCCGTCCCCTAACATGAACCCAAGGTACTTCACTTTAGAGTAAGCCGCTCTGGATTTCTTGGCGTTCACGTGCAATCTGGCATCTCTCAAAGAGGCCATAACCCTGGTGACATGTCCTCGGTGCTCTGTCCAGGTATGACTGAAAATGACTATGTCATCCAAATAAACGGAGCTGTAGCCGGCATGAGGGGATAACACCGTGTTCATGAGCCTCTGGAACATGGCAGGCGCCCCGTGTAGGCCAAAGGGAAGGACATTGAAATCGTATAACCCTTCCTCAGTGGCAAAGGCGGTCTTGTGGCGGTCCTCCTCTCTCAAGGGCACCTGCCAGTATCCCTTTGTCAGATCCAGTGTTGTAATGTACTTGGCTTCCCCTATTCGCTCAATCAATTCGTCCACCCTGGGTATGGGGAACGCATCGAAGGATGAGACGGCGTTTAGCGCCCTGAAGTCCATACAAAAACGGGTGGACCCATCAGGTTTGGGCACCATTACGATTGGGGAGGACCAGTCGCTTTTTGAGGGTCTGATGACGCCGAGGTCTAACATGCTCGCGACTTCCTTCCTCACGTCAGCCCTTTTTGCTGCTGGTATGCGATAGGCTCTTAGCTTTACCTTGCTACCCGGGGTTGTATTGATCTCGTGCTCTGCCAAGTGAGTGCAACCAGGAGTGTCTGAAAACAAGGGGGAAAAAGGGCGGAGGTCGCTCAGCAGTTCTTGTTTCTCCTTGTCGGACAACTCCGGGTTGATGGGTAGGTCGGATAGGGTTGATTTTTCGCCTCCTTCTGGAAGGGTCAAATTGGCTGATCGAGGTATAGGACCCAGCCATTTTTTTAAGAGATTCATGTGAAAGGTCTGCTTGCGGGTGGGAGACATAAGCAGCCGGTAGGTGGTATTGCCAATCTTTTCTAGAACACGATACGGCCCCTTCCATTCGCTCCTGAATTTCTGGGTGGAGGAAGGAAGCAGCACTAGAGCCCAGTCCCCTTGATTCATGGTTCTCCAGCGTTTGCCTTTATCGTACTGTCGCTTTTGTCGTGTTTGTGCCGACTGCAGGTTTGAATACGCCAGTTCCCTCAGTTTCCCCAATCGCGACCTCAATTGCTGGGTATAGTCCAGGAGGGACCGCTGTTCGTTGGCCTCCTCGTGCTCCCACGCTTCCTTGGTTATGTCGAGCAGGGACCTTGGTTGCCTGCCATACAGTAGTTCAAAGGGTGAGCATCCAAGGCTGCTTTGGACCTGTGCCCTTACTACGTACAGTGCCAACGGGAGCATTCGGTCCCAGTCCTTCTTCTCTGAGGACAGCAGTTTCTTGAGGGTGTTTTTGAGAGTCCTGTTGTACCTCTCCACCAAGCCATCCGTTTGGGGGTGGTATGCAGACGTGCGGATGTGGTGGAGGTCCAATGTCTTGCATACCTCTTTCATCATGCGAGACACAAAGGGCGTCCCCTGATCCGTCAGGATCTCCCGGGGAAACCCAACCCTTGAGAATAATTCAACGAGTTTTTCGGCTACGTTCTTCGTGGTGGGGCTGCTTAGTGGAAAGGCCTCCGGGAAACGGGTGGAATAATCCACCACCACTAGGGCTTAGGTATGTCCCCGCGAGGAGCGGGGCAGTGGCCCTATGAGGTCCATGCCGACACGTTCCCATGGATTGCCAATCACGGGTAGGGGTTGTAAAGGGATTGCTGGAGGTCTGGCCATGTTCTTCCTCTGGCACACCTCGCATTGTTGACAATATGTCTCGGTTTCTTTGTAGATCCCCGGCCAGTAAAACAATCGGAGTATATTTTGTGTGGTCTTCTCTGTCCCGCTATGTCCTGCTGTCAAATGTGTGTGGGCGTAGAACAATATCTGTTCTCGGAAGTCACTTGGTACCACCAGTTGCCTGGGCTCTCCCTCCTTTCCCTCCCGATATAACAGGCCGTTTTCCATAGTGAAGCGGGGATATCTCCGAGGTGCTCCCGTGGTCTGGGCGATGTGGGCGGCCTCCCACGCGTTCAAGAGAGACGGGTCATTGGACTGTGCAAACTTGAACCCCCTGTCTAGGACCCATGGTTCGGAGGACAGGTAGGCCTCTGTCGGTAGTTTGGCCAACTCCCGTTGAAACAAGGCTAGGAACTGCGGATTGTCTACCCCTAATATCAGTTCTTCAGGCAAGGCAATCACCACTCCAACCTTTACCGTACAGGGTTCCCTCCCCGTGGAGTGTATGGTAATACGGGCAATGGGATACGTCTTGACATCCCCATGGACGCACCTTATGAGTACTTCACCCTCCTGCCCTATCTGTGATGGATGTACTAGTTTCCCCCGTATTACAGACTGTCTACAGCCCGAGTCTAGGAGTGCCTTCACTGGCGTGTGGTTTACCCGTACCCTTACGTAGTAGGAGGGCCCCATCTCTGCGCTGTACATCACGGCCTTGGGAATGTAACCCACTTCCATGGGTTCCTCCGTTGGTTTTCTTCTGGGGCACAACCGTGCGATGTGGCCCCACTCCCCACATTCGAAGCATTGAGGCCCCCGTAGAGGGGTTATGTCCGGTCTGAAGGGCCGTGTTTTCAGGGGTTCAAAGACGGCTTTTTTTCTTTCCGGTTTGGGCGGAGGGATGGTGCTTTTGGATTGCTTCTCCGGTTCCCAGGGAAAGGAGCGTGGAGCGGCCCTTGTATAGTTGGCCGCCATTTCAATCGCCTGAGCCGCAGTCAGTCCTGGATGTTGCCTCAACCATCTTTGTGTGCCGTAGGGCAGGGTTTCCATGAACTGTTCCAGGATGATGCTTGTCATAACTTCTTCTTTACTCCGGGTTTCGGGTCTCAACCATTTTTCCGCCGCCATTTTCAGACGTAAATATAACGTCTTTGGGTTTTCTCCGGTGATACCCTTTTCCTTACGAAACCTAAGTCTGTAGGCTTCTGCGTCCATACCGAGGTGGTCCAGGATCACCCCCTTGATCTCGACATAGGTGGCGGTTCCTGTTTGATTAGCGACCTGGTATGCTGTCTGTGCTTCTCCCGTCAACAAGGGAGCGAGGAAGAAAGGCCACTTGTCCTCTGCCCACCCACATGCACGGGCAGCTCTTTCGAAATTGACCAGGAAGGCATCCGGGTCTTCGCCCACTACATATTTCTGCAGGGATACCCCCGAAGGATGGGGTCCTAGAGGCCGTCGATCTGCTGACATAGCAGGACCGGGGGATGCCACCACCTTCTGCAGATTGTCCATTTGTTGGGTCATGGTGCTACGAAACAGGGCTCGGTCTGCATCCGCTGTACTGATTTGTTGGCCGATGGCCCATTCTAGTTTCTGTTGACCGTCAATCAATGTCTGTATCACTTGGTCCATGATCGGGTCTTGCTCCGAGGGAGTAGATCCCACTTCTGACACCACTGTGGACGGGCCCTGTGTACCAGGAGGTGGGGCGGAATCGGATGGTGGTGTAGGAACAGGCAGGACACTAATTCTTGGGGTTAACGAGGGCTTTATTGGAATTCCACGTTGGGTTTTTAACATGAGAGTTCTCCGTGTTCGGAACGTAAGTCTCTCCCTCGCGAACTGACTGGGTTCCGTTGTAGCGTTCGGAAGGTCTGCCTCCTAGGCTGGGTGTCGCTGCCCCTTCGAGGTCTGGTCACTGATGGGGTGTTTTTGGCCGTCGTCGTGGCTACGGTGACTCAGGGAAAGGGGAGACCAAGCAGAAAGGTGCCGTTAGTTCCAGCGTCCGCGGGGAGGGCATGCACCGGGGGACCCAGGTGTATAGTGTAGGAAGACACCACCCGTGATCACACAACTCTAGTATACTTCAGTGCGGGGGTGAGGGGAGGAAACAGACTGTGAGGGTATACGCGGGATAAATGGACACAAGGGGGGGAAGGGGGACGCAGGATCTCAAACGGGGCTTTTTACACTAAATTACACGCTTGCTCCCCACCCAAGCCGCCATACGCTGACATACCTGGGCAAGCCACGCTCCTCCCCCGGGAGAGTGGCACGGCGACTCGCAGGGTCGTTGGCCTCCTGGCTTCCCCTCGGTCGCTCCTCCGCTGGCTCCCAGCTGTTCGTCGGGTTCTCCGCTTCTTCCTCCGTTTCTCTCGTCTCCCGTCCTTAGTTCTCCGTCTTCACTCTTCTCCGGCACTTCGGGGGTGACGTCACACGCCATCCACATTGCTTCCTCTCTTTTGGCCAATCCGGGCCGGCTGACGTGTACAGTGGGCGGATCCTCCTCCTCAGTGTAAGTCCACTTAAAGGAGCCGCGTTCTTCCTCGTCGTAATCCTCGGACTCCGTTCCCCATGTTTCTGTCTGCAAGGAAGGAGGACGTACCGGGTCAGAACCAGGTGCCCACCAGTCTCTTGTAGCGCAATCACCTACAGCACGCGGCCTCACCCCGTTACAAAGGCATATTGCATCCAAGAGGCCTGTTTTTGACAGGAAGGTTCATTGAGGAGGTGATCCTCTAAATATTTCCCTACCAGCAAAACCATATTCCTAAACTAATAGTGGGACCCTGCAAGGGAATACTGGCAGTCGGCTAATGTGCTTGTAACATGGAATTTTTAAGGTGTAATCCAGCCCGTAATGATTTATTATTGATCCACAGCCACTCTAAGTTATTCATTAAATCACCTGGGAGCTATCTAAACTTGACCTGTCGTTGGCATAAAATCCTGCAAGAGTATTTCATAGCCATCTTAAAGACCTTATGTAGTCATTATCTAGTAATCCATGCTCATTCTTTAGTTGTCCTAATATAATCCTAAATAATCTATGCTCATTTTTGAGTTATCATTAAATCATCCTGGAGTAATCCACACTCATCCTGAAATTATCATGGGATCATTCCAGAGTAATCCACTTCTAAAGCGGTAATAGGATCATCCAGGAATAATCCACAATCATCCTTAAATTGTCTGGAGTAATTCATACTCATCCTAAAGTTGTCAATTAGTATTCGTGGAGTTGTAAAAGGTAGTTGTCAATTAGTATTCGTGGAGTTGTAAAAGGTAATCACTCCCTGCCAGTGGAAGTCATCAGAACACCATCCTAGAATAGTTTTTGTGATTACAGTAAGAGTCATCCCATTTACATTTTTTCCCCTGTGGGCATACTTCAGGATGGTTTGGGATGACGTCCCCAGATAATTGCAGAAATATCCTGGCTGAAGTCATCCAATGACTTCAGAATCACTCCAGGAGGATCTTCCTTTTTGACCAGGGGAGGGCTCCAGACAACTTCCTGCTGCTCGCTTGCGCCGCAAGCGCCAGGCCCGCCTACAACTTCTCTCTCAGTATTCTCATTGGCCAAATCACGGGACACACACTGTCTTATGCAGTGCGTGAGGCCATCATGTAATTAAAAGGCCAGGGCCCTTAATTGATGATGAAGATGCCTTGTGCGGCATACCACCATTTAATTCACGAGGCCGAGTGCGCACCATTTAGGCTTCTTGCTAGCAGGCTCTGCTGAGAGTGAGGGGGGTCTCCCTGGAGTGCGGGCCCCCCCGCACCGCGTGGGCTGCGTGGGCCTTTGTTACGCCCCTGGCACCGCCGCCTTATAATTATCGATCGATTGATCATCGGTAACTTGGATCTAGACAGCCGCGCCATGCCGTCGCTCCTCTTTGGACCTCTCGTGGCCCCCCCTGAAATGGAAACAAGCAGTCGGCCCGGCGGAGGCAAGATCAGGGCCCGGGGAACTGATCTCCCAGAATGTCCCCAGGTGAGACATGCGGCTGCTCCGGAGGCGGGAATGGTTTCTGCCCCGGTGGGACCTGATGACCCTGTTGCTGCCCCGGCAGTGGGATCTGTTGCTGCCATGGACCTGTTGCTGCCCCAGCGCTGACTGACTCTGTGAAGTGCAGTTCTTTCTGCGACCGGATGGCGGGTGCGAGAGGCGAAGGATGCGGTCACCCAGGGCGCACCTAGGGGTCAGCTCACTCACAGAACGGACTGGGGTGGTGGAAAGAGGATCTGAGGAGAGAGACTTTCAACACAAGCTGTCCGCTCCACGGACGGACCCGGGACTAGGGCTGGAGAGAAAGGGCGACAGAACACGAAATAAGCCTCTAAGCGAGCAGGGGGGCCGGGTTCTGGCCGAGTGCTAGAGGGTCACCCTCTCACTCACCAAGCGCTTCTTCGACCTTTGCATACCGCTTACAACATACTTAAAATGTATCCGGACCGGTACATACTAACATATCCACGAGCTGTCAACCCCGACACTACTTACGTGTGGCGCATATATACATACACACAAGGCATTCTGCGCAGCTAATACATACACAAAGCGTCCATATCAGACACTAAAGAAAAACAACTGAGCGCCTCGCGCTGAAAGTGAAAAAAAAGTTAGAGGAGGAGGCAGCAGGGGGAGGGGAGGGAGTCTGCACCTGTTTCCCTTGCGAGAGCGAGCAAGAACCATCTGTTTGTAATTAACAGATGGTTTCAAGCTCGCTCCCGCAAGGGAATCGCCAAAACGTACACGCATTGCCACTGAAAGCAATGCAACGTGTGCACGTTTTTGGCCCAAAAAAGCGAGTCAATTACATGAGGTCCCGCCCTGCATGAGACCTAAAAATTGTGTAATCAGCTTTTTCCGACTAAAGATGAAACTGAAAACGGGCAGCACGAATAAGGTAGAGCAGCATTAGCATACAATAGTGTACAGTCCTAGAATTTTGTGTGGGATTTCTCCTTTTTTGCCTCTATTATGCTTTGTGGTTCACTTATGAAGAAAACCTGAGTTTCGCCTCTTGCTATGATGGCCCCGCGCTGACAGGAACAGATATACCTGTTTGTTAAGATGTACCGAGATGTTACAATGCCATGTACTCGTTAACTTACTGAGTGTGTACGCATATTTACAAAATGAAACGCAATAAAAAAAATTGTTTAAAAAAAGTGTACAGTCAAAGAATCACAGAGTACTGGTATTAACCAATGAAAGATGAATGTCCAGGCGTCACACAGGCGTCACATAGGAACACATTCTTAACACAAGGACAAGATGGAATATGTTCTTTATACTATTGGAATTGCGAGCAGCATACCTGGTGACATGTGTAAAATGATTGCACAGGAACAGAACACAAAGATTTTACAAAATATGAACATAAGAAAACAATTTACTTACCTGTAACTTTAGTTTTCCAGTATTGGAATCTTTCATAGATTCACATGCCTGAATCTCTCCGGTATATAAAAAAGCAGTGCTTAGTAGTATAGCAAACTGAAAAGAGGCCTAGGCCCATTTCCCTTTTGCAACCCATAGCCTTTGTTATGTAAAAAAGGCCCAAACTTTTCTCTGAACCAATCAGAGCTCCTCACCCTCTAGAACACTCCTGAGAGAACCTTCTGCCCCTCAGATTTTTCGTGCACTTGTGCATATAACACACTTCTTGTGCTAAATCCGAGGTGAGCCTCTCAGGGGAGGAGGGTGGGTGCATGTGAATCAATGAAAGATTCCAATACTGGAGAACTAAAGTTACAGGTAAGTAACTTGTTTTCTTACTCCAGTATTGGAACTTTCATAGATTCACATGCCTGAATCAGAATAGCGAGCAGTGAAAAAACAAAGCACATTTTCCTGATACATTACATAATCATGCAATACCATTAGAGAATGAAGCATAATCTCATATACATATATACATACATATATAAAATGTGACTTTGTAAACACAAGAAATTATGGAAGATGGGATGCAAGAAAGGCTCACAGTTACTGGATGATATTCCGCAGTACCGCCTCTCCCACCGCCGCATCCGATTCTGCGGCCGCCTCCAAGCAGTAGTGCCTGGTGAAGGTGTGCGTAGATGCCCAGGTTGCTGCTCTGCAGATGTCCTGGATTGGCACTCCTCCAAACAATGCAGTGGATGTGGCCACTGCCCTCGTGGAATGGGCACGGACTCGTGCATTCAAAGGCTTTCCAGCAGCTTGATGACAGTAGACAATTGCACTGGAAATCCATCTGGCAATTCCCCTCTTTGACAGCAGGAAACCTTTTCTGGGTGCGCTGAAGGCGACAAATAACTGGGAAGACTTGCGAAACGCCTTAGTTTCTTTCAAGTAAAATTTCATACATCTCTGAACGTCCAGCGAGTGCAATACTCTTTCTGCCGCTGTTGATGGATGAGGAAAGAAACGCTGCAGCACCAATGGTTCGTTCAAATGAAAATCAGTTGGCACCTTCGGAATGAACTTCGGGTTTGTCCTGAGAATCATTTTATTCTCTTGAAATTGCAAGAAAGGCTCCTGAATCGTGAGCGCTTGTAGTTCACCTACTCTTCTCGCAGAAGTCAATGCAATGAGAAGAGCCACCTTCCAGGACAAGAACTTCTGGTCTGCCCTGTGTATCGGTTCAAATGGTGGCTTCATAAATTGAGAGAGTACAATATTCAGATTCCATAAAGGAGGTGGAGGATTTACTGGTGGAAAGAGTCTGAATATCCCTTTCATGTATTGTTTGATAATCCTTGAGGACCATAAAGATGGGCCTGACGATGACCTCCTGTAGCGGGATATCGCAGCCAAATGCACCTTGATGGAGGCGAGTGCTAATCCTGACTTTGCTAACAGCAGAATGTAAGGTATAATTTGATGAGGTGCAGCAGTAAGAGGGTGAACATCATTTCTCTTACACCACAGACAAAACCTCTTCCATTTCATCCTGTAGGTTTTGTTGGTACTCTCCGCTCTGGCCTTGGATAGGATGTCCCTACATTCGTGTGAGATGTTCAGATGGCTAAACTCACAGTGTTCAGGAGAAAGGCTGCTAATCGCAAGGATTTCTGGTCCGGATGGCGTACCTGCCCCATGGACATTGTCAGAAGCGATGGAATCAGGCGCAACCGAACTGGACGGTCCTCCGACAGTAGCAGCAGTTCCGTGAACCAGTGCTGTCTGGGCTACCACGGGGCAATTAGGATCAGCCTGCACGGCTCTTTCTTGATCTTCACCAGTACGCGGGGGAGAAGAGGAACGCCTTGACGTTTTGATTCCCCGGGAGGTGTTCTGCTGTCAGTGATATTCCCTGCTGAATAGCCCATTCCCATATTTCCTGGGCTTCCTGAGACAGGGAGAGAGATCTTGTTCCCCCTTGCTTGTTTACATAATGCATCGCCGTGGTGTTGTCTGTTCTTATCAACACCGGCGCACCTTTTATCCTCGGCAGAAAAGCCAG
Organism: Lissotriton helveticus; assembly: GCF_964261635.1. Classification (NCBI taxonomy): domain Eukaryota; kingdom Metazoa; phylum Chordata; class Amphibia; order Caudata; family Salamandridae; genus Lissotriton; species Lissotriton helveticus. The sequence continues at coordinate 648,187,945 of NC_136072.1, read as the reverse complement.
TAATGCCAAGCGAATCGCCCTGAGTTCCAGCAGATTTATATGTAATTGCTGCTCCTCTGCCTTCCAACGGCCGCTGACCTGAAGGTCCTGAAGGAAAGCTCCCCATCCTTCTAACGACGCATCCGTCGTTACCACTAGCGGAGCTGCTCTTGCTAGAAACGTCAGTCCTTGAGACACATTTGCCTTTTGCGTCCACCACTTTGCTGCCTGCAGCATGACTGGTGTCACCTGTATTGTATCTTCAAAGGATCCCTCTGCCTGACGCCATTGGAGATCGATCTGTTCTTGCCATGGTCTCATCCTTAGCCTGCAGCAAGGTACCAGTGGAATACAAGAGGACATTGTGCCCAGTAAGGATTTGTACCTGCGGACTGAAAGAGACTTTCTTTTTCCCAAGTCTTGGAAGAGGGACACAATCCTCAGTTGTCTTTCCTCGGAGGGAAACGCTTTGTTGCATTCCATGTCCAATATTGCCCCCAGAAATGTAGTCACTCTTGCTGGGTGGAGGTTTGACTTTCCCTCGTTTAGAGTCAATCCTAAATTGGCGAATAAGTCTATGCAAGCTTGCGTCGACGTTCTGGCTTGTGTCTTCGATGGTGCCTTGACTAACCAGTCGTCGAGGTACGGAAATATTTGATGTCTTTGCTTCCTCAACACAGCCGCCACTGGAGCCAGGCATTTCGTGAACACTCTTGGCGCTGACTTCAAGCCGAATGGCAGCACCCTGAACTGGTAATGTCTTCCGGCTACCCAGAACCGAAGGTACTGCCTGTGTGCAGGATGTATTGGCACGTGAAAATACGCGTCCTGTAGGTCCAATGTGGTCATATGATCTCCTGGGTTTAATAACGGAAGGATCTCCTGTAGGGATACCATCCTGAAAAATTGTTTCTTGAGATAGGTGTTTAAAGATCTGAGGTCCAGAATGGGGCGCCACTGGAGTTTGTTCTTCTTGATAAGAAAAAACCGGGAGTAAAACCCCTTGTTTTCCTGGGATTTCAGTACCGGTTCTATTGCTCCCTTTCGGAGCATTGTCCGAATCTCCTGCCGGAGTTGATGCAGATGATTGGCTCTTTGGTGCATCGGTGGCGTACAAGGGGGCGTCTGAAGAAATTCTAGGGTGTGACCGAATTGTACTGTACTATTTTGAGGACCCATTGGTCCGTTGTTATTTTCCGCCAATTGTGAAGATAGTGAGCAATCTTTCCACCCAGGGGAAGATATGACAGAGCCGGAAGATGGAGGTTGTCATTGCCGACGGGTGTTATCCTTTCCTCGGCCACCACGTCCTCTTGGAGTTGATTTTGTGTATCCTCCTGACTGACGCTGGTTATATTGTTGATGGTAAGGCTGCGATGAGGACTGATAAGAAGATGAATATCTCCCTTGTTGGTATCCTCCTCTATACGAGGATTGACCTCTACCCCTGGAGCCACGAAAAGGGGGTCTTCTGTACTGCAGTGTTTCCAGAGCTTTTGCCGTATCAGTATCCTTCTTGATACCTTCCAGCGTATCATCGATATGCTTTCCAAATAATTCTTCTCCATTGAAAGGGAGGTCTAAGATCTTGTTTTGTACCTCCGGTCTAAATGCTGTTGCTCGCAGCCAACCCTGCCTGCGCAGGACTGCAGCTCCCCCCAGGGATCTAAATGCCGTGGTCGCTATATCCATAGCGCAGTCTATGACTTCAGCCGAAGTCCTCTTCCCTTCCATGAGAATTTTCTTCGCCCCCTGCTTCTCTGGATCTGGCACCAGGTTAACGTATGGAGACAGGTCGCACCACATCTGCCTGACATACCTCCCCAATATTGCAAGGGCAATAGCTTCTCTTACAAGCAGAGCAGACATTAATGAGAAACGCTTCCCTGCGTTATCCAACCTTCTGCCCTCCTTGTCTGGATGTGTTGCAATCGGAGCAGATGGGTTCCTGGATTTCTGTTGTGCCGCCTGCGTGATAATGGAATCCGGTTTGGGATGACCCAAAAGGCAAGATGGAGCATCGACTGGTGCTTTATATTTTTTATCCAGTCTGGCCAGAACCGGTGTTACCGTCGCTGGCGTCTCCATGACCTTCAATCCTTCTTTCCAGATATGAGACACTATAGGTAAAGATCGTACAGATCTCCGATACGAGTCTTTAAAGTCATATAGAAAACATTACGTTTTCTCTTCCGTCATGGTCAGTGCAAACCTCTTAGTGGCTCTCTCCATTAAACTATGAAATCCACCAATGTCCTCCGGTGGAGAGTCCACTGGTCTCTGCAGAGGAGTTGCAGGTGATGGGGCGATATAGTCATGCCATTCTGCATTTGTGTCCGCAATCTCACCATCCTCCTGATCCTCATCCGAGGTATTGTGGTGTGTTGTCGGTGGTGGGGACCTAACAGTAGGTTCTGGCACAATCTCCCTCCTACGAATCGGAGTTCCTGGAACCGGACATGGAGTCGCCTCTATGGCCTGTTGAGTGACTGGAGCCGCTGGGTATCTCTTCCTATAATCCTCCAACATTCCTTGGAGATCCTTCAACAAAGAGGATGGTACACTGGTCATCTCCTCTCGTTGCTGTTGTCGATATCGGTGTTGTTCCTGGGGTTGTTCCTGATAACCCCCATATTCTTCCTCAGAATCGTATTCTTGGCATTTGACCTGTAACTGCGAAGGGCTACTGGCAACACCATACTCATCGTCTTCATCCGAATCTTCCTCCTCCAGTAAGTGAGACGGTAGCAACGGGGAGACCTTGTTTGGAGATGTAACCTCGGGTGTTATAGCTTTTCTCCAAGGCACCAACCTTTTTTCTGGTGTTTTTTCCCTCGTCGACGAGCCCGTCGACGAGATTCCCATCGCCGTCGTCGACCAAGTCATTGTCGTCGATGCTACCGTCGACGTTGTAGTGACAGTCGACGCTGTCCTCGTCGACGTTGTCGTCCTCGTCGACGCTGCCGTCGACGCTACCGTCGTCGGCACATTCCTCGTCGACGCTGCCGTCGTCGACACTGCCATCGTTGACACTGCCGTCGTCGACGCTGCCGTAGACACAGCCGTCGAAGCCTTCGTCGACGCCTTCGTAGACGGTGAAATCGTCGACGATAAAGTCGGCGACAGTGAAATCGTCAACGCTGTTTTCTCACCAGCCTTCTCTTTCTTCGTCGACGACGGAGGTGTTTTCGTCGTCGTCGATGGCACCTTTTTAGTCGACGGAGCCGATTTCTCCTCAGAAGGCGCAGAAGAAGATCGTTTGATGGTTATCTTGATCTTCTGAGGTGACTGTGGTGGATCTGAGGTGGATTTTGCTCCTTTCACCTCACCAGCAGATCCCTTCTTCCCCTTAGATGAGACTGAAGGGGATTTTGAGGGACTGCGCCCTGAAGACCCTGGGGTGGTCTTTTTTAGGGCCTTCTCAGGTCTTTCCCCTGAGGAATGTGTCTGAGGAGATCTACTTCTCTTCTGAGATCTCTTAGATGCCACAGATTCCTCCTCACTCTCACTTGAGAGGATTTCCTTCCTGGCTTTGACTTTCTGAAGCCAGATCAGTAGCCTTCCCTCACGATCTCTCAAGGTCTTATTTGAAAAGGTACGACATACCTTACAATCTGCTGCCTTATGGTCTGGGTAGAGACAGTACATGCAGTCATCTGTATAAAGCCTCTTCTTGGAGCAGGTTGAACAAGCACTAAATAATCCCTTTCTCTCTTTATCAGACATGGTTGATGTAAAAACCTCAAATTCAAGTCAAAATACTGTAGAAGTAAAGAGTTTGAGCAGAGCTCAAAAGAGACTCCCTAGCACAACGTGCGGTAGAAACATCTGAGGGGCAGAAGGTTATCTCAGGAGTGTTCTAGAGGGTGAGGAGCTCTGATTGGTTCAGAGAAAAGTTTGGGCCTTTTTTACATAACAAAGGCTATGGGTTGCAAAAGGGAAATAGGCCTCTTTTCAGTTTGCTATACTACTAAGCACTGCTTTTTTATATACCGGAGACTCCCGTCTCGACGACGGGGAATGATTCAGGCATGTGAATCTATGAAAGTTCCAATACTGGAGTAACCCTATTTAATGTAAAAAAATTATTATATTTTTTATAGAGAGCGATCTGTGTATTCACTTGTAAAATAGTTCACCCTTCTATGGAGAAGGCAATCCTACGTTTTTTCCCTTAGTTTAGCTTTAATAGGGGAGGTACATTTCACAGCGCACCAATTATCAGGATGCAACGTATTTATTAGTTGAATACTTTTACTCGGATAGTGGCATTAATATGCATGTGGTGTTGGTAAGAACGTCATGGTGGCTTACCACCACACAACAGTCCCCAATTCTTTAGAAATGCTGGAATAACCAAGACCTCACACACAAAAAAAAACATCTGTGATTTAAAGAATTAATTTGAAAATAACCTTCTGCTCTCTGTAAATGACTGTGCTACCACGCCATGCTTTAGTTATATATTTGCGACTGTGTGCTCCAAAATGCACCACCAGCAGCATACCACACCCTCACCTACTGAAAGGGCGTGGCTTCTTTGCTACACTTGCTCTTTAAGTGGCCTTGGATTTCTCACAATCCCTATATACTGTAATATAAACATTGGGGCGGCGCCTTCACTCTGGAAATTGTTCCAGCACCACTGGTGTATCAGCAGAGCTTCTAATTGTAGCATGGGGACTTCACTGTCATTTTTAGTTCACAAACGTGACAGCAACAGAGCTCTCAACTTAGAGTTGCGACGTAATAACCGCAGATTCCAATTCACAAGGGTGTAGTCATCAAAGCCCCCATTCACATCTGTGTATTGCGTTGTAGCCTCAGCATATCGATTTTGGTCCCTAAGCAGGGCTCGAAAATTCCACTCGACCGCTCGCATAGTCGAGCTAAATTTAACAAGATCGAGCTGTTTTCAGGTCCTACTCGCCCTTTCTGGCGAGTAGGAAAACAAAACAACTGTTGTCCTCTGTCTGTGAAAACTGAGCAAATGTGACAAGATAACAAGATTTAAAGGCATTTTTATTGCTCACAAAGTTAATGAGCAATGAAGAAGCCTTTAAATCTTGTTATCTTGTCACATGTGCTCCGCTTTCAGAGACGGAGGTCAAGTAGGTTGCAGTTAGGTCGAGGACATTTTGTAAGGTACTAGTCCTGCAGGACTAGTACCATTTGTGGGCCTTCTTTGGCACTCCACCTCTCTTTCCTGGGGAGTGGTCTACTGCTAAGGAAGACTACAGGCTGGTCTAGGCCCTCATCGTTCAGTTGTGAGAGCACCGCTCCCACACCATGCTCTGAAGCCTCAGTCTGCATGACTAATTCCTTGGCGAAGTCGGGTGCCTTGAGCCTAATTTGCCCTATGTGCATCCGAAACTACTCGGAGTATAACATTGACAAAGCACTCACAGAATGGTATAATGGGACAGGTGAGGGCAGGAGCTGGTGAGCACCAGACATAAGAGTGCAGCCAGCAAGGGCAGCACCAAAAGAATACAAGCATTTGCAATGCAATAGTTCTTGCATCTATCAGAGTTAGAGATATTGGCGCTGTGACTTACAATGTCTTTTATCTCTGTGTTTTTGTTTGAAGTGTAGTGGCTTAATGAACAGAGACACTGGTGCAGCACTGCCTAGAGGACTTAGAATGAGGAATTACCACTTGGACCAGAGAAGCAGCTGAAGCATTGTCTAGAGGTCTTAGAATGAGGAATTACCGACAGGACAAGAAAGGCAGCTAGTGTGAGAAGTTGGCCTGATATGCAGTGCTCACTATTCTAGTGATCACTATGTATCAGTCCAAACAACCCTTATTGATGATTGGTTGTAAGTCAACCTTATAGACCAGCTATCCTAGTAGCATGGATACGAGCAGTCTAAGGCAAAGACTCTAGAGGGCGTGTTAAGCCAGCTGTTTTACCATCACATTACCCCTTGAACACCAAGTGAAAGGACACCACACAAGTTGTTATGAAAATAAACAGATATTTATTTATAACAAGACTACCCTGAACTCTTTATGAGTCAGGGAGCTAAGCACATAACAAAACTCTTAAGAAAATACTTTAAGTCGCACAATTTACACAAATGCCCTAGGGGCACGAAAAACCATATACACAGTAAGTGGAATGCGAACTTGCTAGCAGGTAAGTAATACTTTTCTAGACTTAGGAATCGCTAGGCCTACAATTCTAAACACTGGGATCAAATGCAGGAGGCCTGTGGACGTCGTGTGCAGAGTGGGAACTCTCACGCGTAAGGCGGGAAAAAGTCTATGGAGGCTAGCAGTTGCAAAGTTACTGTTCTCGGGCGAACCCGACTAGGTGGGTCGAAAACAAGAGTGGATCCGAACACTTAGGGTGTTGGACTATGCTGGAGCACCGGAGTACTCAGGTTACCTAGCCCAGGGGCTGCGGCTGCATAGGGTTGAAGTTGCGTCGGAAACCCTCGTTGAAGATCCAGGAGCCTGAAGAAAGAAGTTGCTGGCAGGCGACCAGTGAAGAAGTTCGAGGTGATCCAAGCCTGGATCAGGGAAGAAGAAACCTGTAAGCAGAGGGGACCAAGTTCTGAATCACTAGCCAGTGATTTGAGTGGGCACCAGGATGGCACCGGACAAAGTCACCTCAGCCAGGTGAGTGGGCGTTACTGGGCTCTGCAGTCTCTCGGACCAGGAGGCGTTGTCGGCGACCAGGATGGAGGTGCGAGCTGTCCCACGAAGGTTCTTGCTGTCGACGTCGCTGGACCCAGGATTGGGCAACAAGTCTTGGCAAATGCAAGGCCCACGCGGTGGACCTAAAATGGCGTCTTGAGTGGACCAGGAGGGTCCAGGGTGCTCCTCATTTGGAGGGGAGCAAGGGCTAGTCTGGAGCAACCAGACCAGCAGTGTTTGTCGTCGTGGAGCGTCGTGAGAGGGCCACTAGCCAACGGGCAAGCGACCTGGACAACGCGGTTGGCAGCAAAGAGCAGAAGGGCCCCACGCAGATCTCGTGGATGCAGGGGGGCTGAACTTCGGTGCTGGAGCTGCTCAGGGTCGGGGCTTCTCTTACCCCAAAGCACTCAGTCGAGGGTCACTCGGTGGTCGTGCTGGACAAGCGTCGTGCAGTTCTGAAGATGGCCGGTCCCTTGAGGTCTCGTCGCACCCACGGATCACAGCTGGGCTGATGATGTAGGTTGAGGTCAGAGGTGCCAGGGAAGCCGGTTCTCGTCGTGCTGGAGCAGTCTTGATCCGAAGGAGAGACTGGCAACAAACCGCGATGCTTGGTTGGTGCCTGCTGCTGCAGGGTGACTACTCCTTAGTCACAAGGGAGAATCTTGGGAAGAAGTCTTGAGTTCCTTTCGTGGAAAGTAGTTTCAGGATTCAAAGATGATCTGATTTGGAAGGGGGCCAGTTCCTACCTTTATCCTGCAAAAAGGGGCTGGCACGCGACTAAGTCCTGCCCTATGGGTGGGACCAGGAGGGGGGTGGTTACACCCCTCTCCTTTGGCGGGCTTTCCCCAGGCCAGGGGCTGGAGTGTCCCTGGAACTGGTTTCAGCCGGCCTATGCACAGTGAGCACCGGGGTGCCACTTGCAGTCACCTTCCTCTAAAGCCCTGCCTACCTAGGATACACAAAATCCTGTCTGGGACGGTGCTGGCACCGCCCCTGACAGGAAACCCTTTGTCCTTGCCTCCTGCTCTGGGAGGACTCCCAGCAGCAGGAGGGCAGACTTGTGTCTCGGTGGCAGCATCCATTTTGTGGAGCTAAGGCTATGTCTGACTTTAACCGGGGTTACAGGTTACATACATGTCGTGTCCCTCTAGAAGGGTGGAATGCTAACCCCGTCGCCAGTATTGGCGAGGGGTTAGTATTCCAATTCGTATGACACCTTACTCGACATGTTTTGATAAAGCGATACCAGAGTTGGCATATAACCGCGAGGATTATAATGCACTTAAGAGTATATGGTATGCGATATCATGGAAACGGCTAAGGGATGGATCCCGAAAGCCGCAGACAGGCTCAGCTCATGCCAGAGCACTATCTCACACGATTCCAAGCACTCTGCCTTCAGGATTGTTAAGGCCTGCCATAGGAGTGACTGATAGGAGATCTGTGTGCCCATTTAGGTTTAGATATAGGAATACTATATCTAAAGCAAAGGGTGATTACACCACTTCGCCCCAGCTGTCAAGCAGCCAGTTGTGTCTGATTTAGTTAGTCAGCCCAGGGGTGGCATAATACATGCTGCAGCCCCTGGGAGACTTCTGGGTGCACCTCAGCCCTGGGTACAGGGACTTGAGAGGGCCCAGTGCCAATTCAGTACCTGGGTACAATTTGGAGTAGAGAGAACAGCTAGGCTGTTGGTCTGATTAGCAGGCCCACAGCCAGGGAAAGTCGTAAACCAGTGAAGCAAAAAGCAAAAAATCTGGGTGATCATAGGATTGCAGACCCTACTCTCCTACATGACCCCCCCCCCAAACTTTGGGACAATAAACTAACCTTGACCAGGTGAGTCTTTTTGCTCTAAGTGGAAATACCTGGAGAGCCCATCAGCATTGCCATGATCAGTACCAGGTCTGTGCTCCACTGTAAAATCCATCCCCTGTAGGGAAATGGACCACCTAAGTAGTTTGGGGTTTTCACCCTTCATCTGACTTAGCCATAAGAGGGGCTTGTGGTCGGTCTGAACTGTGAAGTGAGTGCCAAACAAGTAGGACCTCAGCTTCTTCAGGGCCCAAACCACAGCAAAGGCCTCCCTCTCAATAGCTGACCAATTTTTCTCTCTGGGGGTCAGCCTTCTGCTAATGAAAGCAATTGGCTGGTCGTTGCCATCAAAATTCAGCTGAGATAGAACAGCTCCCACACCCAACTCAGAAGCATCTGTTTGGACAATGAATGGTTTGGAGAAGTCTGGACTCTTTAGGATAGGTGCTGTGCACATGGCCTGCTTTAGGTCATTGAATGCTTTCTGACAGCTTGCTGTCCACTGAACTTTCTTTGGCATCTTTTTACTTGTCAGGTCATTAAGGGGGGTCACTATGGACCCATAATTTCTGACAAATTTCCTATAGTACCCAGTCAGGCCCAAGAAAGCTCGAACCTGAGTCTGGGTGATTGGAGGAGCCCAGTCCTTGATGGCCTGTATCTTACTCTCCAATGGCTGAACCTGGCCTCCACCTACAAGGTGGCCCAGGTATACAACCTGTGTCTGCCCTATCTGGCACTTAGTGGCCTTGATAGTGAGGCCTGCCTTTTGCAGGGCCTCTAACACTTTCCTCAGGTGGACCAGGTGATCCTCCCAGGTGGAGCTAAAGACAGCAATATCATCCAGATATGCTGCACAGAAGTCATCCATCCCAGTGAGAACTTGATGCACCAGCCTTTGTAAGGTGGCAGGTGCATTTTTCAAACCAAAGGGCATTACCACAAACTGATAATGCCCACCAGGGGTAGAAAATGCTGTCTTGGGCCTGGCTTCCTCAGCTAACCTGATTTGCCAATACCCAGCTGTCAGGTCAAATGTGCTTAAGTAGTTGGCAGAAGCCAATCTATCTATAAGTTCATCTGCCCTTGGTATTGGGTGGGCATCAGTCTTAGTGACTGCATTGAGGCCTCTGTAGTCTACGCAAAACCTCATCTCTCTCTTACCACCCTGGGTGTGAGGCTTTGGCACTAGAACTACTGGGCTAGCCCAAGGGCTATCTGAGGTCTCAATGTCTCCCAGCTCCAACATTTTCTGCACTTCTGTCTTGATGCAGTCTCTGACATGATCAGGCTGTCTGTAGATTTTACTCTTGACAGGCAGACTGTCTCCAGTGTCCACTTCATGGGTGCACCAATCAGTTTGACTGGGGGTCAGAGAGAACATATGTCTGAAGGATTGCAGAACTTGTCTGCAATCCTGTTGCTGATGTTCAGAGAGGCTGCCACAAAAGACAACACCATCTACTGATCCATCATCAGGATTCTGAGTGAGCAGGTCTGGGAGAGGGTCACTCTCTTCCTCCTGTCCCTCATCTGTGGCCATGAGCAAGCTCCTGTCCTTCCTGTCGACATATGCCTTGAGCCTGTTCACATGGAGCACCCTGAGGGGGCTCCTGGGGGTTCCAAGGTCCACCAGGTAGGTGACCTCTCCCTTTTGCTCAATGATGGTGTGGGGCCCAGACCATTTGTCTTTGAGGGCTGCTGGGGCCACTGGCTCCAGTACCCACACCTTCTGTCCAGGCTGGTACACAGTCAGGACAGCCTTCTGGTCATGCCAAGCTTTTTGGAGTTCTTGGCTGGCCTCTAGGTTTTTAGTTGCCTTCTCCATGTATCCAGCCATCCTGGAGCGGAGACCAAGTACATAGTCCACTATGTTGGTTGCAGGCTTTTTGAGAGGTCTCTCCCATCCTTCCTTCACCAAACACAGGGGTCCTCTTACAGGATGCCCATACAGAAGTTCAAAAGGGCTGTAGCCAACCCCCTTCTGTGGGACCTCTCTGTAAGCAAACAAGAGGCAGGGTATCAGGACATCCCATCTACGCCTGAGCTTTTCAGGTAGTCCATGAATCATCCCTTTGAGGGTCCTGTTGAATCTCTCAACAAGCCCATTGCACTGTGGATGATAGGGTGTGGTGAACTTGTAGTTAACACCACATTCCTTCCACATTGCAGTCAGATATCCTTACATGAAGTTTGCACCTCTGTCAGAAACAACCTCCTTAGGGAAGCCCACTCTGGAGAACACTCCAACTAGGGCCCTTGCCACTACAGGAGCTGTAGTGGTCCTAAGTGGAATAGCTTCAGGATACCTGGTGGCATGGTCCACCACCACCAGTATAAACTTGTGCCCTGGTGCTGTCTGGGGTTCCATTGGACCAACAATGTCAATCCCCACCCTTTCAAAGGGAACCCCCACCACAGGTAGTGGTATGAGGGGGGCCTTTGTTGTGCCACCTGACTTACCACTGGCTTGGCAAGTGACACAGGAGCGACAAAACTCCTTGGTATTCTCACTCATGTGAGGCCAGTGAAAGTGTAAGACAAGCCTGTCCCAAGTCTTTGTCTGGCCTAAGTGACCTGCAAGGGGAATCTCATGGGCCAAGGTGAGAAGGAAACCTCTCAGAGACAAGGGGATGACCAGCCTCCTGGTTGCACCAGGCTTGGGGTCTCTTGACTCAGAGTACAGGAGTCCATCTTCCCAGTATACCCTATGGGCACCTGTGGCATTCCCTGCAGCCTCAGCAGCAGCCTGCTGCCTGAGGGGTTCAAGGGAAGGGCAGTCTAACTGTGCCTTCCCCAGGTCTTCTCTGGAGGGTCCCCCCGAGCCCAGAAACTCAACTTGATCAAGTTCAAGCTCTTTAGGCTCAGTTTCCCTCAGCTCTCTCAGATCAGCCTCCTCAGAGACTTGATCCTCAACCTGGGGCAAGGGGGAAGGCAAAGCCTTAACCCTACTGCTCTTCTTGGAAGGTGTCTGGTCCATTCTTCCAGGATCCAGCACCTGTTCAGTGGGGCATCTTCTGGCCTGTGACCTAGTCACAGCAAGCACATGTGCTGGCAAGCCTAACATTTCCATGCGAGTCCTCTGCTCCACTTCTGACCATAGTGATGACTCCAAATCATTGCCCAACAAACAATCCACTGGGAGGTCTGAACTAACCACAACTTTCTTTTGGCCACTTACCCCTCCCCAGGAGAAAGCAACAATTGCCATACTATGACTGGTAGTGACGTTGCTGGCATTGGTCACCAGGAAATCTGTACCTGGCATGATCTGTCCAGGGTCCACAAAGTTAGGTGTCACCATGGTGACACTGGCACAAGTGTCCCTATAGGCCTGAGCCATTTTGCCATTTATTAAAGGTGTCTGCCTGTATTTGCCCAAAGTATTGGGACTTACATCAGGGGACATATCCATATCCCCTGTACAGACAAGGACAGCCTGAGTGAGTGTGCCAACTAAGTTGTCAGACTCCTCAGTTCCCAAGGTTAACCCAACTAATCCCTTGGGAGGTGCACTACCACTACTGACTGTACTAGGGGGTGCAGTTGCCTTAGGGGCTGTAGTGGTAGAGGTTTGCCCTCCTCTTTTGGTGCACTCACTAAACCAGTGAGACTTACTTTTACAGTACTGGCACCACCTTTTTGACTGGCCTTCTTGAGTCTTCTTTTTCTGCTGGGAAGCCTGACCCCCACCCTCTTTGGTTTGTTGGGGACCTGTTGAAGACTTCTGGTCATTTTGTTCACTCTTAGTATTACCCTTCTGGTCTGCTTTCTTCTGACCACCCTGGTTCTGGTTCTGCTTGATCCTTGTTCTGACCCATTTGTCTGCCTTCTTTCCCAATTCTTGGGGAGAGGTCAGATCTGAATCAACAAGGTGCTGGTGCAACAACTGGTTCTGACAGTTATTTAGAATTTGTTCTCTCATCATCAGATTATACAATCCTGTGTAATCAGTAACCTTGCTACCCAGCAACCAGCCCTCCAAAGCCTTAGTGGCACTATCCACAAAGTCAGACCAGTCCTGAGACTGAGTTTTCTGGGTGTCTCTGAACAGCAACCTGTACTGCTCAGTGGTTAAACCAAACCCATCAACCAGTGTATTCTTCAGGACCTGGTAATTGTTAGCATCCTCCACTCTTGTAGTGAGGAGCTTATCTCTACCTTTGCCATCAAAGTAGAGCCACAGTATAGCTGCCCACTGACTCTGGGGAATGCCCTGCACAGTGCAGGCCCTCTCCAAAGCAGCCATCCATTTCTGGATGTCATCCCCTTGTTTAAAGGGGGGCACTATCTTTGTCAGGTGTTTAGTATCTAAACCCTTCTCTCTATCTCTTGGGAGATTGCTGCCACCAGTGGGAGCTAACCCACTCATCTGCTGCTCTCTAGCAAATGCAAGCTTTTCTTTGGCCAGGGCAAGTTCTTCCCTTTCAATCCTCAGAGCAGCCTGTCTCATTCTGGCTTCATGCTCTATTCTCTGAGGGGAAGTCAATCTCCTCTGGGGAGAGTTCCTTCTCCTCTGAGAGGAGGCATTAGAGTGCAGAGATCTATTGGAGTCCCTAGAAAGAGATCTATCTCTCCTAACTCCAAGGTTAGGCCTACTTAGGGTCAGTACTGGGGGTCCCCCAGATCCTAGCCCAAGCAAGTCTATGTTGGCCCTAGTTAGCCTTCTGACTACCTCAAGACCTTTGTCTGCCTCATCCCCAGAGAGTTCCTCAGGATCCTCCTCCCCAACTGCATTTACAGTGTTGTGGAGGTCTGGATCCCCAGTGGTACCCTCTAAGGCTGGCATATTCCCATCTAGCTGAGAAATCTTTCTCGCATCATATGTCTCTAAGAGACCTATCAGAAAGGGAATGGTGGGGTTAGACCGCTGTTTTAGTTTCCTGGAGGTACACACTTGTCTCATCTCCTGGAAACTGAGAGCTGCATATCTTGAAGTGACCTGTGGAGGGTCAATAACCACAAGGGGAGTCTCTGAAGACTCTCCATGGGTAGACATGCTTTTCTAGTGAGGTGTAAGTGGTGCACTTACCTACACTATTTGTTTGCCTACTGATCCCTTGCTAGAGTTGTAGTTTAGGGTGTGCTAGGCCCTAGGAGCTACAACAGCTGGTTCAGTAGAACTCAGAGTATTCTAAGCTAAGTTATATGTACCTTTAGTACTTATGTGATCTTTCAAATGATATTCTTAGGATATGTGTGGTAAAACAACAGCAAGCTCAAATCCCAACCGCTGCTCACCAATGTGAGAAGTTGGCCTGATATGCAGTGCTCACTATTCTAGTGATCACTATGTATCAGTCCAAACAACCCTTATTGATGATTGGTTGTAAGTCAACCTTATAGACCAGCTATCCTAGTAGCATGGATACGAGCAGTCTAAGGCTAAGACTCTAGAGGGCGTGTTAAGCCAGCTGTTTTACCATCACATTACCCCTTGAACACCAAGTGAAAGGACACCACACAAGTTGTTATGAAAATAAACAGATATTTATTTATAACAAGACTACCCTGAACTCTTTATGAGTCAGGGAGCTAAGCACATAACAAAACTCTTAAGAAAATACTTTAAGTCGCACAATTTACACAAATGCCCTAGGGGCACGAAAAACCATATACACAGTAAGTGGAATGCGAACTTGCTAGCAGGTAAGTAATACTTTTCTAGACTTAGGAATCGCTAGGCCTACAATTCTAAACACTGGGATCAAATGCAGGAGGCCTGTGGACGTCGTGTGCAGAGTGGGAACTCTCACGCGTAAGGCGGGAAAAAGTCTATGGAGGCTAGCAGTTGCAAAGTTACTGTTCTCGGGCGAACCCGACTAGGTGGGTCGAAAACAAGAGTGGATCCGAACACTTAGGGTGTTGGACTATGCTGGAGCACCGGAGTACTCAGGTTACCTAGCCCAGGGGCTGCGGCTGCATAGGGTTGAAGTTGCGTCGGAAACCCTCGTTGAAGATCCAGGAGCCTGAAGAAAGAAGTTGCTGGCAGGCGACCAGTGAAGAAGTTCGAGGTGATCCAAGCCTGGATCAGGGAAGAAGAAACCTGTAAGCAGAGGGGACCAAGTTCTGAATCACTAGCCAGTGATTTGAGTGGGCACCAGGATGGCACCGGACGAAGTCACCTCAGCCAGGTGAGTGGGCGCTGCTGGGCTCTGCAGTCTCTCGGACCAGGAGGCGTTGTCGGCGCCCAGGATGGAGGTGCGAGCTGTCCCACGAAGGTTATTGCTGTCGACGTCGCTGGACCCAGGATTGGGCAACAAGTCTTGGCAAATGCAAGGCCCACGCGGTGGACCTAAAATGGCAGCTTGAGTGGACCAGGAGGGTCCAGGGTGCTCCTCTTTTGGAGGGGAGCAAGGGCTAGTCTGGAGCAACCAGACCAGCAGTGTTTGTCGTCGTGTAGCGTCGTGAGAGGGCCACTAGCCAACGGGCAAGCGACCTGGACAACGCGGTTGGCAGCAAAGAGCAGAAGGGCCCCACGCAGATCTCGTGGATGCAGGGGGGCTGAACTTCGGTGCTGGAGCTGCTCAGGGTCGGGGCTTCTCTTACCCCAAAGCACTCAGTCGAGGGTCACTCGGTGGTCGTGCTGGACAAGCGTCGTGCAGTTCTGAAGATGGCCGGTCCCTTGAGGTCTCGTCGCACCCACGGATCACAGCTGGGCTGATGATGTAGGTTGAGGTCAGAGGTGCCAGGGAAGCCGGTTCTCGTCGTGCTGGAGCAGTCTTGATCCGAAGGAGAGACTGGCAACAAACCGCGATGCTTGGTTGGTGCCTGCTGCTGCAGGGTGACTACTCCTTAGTCACAAGGGAGAATCTTGGGAAGAAGTCTTGAGTTCCTTTCGTGGAAAGTAGTTTCAGGATTCAAAGATGATCTGATTTGGAAGGGGGCCAGTTCCTACCTTTATCCTTCAAAAAGGGGCTGGCACGCGACTAAGTCCTGCCCTATGGGTGGGACCAGGAGGGGGGTGGTTACACCCCTCTCCTTTGGCGGGCTTTCCCCAGGCCAGGGGCTGGAGTGCCCCTGGAACTGGTTTCAGCCGGCCTGTGCACAGTGAGCACCGGGGTGCCACTTGCAGTCACCTTCCTCTAAAGCCCTGCCTACCTAGGATACACAAAATCCTGTCTGGGACGGTGCTGGCACCGCCCCTGACAGGAAACCCTTTGTCCTTGCCTCCTGCTCTGGGAGGACTCCCAGCAGCAGGAGGGCAGACTTGTGTCTCGGTGGCAGCATCCATTTTGTGGAGCTAAGGCTATGTCTGACTTTAACCGGGGTTACAGGTTACATACATGTCGTGTCCCTCTAGAAGGGTGGAATGCTAACCCCGTCGTCAGTATTGGCGAGGGGTTAGTATTCCACATTCCAATTCGTATGACACCTTACTCGACATGTTTTGATAAAGCGATACCAGAGTTGGCATATAACCGCGAGGATTATAATGCACTTAAGAGTATATGGTATGCGATATCATGGAAACGGCTAAGGGATGGATCCCGAAAGCCGCAGACAGGCTCAGCTCATGCCAGAGCACTATCTCACACGATTCCAAGCACTCTGCCTTCAGGATTGTTAAGGCCTGCCATAGGAGTGACTGATAGGAGATCTGTGTGCCCATTTAGGTTTAGATATAGGAATACTATATCTAAAGCAAAGGGTGATTACACCACTTCGCCCCAGCTGTCAAGCAGCCAGTTGTGTCTGATTTAGTTAGTCAGCCCAGGGGTGGCATAATACATGCTGCAGCCCCTGGGAGACTTCTGGGTGCACCTCAGCCCTGGGTACAGGGACTTGAGAGGGCCCAGTGCCAATTCAGTACCTGGGTACAATTTGGAGTAGAGAGAACAGCTAGGCTGTGGGTCTGATTAGCAGGCCCACAGCCAGGGAAAGTCGTAAACCAGTGAAGCAAAAAGCAAAAAATCTGGGTGATCATAGGATTGCAGACCCTACTCTCCTACAGCTAGCAGCACTGTGTAGAGGACTTAGAACGAGGAATTACTGACAAGGCCAAAGATGCAGCTATAGTACTGCCTAGAGGATTGGAATAAGAAATTATCGTTGAGACCAGAGAAGCAGATGGCAGCACTGCTTAGAGGACTAACAATGAGGAATTTCCACTGGGAACCGAGACAAAGCTGCTGCACTGCCTAGAGGACTTAAAATGAGGGAATTACGGGACCAGAGTAGCAGCTATTAGCACTGTCTGGAAGACTTATATGGAAACATTACAGACAGGACCAGAGTAGCAGCTAGCAGCACTGTCAGGGACTGTCCGGGACTATGTGGGGAACACAGTCAGGGACTTGGGCAAGGACTGGGCACTGGGTAGAAAACTTATACAGGAAGAGGAGTACAGCGCTGTCCAGGATCATGCAGGGAGTTAGAGGAGAAAGAGGGATCCAAAGGGGAAGCCTGTACAAGTGAACAAAATGGGTAAAACATAGAAAGGAAGGGCACTCACAAAGCAATTTAGCATTCAGAATAACTACACCCAGGACAAATGTGCAAGATATATATATGAAACAACATTAAAAATAAAGGGGGGTGTGGGGTAAAGCACTCAGGAGCTCCACACAGTAAGACTGAAGCTCAGTAAGTTTCTTACCCACAGTTGCTGTTACAGATACTGACTGCAAATACCCACATGTAGGATATGCATGCACAGGCAGGGTCTGTGGAGCTTATACCTATGGTGATGTTATAAATGTAACTTAAAGACAATACTCACAGTGAACAAGAAACACCACCTAGGTAGTCAGCTGTGCCCACGGATCCTGGCGATCAAACAGGAACACGCAAGGCAGTAACAGCAAGGGGGTAGAGCTAAACACAAGCACAATAGACAAGGAGCTAGCAAGGAGGAGTGCTTAACAGGAAAGGAAGGAAATCACAGGGCACACTTGGCAGAAAGCAGGTAACAAACATACAAGGCAACAGAAGCAAAACAGCAGAATAGAAAGACAGCAAACTAGGAACTGGAATCAAGGAATTGGGAAGAAAGGCAGGGACTGGAGAGGGATATACAGAAGGGGAGGCTACAGGGGTATACTAGAATAGTGCAGGTTAAAGAATCAAGAAAACAAAGTAGCATAGAAGGCAGTGCTGGGGCAGGAACAAGAAGTAAGCTAAGGCTCAGGAGTCAAGGCAGCACTGCAGACAGTGTAGGTTCAGGAACAAGGAATTACCAAAGCTTCAGGAGTCAAGGTAACACTGCTGGCAGTGCTAGTTCAGGAACAGGGAAATTACTAAAGCTCAGGAGTCAAGGTAGCACTACAGGAGTGCTAGTTCAAGAAACAGGACATAGCTACAGCTCAGGAGTCAAGAGAGCACTGCAAGCAGTGCAAATCAGGAACAAGAAATAGCTGAAGCCCAGGAACAAAGAATAACTATAGCTCAGGAACTCAGGAAACAAGAGCACTGCAGGCAGTGCTAATTCAGGCATGAGGTATAGCTATAGCTCAGGAACTCAGGAAACAAGGTAGCATTGCAAACAGTGCTAATTCAGGATAAGGGAAACTGCTGCAGTTCAGGAACAAGGAATACTAAGGCTCGGGGATCAGGGTAGCACTGCAGGCAGTGCTAATTTAGGAACAAGGAAAACAGCAGCAGGTCAGGAACAAGGCATAACTAAAGCTCAGGAAACAAGAACAACAAAAGCTTAGGGAGCACTGGAAACAAGGATCGGTCTCACCGGTTAACAGCTACAATGACCAACCTTTGCCTGAAGGGAGCTGGGGCTTAAAAGAGATCACAGTCATATGCATCAGGTGTGAGCAGGCTAGCAGCAGCCAGACACAGGTGAGCTGAATTCCTCCACCCATCCTTGGCCTGCAGCGGTGGAGACAAAGCAGTGAGCAGGGAATTCTGGGTAATGGAGTTTCAGGCATGAGTAGGCTGGCTTCAAGTATAAGCAGGCTGGCTTTCACAAAACCCGGCATGGATTGGGAGTGGATGTCAATTCCTAAATGATGTCCAAATGCCTGGAAGTCAGGATATGCATACAGGGGAGTGTCTGGAGGCATATTAGAACACTGGAAAGCCCCACAATTCAGCCCCCTGGTGGTGGGCACTAGAGCACAGGGAGGGAATCGTGACAAGCACTGTCTGGAAGACTTAGAATGTGGAATTACCGATGGGACCAGAGGAGCAGCTCTGTCTAGAGGACTTAGTGATAAATTACCACTGGGACCAGAGAAGCAGTTAGAAGTACTGCCTTGAGGACTTAGATTTACGGCGTAAATTCATCACAGAATGATTATGCCTGTGGGGCCCAAGCAAACGGTATGGCAGAGCGGTGTTTGGCCACAATAAAGAAGGCAGTGCAATGATCCCAATTAACCCAAAAACCGAGAGGACACGCCTTCTGCGAAGTCGTACATGACTATTGCAACCTACAACACCGCTCCACAGGGAAGTGTCCCTCTGAATTAGTGTTTGCAAGAAAAAGCTGGACACAACTGCCCCAGAAGGAGGAACAACTTCTTAGAGATCATGACAATATAGCAGCATGAGATCAAACTGCCAATGCCAAGACAAAGAGCTATGCAGATCTATGCCATTGACAAGTGACTGCTAACATCCAACCTGGCGACTTGGTGCTGCTGCAACCCTGTGGAAACTGGACAGTGGACACCACATCCCTAATAATTCCACTGACAATCCTGAAAGTCAAAGGCATCATTTTAACAGCGGCAGCAGGGTCACACAATAACCAGGAGCAATATCACATATCGGGAGAAGGTGAGAGTTACAGCGCAAAGGAAGAGAACAGGTAGAAATTGTTCTGTCCAACCAATGATGCATGACACCAATCCACAAAAGTGTCATGCTCTCTAAACATAATGTGTTGAAACAAAAGTAATCTGTATAAGAGAAGCAATTTTTCACATAAAGGACCATATTATGGAACAATTATAATATTTTGTTATTGGTCTCTGGTTGTAGTTGACAAACAAAGGTTAGGCATTTTGCGCCAAACTGCTTATATCTGCAACTCATCATCATCATCACCAAAAATCTTTATTTCGGCTAGATTGCCATAAAAGATAATGCACAGCGGTGATACAGATAAAACAAACAGTTGCATCCCGGACAATTAATCAAAAAGAGATTTGATATATAAACAGTAACCTAATTCCTTAATACATATCGTCATTCACGAAGCTATAATAAGTCCATTGAAGCATTAAAATTAATAAGCGATAATTGCATTTTGGTGATATTTAAAATTATACAGTTAGTCTACAGCCCTGGGTGCAAGAAGCTGTAATAAGTCCATTGAAACATTAAAATTGTTTAAGAGGTAATTACATGTTAATGATATTTAAAATTATACAGTTAATCTACAGCCCTGGGTAGCAAGCGTCTTCTCTTCTGCCAGAAGGTTTCCAGGTATTTGGCTACCGCAAACACTATCATGCTAGAAAGGTCCGATTTGAGAACCCTATATGCCTGCAGGCAATGAGTAAAGCCTAAATTGTTGCAGGCCGGAACTATCCACTTCCTTCTCGCCTGCCCGTAGGTTCGACAGAAAAACAGTATGTGCAACTCGGTTTCCTGATCGTGGTTGCACCCGGGGCAGGGACTCAGGGATGGGTCAGTCCACTTGCTAGTGAAGGCTCGGATTGGTAGACTTCCGTACCTCCACTGTAGGTAAAGTTTCCTAGTATTAGATGTAAATATAACATCTAGGATTCCCTCCAGCTTATAAGTATCCTTGATCTTTAGGAAGGAGTCGATCAGGGTACCTGACTGTGTGCCTTGTCTCTGTGCCACAATTTTGCTTTCTCGGTAAAGTGAGAGAAGCGGTTTCCTTGAAACCGTGGAGCAGGCGGTCGCAGGGTCAAGCCACAGATCGAGTAGTCCCAAACGCATGAGCTCGTTTTTTATGTGCTAGAACCAGGGGATATTCCCTGCGATCGGATAGTTCACGATTTCCTGGAGCTCAGACCTATAGCTTAAAACTCTGGAGTAGTCCAAACTCTGCGCCAAAAGATTAGGGGCCTAACTCCCAGGTCTTCATCAAGTGGCCTTAATCCCAAATATAGCCTCATTGGCAAAAGGGGAGTACTAGGGGGGAGAGATAAAAGCTGCCTAATAAATTTGTTCTCCGTTACCACTAGCTCGCGATTACACGTATGGCCCCAGAGTTCGCTGCCATACATGACCGCTCCCCTAGCCTGCACTCTGTATATCTCTAGCGGGGGACCAATTGCCTTGATGGAAGATTTATTTTTATTTATGAGGGCGATAACTCCTCCCACCATTTGGGCCAGTTTGAGTTGTGATTTTGTTTGGTGATGTCGCCAAGTCATATGCTCATTCAGGGTCACCCTAGATATTCAAAGGTTCGGACCCTCTCCAACCTATTTCCGCCAATGCATGGGTTAGGGCGTGTTTTTGATGGGGGATTAAAAATCATATATTTGGTCTTGAGGGTATTAATCTCAAGGCCATGGATTCCACAAATATACTCAAAACCCTTAAGGATTTGTTGGATCCCCATAGGTGTCTTAGACAGAAGCAGGGTGTCGTCAGCGAGCATAATTGCCGGCACCCTGCTTCCGGCAAGTCTGGGGACATCACCGTCCACTACCCCATTTAAGTGAGAGATTACCCCGTTGACATAGAGGCAGAACAGGGTCGGTGCTAACACACAACCCTGTCTTACCCCCCTGTCAACGGGGAATCTGTGAGATAGAGAACCATCCCGCCCACATCTAACCTGTGCATAGTTATTTGTGTGCAGGCGGATGATCATATTTAGGAGATTTTGTGGTATCCCCATATTGGACAAAACAGACCAAAGTTTTCTACGGGGTACGAGGTCAAATGCCGCCCGTAGATCTACGAAAACGGTGTAGAGGCTGCCACCCTCCATTTTTACCGTTTTCCAGTATAGAAGAGCCAAGCGGAAAATTTGGTCTATAGTGGAGACTTTCTTTCTGAACTCCGCTTGGTAAGGGCTCAGAACTGAGTGCTCAAGCATCCACTCCAATAAATGGTCCAGGATAAGCCTTGCGAAGACCTTTTGGGGGACATCTATGAGGCTAATAGGCCTGTAGTTGGCTGGGAGCAGAGGAGAGCCCTTCTTGAAGATCGGTACAATCTCTGCTCCCAGCCAAGTACTAGGTACCTCCATCCCACCCAAAATTGAATTAAAGAGGACCTGTAGGTATGGAGCCAATACAGTTGGTTCGTGCTTGAACAAGTCTCCGGGGAGCCTGTCCAAGCCCGGAGCTTTCTCCGCTGTTAGTTTAACAATTGCAACACCAACCTCCCCAGCAGTGAATTCCTCCTGGGCCAGTTCAGAGCTAGGGTCCCTCACCAGATTGCATATGTCCTCTGGATGATCTATGTTATCCAGCGAGTATAGGGTGCGGAAGTGAGCCTCCCAAACACTAGGAGCAACGTTGGCTTCTACTGCTGGTGTTGGGTCCACAGACTTGGCAACCTGAATTTGATGTCTGTATTCTGACCTTTTTGCCCTAACCAACACCATGCTAGCCCTTTGCTTCATAGCCTCAAGGAGTTCGACTTTGGCCTTCCTGCAGGCCATGTTATACCATGAGGCTTTTATTGATTTACTAAGCTTTTTTGTTACTCGCGGGTTCAGCACCTCTGCTATTGCGTTGGTGAGCTCAAGATGGAGATCACCAAGTGCATTGTGTTTCTCTGTGGACGGGCTTAATAAAGTAAGCTCTTCTACCCTTTGAAAGACCGGCAGGATTGCGGCGTAAAGCCGGGAAATAGATGCTGGGTTCCCTATGACTTTTGCCCATCTTATTCTGCGTCTATCGCTAGATAGAATCGCCCTGTGGTCCGGAGGGGTATTAAGTATCTGGTTCTCAATGATAGTGCCAGGGACCTGGAAATTCAAGATCAATGGATTTTGATCGCTTTCATCGCGTGTGGTTACCTGAAAACTCCTTACCATAGCCCAGTTACGGGTTTCCACAAAAATGTAGTCTATACGTGACTCGAACCCTAGTTTATTATAAGTCGGTTTCGGGTGGATGTCCCCGCTGACCCGCCCGTTACAGGCCCTTATAGAGTTATTAAGAGACAGGGCCATAATTTGGGTAGCAAGCGGTGTCCAGGACTTAACAGGTAAGCCCCCAACAGATGGTATATCCCATTGATCATCCTCCTCCAGTGTGGTACCTTGCAGGAAGGCTGGCAGTGGCTCGAAATGACAATTAAAGTCACCCCCAACCAGATATGGGGTGCCTCGGGGGATAGAATCAAGGAAGAGAGATAGATCCTCAATTGTTCCTGAGCCAGTGGTCGCGCCCGTTGGTCTTGATTATACGTTGACTAATATTAGTTTAGCCGCGTTGTGCCATTCTAATGCCACACTTTGGATATCCGCAGATTTTGTCTCCAATTTCGTTGCAGAACATCCCCAGTGTGAACCCACCAAATGAGTAGTCCGCCTGATGGGCGTCCCTTCCCACCCCATTTTGCCTCAATAGAAAATGAGGCAAAACCAGTGCGGTGATGGTCTTCCCTGGCCCAGGTTTCCTGAAAAAGGCAGACATCTTGTGAGTCAATGAATGACCCCCCAGTCTGGCAAGTCATATTTGTTTGATATTCCTGCCAGATTCCAGGAAACAATTGACAGGGAGCCATGCTCCATGTTTGCTCTTGTTCTAAGATTTATAGCCCCGTTTACAGGCAGAGATGGTAGTGCCTGCATTGTAATTGGGATACTTGGTGCATTTAGGTGTATCGTATCCTCGCTATTTATATTAGGGGGGAAGACCGTTGGACCTATTTGGCTTTCAATTTCCTTAGGCTCGCCGAGTGGTTTGGGGAGTCAGTCTACCCCCTCCGGATCTTTTAGAGGATCAAACCTATTGTAAAGTGGTAAAGGGTGTACTAACCTATGGATTGGGTTTGCTCCACGAAATCCTCTCTGGCGAAAAATAGGAAAAGAATTTTGGGGACCGTTATTCATAACCCCTGGGTAAGAGTACTCAAGGCCCAGGGATTGGATATCACCCTCTCGGCCAAATCTGGGTTTTCTCCGAATGTGGTCTACAGCCCAAGTATCTCTGAAATTCACTAGGATGCAATCCCCTTCAAGGTCTTTAGGGTTGTTGCCCACCCAGTGTACCCTTCTGACACCCAAAATCTCTGTACTCGAGGATGGGGGAAGGGTCCTATTCCTATCTATCCAAAAGACCACCTTGTTCTTTAGTTCCCTGTACGATTCTGAATTTTCTGCCCCCAGGGATTGCACTCCCACTAAAACTATTGTATAAGGTGCTGCCTCTGGCGGAAGGTTTAAGCTAGGGAGTTGGTCTTTACTAGCTTCCTTATCCTGCTGAAGTTGCCTATTTGGCCTTCTGTCTGTAGGTAGACCGCTAAATAAGGGCTGAGCTGCACGTACCGGGTCCATAACCTTCCCACCCTGCCTTGATGTACCTACGTGTTTCTTCGAGTATGGTTTTGGGGTGGGTGTATTTAATTTTTTTTCTGTTTTTTTTTTTTGGTTTCCCCAGCTGCCGCCCCAGCAGTTGCAGTACTGGGGCCCGGGTCCCTTGTATTAATCCCCGATGATCTAGTGTGAACATTACCCTTGGCCAGATCAGCTAATAGGAGTGAATTTTCTCCAACCTGCTTTTCAATCTGATCTAACTTGGAGTTGATCATCCTGGTTCTCTCTAAGAGTGGCAACATAAGGGCTTTCATCAGGAACTCAATTTTACCCAGGAGATCACCTTCAGGGACTATTGGACAGACAGAGGGGCTAATGACTTCTGTGCCGGGCCTAGGAGAGGAGGGGGGTTGGGGGAACAGCTTTCGGGGCGAAATCTAGGGACTTCTTTTGTTGCTTAGCAAGCTGGCCCGTTAGAGAACTGCCCCTTCTTTTCCTGCTATTAACTTTAACCCAGTCTGGGGAGCCCTGAGACAAGGTGTGAACAGATTGGATAACAGGCCCTGGGGAGTTATGTGAGCCAGCAATGTCACTGATGGGCGCCGGGCTCGGGAAGATAGGTTTAGGCTCGAACTGTCGGATACATCCCCAACATCCACCTGCCTGATTTCATCCCCTGCGGTGTTAATTGGCGCGGGGGAGACCGTCGTGCCTATGCGCCATAAAGAAGACCGTTTCCCCGTTATTAAATCCAAGGAGAGACAATTTTCAGCATAAGCAATCTCCTTTTCCAGTATGGTGGAGGCTCACTTAAAAAAGTGGTCCAGAGTGCCAGTAACCACCCCGCTGAAAGTGGGGATTGCAACATGGCGATTTTTCCCAGACCGTAGAGACATGCTACTGATAGCCAGAACCAGCCTACAAATTTAAGTAGCAATCACACTCGTACCTGAGGTCCTTCAGAATCTTTCAAACACTTAAATTTATGCAGTAACCAAACAAAGAAAACCGATTATGAAGGGGGGGGGGCCCAGCCCGCCCTTGATCGTCCTTGGACGGCCTTAGACGGCCCACCCTTTGCCCGGGCTTCGCTCCGTGCTTCGTCCCGCGCGCATCCCGCGCTCGCGGTCGGAAGTGAGGCTAAATAGGAGGAGGAGGAGGGGCGGGAAGAGGCACCAGGTGCGCGAGATGCCAGAGCGCAAGCACCTCTGGGCCTCGCAGTCCCGCTCCTCGGTATGAGCCCAGTTCGAAAAAAAAGTTATGAGGCAGCAGTAGGTCCGTAGCAATTCACGGAAGGCTTTTCCTGTCAGCCGCAGTTCCACCCGGTGATTTGGTCTCTTTCCAAGGGTCAGCTGAGTCCACAAAGCACACGACTACGAGCGGCGCCCGCGGAGCGGGGGCCGCGAGTCGTCTTTTAAAATCCACACAGAGGAGGAGGAGGAGGGGCGGGAAGAGGCACCAGGTGCGCGAGATGCCAGAGCGCAAGTACCTCTGGGTCTCCCAGTCCCGCTCCTCGGTATGAGCCCAGTTCGAAAAAAAGTTATGAGCCAGCAGTAGGTCCGTAGCAATTCACGGAAGGCTTTTCCTGTCAGCGGCAGTTCCAGCCGGTGATTTGGTCTCTTTCCAAGGATCAGTTGAGTACACACAGCACACTACTACGAGCGGCACCCGCTTATATCTGCAACTACAAAGGGCTGTTGCTCGCAGTTTCTGCAGAGCTGTGTTTTGTGACTAACACGCAGAGTGTGGTTCTGTGCCACTGTGTAGGAACGCGTGCTGCATGTGCCGAGGCGACCATTAGCAGCCAGAACCAGCTCTGAGGGTCTTCAAGGAACCATAGCCACGCATTGCTGCTGCACCCGTTCCCGCCACTGCCTCTTCACCACCGTGCAGCGCTATAGGGAAATGTATAACGAAAGAACCCTGGGGGAGCCGATGGCTCAAACTGTGCATAACTGCTAGACAGGCCGCACGCACACAAGATGAGATATTTTCAGAGTTCTGTTGGCATGCTGTCATATATCTGTTGAACACTTATTGGAGTTTATACTGCATTGTTGGGCCCTAGAGGATGACAGTGAGCTGAGCAGCCTACCCTTTGTCTCACTTTTACATTATATGTTTAATAATAGAATAACTAAAAAAGTATTGCTGCTAAAGAGAATATAGTACGTAGAATTATTGTCGTTATTGTTAATATTGCTAAGTGCTCACTTTATATGCATGCAAGGTTCAACATAAAAAATATTTAAAAATTGCTAACAATTATAACATTACATTTGGAATCCAAGACAGGTTCAGACTTGGACACTAAGCTCCAGGCTTCATTTGACTATAATTAACTAAAAAAAGGCCACATTTCATACCTTTTCACCTTTTTCTTTCATTCACATTCATTTCACGAACCGCGGGACACTGCTTGAATTTTGTGAATTAAAAAATAAATTGGAAAAGACACTCTTTTTTGCTGCATCTTTGGATATGTCAGTGCTATTCACCTTTTACCCACACCCACAGCTTAAAGCGAGAGATTTATAAAAAAATGTTAATTTTATTTATTTAGAGTTTTATAGAGCGCGAAACAGACCCGTGAGGGTATCAGTGTGCTTTACAGGATAGATAGGAGGTAAACAAAGGACTTTGGGGTAGGGGGTGGGGGGAGGATACAGTTAGGATAAAAACAGGGAGATACATTGTACAAAGGGGCAGGCAGTTTCAATCCCAGGATACCTGTAGGAAAAAAAACAGGTGGAATCATTTAAAACAACAGTCTCAGTGTGGGTGAGTATCATCCAGAAAGACCAAGGATAATGCTGAACAGGGACACTGAGGTGCATGTAATGCCAGCGTTAGGGGGAGGAATTTGCCCATTAAGAAAGTTTTGGCCTCTTTTTGGAAGCGAGCCAGTAAGGGATGTCTTCGGATGGCGGGCTGGAGTGAGTTCCAGATTCTAAGTGCGGCCCCGGAGAAGGCCTGATTGTATGTTTTTTTTTTTAACGCAAGTGTGCCGGTTGGAGCAAAAGGTCTAAGGCAGCCCGGGAATTTCTGGCTCCTCCTGATCTCACGAGTTTCTGGGCAAACTATGCGGGGGTATTGGAGTATAGAGCCTTGTGGGTGATGGAAGCCAGCTTAAGTTGGATCCTGGCCTCGAGAGGAAGCCATTTTAGAGCTTTCAAGTGGGGAGAGATGTGGTTGAATTTCCTTGAACCAGTTAGGAGTCTGGTGGCGGCATTGAGGCAAGCTTTCAGTGGTGCCAACAAGCTCTTGGGTAGACCTGTGAGGGTGGAGCATCCATATTCTAGTCTGGAAAGGACTAGCGCCTGGATTACCATTTTTAGGTCGGGAGTGTTGAGGAAGGGTTTCAAGTTTCTTAGGTAGCTCAGGTGAAATCTGGCAGTTTTGGCCATCGAATTGATATGGCCACGCACATACAAGCTGTCGTCAAGGGTTATTCCAAGGGATTTGGCAGAGTCTACAATGATAAGGGTGCAGCTTAACACTGTGATAGCCTGAAACCATTCTTGAATGTCTGGGTTGTTTTTGTTTGGTGAGATGGAGAAATTCTGTTTTTTTTGCGTTAAGTTTGAGCTGGTTAGAGGTGAGCCAGTGCACAGTCAGTTTCAAGGCCTCATTCACGGAGAAAATGTCCTCAGGAGAAGAGCTTTTAATGTAGATCTGTGTGTCATCGGCATGCATGTGGTAGGCGATATTGGCGGTACGAAGCACCTCTGTGAGCAGTTCAAGGTAAAAGTTGAAGAGGGTTGGGGACAGAGTTGCTCCTTGGCAGTGGCGGTGCGTCCATTGGGGGCCTTGACCCACTAAGCCACATGGACGACCGTCACACAAACAACCGTCAGACTAAAATGTAATTCATTTTCAGTCAGTAAAATAAACAAAGTTATCTCGTGAGTCGCAGCGCACTCTCGCTACCGGGACAAGCCTGACTCAATCGGACCGGCAGCGCTGAAGAGAGTGGGGGCGGGGCTGCTACAGCTTGAGTGAGCGCGGAAATAACAGCACAGCAATGCAGCAGCAGTGCGCATGTCCGTTTTTGGGCTGGTCATTTTTATGGCCAGCCAGAACATGCGCACAGTGGTACCTTCCCTTTACAGTTACGACTGGCGAGGGACCCGAGGGTGCTGCTTCATACCGCAGCCCCTCGGGTCTCATTATGGGCGGGGAGTAACCCTGCTCGTAGCCAATCCTGGCGCTGTGGCGCAGCTAATGCAGCGTCAGGATTGACTGGGACACCTTGGAGCCTGTATGAATGGGTGCCGCGCGTAGGTGGTGGCACTGCCGCACTTGTAGGGCTAATCACTGTGGCTTATGTTAAGCCATGCAGTAGTGATTGGCCATACTCGCAGCGCAGTCCGGCACGTCACAGCGCCGCAGCCACACGACGAGGAGTCATGACTCGAGTTGCATCGTACATAGACCTCCTGACTGAGTTGTGCCTAGTTATTAGTCTAAGACTCTTAATAGGAACTTTTCTAGGTCGCGTGCTGGGCAGAGCAGTGGTCGGCTGAACACACAGGACGCGTCTGGAGAACATCCGCTTAGCACATGTCAGACCGTCACCCAGGACCTCCTGTCCGTTAGAAGTGAGTGCATCGAGCAGGTGGGCACTCTGTGCTGGAGCGGGGGTGTGGGAGTCCGCAGGCACTGACTGTACACGTGTCTGGATACAGAAAAGGTTGCACTGACGTGTGTGGCTGTGCAAACGAGACCACAGCACCCGGCCTCACGAGTCATGACGTGGAGCAGAGAGGTGCGTGTGTGCGGTCTGAGACCATAAACATTTTCATTGGCTTGCATTTGATAATGTTGAAAATAGACATCAGGTATTAGTGTCATTTTTTTGTTTCTGTTTGCATCAACAGTTTTGCTTTTGTTCATGCTGATTTTACATTGGAAATGTGGGATTGCTGATCATTGCAGGTGAACATGTGCCCTAGAGAATAAACTAAAAAGAGCATGAACAACAAATATTTCCTCCTCTTCCTCATTAGCATATTTGTGTGCATAGGTAGTTGTGTGAATTTGTAGAATGCGGCCCGCTTTTTAGGTAGAGCGACCTATCTCAACGCGCATGCGCATTGAGCGGGAGCGAGATATATAGAGGCTTATCGAGAGTTTACCTAACTGGCGATTCCACTGGCGATCCCATGCAGTGCATGTGCTTTTTAGGTCATTGCGCAAGCGCAAGCCCTAAAAAGCGCGTGCACAATGCCACCAGCCGCCTGCCTCGCATTACCACATCAAAGGCAGCCCTCCCAGCGCATTTCTCACCCCCTAATTATTCACGGCCGGTCGACCGTACTTTCAGTTTCACGGCCGCATCTCAAGCATGCCAAGTTACAAGCTTCATTTCTTTGTCTGCAATTTCACATTTATAGAGGTTTTTTTTCTTCAATGTGGCTATTTATGTGCATTTTTATTTTATCAGCAAGTTTATATTGTTTAATTTTCAAGGACCCCCTGAGTAGGTGCTGCGGACCACACTTTAAAAATCGATTTTACATCAAGCAAATGATGCTCGAAATTCCCAAATCTAAAATAACCCAAAGCAAAAAAGTAAACCATTTATTTTCTCTCCTACTCTGTGGATCTAATTTCCCCATCTCCGGGTGACACATTGCTTTGAAATGTTATAATCTCAAATATCTGTTTTTCTCTGTCAAATCCATCCCTACATTAATCTCCTTAAGCCTCGCGTTCCTTTTCTTTTTTGCCGTCAGATTTATCCCTCTGACCACTTGTAATTTTACAAAATCAGCCGATCGATTCCAAACAGTTTTGGAGAGAAGGGTTATGTGGCGGATATTTCTGGTTCAGTAAAACATGCTGAATTTCTTCTGGTGTCGTTTTCGGACGCTGGGACATCATTCAGCAGTGCCGGCATTTGTCTGTATTAACCTGCGTGGAAGGGAGGGGGCTTTATTTTAACATCCAGCTGGGCAGAAACAAAGGCCTGATTTAAAAGACCATTAGCCCGTCTTTTGTTCAAGCCATCTGAGCCTAACACCTAGATGCCAGTGCAATGGAAGAAAGCAGAGGCAGACAGCTAATTACTTGACACATACTTAAGCAAACCCTTTGGAGCCAGTTGTTTTAACTTTGTTTAACTCCCTACGAAAGAGATGTGCTTACACATTTTTAATCTTGCCTCCGAAAGCAACACGACTTAAGATACCACACCCCCTCATGTGAGACCTTCACACCCTCATCGCCGCTCTCCCCGCTCCGCCCCCTCCCCTGCCCGCCGTGTCGCATTTCTCCTCCCCCCAGCAATGCCCTCCGTCTTGTTCTCCTCCGTCGCTTGTTCCTTACCCCAGTTTCCTTTCCTCCTCGCCTCTCCTATTTCTTTATCTAAGCCCCTCGTATTCACTATAATACAGTCCACGTTGATTGAGCACAGGGTCAAAGAAAGGATTATTGTCATTATAATGGAAATGAAAACAAGGCATGCGCAACCCACCATCTACAACCCTTACATTAACATCGGTCAGTGATTGGTACAAAATAAGTACCCCTCTGTATATAATAAAAATGTCATGCCACATCCACCACCACATCCACCACCACATCCACCATCACCACCACATCCACCACCACATCCACCACCACATCCACCACCACCGCATCCACCACCACATCCACCATCACCTCCACATCCACCATGACATCCACCACCACATGCACCACCACATCCACCAACACCACATCCACCAACACCACATCCACCACCACATCCACCACCACCGCATCCACCACCACATCCACCATCACCTCCACATCCACCGCCACATCCACCACCACATCCACCACCACGGCATCCACCACCACGGCATCCACCACCACATCCACATCCACCACCACCACATCCACCACCACCACATCCACCACCACCACATCCACCACCACGGCATCCACCACCACGGCATCCACCACCACGGCATCCACCACCACCACATCCACCACCGCATCCACCACCACCATCACTTCCACCATCACTTCCACCACCATCACTTCCACCACCACATCCACCACCACATCCACCACCATCACCACCACATCCACCACCACCACATCTATGTGTGTGTGTGTGTGTGTGTGTGGCTGTGTGTGTGTGTAGGTGCAAATGCAATGTTCTTGGATTTTCGTCACAATAAAATACACTGAACATAATCTTCACAAAAGTTATTTACAAACGTTTAAGCTATTGCCATTATAAATTACAATAAATTTGATTTAAGTATTAATTATTTACAAAATTAAAAGCCATTGTTATTTGCAATATCAATACATCTAAGTCACGTAAATACAACACACATTGCAGTACAAATGCTATAGGTGTCACATTTGCGAAAGTTAAAACTATTGACATTGTAACTGACAAAGCTATTACTTTTGCTATTTTCAAAACCAACACATAAATTAAAAAAGTGTCATTTACAATACCAATTGCTCAAACGTTCCTAATGCGAGACCTATTGCATTTCCAATGCTTGTTATAGCTATGTCTTTCACTAATGAGAGCCACTTGTATTTGGTGCCTGTGCCCGTTTTCTGCCCCAGTCCGACCCTGGCAGGCTATACTCACCCAGTCCTGCTGACAACGAGGCCTGGCCGGGACTTTGTTGTAGCTGCTGTGCAGACGGACGCGCTTTGCGGAAGCTTCCTGGAGATGGTGGGTGATGTCGAGGGGTGCTGCAAGCAAGGGAGGGGTGTCGCCCCATTTCGACGGCTTTCCTGCCAGACGTGTACCCTTTCCTCGTGATTCACAGACAGTGCGCATTTTCCTCTTACAGTTCAACAAGCACTGTCAAAGCTGGTCGGTTTGACTTCTGCGCAGTAAAGAATTTACAATTGGCACATATGCAAGTTGAGATATCTGACGCGGGGTGTGTTCAAAGATAGGGAGGCCTGGGGATTGGGAGGACATTCACAGTGTACTGCAGCAGACCGTGTTTGTAATGCGCAAACTGCGACTGTTGTTAGGCCAGCTTTAAGGTGCTACACATGGAAATAACAATAGGAAGCAACAGAATGTGTGAGCCCAAACCTCTCGGCCTCCTGAGTACCACTACCTACCTACCCTGTCAAGTGCTGCAGAAGCAGAACAGCTTCAATGATTGATGGAGGGAAATATAATTCCTGTTCAGCCTTGTAAACCCATTGCAATGATGAATAGATGTGTAGATAACACCATTTCTCCGTATCAATGGTGCTTCTGAGCACCCCTCAGTTTCCAGGCTCAAAGAAGGACATCCTGGTATGTTGCTCTTTGCTCTCATTCCTCTAAAGGACGCTTGGCATTGCTGAGATCAGAGGAAGCATGCCCGAGCTGATAACGCCCTGGCTTTGGCTGTAGAGTGCAGGAGTTCACACCCTAGCAAGCGGACCCAGTGTGCACCGGCGTATAATGGAATCACTTATATAATCTGTTACTCTTAAGTGAAACAGGCACGCCCTTAATTACATCGGTCACGCCCCTTGGAGAGAACCCCCCATTTTTTTCATCCCACTTAAATCCCTAGGTGTAATGAAATCACTACACAATCTGCTCATCTTCAGGGAAGCAGGCACGCCCAGACCATCCACCCGACAGACTAGAGTTCTACAATCCTTTGCATTCATTCAGCATGTATCCGCACGCCTAACCACCTCAAGCACAGAAGTGAGAGAGATACTTTCGTTTTTTCGTGCTAGTTTTTCGTTTTGCTGAATTTCCTCATGAGTTTTTCGTGGGACCTTTCTCAACGCAGTGTCATGAACATGGACTGGCCTCTTTGTGACCCCCTGCAGAGTGTAGTGCCTCGGGCATGAATAGAACTGCGTCTGCTGTGGCGTCCATTTCAGTGAAGCGACTGAGCAAAGGTGGCAGGACACACACACAGGGAACCCTGCAGAACGACCATCCATTGTGTAGTTTCCTCTTATGCTCGAAGAGAAAAGCCACCTCAACAATAACCTTGTACTGTGCAGCCGGCGATCAGTCCGTGTCAGACATCAGGCCTTTAAAGGTATTGCTGTAAACAGGTCTTGGGTTGCACATTTCGGCCATAACTCCCAGTAATGTTCTCTGGACAGGGAGGTTTGCAGTCAGGGAAGGTGCCCTGGTGCACTGCAGTGCTCGCGTTTCACTTTCTTTGTGCCTGCTGTGCCAGTCTACTCCTCGTGGTCGTGGCTAATAATCTGTTGTTGTTGTTCGTGAATAGTTGGCTTGGAAAACATCAAAACTACAAGAGTCGGGCGGGGGCCCCTCTGTGACCCGGGCCGGCGCAGCCTCTAACCGGCCCTTGTATTATTGCACACATGTGATGATCACTGACTGACTGATAATTCCGTGATATAATGGTCTGGTCCCTTTGATTAATGATGGGGACTGCAGTGCTATAAGTAACAACAGTGATTCCCGCAATTATTCACAGCATGACGCGCGTTGCAGATACAACAATGAAACACGTCCATATCTCCTCAGCTCCTTATAATTAGTGGCCACAATCCGTTACCGGTGCATACTGTCACTGAGGACGTTTAGGAGGCCAGGCAGGATGAAGTATGAGATTTCTTCCCTTGGTTCATAAATGTCAAACATTGCAGGCAAGGCAAGTTACTTCGGTCTTAACTCCAACGAGTCTTTGAATCTTTCCAATCATAAGCTTCCTACTGGGAGTGTACAATCAGCAGACAAGCAAGAAGCAGCAGGCTTATATGTTCAAGAAACGATCATTTTGTGCTTTGTTTTGGGGTCACCGGTGTCATTATTGGTAAGAAAAGAGCACCGGTTAAGAAAAACACACACATCAGTTCATGTTGATTTTTAAGTTTAACAGTGCTACTAAATGTATTTTCAAAAAGTAGCTTAATTAATCTTACCGGGATGTGACTGTATTATTTACTCAAAGTTACCTGAAGATAACAATACATGTGCGATTAAACTTTGCGCTAATTATGTTAACTGACAGTCCTGAAATACAAAGATTGCAGCATCAATCGTTTGTAAGGTTGAAACACAGAATTAGTTTCTATGCGTTTCTCTTGCTCAAACTCATACCCGTGGTTGAATGTCTCCTTTATCCCCGCTCATACCTGGTATAGGAGCAGACCCATTAGCCCCCCCCCCTCCCTTTGTGGATTTCCCAGTGCTTAGCATTTCTACTTTTATTAGATTCAGTGAATGAACATTTAGAAAGTCAATGTTTTAAAGAGCGCATAGGAGAAGCTGAAAGATTGCTCATAAAGCAAAACTTTCCTCCAGCGTCTGCATGCCTTATCAACACACCATTTTGATGAGTCTTCGATGTTTACTTTTGTTAATGTTATAATATTTTGCTTCAGAATTTTGACTTGTGCTACATCCAATTACATTATTGCCTAAAGTTAGACAAAACAATATACAGTTTGTGTGGTATCTGAAATTATGTCTCAGTGAGCTGATGGTTGGACATCAGGAACAAGGTTTTAACAGTCATAAAGTAATAGCTGTCGTGGTATGTTTCTGTAATACTTACAGTTAAATGTTTTTTGTATTCTACCTTATGATATGACCGTGGACGACAGGGTTACAGGCTTACATTCTCTTGTGCCCTAATGATGGCCTAACTATAATTACTTTATTAACCTTCTTGCTTTATCAAACTTGCTTGAAAATGCACCATTTGCCCACTCTTAAAAAAAATAATCCGGGGGGGGGGGGGGGGGGGGGCAACTCCCCCTTATGACAATCGGGCGTATTTGCTACACTCGCGCGCCACAGGGGACTCAACCTAAACATTTATGGCTCACCACTTTCAAATGTCACCAGCCGCCACTGCTCCTTGGGGAATTCTAACCGTGATCGGAGTGGGAGCGGGTAAGGTACCGTTGATTAGGATTCTCTGTCAACGATTCTAGAGGAAGGACCTGAACCATTCTAGAACGGTGCCATCCAGTCCCATCCTGAGTTTGAGGTGTTCGAGGAGTGTTTTGTGGTTAACCGTATCAAAAGCCAAGGATAGGTCAAGGAGGATTAGGAGACATGTTTTGCCTTGGTCAAGGGCTTGTAAGGCATCATCCACGATGTGTAGGATGGTGGCTTCAGTGCTGCGACCAGGTCTGAAACCGGATTGGAAGTCATCTAGCAGGTGGAAGTTGGTGAAGTGTTAGCTCAGCTGCTGCTGTACGCAATTCTCAAGAACTTTCACTGAGAGTGGGATGTTGGATATAGGTCTATAGTTTGTCAGGGGAAGCAGGATCCAGCGCAGATTTTTTTAAGATAGCAACGATTTGGCCGGCTTTAAGAGATTCAGGTATTGTTCCCTGTAGGAGGGATGCATTGATTATTGCAGTCCAAGAGGATATGATAGCTAGAGAGGCAGTGGTTAGGCAGATAGAGGGGAGAGGATCGTTGTAGTGATCGTTCGGGTTTAGGAAAGACAGAATTTTTTTAGACAGATGTTCCTCGTAAACTTTGAAGTTGGACCAGTGCGCTAGGTTTTTGGGTGAAGTCTGGCAAGGCAGAGCGGAGAGAAGAGGTGGATCCAGTGAGGTTTGGGAGAGCGTTTCCGATTTAAGTACATTTCCTAGGGCAATGATTTTGTCACAGAAGAAGGAGGAGGAAAATTCCTCGCATGTTATTGGCGCTTTAGGGGTTTCTTTGGAGGTTTTAGCCAGTTTGTTAGATTGGTGTTTGACCAGTTCTAATATCTTGCATGGTCTATTCTTGGCATTCTCCAGTTCTGTTTTAAAGAATCCTTTTTTTGAGTTGCAGACTTTCCTATTGTATGCGTTTCTGGACTGGCGGAAAAGATGTAGATGGGCTGCTGATGGGTGCTGTTTCCAGTTGTGTTCAGCCTGCCGGAGGGATCTCCTCTCATTGTTGAGGGATCAATTGAACCGGGGGTTCCTGTCTTTGATCCGGGTTCTTTTTAGCTTTAACGGAGCAAGGTCATTGAGAATGTTGGATATGGTTGTGGAATAATGGTCAGTGAGGTGTTTGACTGTGGAGACGTGGGGGGGGGGGGGTGGGGGAGGGGGGAGACTTCAGCCTCACAGCGGTGTCTCTAACCCAGCGTTTGGGAATCACAGGATGAGGTGACCATGCCTTGTGGGTGCCAGGCAGTAGGAATGTGATAGGGTGGTGGTCAGACCAGTCGCATGGGGCTATGGAGATAAGTTTGACCACTAATTCCTTGGAGATGATCCAGCCAAGGGTGGCGCCTTTTTCGAGTGGGTTGGGAGTGAGCAGGCTTGGGTGAGGGCTTGGTCGGTCAGGAAGTCTCTGATGGCGTTGACCTGCGGGTCCTTGGGGTCGTTCCAATGTAAGTTGAAATCGCCACGGAAAATGTCTTTGGAGTTAGGCGAGACCTTGGCTGTGAGAATTTCCATAAGGTGGTCAGTGAAGGTGCCTTTCATGCCTGGGGGTGGTAGAAGATGTGCAGTCTGCACAGTTGGGTGGTATTGTTGCATAAAGACAGTGCAAGGTATTCACAGGAGTCTGTAGGATCGTCCAGAAGCTCGGTAACGAGGAGGTTAGAGTGATAGATACAGGCACTGCCTCCCCCTTTTTTATTGGATTGTCTGTCCAGCCTTACAATGTTGCAATTGGGCGGGACTAAGAGGTCAAGACAAGGCAATGAGGAATCATTGAGCCAGGATTCTGTCAGGATAGCCAAGTCCGATTTTTGGATGAGTATGAGATTGGCGATATCCGTGGCATGCTTTACTGCTGAGCGGCAGTTAATTAGGAGGCGGGATAGTGTGGGGTCGGCGTGCGAGTCGTGACTAGGGGCGGAGATGGGTACTAGCATTAGGTTGCTATAGATCACTCCTCTATCGTGGGGTTAGCTGATCTGTTGGGGTTGGATGTAACCGTGCGAATAGGGAGTTTGACACTCAGATCAGCGGGACAGGAGGTTATCAGGGCAGATTTGTAGCTAATGGGGAGGTCTGCGACTTCTTCCTCCATAAGGTCTAGAAGGCTAGGCGTGACAGGGGCAGGTTTGTAAGTAAGGAGGAGGGTCAGAGTTTCCTCCTCAGAGAGGTGGCAAGGCTGCTTGCAGGGACGCAGGTGTCTCATGGATAGCGGTAAAGGGAGAAGGAGGGGCATGGAGGAAGGGGCGGGAGTGGAGTACTGCAAGAGCTTGAGATTTGCAAAGGAAAGTTCAGTGAGGTGCAGGAGGTTCTTTAGATCCAGAATGGCGTTGTGGATGCTCAGGGTTAGTTCAGCAGCTCTGCTATGGAGAGTGTCGATACCATTGTAGCGGGGCTCATGCGGGCAGGGGGCCAAGGGTGTGGAGCAATTATGAGGGACTGTGCTGGTAGCCTGATAGTGAGGCTAGGTCGATCCGTGTCACGAACCATAGCTAGAGTTTCCATGTCCCATAGAGAGGGGGGATTTTGCGGTTGAGAGGTTGGAGGTTTGGGGGTGCTTCTATTTGCAAGCGCTGGTAGCATGGGGAAGGGATAGGTAGGCTAGAGTTGAGAGCCCTGGAGGGAGTTTCAATGGGTAAGAGAGAGGGAAGGACTTGAGGGCAGGGGTTCAGAGGTTTGGGCGTGCTTTGGTTTGCATGCTCTGGTGGCATGGTGATGGGGCAGGGTCGACCTGTGTCGTGAGCCCTAGGAAGGGAGTTTTGTGAAAGGCTAGGCACCCTTGTCCGGTTGGGCGAAATAAGGTGCGGGGGCGTGGACAGCGGAGGGTCGTGCATATATTTCTTGAAGAGGGTGAAGAGGTCCGCAAATTTAATGAGGTCATTGGGTGGAGCTTGGATCAGGATGATGCCGTTTTTGTATAAAGTAATTGTGAGGTCAGCTCGCAGGTTAGCGGACGGTGCAATTGTGAGTTTATTGCCGTAAGGGATGTTCCTGGCTTTGTGCATGTTAAGGAAGTTCGAGATGGCTTTGCGCCATAGGGAGGTTTTCCTGCAGTAGAAGATCACGTCATAGACGACTGTGTCCTTATCTGCACTAAATTGCAGGTCTGAGATCAGGGTCTCAGGATGACTTTTCAGGATAGAATGTTTGAAGGATTTAGTGGCGGATTTGGAAAGATTAGGAGGATAGAAAACGATGTAAGAGTTGTCCCCCGTAGGGGTTAGGCAGGGCCCTGCCATGCTGGAGGGAAGTGTGGGAGACCAAGGGTTGGGGAGGAGCGAGAATGATAAGTCCAGGACAGATCACATAGGGACACTAGATTGATCAGAACTGCAGGCGACACGGAGGCGAGATGGGAGTAGTTGAGTGGAGGTTGTCTAAGAGGCGATGAAACACAGGGAGTCAGCCCTGTGTGTAAAACCTGTTGTGGCCCGGCAAGTTGAGCAAAATCTGTAGAGGTTTTTTAATTCTGAGGAGTCATGCCTCATAGGTATCGGTCCTCTAGGGTCAGCCAGGGTAGGTAGTATGGAGTTCGAACGGTCCTCTAGCTACGTGGTGGCAGCCCTGTATCTGATAACCAGGCGTCACTATTTCAGAACGATATGTGGCCAGGCGAGTTGAGCAAAATTAATTTAGGCTACTTATTTTGTGAGTGGAGCCTGGTAGATGGCGGCCATCTTGGGGACAGGCAGGGTGAGTGGCTCAGCGGTGGCGGCCTAGTGTGAGACGACCAGGCTTAACTACTACGGTAGAAGTGCAGTCAGGTGAGCTGAGCAAAATCTGTTTAGGATTCTTGTGAAGTTAAGTCAAGCCTCATAAGTAGCGGCCATGTTAAGGTCAGGCAGAGTGAGATTGTATAGAGCCAGGATAGTCCTCAGGCTATGCCGAGAGGGACATGGTGTGTGGTCGAATATCTGGGAGGCTATCTGTTGACGGGTGAGAGACTGAGGCTTGGAGGTCTTGCTTACCTCTTGCTTAAGATGCTAAGTTGACTGAAAAGCACTATGTCATCTGCAATTTTGAGGGTCCAGGCAAAGTGTTCACCACTGGTCTTTGTGGCCGCCTGAGGCTAAGGGCACAAAGAGACAGCGAGCGGTCGGATCGGGCCAGCACTCCAATTCCAGAGGTGCTGCCGGCAGACCGCCACTCGAGCCCAGCACTCCAACACGTTGCTTGTGTGTAGGGAGAGATCATTTTAAAACATGCTCCCTCAAGGAAATGAACACCTTTCAAAAAGCTTCTAAGGGAAGTCTGTGAGGCACATGGCTCACAGACTCCACAAGTAATGGCTGATAATTTGTGGCCGCCCTGTGCCCTCCCTCAGCTGCATAACAGGTGGCACTCATCGCCCACACCTGTTAGTATAACCTGGATTGCACGTGTGTCAACCCTAGCCTGGCCAAGTGGCTCCAAGGGGCAGGTCGGTAGCATATGTCCACTACCTGTGGATATTCTGTGCCCAGGCACCTTGTGATCCATGGGTGTCTCATGGCATGCCATCACACGTCCACAGGATCTCTTTCTTGCAGTGGGTCGGCCAAAGCCAGGGGAGCAGGAATACGAGTGAACAGAATTATAATCCGTAGGCACATGGGCATTATTTCTTTGTAATCCTTTCGATAATTTATGTCCAGACTATTTTTTTCCT
Organism: Lissotriton helveticus; assembly: GCF_964261635.1. Lineage (NCBI taxonomy): Eukaryota > Metazoa > Chordata > Amphibia > Caudata > Salamandridae > Lissotriton > Lissotriton helveticus. The sequence continues at coordinate 648,148,624 of NC_136072.1, read as the reverse complement.
GGGGTCTCGTCCAAATACAGTGAAAATCACTTCCACCAATACAACCACATTCACTTAATATAACCACAGTCAATGAGTGCAACTCGTCACACGTTGTGCACAGACAGTAAAACCCCCCTGCACAATAGAACCACATTCAATACATGTAACTGGAGCCAACTTCAGCACGTTCAGTGAATGCAACTCGTGTCACAATGTGCACATCAATGAATGTCACAGGTAATAATACTAATACAATCACATTTCATTGAAATGTCAATTCATGCACACAAGACAAATTTAACCGTAACTCGTGTCAGTCCAGACACACCAATGAAAATGACGGATGTCAATGTATACGCGTTGATTAAAAGTAACATCAGGGTCAGTTTTTTTCCGCTCAATAAAGAAACTTATTGGAGAAACCAGCATTTCCTTTTTTGCCTATGTCTCAAATTATTAAAAGATTTACATCTGAAAAAAATTTCAAGCATCGATGTGCATGTGGCGTAACAGCTAGAGCAGCCAACTGTGAAACTGGGGAACCGGGTTAAACTCTCAGTGGGAGGCTCAGCATTGTGTGATTCTTAAGAAAGAAAACTAGTCATTGGTGGTCGCTGCAGTGCAACTGCAAGCAACTGCTGTGTTTGCATTCGGAGGGGGGAGAGGGCTGATAACGCGACGGTTTACAGCAATTCATAAAAATAGCACGACCGGAAAACAACTAATAACAAGCATTGACATAGCCAATAGGTCTTGCATTTGGGACCTTATGTGTTTAGCCTGAACTTTTGACCATGTAGTAGAGCATTGTGGTTGCTGTGCATCATGTTGAAAAGTTATAATAAAAAGTGTTAAGCATTTTTGTTACCTTTGTACAAACCAAGAAGACATTATACACAGCTGAACGACCGGATTAAAAAAAGAAATAACACAAAAAATGTCTTCTGGTTTTTTTGTACTTGCACTGCTCGAGACTTCTTCCTACCTGTTCGCAAGCTTGTTTGTTATAAATTTGTTTGTTATGGGGGAGCGGGACATTAACAACAGGGAGTGGAGGTTGGAAAACAGTAATTTAATTAGAACACGAGCAACGGACGGACACTAGGGGAGAATAAACAGATACCAGATTCCGAGGTCGGACTGACGTGATGCTTAGGTGATGTTTAGGTGATGCTTAGGTGATGGTTAGGTGGTTTGCTGATGCGAAATGGTGGTGGTGAGTGATGTTTGGTGCTCAGATGGTGCCACTATATGGTGTGGATTGGAGGTACGTTGTGGATTGTGGAGTTGTAGAGTTAAAATATGTTGTTTGGTGTGTAATTATATAGTGTGTATTGAAAATGTGTGGAGTTGAATTGTGTGGCCTGGGACTGTGGTGTTGAGTGAAATTATACTTCGTGAAATTGTGTCATGGTGTGGAGTGAAGTTATGTTGATTGGTGGTATGTGCCACAGAGTGCATTTATCTGCAGTGTATTTATGTTGCATTGAGTAGAGTGCAATTATGTGGTGTGTAATTATGTGGCACAGTGGTATTTCGTGAAGTGTATTTCTGTTGCGTTGAATAATGTAATTATGTGACATGTAATTATGTGGTACTGAGTGGTATTATGTGGAGTGTATTTATGTTGCATTGAGTAGAGTGTAATTATGTGGTGTGTAAATATGGAGTACTGAGTGGTATGTGGAGTGAATTTATGTTGCATTGAGTAGAGTGTGAACATGAGGTATGTAATTATGTTGCGCTCAGTGGTATTATGTGGAGTGTATTTATGTTGCATTTAGTAGAGTGTAATTATGTGGTCTGTAATTATGTGGCACTGAGTGGCATTATGTGGAGTGTTTTATGTTGCATTGAGTACAGTGTAATTATGTGGCATGTAATTATGTGGCACTGAGTGGTATTATGTGGAGTGTTTTTATGTTGCATTGAGCAGAGTAATTCTGTGGCACTGAATGACTTATGTGGAGTGTTTTTATGTTGCATTGAGTAGAGTGTAATTACGTGGCACTGAGTGGTATTATGTGGAGTGTTTACGTTGCACTGAGCAGAGTGTAATCATGTGGCACTGGGTGGTATTATGTTGAGTGTTTTTTATGTTGCATTGAGTAGAGTGTAATTAAGTGGCACTGAGTGGCATTATGTGGAGTGTTTTATGTTGCATTGATTAGAGTGTAATGATGTGTTGCATAATTATGTGGCACTGAGTGGTATGATGTGGAGTGCTTTTATGTTGCATTGAGTAGAGTGTAAATATGTGGCTTGTAATTATGTGGCAATGTGTGGTGTTATGTGGAGTGTTTAATGTTGTGTGGTGTAGAATTCCGTGGCATTAACTTAAATTTTGTGTGGAATTATGTGGGATGGTTTGGAGTGGTATTATATGGTGTGGCTTTATGTGGTATGTTGCAAAGCTGAATTTATTTTGTACAATGCCAATTAGCATTGCAAATGACAATGTTTTTTACCCAAGTGTTATATATAGAGTTTAGTGGACGTATATGGTGTGGAGAGGAATTATGTGATTTGGTTTGGAATTGTGTGGTGCGGAAATGTGTAGTGTGGAGTGAATGTGTGCTGTGGAATTATGTGCATAATTGTATTTTGAGTATAGTGGAATTATATGAGGTAGGATTGTGTTTTGGAAAGACTGGAAGTGCTCGGGCAGTGTTAGTGGAATGGCAAACTCTGCTTGCCACACTGGATGTCTGCTAAATGCATTACACAATTTTGGTAAAACTGTCTTGACGTTGGAGGTAAATTTTGCAACATTGAATGGAACGGTGAACGTTCACTGCGAAATTACCACAAAAAAGGTTGAAAATATTTAGTCAAGAAACAAGACCTGAATACTGCATCGTGGACTTGGTATCAGTGTCAAAATATGAAGAAGTTTGCTAAGCTCCTAACCATTTTAATATAAATCTTAAGTAGATGTGCCCATTGTTCAGATGTATAACGTGAAATGTGCATATTTATTTAAACTTCGGGATTATGTAAAGTTAACCAATTCAGTGGGATGTGGGAGAACTGCTTATATTTTGTAGTTAATCTTGGTTTAAATCATTATTAATGGACACTTTTCATCTTTAACTGACTTATGCTGGGGTCACTTTTCCTTTGGAGGTTTGTAATTGGGTAGTTAAATAAATATCTTAATGAACAATGCAGGTGTATTGCTAGTTAATCCTAATATGGTTACCACACTTTATAGTTTTAAAAACATGGATTATATCACTTTAGCGACTGTACCCTACTGTGTCCACCTTCATTATTAGGTCGTAGTTCCACTTGTTATTGTTTGGTAAATTGCCTCTTTTAATCCCTAGAGCCAATCCTTCAAGGCTACACCAATGTGGGGGTGTACTGACAAGGGGGCGGTGGGTGCAAAGGAGAGGTAGGCACAGGTATTGATGGCATGGAAAAAGAGTTTAGCTGGTTGCAGTCCTTGGGTGATGAGTACAGGGATTCAGGTAGTGGGAGGGGCTGCTAAAGAGAACATAGTTGTTCAGGCTGGCTCGCCTGTTGTGCTGTCCCTCTGCAGACAGGCAACCGGGGCAGGAGACGCAAGCATTGCCGGAGCAGCCCCCCGGTCCCTGGAGGGTCTGTGAGAGGAGCAGCAGGAGCCGCTGGCAGAAGTTGTGGAAAGTTTGATGAAAGGACTCAGCGTACAATGGCGGCAGCCATTACAGGCGGGCCGAGCGCCGACACAGTGAGCTTTCCCCAGAAGTGCTGCGAGTGGCGGCGTTCGGGGTGCCCGGCCCTAGGAAACAGTAAAAGAGCCTGCGCCTGCTATGGCAGCCAGCCTGAGTTCTGCTTCACAGCATCAACGTGTGTGGGTGCGGGGTTCCCGTGTGTCTGAAACGCCAGTAACGCGCTGGCCAGCCGGCACGGGTGAAGGGTTTTTTTTTCTTTTTTTTTTTGGCGCGCCGTAGAAAGATTGTGCTGGGTGCTGCAGAGGACACCGACATCTGCCGCGGTTTGCCTGTGGCGGATCCCCCTCCCCACTCAAGGAACATAGGTGAGCCGGACTGAGCCCTGACGATAGGACTGCTGAATGACCCCCTTCTCATTGGGGCATCCCCTAAGTAATTCCACGCGCTGAGAGGAGTCGCAGACTCACCGCCCTCTTCAATTTTTGACTCTAAAACCTGCTGGACACCGCGGGGCGGGGGCGCTCCCGGAATTAAAACACTGCAGCTTGACTCCTGATATGGTGGAGGAGGAAAGAAATCTGTCAACACGACTGGGGTTTCATTGACTGCAATACCACATCCCGATATACCACCTCTGCCTCGTCCCCTGAAATTGGCTTGCTGAAGTCGGAAGCCCTGCGAAAGGTTTAGACACATAAATGCGTGATGGTTGTTTAAAACTAAACTTTTGGCTTGGGTAGTGGCAGCATCACTTTTGATGCAGTATTATCTTAAGTTGGAAGTACCTGCAGTAGAACCGCATAAGGGTGCCGCTATTTTGTGGGTCAGGAGCTATAATTATACTAGACAGTAAAATGGGGGAAACATACATGCCTCTCTAAATCAAAAACCACCAGTGCACCAACATTTCCCCCAACCTCAATTGACAAAATGCTGCAGAGAGCCATAGGGGTGGTTAACACAGAAATTGAGCAGACAGAAAGGAGATTGTCACTTATGCCTGACCTATGTATTTCAATGTCCGATCCACCTGCCCGGTTAATTTCTTCCCAAACTCCTCCAGTAGACTCACCTTCTCCACCAACACCTCGTGATGTACTAATCAGGAAAGCCGCCCGAAGAGCAAGGACCACTACTAGCATCCCAAAGAATGGGAAACGAAAGCCAACGTCTGAGGCAGGATCAAAAAGAAAGTCTGTGAGGATGTTGTAGTCACCATTGAGAAGGGCGAAGGGCAGGAACAAAATCAATATAGTCTCCCCTCCTCTCAAGCAGGCCTAAATTCCCCTTCTTGGGTATCAGACCTGATGACTGAATTGAAGAATCATTTAAGGGTGATTGTAAGAGAGGAACTGGCTGCCTTAATGAACCATTTAGATAAACTGATAGCAGCAGGGGTGAATATACCACTTAATTCCAATTCAAATCCCTCCCATTCACCAGGAAAAGGGATAGACATGGTCTGCCAGGCGGACACTCCTGTCCTAATATCTCCGGACGGGTTGGGTGGGCAAGCACATGCCGGTCCCACCACAACTTAAGAGACAAGGGACTTGACCTCCGCCCATCAACAGGCAAGCACGAGTACAAACCTTCCTACTAGGACCTCGACCATACTTCCCCCCCAATAAGGGTTAGGGACAAAAGCACCCTCCTTTTACCCGGACCAAGTGGGCACCTGAGCAGACAGGCTCCGATAGGTGGGACCGATGTCATACCTGAAACTACCAATCTGGCGACTATAAACTTACACCCCTGCATGCTCTCCACATGTAGCCATATTGGCAGGAATCCCTGAAATTGCTTCAAATAAGAGGGAAACACAACTTGATCTTAGAAACAAATGTCTCTTTTGGCTAGCAAAGCACAGACAGTTTGATTATGGTAGGGCAGGGGAAATCCTAATGGTTCGCAGAGTGGGTTGGGTGGGAAACCAACAAAAACAAGTTCATGGGGAATGTGCAGTCATTAGTTTTAAAAATACCAACACTGTGACCAACCTACTCAACCAGATTACATATCCCGAGGATCCATCGACAGGAATTACACTATACCCTTCTTGTACATCCAGCACCAAACTCCATTAAAGGGTTACATCCCCTCCATAACCCTGAGATGGCATACAATACCACAAAGGGAGGGTGGTTGGAATGTTCCCCCCAGGCCCTTACTATTTAACATCCCAGTCAACAACAGGTACGGAATCCTGGAGGAGGTAGATTGAAAAGAGGAGGGCCAAACGAGGGATGGGATTCCTGGAACACTGGGGCATGATTCTAGATGGGTAAAGAGCAGTAGGTCAAGGTCAGCTACAATAGCTAATATTACAGATGCAACACAGATGGTCGAGCCTGTAGGTAGAAGGTCTCAAAATATTATGTCTCTTGCTACCCCACTACTTGTCCCGTGGTTCAATTATCCAGAGATAGGCAATCTACAGGGCCTCTAGACTACCAAAACTTGACTACAGCAAAGGACATTGAAAATCGTAGCACCAGCGTTCCTAAGGCATTTATGGGCAACAAAGGGCAAGGCAATGGTTTGAGGATTCTATCCTGGAATCTAGCGGGACTTACAAATAAATTACCCTGCACTGATTGGGGGCTCTTTATGGATGAGCAGGATATCTGTATGTTCCAGGAAACCTGGGTTATGGAAGACTTCCAGAGGTTGGGTTTTGCAACTTTCAATACCGTAGCCATCTCAAGAGGCAGAGGCAGACCGTCAGGGGGTCTATCTATCTGGGTGAGAACACGCTAAGGCTGTAGAGCCGAGCAACTTCAAACCCCTTCGAGTGACATACAGTGTGTCTTGCTCACCTTCCCTTCCAAGATAATAATTGCCCTTATTAATGTTTACTCTCGACCCGTTCCCACTGGCCAAGAGTCTGCTACCATAGACCAATTGGCCCTTTTTTTTCCTACTATTGAACCAGCATTTGGTTGATCATTGGCAGTGATTTTAATTGCCAATTCGAACCCCTTACTGATTCGAGTAATACCTCCCCTAGTGAAGAAGACCAGCAATGGCTAATCCCAGACCCACAAATTCAACCTATCAAAGCATGGACCCCTCTGGCATTGCAGCTCAACTCACTCACTCTAGTACATTTGTTAAAAGCGTGCAATGGCCGGACAAGATCGGATACTCCAGGGCAGACAACATTCAACAGAGTAGGCCAAGCTTCTCTGTTGGACTACATTCTGGTGGAAACCTGATTATGGCAAAAAGTCAGTGATTTCCACATTACTACGAGGCAGTATAGCGACCATAATGCCCTGATTTTGGTTCTGAAGTCACTGAATTTGGGTATCTCCAACTTCCCATGTACTTCCACACCAGTGAATAGTATGCTAAGTTTAACAAATAACAGAAGGAAAGTCAGGTGGGAGAAATTCCAACAGTCACTCTACAAGCTGGCAACAGTCTACCAACTAATAATTCAATCTATGATAAAAAAAATGTGGGAGGTAACATCTGCAGAGGGTCCGATGTTGGATGCTGGGAAGGTTGCCATAATTCATCAAGAGCTAGCATCAAAACTGGAAGACATATTCTTCCTAACAGTACGATGCAGGCCAAATACTTAGCCCAAATGTACCTGGTTTAAGACCAAATGCCACAAAGCCAAGCAGGCCCTATTGGACACTGTGAAGGCAAAGGACAGGCCATGCATTACACTAACCTGGGCTATGTACAAAGAGATCACTCACCAGGAGAGGAAAATGTGGGAACTGGACAGATGGGACAATCTCAAAATTGCACTATCAAATAAGGACATGAAGTCCTGTTGGGCCACTGTGAGCACGGGAGACACCCAAGAGAAGTCAGCAATTGAGCCAAATATTGCCTCTGAAGTGTGGGAGAACACTTTCGTTCCCTCTACTCCAGTTACGAAAATGAAAATGAAGCTCTTGTTTCTCGAAAAGTAACCCCTGAGTCATACCAGAGGGTGGTGGGAGAGATCACGTTATCTGAAGTGACAAATGCAATAAACAAGCTCCACAGCAACAAATCTCCAGGCCTAGATAAATTACCAGGAGACTTATTTCAGACGGAACCAACAATCTGGGGTCCATATTTGTGGACCCTATTTAATGCTATCGCGAATGGCATGGACCTCCCCGATACTTGGCATGGGGCAGAAATTGTCCCAATTTATAAAAAAGCTTGCCCCCTTCTTCCCACCAACTATAGGCCGATCAGTTTGATCGATGTATCCCAAAAACTCTTTGCACAGGTTCTCCTTGATCGCCTCCAGGCATGGATGGAAGAAGAGGAGATATTGAGCCTCTATCAAGCCATCTTCAGGAAAAACACCTCAACCATCGACCAGATATTCAGACTCCAACTTCTTTTCTGGAAAAAGGTGGTACTAGAGGGTGGCAGCCTCTACTTAATATTCGTAGACCTGAAGTCGGCCTTCGATTTAGTACCCAGAGAGAAACTTTGGGTGGTACTCAGAGACTTGGGGATTTCATCTTACCTCCTTAACATTCTGGTGAGGCTCCATGAAGAAAACTTTGCGCAAGTGAAATTTGGGAAACATAGCAAACTTACTCCCCACTTTCCTGTTAACAAGGGGGTACACCAGGGTTGCATGCTAGCACCTACCCTGTTCAGTCCATTTGTTAATGGTCTCATTGAGCAACTCAGAAAAGTCCAGGATAATGATGCACCCAGGCTAGCATCGGGCAAGGTCCCAGTACTGATGTTTGATGATGACACCCTCCTACTTTCAAAGACACAATGGGAATCCAGCGCATTCTAGAATGCTTTGATACCTTCTGTAAGTCCCGGGGGCTGGATATAAACACTTCCAAAACCAAGTATATGGTGTTTAATCCTGTTAACACATCTCGCCCAAATCCACATTTGAATGGCTTTCCCCTTGACAGAGTGACGGTGTTCGACTATCTAGGCGTCACTCTGACTGAGCATCTAGAGTGGGGTCCGCAGATGGCTACGGCCAGCCTTAAGCTAGCACAGACACTGGGAGTGCTTATGAAACAGTTCAGATCCTCGACATTTAAACCAGTGGGGCCAATAGTTGAAATTTACCAAACTCAAGCAAGGGGTGCCACAATGTATGGGGCGGTACTGTGGTGGCATCGCCCTAGCACTAGTCTGAACAAAGTAGAGAATAATTTCATGAGACAGCTACTAGGTCTTCCACCCAGCACACCTCCAACTCCACTGCGACTGGACCTGGGTATTAGGCCCATCAAAGAATAGCTGGCTCTCAGACCTCTGATATTTTGGCGCCTCCTCTGGGTGACTCCAGAGCTGGATCCTGTAGAGGACCTCTCATTACTTACCTTGGCAGGGTGTTCTTTTCTAGTTGTAACTTTTTCCCCTCCCTTCCTGCCTACATCCCGTATTGCCCTGGGGAACCCCCTTCTATTGTATATTGACTCCAGAACTGGCCACTTATCGTTCTGAGATCAAAGAGCTCTTGAGCATCCCTGGCTCTACCAAAGTACCCTGGTTTAAGCACATTAGGGATCGTTGTACTCAGCTGGGGAAAGCAGACCTATGGAGATCACCTGAGGAGTCTTGTCTCCTAGTCCCAAGGTTGGAATTGGTAAGATCCTATAGATCTCATAGGCTCTCTGCCATTCAGCAAAATCCACATTGTGGCTGACTAACCACAGAATTTTTATTGATAAAGGATGAATATAAACTGGAATCTTTTCTGGATGATTTCCAACCAATCTTGGCTAGGAAATTATACATGCAGCTCAGATTAGGGACCTTGCCTCTCCATGCCAACACAACCAAATGGTCCAAGACTCATTCTGGTGAATGCTCCGCCTGCAACTACAAGTAAGAAACTGAGCTACACGTTCTTTTCTTTTGTCCTGCATATGAGTTAACTCGCCGGTGTTGGCTCACTCAATTTTGAAAGAACCTGGGCTTTGTGCATTGTGCCTATGCATATCGAGTACTAAAATACGAGTCCCACGCACCAATTGTTTTTGCCGTTTCCTGTTTTCTTAATTCTATGTGGCACGTGTGGAGGACTATTTTAACTTAGCGACGTTTTAACAAGGTAATAGTCTACCCTTTCCATTCTCATCTTCAGCCAATTTTAGCAGTTTTAACTATTTATTACAAACATTTGCACTGAAATGAAGTTTGAAGATTGATGCTTTTAGAGATTATTGTAAAGCATTGCAGAATTGCACTAGGATTTGGCCGATAGAAAATTCACTGTTTCATCATACCATGGGTTTTTGGGTCCCCTGGACGTGATTTGCCTACAATGCAATGTGAAATCATGTTCTCGGTTGTGCAATATATATGGAGAAATTGTATATATTTTATTGTGTATTTTGATAAGTGCTTTTATGGTCTTTGTGACCAAAATAAAGTAGAATGGAATGGAATGTATTGGATAGAGTGTAATTGTGACGTGTAATTATGTGGTACTGAGTTATATTATGTGGAGTGTTTTTATGTTGCATTGAGTAGAGTGTAATTATTTGGCGTGTGATAATGTGGCACTGAGTGGTATTATGTGGAGTGTTTTTATGTTGCACTGAGTAGAGTGTAAATATGTGACGTCTAATTATGTGGCACTGAGTGGTGTTATGTGGAGTGTTTAATGTTGTGTGGTGTAGAATTCCGTGGCATTAACTTGTATTTTGTGTGGAATTATGTGGGATGGTTTGGAGTGGTCTTATATGGTGTGGATTTATGTGGTATGTTGCAAAGTTGAATTTATTTTGTGCAATGTGAGTTAGCGTGGCAAGTGACAATGTTTTTTACCCAAGTGTTATATATAGAGTTTAGTGGACATATATGGTGTGGAGAGGAATTATGTAGTTTGGTTTGGAATTGTGTGGTGCGGAAATGTGTAGTGTGGAGTGAATGTGTGTTGTGGAATTAAGTGGCCTGGTGTGCTATGGAATTGTGTGTATTATTGTATTTTGAGTAAAGTGGAATTATATGAGGTGGGGTTGTGTGTTGTAAAGACTGGAAGTGCTGGGGCAGTGTTAGTGGAATGGCAAACTCTGCTTGCCACACTGGATAGCCGCCAAATGCAATACACAATTTTGGTAAAACTTTCTTGATGTTGGAGTTAAATTTTGCAACATTGAATGGAACGCTGAACTTTCACTGCGAAATTACCACAAAATGGTTGAAAATATTTAGTCAAGAAACAAGACCTGAATACTGCATCGTGGACTTGGTATCAGTGTCAAAATATGAAGAAGTTTGCTAAGCTCCTAACCATTTTAATATAAATCTTAAGTAGATGTGCCCATTGTTCAGGTGTATAACGTGAAATATGCATATTTATTTAAACTTCGGGAGTATGTAAAGTTAACCAATTCAGTGGGATGTAGAAGAACTGCTTATATTTTGTAGCTAATCTTGGTTTAGGTCATTATTAATGGACACTTTTCTTCTTTTACTGACTTATGCTGGGGTCACTTTTCCTTTGGAGGTTTGTTATTGGGTAGTTAAATAAATATCTTAATGAACAATCCTAATATGGTTACCACGCTTCACAGTTTTAAAAAAAATGGAGTATATCACTTTAGTGACTGTACCCTACTGTGTCCACCGTCATTATTAGGTCGGAGTTCCACTTGTTATTGTTTGGTAAATCGCCGCTTTACATCCTGAGAGCCGTTCCTTCAATGCTACAGCAATGTGGGGGTGCACTGACAAGGGGGCGGTGGGTGCAAAGGGGTGGTAGTCACAGGTATTGATGGCATGGAAAAAGAGTTTAGCTGGTTGCAGCCCTTGGGTGATGAGTACAGGGATTTAGGTAGTGGGTGGGGCTGCTAAAGAGAACATAGTTGTTCAGCCTGGATCGCCTGTTGTGCAGTTCCTCTGCAGACGGGCAACAGCAGGTTGAGCTCCCCCCTTCCCTCCCCTGTCCTCTCCAGATTGTCCTACAATCAATTGAATCTTATTTTCCTGTAAACAGCCATGGCAACACCTAGAGTACGAAAGTTCATGCTATCTTTGACTTTTTGTGTAAAAATAGGTGTTTTGTAGGCTTGCCAAAAAGAAGCAACACGGTCTACCCGGAACAGAAAAATGAACACGGGATGTTCGTTTGTGAGGTTTTTTTTCATTTCATGTCCCTTTAACTTAAAACGCCTAGGCGCAATTACTTTAGCCATACATAATACAATTCGCCGAAACGTATGTAAGGTCCATATGTCTATATTATTTTAAATTATAGAAATGCTGTAAGCTACATTTTACTGTGGGTCGGCTCTGGGAATTAAAGCTATCTGTCAAGGCTATAAATCAGCCCCAAATTATAAAAGAGTGCTGATTAAATGTACGGGGAACAACAGGAGGGGCAGGTAAGTTTCGAGCACACAACAGAGGAGGATTTTGAAACAAGCATTGGCATAGCCAATAGGTCTCGCCTTTGGGGCCTTATAAGTGTTTAGTTATCCAGCACAATATCCTTGGTGCAACATCATAAAGTGTTGCATGGCTAAACAATTATAAGGTCCCAAAGGCAAGACCTATTGGCTATACCAATACTTGTTTTTTATTGCGAACCGACTACCTCATAGTGTCAATTACCGCATACAGATAGTGTTTGCATTATATCCCGCAATATGCCTGAACGTAATTATTGTAACTGTTATTTGCTGTACACTTCTATATGCTACTGCTGTAACGCGCTCTGGTGCCTACAGGCCATGTCCGTGCTATATAAAATTGCAAAAATAAAAATCGTACAACGCCTGCAGCAAGAAACGCTCCATCACAAAATGCGTTCTTTTGGTTTTCTTCCCACACGCCGTACTGTACTTGAAGCTGTGTTTTCTCATACTGTTGGTTGTCCTGGATCTCTCTTGTAATTTAGACTGCAGACGACTGGAAGGGGGAGTCACCCGAGGCTCAATAAAGTAGATTATAGTAATATGCTCGTGAAAATCGTGCCTCCCGGGGTGGAGCCTGCACCAGGAGCAGCAGGACCTTCCCCGTGAGGCTGACCTCTGCACCGAGAATTCAGCATCGCATTATTCTGAGCACGGTGCTGCTCACAAATTCCTTCACCGGGAGCTCGGACCCTGCGATGGAGGCCCGTGCCACAGACCGTCCGAGGCTCAGAGCTGATTGAACGAGGCGGCGGGCGGAGCCTAAGGAAGGCAAGGGAACAGGGAAAGGAAAGAAATACGAGAAAAGATGCAGGAGGCGAAGGATGGGAAAGAGTTGAAAGAAGGGGAAGGAGATGTGGGAAAGAAGAAGGAGTGAAGGGAGGGAATAGAAATGAAGTAAAGGGAAAAGAGCGGAAAGGGGTGTGCGGTGAGCCAAAACAAGCAACAAAAAGACGCGCGGCCCCGAGACTCGCTTTGTGGTGGGGGAGGAGCGCTGAAGCGCAAATGGAGAGGCGGGGCGCGCAAGCTTGTGCGTGTAACCACACGCTCTATGCCTTACAAAAAGCTGTGGCCGCTTTTTGAAGCCCACTAACTAAAAGTCTCGCCAGAGCACTGCATGCGCTGGCTCAGGTGAGACCTAAAAAATAGAAGTTCTGGTTATTTAAGAGCTGGCGATGAGGACTACTTAAGATGGTGTTCTGGTGGTGTCTAATGCCGGTAGTGATAATTTAATTTCCGCATTCAGCTATGGCATAGAAGGAGAAACACAACCCAGCGACCGCTCAAAACAAAAGACAGACAAGCATATGAGAACACACAAACATGGCTATGAAGGCATGCACTCTCATGGTACACTGAAAAGGATGCTACCGGCTCCTAATTTTGAAAGGTAGATAGGTCCATGTTACAGATCACTGATACACGTCCTGACGAATATTTAAGTAATTATACTCGGAAGGTAGCTGAAGCAAAGGGGGGAGTACACAGGCCAATTTGATTTAATGTACAATCCGTGCTTGGAATGGAACAATATAAGTTCAGGTACTCTGTACCATAGTACTTGCTTGTTTCTGAGAAGTACTGGTACTCTCCAATAAAAAGTATTACGTCACTCTTGAGAAGTGCCTGTACTCTCCCTCTCAATATAAAAAAGTGCCGGTACTCCGTACCGGACGGTACCGGACCATTTAAAGCACTGTGTACAATATGGGGAAGACACTATGTGAAAAGTAAACTAACTTTATAAAGCAAACCTATTTGCTTTACTGTCAGTGAAAATGTCTTAAGAGGCAGGGGAATAAGAGCTATGCACTGTGCCCCCTTGCCTCGCATGCTGCTTGCATTAAACGCCTCATTGCTGAGCTCTCATGCTCTGAGGCGCTGTCCCCGCTTTGGGCTCAGCTGCCTGCTGCTCCCTTTCCCAGCGCGCATGTGACTCACCCAATGCTGCATACAATAATTAGTTCAAGAGGCTGGACCACCTACCGTCCACCTCCTCTCCCCAAGGGCGGGCACGGGTTGGCAGGGGAAAAAGGGAGATGAAAGGGTGACGGTGTAGATAAAGTAGCAGCGGAGAATGTGCTCTGCTTGAGGAGAGCCTCCCCAATGAGCAAAAAGAAAACAAGCATTACCAAATGCAATAGGTCTCGCATTTCATTACGTTAAAACCATTTGATTTGCTATACAATACCATTAGCAAAGCAAATTGCTTTAACTTAATCAAAGGCGAGGCCTATTGCTTTTAGATTTGTGCGGATACATTCCTTAAAATTGTTATCTGACATGGTATCACCAAAATCTTGTATTGCTGCATGGTTGGGTACTGTTCCAACAGAGTGGGTGGAAGTTGGGGCGTGGAGTGATGAACAAGTGGACAGCTTGAGCTATTTCCATAGGGATGCGTTGAAGAAGACATCTGTTTGCAGGCTGCTCGGAACTGCAGGTGTTGAGATGTGCACACCTATGTTTTGGGATTTGGTGTAGTGCCACAGTGAACGATTTACAGCGGGCTGTTTTGTTTCAGGGTAGTCGCGGTTTCAAGCAAGAGCCTGAATGGATGAGTTAAGAGGTATCTAGTAAGTATTTGCTGAATATGCTTTTGAAGATTATGCCTTTAGTCTTGCATTATGTGCTTTCCCCGATGGATTCAGTGGGAGCCTTTAGACTACGGCCTGAGAATGAACAAACTGGCAGGGCTGTAGTCATTCCAGTTAAATGGATGTGTTCGGGCCTCTGACTACCCCATGGTTTGGTTGTTTCTCTGAACACTGGCTGGAGGACCGAGAGCTTATGACTGCTAGCTCAGCTCCAACTGCTGTGGGACAATAGGAATGAAACTGATTTTAGGATCAATAAATCATACATACGGATTGTTGAAAGGAAACCTTGCTCTTTATAGGAGTCTCTGTTTAATGCATTAGTGGAGCTGTCTTTCCATATGAACCCAGCACTGCATGAATCCTGCATGTCTTTGTATGTTGGGCCTGCGGACTGCTCTATGTTGCATGCGCATCAGGGACACATGGAAACATGGGGCTTATGCAGTTGGATAAGTGAGGTTATCTCATGTGTCACAAAGACAAGAGAGAGAGAACCGAATGTGCCCCACTTACCCAAGACCCCAAAGAAGATGAGAGGTGTGAGGGGTCCGGGTGGGACCGGGCCCCCGAAAACAGCCGGAGCAGCCGGGGGTGGGCTCCCTGAGCTGCAATTACTCACCTGGGGGTCCAGGTGGGACCGGAGCCAATAAACTAAGAGAGGACCAGGCCGGAGGCCTACAGCACGGCTCTCCCTGCGCAGCGGGTGAGCCGCTGCTATGATATTCACGGGGCTGGAGGAAGCGCCCCATAATGCTTTGCAAGCCCAGGCCAGCCTGCAGGAAAAGGCCTGTTTTTCTGCGTGTGGTGGCCCTAGGAGGATGGGGTCACCACCAAGTGTGTGCACAGGTGAAGGGGGAGCTGCTGGAGTACGCAGACTCCCCCAGCACGACGTGAGGAAAGTTCCCACCCACCCCCATAGTCTGTGGGGACTCCAAACTAGTAACCCCCTCAAGGGCTCAGCCAGTAGTTAAAGCACACTGGGGCTGGAACTTTTGTTCTTCAGCTGTGGATGCCTTAGGTACTGCACTAAGGTGTGAAGAAATGTGTTGGGGGATGTCTGGAGAAAAGCATTCCCTGGAGGTGAAGAGGTACAATTGCACAAGAAGTGCATTTACCAATGTTATTTCTATGGTGGGACTGTAAGTCATATGTGTAATGTGGAGTCATAAGCAAAGTGGGGTTATGTTGCCAGACATTCCTGCTCGGTGTCTGGCTGTATATGCGTAATCCTGTGATTTTAACTGTGATTCCTTTAGGGGCTTGATTTGCAATGCATTACAATTGTTATCAGCTATGCTGAGTACATCATTTAAAGTGATGCCCAAACATGTATTCTCGCTGCTGCATTGGGTGAAGAACAACCCAGACTGTTAGCCCCAAAGATGTAGAGGTGTACACTGTATGGATGGTCAGTATGAGATACTCAGTCTGGGTTATGTGTCACCAGGGCAGGTGTACCTATTTGAATGCTTGTTGAGATGATGGGGTGGGTAGCCATTGGGATGGTGCCAGTTAGCAGGGCCCTCGTTCCAGGTTGTGTCAACCCACTGCATTAGGGGGCAAGATGCGGTGCATACATGGGAGTGGTGGTACTTGACCCCACCCCCCCTGCGGGATGGGTGGAGATGTTATGCAATGTCACAAAGTAATTCCAAAAGCTTATGTATATTTGTAAATTGGAGCAGAGTATTGAGTAGTGTGTTTAATAAATGTACTCTTACTTTTATAAAGCAAAGTACAGACTAGACAATCAATTATTGAGTGTTATTTCAGCGTACTTGTAAATGGCGATTACTAGCCTACATCACCTCCATTGAGTTAGCCTTAGACTGCTTTGCAACGCTACCCTCTGAGAGTCAAGTGCTACAATAGTGCGTTTGGTTCCCAGTGAAGGGCAAATGTGACCTGTTATTTGTGCAGGCCTCACAGATACTGCCTTGTTTTCCGACAGTCTCTAGGTACAAACATCAAATAATAATAGACCTTCTCAAATAGTGCGCATATAAATTGTATACAACTATAACTCTTAGGTCTACAACTAAATTAGATTTTTCTGTTGTTTCTTCTTGCTTGGTGTAGATCCTAGAGAGTGTGGGTCGACATGTTTCGGCCTTATGATTGGTGGCCTCATGGAAACTGTCACCCCAGCATAAATAAAAAAATGCTCCGTCAGTCACATCTAATGCTTCAGGCAAAGGAGTTTTTTGTATTAAAATAGATTTAAAAGAGGGTGAGTTAGTGTGTGCTCTTTTCACATGTTATAATGATAAGTGTACCGTGCACCCAATGCAACAGGGCACTATCATACAAGACCCTAAAAAAGGAATCGTGAAGTAAGTATAGAATACCAAAAGTAGTGCCCAAGCATTCATTGCAGCTGTGTGAGTTGGTTCACTGCTACTGGTGAAAATAAGGTAAAAGCAGGCGAAATGTTAATACACGCATGTATGCTTAGTCAACACCATTCATCAATTTAAAAAAATCAGAAAGAAGCACCAGGATTCTATCTACAGTAAAGGATGGCTCTGAGAACCAGGATTTAATAGGGCTGTAGCATAGCTCTTTGGTTTGTACAACAAAGCCAGCGGAAGGGCTCTGTTGATGAGACGGGGTCAGAAATACACCCTGTGCATGAAAGAGAGAAAACACTTTCAAATCTAATACAGAGGCATTGTGACCCACAGATGCAAACAAAAGGCAAGGGTTTGATTTACGTCAGCACTCTTGAGGGAAAGCTGTAAAATAAAAAATTGCAATCAATGTCGTCCCTTCTTGAAAATCACAGCCCAGGTAAGAAAATGTCAGGGAAGGTGTTGCGGGGGCAGGGCAACTAATAAAACTGTCTAAATGAAACTGGCCTACGGAAACAAAGGGAAGGAATGAGTTACCGGTGGCCTTTTGTTGAGTAAACATAAAAACGATATAGCTGCGACAGTGCCGCTTTCAAACACTTACTTTCAGAATCCAGCAACGTGGTATCAAGGGCGGTCGGACATGGGTTTGGGTCGAAGTGGTGTTCCACAAACAGTCGTATGGCAGAGCTCATTAGGCCATTGTGGGATGCTTGCTGTCTCTGCATGTTAAAAAGGATTTGAAAAGGCCGGCCGTGGCTAACAAGGTGGGTGGTGCCATGATAGGCAGACACAACGTGCGTAGAAACACTAGAGCGTAGCTTCCAGTGTAGAGGGGCGTATGATCATGAAATCTATAGATACAGAGGTAAAACAGGCGGTACTGGCAGGAAAGATCTCCATATATGCACCGCCTATGCCTACTCTTGTTAACATTTATAAAGGGCTTGTGATGTAACAAATGCCAAAAATACGTGCATCATCAATATTAAATGCTTGCTCACTACTGTTGTGTAGTTCCTAAAAATACATAGGATCTGCTCGTTTTGCTGGACAACATAAACTAAAGCATTGGTGTCTAGACTGATTCTGGACACTCCCACAGGATATGTCACTCTATAGACCAGCTAGCTCACAGTGCCACTATAAGCCCCCAAACCCTATTGAGGAACGAATAGTATCTGGCAACTACTGAATATGACAACCCTTGACCCTTCAAGCATTGTGGAAACCGTACAGTACTTTTCGCTCAGTCAATCGTTCTCACTTAGTTTCAGAGAGATACACAGAATAAACGTTGGTGACGTTTTCAATAAGCATTTTATTGAACCAACGCCATTCTAGTATAAAACATGTTTGCTGCGTCAATCAATAGACAGAAGCAATGTTAAGAGATTACAAGCACCAAAAGAGTAAATAGTAGGTACATTTCCACCATGGTGCTAAAGCAATGAATATATACAGGCATATATGGAAGGAGTAATCTTTGCGTACTCCTATGAGGCGAACCCTAACTAAGTGTACCTATATGTATCAAGCATGTATGTGGGTGTAAAGCCAAGAATTCCCTAGGGAAGAGCCAACCCCATTACCTGATGGGAGAGATAGAAGGACCCCGCCTTGGTCACGAGTTGGACACCCATCACGGGATGTCAGACCACTGCATGTTAAAATTTCAGTGTGCAGGGATCTCCATGTCAGTGTCTGCATAGAAGCGTCCTCTCTGGTTACCTATTGAAGGTGTGGTTCTTTTATACCAAAAGGTCACCTCGGGGTTCTACCAAAATCTATATGTTGTAAGTAAGATTATGTAGATGAGCCCAAATCAATAATTGTAGTTATACAAAGTAGCCTTGTCGCCCGAGAAAGAAGATGGCTATAACGGCACAGAAAGGCGCAGAGGCGAAGACGAGGGTCACTCAGCTACGATGGCAGATGGAGCGTGTTGAACAAAGATCACAGCCCAGCGATGCAGGTAAAGAGCCACAACTGAGAACCCACTGCACTTCCTGAGTCCCAGAGTTCCCGAGGCTGAACCCTACATCGACTGGAGGGAGAAATCGCAAATCCACGTCCTGTGTAAAGGGGGACGAGAGACGGAGTCCTGAACACGAGTGCAGATGAGAGGGACTGCGCATGGAAGTGCGAGAACTGGCGAGGCCGCGAGGACCGGCCCTTGCTTAGGTTCACCCCCCACCCGCCCCCCGTGGTGTGGACTGTGTAGAGGCCAGGACGGGAGCCGCAGCATCCTTCCCAATAACGAATGGAGGTTAGGGTGACCAACCGTCCGTAAATTTCACGGACAGTCCGTAATTTCGGCCGTCTGTCCGTGAAGGATTCTTTAACGGACGCCATTTGTCCGTAATTTTAACCGGGCATAGGTCCCACCACCCTAACGCCAGCACAGCTTGCACCTCCCTTCTGGACTACGATGCTGTACCAAAGCTCCTCAGATACCCCGCAGCATTGGAGAGGCACAGCGGGATGGCAACCCTCACACCTCCAGCCCTTGATGAGCTGTTAAGAGGTGCTTCGAAGGTGACGGAGAGGGAGGGGCTGCAGTTTCAGGAGCAGGGGCATCTATTCAGATGCAGACAGCCCTGAATGCGTTGGTCTCTGCAATTTAGAGGGGGGCTCACACATTCCATTTCTACCCAGGGCCCCAAACATCCTAGAACCGGTCCTGATTACACCGGTCACA
This sequence comes from Lissotriton helveticus, assembly GCF_964261635.1. NCBI lineage: Eukaryota > Metazoa > Chordata > Amphibia > Caudata > Salamandridae > Lissotriton > Lissotriton helveticus. Next base: position 648,128,974 of record NC_136072.1, on the reverse strand, counting down.
GAGCTTAAATACTGTCACTAAATTGTAAGCAAACCTTGGTTCTTCAAACATGCAGTCTATAATGTAATAAAATAAAGAAAAGGCACAATCGCACCCACACTGATTAAGAAAGTGTGGAGGACAATCAGTTAAATCAGTTCTCTGGGAGTATCTCCTGTAAGTACTGTACATCACAGTGGGGGGTGGCATTTTCGACAGAGACCCTGTCTTCTCGTTGTCTTGTGCAGGAGGGTGCGAGGAGCCCAAGATGATACTAGAATACTGCATGCCCACCCCTGTGCCCACCCTGGTGGATCCTGTTCCTTCTCCTGTGATGGCTCCTGCTCTCCCCTCAGTGATGGCTCCTGTCCCCCATGTGTTGGCTCCAGTCCACCCCCCGCCTGTGATGACTCTTGTCCCCCCCCCCTCTTCCCCCCTGGTGGTGGATCCTGTCTCCGCCCTGGGTGGCTTCTGTCCCAGTCCTGGAACGGCTCCTGCAGCAAGCTCTTCTCAAAAGGGCTCAGCTCAAAATTAATATGAAAAGGTGGGCGAGTGAGTAAGTGAAGGGATGGGTGAATGGCTGGATGAATTAGTGAAAGGGTGAATGGATGAATGACAGATTGAATAAATGGATAATGAGAGAGGATGGATGGATGGATTGCTGAGTGAGGGGAAGGATGGATGAGAGAAAATGTAAATAGCTGGATGTATGGGTGGAAGGGTACCTGGATGATGGATGAGGGGATGGATGGATGAGGGGATGGATGGGTGAGGGGATGGATGGGTGAGGGGATGGATGAGGGGAAGGATGGATGGATGGATGGATGAGGGGAAGGATCGATGGATGAGGGGAAGGATGGATGGATGAGGGGAAGGATGGGTGGATGAGGGGAAGGATGGGTGGATGAGGGGAAGGGTGGATGAGGGGAAGGATGGATGGATGGATGAGTGGATGGATGGATGGATGAGGGGATGGATGGATGGATGAGGGGATGGATGGAAGGATGGATGGATGGATGAGGGGAAGGATGGATGGATGGATGAATGAATGAATGGATGGAAGGATGAATGAGGGGAAGGATGAATGAGCGGAAGGATGGATGAGGGGAAGGATGGATGGATGAGGGGAAGGATGGATGGATGAGGGGATGGGAGGGTGAAAGAATTAATGGATGAAAGGATGGATGGATGATGAGGGGAAGGATAGATAGATAGATGGATGGATGATGAGGGGAAGGATGGATGGATGAGGGGATGGATGGATGGATGAGGGGATGGATGGATGAGGGAAGGATGGATGGATGAGGGGAAGGATGGATGGATGAGGGGGAGGATGGATGGATGGATGAGGGGGAGGATGGATGGATGGATGAGGGGGAGGATGGATGGATGGATGAGGGGGAGGATGGATGGATGGATGAGGGGAAGGATGGATGAGGGGAAGGATGGATGAGGGGAAGGATGGATGAGGGGAAGGATGGATGGATGAGGGGAATGATGGATGAGGGGATGGATGGATGGATGGGTGGGTGAAAGGATGGATGGATGATGAGGGGATGGATGGATGGATGATGAGGGAATGGATGGATGATGAGGGGATGGGTGAAAGGATGGATGGATGATGAGGGAAAGGATGGATGATGAGGGGAAGGAAGGATGGATGATGAGGGGAAGGATGGTTGGATGATGGGTGGGTGGATCGATGGATGGATGATGAGTGGGTGGGTGGATGGTGGGTGGGTAAAAGGATGGATGAGTGGATTGGAGGGTGGGTGAAAGGATGGATGAGTGGGTAGATGGATGGATGGGTGGATGATGGGTGGGTGGATGAGTGAAATGATGGATGATTGATAAGTGCAAGGGTGAATGAATGGACGTATGAGTGAAAGGGTGGATATAAGGATGGATGAGTGAGTGAAAGGGAGGGTAGATGGACAAAAGGATGAATAGATGTGTGAAGGAGTGAAATGATAGATGGATGAGTGATAGGGTCAATGAATGGATTCATGAGTGGATGAGTAGATGGATGGATGGGTGGGTGGTTGGATGGATGGATGGATGGATGGAAGGATGGCTAAGTGAAAGGGTCGATGGAGAGCGAAAGGGAGGATGGATGGATGACTAAAAGAGTGGATGGGTGGAAGGATTAGTAAGTGAAAGGATGGCTGGATTGGTGAAAGGGTAAATGGCTGGATGGATGAGTGAATGGATGGATGGGATGAAGAGTGGATGGATAAGTGTACAGATGGATAGGGTGAAAGGGTGGATGGATGAATGGATAATGGAGGATGAGTGAAAGGATGGATGGATGAAGGGATGGATGAGTGAAATGATAGATGGAAGGATACATGATGGATATGTTTACAAATGGTTGAATATGTTTGGAAATGGCTGGGCTTACTTATATACTATTGCGCGACCTCTGATGTGTCTGTAAAACTTACCTATTGTCGTGAAGTTTTGTCCTGAATTTTGACCTCCTGTCCTGAATTTGTGTCCTGAATTTTGACCCTTTGTCCTGAATTTTTACACTCACTGTCCTGAATTTGCACCAATGCCAGTTGGTCACCCTAATGGAGGTCCTGGGTGTATAAATGGCGCAAGGGAGAAGGGCGTCATAAAGACGAGGCTACGTTTCTTGGGCGGTGCAAATACCCCGGCCCAAGGACCTGGAGAAGCAAGATTCCCCCTGCCTGTATGGTCATTCAATAGCACTGAGTGCCCCGAAGAGGAAAACGATAACTACGGAGGAGAGCTTCGGAACCAGGCGCATGCCTGTAGGCGTTGCTTAGACAGCGATATAAGAGATCTCTGCTTGGGAGCCCATGATGACGCAGGGCTGACGAAAGCAGTGTGCAACCCCGTGCATCCAACGAGGGAGGCCTATTCCGGTGAATTGCGCCACACAATACCAGTCCGTCTGCTCCCGAATTCTGCTACGCCTACGGGGACTGTGGAGTATAAGGGCCAGCGGTTACCAAAACCTCAGTGGAGGCTATAACTCGAAGATCTTTACGGCCTCATAACCTGCTGTGTGAGATCAGGCCCTGGAGCTCAAAAAGAGGTGGGGGAGTTCTTCAATCCTTGTCCAGGGAGAGTGCACAGGAGCTAGGAAACGGCGAAAACCTACCAGAGAAACAGAGGCTTACTGTCGCAGGAGCCAGTGAACGCCACAGGCCCGGTAGGGTAGGAAAGCTGTTCAGGCAGAGAACACTGGGAGACCACCGATACTACAAGAAAAACAGGTGAAGGAACTAGATCTCCCAGGTGCTAGGAACCCAGGAAGGCTTGTGTCCCCCCTACTGAAATAACTTCCATGCGCCAAGTAGAGCTGGACACATAAAAGTACGGCCAACGACAGTAATAGTGTAGAGCAGAGATTACAAAAAAAAACAATAGTCAGTAGCAGAGGCACTGGACCCAGTGAGCCCTGCACCGCTTCCAGCTAAGGTGACGTAAAAGGTATTTCCCAGGCACTAGAGACACACCATTCAAGCATTACAAAGCAGACCAAAGACTACCTACCTCCCACGACTCACGCGGTCCACATAAAAGTTGTCCCACGCTCCCTCAGGAAATATAACCACCCGAAGGAGACAATGGCCAGAGACAAAGAATCTAAAAGCCAGAAACAGGGGAAGGTGGACAAATATACAACGGTGCCACCCCAATCATCGGAGGCGGTCTCTGGGGGCCACCAGACAACACAACCATCTTTCAGGCAATCCAGGCCTCTAGAGAGGCAATTGATGGCAAAATGACAGAAATAGTGTCAGAGGTATCCTTACTCCGCCAACACATGTGCAATATGGCCGAGGGGATAACGCAGTTGGAGACCCGCATCTCTGTAGTAGAGGACACAACACACAAATTACAATCTGATGTTAGCGCCCTGCAAGCAACTATGCAAGAAGTGGCCTGGAGGGTAGATGATGCGGAAAACAGGGTCACAGGAACACCCTGTGCTTTATTGGGCTTCCAGGAGGTGTGGAAGGCTCAGACCCGGTGGCCTCTCTGATGTCTCTGCGTGACTCCCTTCCAGCAGCAAAGTTTTCACCCGGTTTCATCATCGAAAGAGCCCACAGGATGTTCAACATACGGCCACCCCAGGGTCCCCCCGCGACAACTCATCGCTAGGTTTCTAAACTATCAAGACAGAGATAGAATCCATGGAGACTCGCGACGAATTGGGGAACTTAAGCATGCAAACAACAGGACAATGATCTTCCCCGATTATTCGAGAGAGGTCTAGAAGATGAGGCGGACATTTGACTCAGTGAAGATCAAGTTGAGAGCCAAGGAGGTCCAATACATGCTTCTCTTTCCTGCCAAGCTGAAGATCATCTTTCAGTGCACCTCCCAGTTCTTTCAAACCCCAGAAGAAGCATGGGCTTGGATAGAGGAACGCACGTGCCGTGACAAACAATTAGGACCAGTGGATCGCAACTCGGAGATGCACTGCCAAGGTCGGACCCAACACCACACAGAGTAAAGAGGAGATGCCTGCACTCAAAAGGACGCAAAATGCAGACTGAGACCCCATTGAGGAGAGCCTCAACGGGGTCGAAGCAACAGACGGAATCAGACTCTGATGAGGATGCGACCCAAACCAGTAAAACACCTTCCATGAAACAAGAGAGACTCAACACAGAGCCTGCGGACAAAGAGTATCAAATGGACACGGGCAGTGTTCAACCACTACTGAGGAACATTAATAATATGGAAAATCAAGACACCGAGACAAGACACTTAGAGGATGCACTCCAACACCAAGATGAGAACGGCGAGGAAGGCCAAAATACAATAAGTCGGGGGCAGCTGGACGGCAGAACTGCGACAAAGCCCCCCACACAGGAAACACCAGGCTCAGTAGCGCTGTGCAGAACAACTTATTTCAAGACTATATCTTTGTTGAACTGATTATCGTTGGGAGGGCTTGGGAGACGGGTGGGACTACAGACCTCTCAAGTTGAACTTACGCCGAGTTGTCATGTTCAGAGTTGGGGTGACAGACATAGGAAGTGGGAGAGTGTGGAATGGGGGAGGGTAGTGGGTCAAGAATTGTATAGTTTAGTGGTTAAACATTTTTTTTTACACAACCAGACACAGAAGAGTAGATCTCAACAGAGAGAGACATCAGGAGGGTGGCCCACAGCTAGGCCTGCCCATGTTTACAAATATAGACAAGAAGACATGCATGCAAATAGAGGGACTGCATACACAGCAATGACGTGGAAGGTCAACGGGCTTGGAAGCAAGATTAAAAGGGGATTAGTTGCAAAACACGTTGAGAGACTAAGGCCGGATATGGTTTTCCTACAGGAAACTCATTTGAGAGGTACACATGCACCTTCATAGGGAGAGGGATGTACATAACACTAGCACACACAGGATTTTCTCAAGGGGTGAGAGGAGTTGCCATACTCGCTAGGAAAACCCCTCCATTCCACACATCAAAAATCTGGACGGATCCCAACGGGACCTTTGTTGCGGTGCAGGGGACCTGGGGGAGAGGAGAGCTCACATTAATTAGTGTTTATGCCCTGCCGCAACTGCTACCCCAAACCCTTGATGCATTCCCCAAGATCTTGCTGGAATCAGGCCCATCCACACACATCATCAGAGGTGACTTCAATGATGTAATGGACACGCACCTTGACCGGACACGGGAGGCGGTGGGGACTCTGGTTCCCACACCACTAGCAGACTTTGCAAAATTACTGGGGCTGATTGACCTTTGTTGGAAGCAACACCCTATAGATCGCACCTTTTCCTACTTCTCTGGGGTGCATAGAGCCTTCGAGACTTGACTATTTTCTTGCACCTGCAGGAGAAATACAAGGGGTTGATAGAGTCCAGACCATTTACCACTGTGACTGAAGATGGGAGGTGGGGGAAGGCAGACAGTGAGTGGACTGGAGACTAAATGCCTGTGAACTCTGGGATAAAACAATAACGGGGAAAAAAAACGCAGAGTCCAAGTTATTCTTTCAAGAAAGTAAGGGCTCAGTAGCGACAGATGCCACCTTATAGGAGGTATACAAGGCGGTAATTCGAGGCAGAGTGCAAGATGCAATAGCATGAAGGCACAGGGAGGAAACTCATCAAATTGAAGCCCTAGAGAATAAACTCTTAGAAATGGAGAGAAGCATGCCATCTGTGGACACAGTAGTACCCTAGAGGAGCGTTGCCCCACATGTGGCTCGACGGAAACGAGTGTCACTTACAGCAGATCCTTTCGGACTGCAAATTCACAATTGTTCCACCAGCGCGGACACTTACCAAGCCGTAGGATAAATCTCTATTCCTGTGTCAGTGACCTGGAAGTATTCGATAATCTATGTGATTCACCTGGTTCCATACATTTGTTTGGCCAGACCTAACGGTTAATTATTACTCTTCTTTCATCGTCCTGAAGATGGTCTAATGGACATATATGCCACCAAAACCGAAACCAGTCTGTGGGGGCATGACAGATGTATGGATTGTTCACGTGTTAGCCACCAACAGGGGCTTAACAACAAAGTTATTAGTCTAAATGGTTTAATTAAGCTTTCTGAATGAAATCCCTTGCAGGTGCAGTTACCTTTCAATAGTTATATTGCCCAAGTCTCAAAGGGTACATTGGGTATCCCACTTTCTTTTTATTACTTTACAAAGACAGCTGGAAGTTACACGTAGGGAGCTCCGCGCTCTGGCAGAAGAGAAGTCCAGACTGATATTCAACCCTCACACCATAGGCTCTACGAGGCGGGAGACAGAGCGGGGAGACTCCCAGCCTGGCTAAGCAGAAGAGAGAGAGAGAGAGAAGCAAACTGGGTCCCACAGATCCAGGAACTAGAGAAAAGACAGGTGACCGCACAAGACATAGCGGGGTGTTTGCACGATATTACACAGAACTATACGAAGCTCATCCTCTTGCAAATGATATGCAGATAGCAAAATACCTTTACAATATTGACACCCCTGTCCTACAACAGGAGTAGAGAAGCCATGGAGGAAGAAATTACCCTAACCGAGGAACTGTAGGCTATACCTAGACAAAAGTCAGGGAAAACAACTGGCCCAAATGGGCTGCCTGCTGAATCGTTTAAGCAAAACATAAGTTTTTTAGCCCCTCACCTCCTCAGCATGTTCCAAGCGGCTCGAGAAGAGGGGTCGCTGCCACTAGATCTCCTCAGAGCTACAGAGGTGGTCATACCTATGCCATGAAAACTGGCAGAGAAGTGCGAATTCTACCGCCCAATATCATTACTGAATATCGAAACCAAAATCCTGTCCTCTGGGGGAGGAGCCAAGCTCGCGTCCGAGATGGCCGCGTTTTAGCTCGGCTCCGATCACTCTCCTGTCTGCAACAAATATCCTGTACTTTATCCTGCCCCGGGAGGTATTCCACGATGTGCAGTGGAACGACGATAACTCACAGGCACTTACCGTTTGCTCCGGTGATTCCTGGGTGTCACGGATCCTGAGTTACGCCCCTGTCTGCTTCGGGGCCTCCGGAGCGGCCGGGCCTGGCACTCCTTGGCGGCGCCCGGGCTGGACGGGGCGCGGTGGCCGGCCCTTGGTGGTGGTGTGGAGTCGGTCGGAGGGGCCGATGTGCTAATAGACCGATTGCGGCCTCCCGGGCCTGGTCCGGCGGTCCTGCGGCCTGGTGTTGGGGAGCTGACTTCCATGGACGGGGTTAACCGTACATCTGGTTCGTCTCCCCTTTGTTCTCCGGCCCGGCCATTTTGAGTTCCTCCGCCCGGACTCGGAGAACGGTGCCGGCGGCGTGTGGGGTGCCGGCGCATCGCCTTCTTCTAGTGGCTCCCCTTCCTGCCCAGGTGGCACTTCCGCTGGTGGTTGCCGGTGTCCTGTTTTGCCCCGCTGATATCCGGGCGGGGGTCGGTGTTCGCAGCGGCCCCGCCGGGCTTCTAAGATGGCGGCCGGCCCCATGATTCTCGGCCTTGCGGGGACCGGCGATGCGGGTCCGCCGCGCGGCACGTTTGCTGAATACTGTAAAGGTGAGCCTACGCTTCGCGACATCCTCGCCGCCCTGCGCTCCTGGGGGGCACCCATGACCGCACCGACCGCTATCCTGGAGGGGGGTCCCTTTGTTGGGCCTGCCGGACCCCCCTCGGTTTGTGCGGCTTCATCTCTGGTGAAGGCTGCTGGAACTTTCCTTGGGGTCGTGGACCTGGAGGCTGCTGTTGGTGTGGATGTACGGGGGTCCGCTGCCCTTCTTCGTCCTGTGCCTCCTTCTGCTCCGGAGGTTCCCCGGCTGGATCCCGTCTGGACCGACCTCGATGGGTCTCCTTTTCCTCTTTTGTCTCACATGGCCGTACGAAGATCCTGTGACAGTGCCGCTGGACCGGCTTTCTCCGTATTCTCATCGGAACTTTGCCTGCTTTGCCTGAAGTGGTTACTGTACTTTCTGGATCATCCAGGCCACGATCGCTGCAACTTGAGTGTATTTTTGATTCGACTCCCTGTTATTCACCTCCTGTTTTATGTGATCTGGTTCCTGGTGCGCTGGACGATTACAGTTTGCGAAAAACGAGGACAGGGTTGAGCTGATCTTGCCTCTGTGGACTGTTATTTTGTGGTATGGTTGGGTGATCCGTTCATAATTGTATGATTATGTTTGATACGTCTTTACGTTCCTGGAGCTTATCCGTGTGTTTATTATCTTCCCGTGGGCTCTGAGTATTTTCGGGCGGGGGGGTGGGAGCTGAAGGGGTTTTGATTATGTGGCTCCTCTCCCGCTGTTTTTCCCTGTTTTCCCTTCCCCCCCTTTTTAATCTAAGTGATTCTTTCTTTCTTATATTTCTCTATATTTCGGGTTCTAATTAGGGCGACAGGCACGCTGCTGGGGGGTAGGCCATAGCCTTCTGCAGGGGTGCAGGGTGGGCTGTGCGGGGTGGTGGGGGGGTCTGTTTATTGTATCTTTCCCTGTTCCTCTTTTTGGTTCTATGGCTCTTATGTATCCCCTAATTTCGTGGCGCGGTGTCGGCACGTAGCCCCCCGGGGTGTTTGTGCTGGCATGGCCCTTTTGGTATGTCTGCTGTCACGGTTTACTACGCATTCATTTCTCCTGTTGCCACTAGTTCCATGTGCCGAATTAGTATTGGGTGCTTTGTTAGCCGTGGGGGGCGTGCACTGACGCTGCGCCCTCACTTTCCCCCTCCCCTTTTTTGATGTCCTTTTCCTCCCCTTTTTTCCCTTTCCCCACCCCATTTTATTTCCTCCCTTGGGTTGTTGTAACGGAGGGCTTTTAGTTTTGTACGCGTATTTTTCGCTGTTTTCTTATTATGTGCCCTGGTAGTGGTGGGTGGGTGCTGAGCAGCGATTGTGATTGTTCTTGATGTGGGACTCACGTTCTGCCTTTGCCAAAATGTATTGTTCTGCTGGTCTTTTCCTGTATTCGAGACTTCGGCTTGCTCACGGCCCACCACGGCCCTCTGGACTTTATAGATTGTCATTATCCTGTGACACCCTTTTTTCTATTATAAAATTAACCTGCTTTTATCCTGTCCGTGATGGCGACTCAAAGACTTGTTTCCTTTGCCTTTCATATGAGCTATTTAGAAATCCTGTTGTCTCTCCTGTATTGCCTCGTATGTCTCTTTATTGTGGTGGCCGGCCCGGTGGGTTGTAGGCCCGTATCTGTGCGCGCCTTCTGTACAATAAAGGTTTTGGAAAAAAAAAACAAAAAAAAAAAATCCTGTCCTCTGTACTAACGGTGCGGCTTATAACTGTGATCTCATAGCTGATCCACCGAGACAAGTCTGGCTTTATTACAGGTCGAGCCACGCGCTACAAACTCCACTGCCTCGCCAACAGGTTGGATACAGTGAAAAATAGACCTTCCCCACAGATGCTCTTTTCCCTGGACGCGGAGAAGGCCTTTGATACTGTCCATTGGCCCTTCATAAGGCAAACCCTGGTTAAATTCAGATTTGGACGAGAGTTTATGGCCTGCATGGAGCTGCTGAGAGCATGCTTTACAGCCGGTGTTAGGGTTAATGGAATGAAGTCGGCTGACTTCCCTATTCAAAGAGGGACCAGACAGTGTTGCCCCCTGTCTCCCTTGCTCTTTGTGCTGGTTTTGGAGCCATTAGCCTGCCAGATTAGAGCCTTACCGGGGCTTGGTGGCTTCCAGGACAGTGGGGGTTGCCTCACCGCCGAACGGATCTCGCTATCCGTGGACGATATCCTACTTTATGTTACTGACCCTAATAATCCACTTCCTAGGATCTTGCAACTAGTAAAGGAATATGGAAAGCTAGCAGGTTATAACATTAACTGGGGAAAGTCGAGGCTGTACCCTATAGGGGGCACCATGGATAAACAGCTACTGCCAGAGCAACTTCAGATCACCAATGAAGGTTTCAAATATTAGAAAATGTTTATCTCAACAAGGGAGGCCGATTGCTTCACCCTTAATAGTAAAGGTATCTTGACAGAATTCCGAGAAGATGAGATCGGATGGCGCCGACTCCCCTTGACACTGTTGGGAGGGGCGGCAATATATAAAATGATAATTCTTCCCAAGCTACTTTATACACTCCAAAATACATATCACGTGGTACCTGACACTATTTTGAAGACAATCAATGGCGAATTTCAGAAACTGCTATGGGATGGGGCCAACACCAGAGTGGCGCTACAAACACTACCAAGAGACCAATAAAATGGGGGAATCGCCCTGCAGGACATTGAAGCCTACTATCGGGCCGCTCATCTGGTGGTAATTAATGAATGGTGCCATGCGTTAGGAGACCACCCTACATACGCAATAGAGAGGTTCCAATTCCAGAAACATACGTTTCATCATTACTTGTATGGAGGAGCGGGGACGTGGGCTCTATTGCCGGCTACGTGAGGGATCATCTAAGCATAGAAAGGGGCAGAGCGGCAGATGAAATGGGGGAAAAGATTAACTAAAGCCACACCACTGTGGGAGGGCAGGCGGCTACCTGGACCGGGGAAATTGCAGGGCTTCGGGGGAAGGGACACAGTCGGGATCACAACGCTAGGTAAAATAATCAAGGGGGGCAAAAGGTTTTTTTACAGACCTCCAAGCTGAATATCAACTCTCTCACACACAACAATATAAGTATATGCAATTAGAGCATGCCTGGAGGACACAAAAGCCTGACCTCACAGATATTCCTCAATATGCACCTCCATAAGAGAGACTATTACAGGAAGAAATACCCTTCAAAGCAGTCTGCTGGACCCACAAAACCCTGGTAAATAATATCCCAGACAGACTAGTATTTCTTAGAAGTAAATTGGAGGAAACCATTGGCCCTCTAGAAGCAATAGATCGGGAGGCAGCATTGATGCACTCGAGAGAGGACGTGATTAAGCTCCGTCTACGGCTAATACAATTCAAAGTCTTACACAGGGTGTATTATGACCGAGCGTGACTCCGTGCGATGGGCAGGGCAGCGACACCTAATTGACTGCGCTGGAAAACCAACCAAGGAACAACAATGGGTTTTGCTCTAATCAGTAAGGCTGAGCCCGATAGAAGGAAAAAACAGAAATGCCAATACTGATACGCACTCAGAGTGAGTTTACAAGGGGCCTGAATATTAATCAATAGCAACCAGAACTAGTCAATAGTCATTTCTTTTAGAAAATTGTATTCCATTTGAATTTGTTACTTTTTTATCTACATTGGAATTACACTTTTTATCAATCTAAACATCCTCGGTCGAATGGCACTTCTTTTTAAAAAAAACTTTCTTAAACCGAGAAAACAAAAAGAGCCAAACAATATATGACTTAATGACATACAATCATATCTGCACTGAACGCAGTACTGATAGCTTTTCTCCTTTAACACAGTGCACAAATAAGGAGAACTCCTTTTCTATGGAAAAAATAATGGTTTGGCATACAACAAGACAAGGTCGACACATTTCGAACCCTCTTCTTTATAGTGTTCTCATCAGGACCAGACCGTGCATTTCTTTATATAGAGCATCCATTAATCACATCCAACTTCACAATGTATAAGACTGGGTTGGAAAATCATTGGTCGAATAAGGAGTTGAGGATTTGACTGAACAGTGGCGCCGAGTTGATTACGTGGGCGAGATGCAAGTGGATCGTACTCTTCTCAGTAGCCTTTCATTTCATAAATGGCAGCGCGTAGAAGCTGATTTCTTAGCGTTGTTCTCTGGCAGTTAGTTCCATTCATGAATCCGGCAGCCCGTTGTTTGAAAGAGCAACGGAAGTGCGGTTGATCGCCAAAACCAACCAAGGCACCTACATCCAAACACGGTGGGAATGCAACAAATTCAAAGGTACTGGTTGCAAATAGTACAGAAGCGAAGCAAGCTATTTGAAGCACAGATACCTCTGAATCCCAAATATATTATTCTGGGCATCCCTACGGATGTAGATATTCCTAGATACCAGCTCTCATTGTGCAATCTGGGGCTCATAGTTGCCAAACAAGACATCGCCAGGTACTGAGGAAGGGAAGATCTGCCCACACTTGCGGAATGGCGGACTAACATGGATTTGTACATGGGGCAGAGAAAACCACTTACAGTACCAGATGGTGTCCCATACAATTCAAGTAAATCTGGCAGCCGTGGCTAAGATATTATGGTTTAGAGATGGAGGGAAGTGGACTCGATATTATACATATCAACATATAGGAAACATGAGCCAAAGGCGGACAACCTCACTACCTAAGGGGGATCAACCTAAGTGGGTCACCACTAATAGGTCGGGTGGGAAGGAACATCGGAGAACAAAATCCCAAAATGTAGGAGTAGTGTGGCTCACTGGTTAGAGGCGGCAGGCCTGAGAGCAGAAGTCAGCCTGGGACCAGGGTTCAATTCCCGACGCGGCAGGGTCGTGGACCTTGGTCAGCGGACTCGATAATTCTCGCTTCGGTGCTTACTCTAATCAGGGGTTCCACTCGGCAACTCTGGGCATTAGCTTGCCTAATCTCCACAACGGCCCCACCAATTCCAGGGATGCCTGGCTCCACCTTGGGGACTCCCAGCAAGGGACCATCCCACAGGGAAAGCCAGGACGGGTTCCCCAGAGTTATACAGCGCCGGGACGCCCCGTTGCTGGGGCAGCTGTGCGCTTTACAAGTATACTACAATTACAATTACAATATTCTCTGTATGCTTGACATTAACAATTTACTGTAACAATGTAATATCTGATGTATAGATGACTCACCTGTTGAGACTCTGTCTGAAAGTTCAAAATTAAATAAAAATAATTTTTAAAAAAATGTAAAAAAGATATGATGCTAAGAATCATCATGCATAATAAATGCGGCTAGTTTCAAGGAAACCAATAAACATTTATTCAACACATAACTGGGTAAAAAGTAATTGCTAGAACCGTTATGCAGAGTAAGGTAGGACAAATGTAGGTAAAAAGTAATTTTGCTACTTAGGCCTAGGTTAGGAAACATAACACCCGCTTCTCATCTGAAGGTTGACATGGTCAACTAATGCTAAAATAAGCCTGCTAAAAAGCATAAAAGCAATGTCACAAAACCAGTATCTAAAAACATGTTGTATGTAAAAATGGAAAAAGATACTATTTAAATTCAAAAGCTCTACAAGTCCGCTAAAGAATCAATATCTGATTAGACTGACTGAGCACATCAAAAGCCATGGTGCCTCAGTGAGACCAGAAGAAAAATAAAACATAACAATGTTTCTCATTCCAATTTGGCTTGTTGTGGATAAATGGCTGAACATCAATGTCGCTCGTATTCGCAAACAACGGTCCCTGTAACACCTCTTGTATCAAATCAATGGGGCAAAGGTGATCTTCTCCCGTTACCACAGCAGCCGCTGAGGAAGCACTCGACACCTGTGAACCTGTTGTAGAGCCGTTGTCCATTTCGCCAAGAGCTGAAGCATTCCGTGGATGCTCTAAGAATGCCGCCATCCTCATCATCATGGGAATACGCTGAGGGCACCGATACACGTGGGCCTTTAAGGATCCTGTAGTATGTGTATGTCCGGTGGCGCAACCAATGGAAGTGTCATACACAAGTCCAACACGCATTCATATCCACAGAATAGGCAGGGGAACACAGGCAAGATAAAGTCAAACCAGACTGGTCTGAACAATAGGAACCAATGCTCGCTTAGCTCCTGAAGCCGAGGTGTGCCCAGATGGAGCGCCATGCATGCTTTTTCCATCTCTCGATGAACTGGTGCGTCCATTGAGAAGCAGGAAAACCGAAACCAGGATACCCACTACAAGTAGTAGGACCAGCGGAAGCCCTCCAAAAAACAAAGATTATCTAAAAAATGCTCAACAGTCCAGAACCTATATGTTTAAATAGATGCAAGATCTCCCTCGTATCAGACATACAGAGCGGGAAGTTCGTACAGACTAGTGCCTGTATCTCAGATGAAGACCTTGCAACCTAGAGATCAAACGTTTCTCAGGCTGAGGTTAAGGCCACATCTTTCTGAAAAAGCATGGCTTTCAGTCTGCTCAGAGAATCAACCTGTATAAAGGAAACATTCAATGAAGGCTATAGCGTTGCCTCCCTAACTGTGTGGGCTGGTGGAAACAATACCTGTATACAACAAGTAACACTGGAACTGACTGTGACCAGATATGCTATGCCTGGTACCATCCCACAACAGCCTTCATCATTCAGCATCAAATAGCTCCTATTCGAGAGCAGCTCGAACACCGGATGAACCACAGGAGCTGGGGTACCCTTCAAGTAACAGGACAAGTTTACAACCAAAGCATTACAGGCCCCGGGAAGCGAAATGTCCATGCAAACTAAGGACCCACTTAAAGGACTTTCACAGTTTGAACAGCTGAGAAAAAGTTCAGTGTCCCCATTCCTGTATCTAAATCTGTACGGTAATTCCCAGTACTTGTGTACGTACCCTTCTCCTAGCGCTTCATATCTGCGTACCTGATGGTATTTGGGACAGTATTGAAATTAGAATGTTGTGACTGACAGTGAAATATAGCCATGGATCAACCATTCTGTGGAAGGAGACTCAGCCACTGTGAAAGGTAATTGGTCCCAATTTTTCAATGTGCAACATGGTGTATTTTGCATCTCTGCTTGCCATAACGATCTGTCCTTTCATAAGATTGTATACAGAGAACAGAGTTGTGCTGTTGATATAACGCCAGGGCACGTGGCCAGAACGCAATGATTGTAGCGTACAGCTTAATAATATAATGGGCTGCGATTGCGATTGTCCATGTTGTAGAATAGACAAGTCCAGTTCTTTTACATCTATTGCAGAAGACACAATGTTGCCCAGTCAATAAATTCTAGATGATAATGTGGTCATACCATTGTTGACCACAGACAAAGCCTTTTCGAGGTTAATCCCCTCTATTTCACGTAGTCTCTCAGAAGCCTTTCCATAGCTCGTTGTAAATAGCATACAAGAAGCCCTTTTTACTTGGCTTCTGGGGACCGAACAAAAAATCCCTCAGATCCATGTCATCTGAGAGAAGGGAGACGTGTTCATTTACTTGGGACAGGGTCGAGGTCTTTGGCCACTCTGGGCATAGCTTCCCAACACTCTAGAATGTCACCACCCGAGTGTTCTGATTGTACATAGCGCTGATCAGGCCTATAGATACTAAACCCTTTGGTGGTACTCCTGAATCTTGACTGACACCTATTTGAGTCTATAGACCAAACCAACTATCCCTTCCAATTGGGGTCTGATGAATTGTAAGAACCATTGTGTAGCATGGCATCTAATGTATCCTCGCTGTGTAGGATGTAATTTTGCCAACCCTCAAAGTGTGTAAGTGAGGGAATCTAAGGTGTGTTCAAATCCTTGATCTTGGCTAACCCACGAGAGGTAGTCTGTTGCACTGTCTTGTTCAGGAAAATCATCTGATGTGGAATGATGAATGTTCTATATAAGGCCTCATTTCCCTGAACTTGCCAATCTTTAGACCCCCAGATTGATTTTGTGTCTATAGTGTCCCTCCAAAAGTCAAAACCCAATAAAGACAGTTGGAAAATAAAGGCAGCAGAGTACATCAGCTTAGTGTTAGTGAGCATATTTTTCTTTGCAGGTGTAGGTGCAAGCCTATAATAAGAGGCCTTGTCTGGAGTGTTACACCCAGAAAAATAAGCAAACTTCTGGGCAAATGTTGTTGAACTACCTTTCGGGGGTGTTGGGCAATGTTCCCATGATGGTAAGTAAAAACATTATGTGGGATACTTCCTTTGTGCAAAAAATGGTGACCATAAAATTGTTAACAGAACATGTCGCTAAAATTAGATAGACCAGCATACAATTCATCTTTTGAAAATGCAGTGGATTGTTCTAAATCAGAATGATAAGCAGTTTCAATGTTCCAATCATCAGAGAGAGTACTAGAGGTGATGATATTAAGATACATTTTGAACAAATGAGGTATTCTTAAAAGTTCAGTAGGACTATCCATGTCACAGGAAACCCTGTCCCAAACTATTCCATCAGGAACTGGAACTGCTGTAATGTTTACTAAGGACAGGTACCTCTGTTCACAGTGTTATGATGTATGCAATTTCAGGACCAAGTTCACATGTTGTACTGCAGAGCAATCTGGGAGGGAATGTCCATTCAAGATCAAGAAAAAGACAGTCACTATACCAATCCAAAGGACTAGGAACAGTAGCCCAGTTGCAATCCAGAGCTGGGGCCCGAGAAAAAACAAAGTAAGTATTTTTCCGCCAATGGCAGAAATCACAAATGTGTTGTTTGTGGGTGTTAGAAATGGGGGTCTCTAGGTTGCAGAGGTAGGTTAATTTGTCCAAGTAGGGACCCTTCTTTCTAGTCAGGGTAAGGGGGATACACTTCTAAAATAACCCTTGTCCACCCCTTTGGTATCTTGGCACGAGATGTCAGGCTAATCTCAGAGGCAGTGCATAAAGCATTTGCACATAGCCAACAGTAATACAGTGAATGCACTCCAAAAGGACACCACACCGGTTTAGAAAAATATCCAATATTTTTATACATCCAAAACAAGACCAAAACTATAAGAATCCAACATAAAGTAGTTCAAAACATATACTTGACAAGATATCCTTAAAATTGCAAAAATACCTCAAAAACACAGTCCGAACGAGCCAGTTGCTCTGTCCGGGGATACGGATATGCGGAAAACAACAGTCTAACAGTTCCAGCAGACCGTGTCGGTACGGGCCAGCAAAAGTGTGGACAGACTCGGTAACAGTACCTTTCTCATTGCTGCTGACATGTTGGCACGAGCCGGTCGCGGCAACCGTCGCGGTGGCGTTGCAAAATGGAAGCGTGCAGAGTGCGGTGCCCTCTCTATGTGCTGCAGGCAGCGGCTCGGTGATGATCATCCAGACGGTGTCAGTGAGACCAAGGCTTACGGTGCAGGGTGAGGCGGTGCTTGATGCGGTGCTAGCAGGTTGCAGTACAATTGACAGGACCGGTTAGCTGGAGTTAGCATTGGTCGACCCAGACTGCTGTGTGGGACGAGGCGGTGCATTGTGAAACTTACGAGCGGTGCCTCTAGCCACGATGCGGTCACGAGTGTCAAACTCAGCAGAAGCGACGGCATCGGTGAGACAAGGATGGCAAAGTGAAGCGAGGCAGTGCGGAGTGCAGTGCCCACAGGTCATGGTGCAAGCAGCGGTTCGGTAGGGGTGGTCGGCGGTAAAACCAGGGGTTTTGTGCGAGAAACGGACGGTGCCTTTTACGGTGCCGTCAGGACACAGAGCCAGAGTCGGTTGCGTTTCCCCTCTCTGTGGCAACTGAAACAGCGGTGCCAGAAGTGGTACCCAGAGGTTGGTGAAGTCTTTGCAGTCCCTGAGACTTCAGAACAGGAGGCAAGCTCTACTTCATGCCCTTGGAGATACTCAGCACAAGTAAAAGAAAGTTCAGTCCAGTCCTATCACTGCCCAAGGCAGAAGCTGCAACTAGGCCAACCCAACAAAGCAATAACACAGCAAAGGGGCAGTACTCCTCCTGGCGGCTCTTCCAGCTCCTCTTCTTGGCAGGTTCCTTGATTCCAGTGTGGTCTAAAGTTCTGGGGTCTACTGTGGTGCTGAGAACAACAGAATCCAATAGTTCCATCTGACCACCGTCGGCAGACTCGTAAACAGCACCTTTTTGTTGGGGCTGATCACGTTGGTGCGGGCCAGTCATGGCAACCGTCGCAGTTGCAATGCGAAACGTAGCGGTGCGGTGTGCAGTGCCCTCAAGTTGCGGTGCAGGCAGGAGCTCAGTTGTGGTCGTCCAGCGGCGGCGGTGATACCAGGGCTGCTGTGCGGAGTGAAGACGGTGCTCATTGCAGTGCTGGCAGATCACGGTGCGGGCGACAGACGGTTGTGGTGAGCTGGCGTCGTTCTGTCTTGACTGTGGTATGGGGCGAGGCGGTGCATCGTGAGACTTACAAGCGGTGCCCCCAGCCACGTTGCCATCACCGGTGTCGAAGTCAGCAGGCAGTGACTGCATCAGTGAGACCAGGGCTGCGAGGTGAAGCGAGGCGGTGTGGAGTGCAGTGCCCACAGGTCACGGTGCAAGTAGCTCCTCAGTGGCGTCAGTAGTCGTCTGTGGCAACTGAAACTACAGTTCCAGAGGTGGTACCCAAAGGTCGGTGAAGACTTTGCGGTACCTGAGACTTCAGAACAGGAGGCACATTCTAATTCAAGCCCTTGGGGATACAATGCACAAGTAAAGAAAGTTCAGTCTAGTCCTTTCACTGCCCAAGATAGAAGAAGCAACTGCAGCCCAACCCATCACAGCAACAACACAGCAAAGGGACAGTACTCCTCCTGGCAGTTCTTCCAGCTCTTCTTGGCAGGTTCCTTGATTCCAGCGAGTTCTAAGGTTTTGGGGTTTGGGCCCTGATATTCATACTGCATTTCTCTTTCTTCTTTGGGGGCAGAGAGTGTCTATGCCCAGCCAAAACCAGTTTTGTCGTCTATGGCCCGGCTTCCTGGCAGGAGGTGGAGATAGCACTGTCCATGATTTAATGAAGAAAAGACTCAATCACACCTGAAAGACTCATCGGAACCTAGCAACAACCTTGAACTGACAATAGTAACTGTTGTATTTTAAATTATTTGTATTGCCATGGCGTTTTATATTTTTGTAAGGATTTTAATTAATCATATACAAATAAATATTACATACTTACTGTCCAAGGCAGACCAGGCCCATTCAGGTGCAAGGGAATCTCTCCCACTACTCTAAATGCATCCTAGGTCTATTCAGCCCAGCTCTGACTCATTCAGGAAAGGCAGGACACACCTCGTCCCCGCCCAGTGGACATCTGAAGAGAATGCACGTCCCCGGCCACTGTCACTCCAAAGCCAGTCAGTCAATCCACAAACTCAGCAGAGGCACACATAATGGCTTAAGCAAGGAAATACCTACTTTCTAAAAGTGGTATTTTCAAACACAGAACATAAAAATCATCTTTACTAAAGGATGCATTTTTACATTCTGAGTCCAGGCATACTAAATTTTATTTCCCAATCTTGTCCCAATGGGAAGTTATGCTTATAAGGTGTTATAAGTAAAACTCCCATTCTTTCCTATAGGACAGATAGCCTTGCAGTGGTGAAAAATGAAATACACTGTAATTCACCACCAGAACATGTCACCCACACCAGTTCATGTCCTATCTTTAACATACTCGACACCCTACCCAAAGGGGTACCGTGGGCCTACCTTAGGGGTGACTTATATGTAAGAAAAGGGAAAGTTAGGGCCTGGCAAGTATGCACTTGCCAGGTCGACATGGCAGTTACACACTGTGTGCAGACCCTGCAGTGTCAGGTCTGAGGAACCTCTTCAGGGCTAATCATGTGGGTGGCACAATCATTGCTGAAGGCCCATTAGCAGCATTTGATTTACAGGCCCTAGCACACTCAGTGCACTAGACTAGGGGTTTACCAGTAAATCAAATATGGCAATCATGGAAACACCAATCCATAATAACAATTTACAACAGGAGCACTTGCACTTTAACACTGAACAGCAGTGAGAAAATGCGTAGAGACACTAAACCAGCAAAAACAGAATCAAAACCGGGAGGTCAGACAGCAAAAAGACAGGAGAAACACGTAAAAAGATACCAGGTCTAACAGTGGGGAACAGGTAGTGGCAGTAACTCAGGTTCACTTGGATCCGATGAGAAATCGTCAAAATCGATGAAGTAGCCAGATGCAGTCCGATCTATCTTTGGTAGCTCAGCAAGTTTTGCTGAACTGGCAGATGCCTCCTTTTGAGACATATTCACATAAACGTCGGTATTAGGCTGAAATTGAGATCTGTGTGTCATTCGTAGTTTGATGTTGCTCAGTTTCAACAGCTACAAGTTGCACTTCATTGTTGGTAACTCCTTCACTTAACATTAATCTTTCCATCTGAACTTTCTGTATGGTAGCGTGAAGAGAACAGTGGCCCATGCAGCCTACTGTTGAGTATCATCCACATAGTGTGGTTTGATAAGATCAATTGAGACAAATCTCTTGGTTTTGCAGCCGGCAAGGGGCAGAATAAGTACTATTCTTGTTCCTTCGACAGCCAGTACAGGTACAGGCTCTGTAAGATGGCCCAAATTCTTTTTTGTCCACTATCTTTTCACTGACCAGGTCCCCAATCCTCTGGACCGAGGCAGGTCTTGCTGGAACAGGTTTCACTTCTCCAGTAGCAGTGCGTTTGCCCGAAACTAATTGAGTTCCTGTAAAACAGCCAAACGATCATTGATGTCAAATGGTTTTTCATCCTCCACTGTGCTTCCACAATCAAGGTCTGGTACCCACATTCTTATCCCAAATAGGACTTCATATGGAGTACACCCCCCCCCCCAGGGATTTTATTGGCATGTTAAGTGCCCTTTGGACCCCATATAAGGGACTGACCCAACTGCCACCCGAGCCTAATACTCTAGCTCTAATGGATTGCTTTAAGTCCCGTTTTTTCCTCTCCATGATCGAATTCGGATGATATGGGGAGGGGTACCACAACGCTACACCCAAACTTCCCATGGCTTCTTTGTAAGCTCATCAGCTAAACACAGGGCCACGGTCAGAATGTAATGTGCCAATTGCGTATGTCTCTATGAAGATTCACAAATTCTTTATAACAGTTCCGGCGTCAGCAGAGAGCTGAGGCCAAACACACAGGAATCTAGAACATGAATCCACTGCCAACAAGATGTACTTGTAAGCCCCGTCCGATTGTAAGAGGCTGCCGTGGTCCAAATAGACACACATGAGGGGTCTGTCTGAAATCAGTAGTGGTGTTTGAGGTGGATGTGCTTTGGTGGAACCTTTCATCTGCTGACAGATGTCGCATGAGGAAAAAAAACCTTGGTCTGTTTCGCAAGAACTGGCCACCAATAATACTGCCTTAGTAGTGAAACAGTTGCAGCGATACCTGCATGTGCAGAACCCAGACCCTCGTGTGCAGATAGAATTAATCCTAATC
Organism: Lissotriton helveticus; assembly: GCF_964261635.1. Taxonomy (NCBI): domain Eukaryota; kingdom Metazoa; phylum Chordata; class Amphibia; order Caudata; family Salamandridae; genus Lissotriton; species Lissotriton helveticus. Next base: position 648,107,552 of record NC_136072.1, on the reverse strand, counting down.
TGCGTCCATGTTTGGTATTACTCTATACCCCACTCCTGGAATTTGAGCATACAGAAAAGTTTGCGCATTTAACTTGTACTTGAATGGAAAACCTTTTGGCAAGGCTGAGCTGTTGCGCGTGGCATTTACAGCTACCAATATTTGTCCGTCTATCTTCGTGCTGAAACGAGTGATTGCAGCAACGGCAGCAGTTCACACTGTCACCTTGGCAGCTTTAACAGCCAATGAATTCCATTCAACGTGGACGCCAACACGCTGATGACTCAATGTGTGAATTACATGAGCCCATGAAAGCAATATTTCAGCATTGCCACTTGTTCCCAAAGCAGATTGTACTTTATTGTGAAACCTTTGGAATCTAAACCCATTCTGGCCCCAATAGGGAAGATATTCACTGTATGACTGGACACAATAAAACAAATTGCACACAATGAGTGTGACGAATTCCCGATCCGTATTTTGTAGTGTATCAGGGCTTTTAGTTCTGCCAGCTGTATGGTGCAGTCCCATAGGGATTGCGTGTGCGTTTTATAAGATGAGAACTTTCCGTCATGCATGCGCCTTTAACGACTGCGCAAGCCGCGAAGTTCTGTTGTTTCGTTCCTATGGCAGGCTGAGTAGATCTGTAAGTATAAAAGATCCATTCATACCGATCGAGAGACAGGATTTCATTAGGAAGGGGATATTCTTGTTCGTACTGCAGAAATGCTTGTTTTTTTTTAGTGTAGGATCATACCTGTAATCTAAATCGGTTGCAGTGAGAGAATTAGCCCATTGTATTTATTGTGGATGCAGTGCTTTCGCGTTTGGGACGCTTGCTTTGGTAATAGCCTCTATGGTTGGTCCTGGAGTCAAGACAATTATGCGTTTCCCCTGTGCTAGTGCTCTCTCTTACTACAGCAGTTTGTACTGCTATCAGTATCTTTTCTGTAGATGCAAAACGTATTTCAATATTTGTGTACAAATGTGATTTGCATACTAGGGGTACCGTTTCGCCTTCATTAAAGGTGAGGTAAGTGTACCCTTGATTTGACCCACAACTACACGGATCACCAAATTAGTGGTATGTACACGTGTGTGTAAGTGTTTGGAAGCTATCATGTCAGCTTGTATGGAACAGAGAATTTCTGTGTGTTCCAGTGTCTAATGTTGGACTGAAAAAATCAGGTCTGATTAGGTAGTAGAAAGGTTTAACTCTTTCAGCATAACCCAAGATGTATGCTCTGACAAAATTTAGGAATCTTAAAATGGATTTTAAACTTTTCATAGTCTTTGTATGTAGGAGCAAAGCACATTTTTCTAAAAAAAAATAGCTGCCAGGCTTGTCCCTTTACTTGATTGCTCATATCTCAAGAATAGGACACTGAGGTGAACAATTTTTCATTTTTTTAAAGTTACCTTTATAGCCCAAATTGGTGAACCCCAGAATTATGTTGTTCACCCTGCTCAAGTGTTCCAATAACTCATCGTCCGTCAGATAAATATCATCTCCATAGAACAATGCCTTCTCATCTAAATTTTGAAGTAACTCTGTTACTCTTGCTGAGAACAACCCAGGGCTGACTTGTTTCTTTGCGTTATGTTTTATTGGGTAATACTGCCTCTGTGGAGTAAGAGTAGATTTGAATGGGGTTTTATGGTGAGGTGACTCAGTATTTCACCCTACATGATTTCGGTAATGGCAGGAGGTAGCACTAATGCCCAATCCTGCGTGTATTTATTTTTACGTGACTCTGGAACGATGTCGGAGAAAGCTGGTAAAATTACATCTGACCGTTAGGGCACTCCATAATGAACTCAGGCGGCCCATCTCTTTCAGCCAAAAGGATGTTGTATCCATATGTCAGGTTCTCCCAAAAGAGACCTTTCATTTTCCTGGGTATGTCGTTCTCCATTTGGAGCGTGATTTTGTATAACTGAAGTGGGACACTTACCCTTGTTTCCGGTAACTCCATTGTAATGTGTTCAATCAACGCTACTGTCACCGGAAATTCCATCAGGTTCTGGTGAGCTATTGTTACTTCTGGTGCACTGTCTAGCATTGTCAGAGCCCATTCCCGGTTCAGAAGCAGAGTCCTAAGTAGCCTGGGCATTTCATTTTTTAAGACCAGCTGCCACCTTCTTTTTAAATTGGGGTTTAATTTTGGGTTTATCTTCTTGTTTGATAATGTAGTTTGAAGTGCGATGTGTTTCCCTTTTCATCTTGACTCACCCTTCTGATCTGTGTTCTGACCGCCCACGGCATGGACTATGAAATCCATGCCGTGGAGGAACTGGAGTGCATGCATGCGTGAGGAACATGTTGTGCCCTCCTGTGTTTCCTCCACATGGCACAGAGGCCCCCTTAGTTTCCTCTCCGCCACGGTTTTTATGGCAGTGGTACCATACCTTTTAACACATTTTGCCCACCTGCCAGCATGGACCATCTTGGCGGAGTGTCTTTTGGCCAATAAAATAACATCTACCACATCAGGTGGGAGAGAGAAAGAACTCAGGTTGCCACGTTCAGACTTCAGGCATGAGGGTGCAGACTCTGGAGGTGGGGGTGTCTAACCTGCCCCAGCGATTGTGAGAGGAGTTCTGCCCTGAGAGGGAGACGGAACGGGGGGACACAATGAGCAGTAAAAAAGGTCCATATATCACACCCTTCACTGCCAATCCGGGGCTATTAATATGACTTGGGCCTAGTCTTGGTGAATCTCACTCAAAACAAGAGGAATCAAAAATATGGGGGAAACGGGTAAATAAGCTCAAAGCCCCAATCTATCTCAAACGTGTCCCCCAACGCTCTCTGCATTACAAACTGGAGGATGAAAAATGACAAGCAGTGTGCGTTCTCGTGAGTGGCAAACAGTTCTAACTGAGGAAACCCACGTATCCCAAACAATGTACCCCTTCCGGATGGAAATGCCACTAGTAATCGGCTGAATACTGCAGACTGTGATTGTCTGCATGTACTTTCAAAACTCCAGCCAAGTGATTTGCAATGACACCCATCTGTTGGTCCTGGGCCCAGGACCAAAGCCGCAGAGCTTCCCTGCAGAGAATATATGACCCTATCCAACCTGTATGTTGATATACCACATCGCAGAAGTACTGTCTGTTAAGGCCAGAACTGACTGACCACGAAAGCCAAACATATCTATAGTAAGCAATTCAACAAAAAATTGATGTGCAACAATCTTTCCTCTGGAGACCAAAGACCTTTGATCTCCAGATCTCCCAGATAAGCTTCCCACCCTAGAGTGGGGCATCCATTAAAACTGTGGCCACCGTAGGAGGCGAGTGCAATGGCTTCCCTTAAGACAGGTTGCCGGACACACCCCACTATTGCAGATATGCGGCAGTGTCTCTGGAGATCCTGACTAACTTCGAGACCTCAGTTGTGTTGAAATCATTACCTGTGGAGGCACCACTGAAGAGCCTTCATATGCCAGCGTGCATGGTTGAACAACAGAATGCAGTAAGCAAACAGACTGAGCAATCGTAAGACCTTCAGGACTGGAACAAAAGCTCCATTTTGAAACAGGGGCATCATTGCCTGAATGTCCTGAATCCTCAGACGAGGCGAGAAGACATGACTCACTGTAGTGTTCAGTACTGCCCCAATGAACAGGTCGTGCTGAGAGGGCTCCAGATGAGACTTGGGGACATTTACTGAAAATCCCAAGCTGAACAACAGTTGCGCTGTCACCTGTAAATGGCGCAACATCATCTATGATGACTTTACTTTGAGCAGCCAATCATCTGAACACTGGAACACTGGAATTCACGACCTTCTTAGATGGGCTGCCACCACTGCCATCACCTTTGTGAAGACTCGAGGTGCAGAGTAAGGCCAAACTTAAGGACCGCAATCTGATAATGCTGAGACCCCAGCGTAAAATGGAGATATTTCTAATGCAATTTCAGAAACGCGATGTGAAAATAGATATCCTGCAAATCGATCGACACCATCTAGTCTTACTTCTTCAGCGCAAGAATAACCTTTCCTAGGGTTAACAGTTCGAACTTTTTCTGTTTGAGGAACACAGTCAAAATCTTGATGTTGAGGATCGCCTGCAAACAACCATCCTTTTTGGGAATCACGCAGTACAGGGAATAGCTTTCCTGACTCAACTGTATTGCACCCTTCCGAAGCAGCATTTGCACCTCCTGTTGGAGGAGCAGAAGATGCTCTTCCAAACAAATCCCTGGTCTGGGGGGGAAAAGAGGGGGGTACTGCTGGGAGGGTAGGCCAAACCCATTTTCTATAATGTCGAAGACCCAGAGTTCTGTGGTGACAGACCTCCAGTGAGGCAGAGCATAGGTCACCCGTCCTCCCAATGGGAAAGCATGCTTTAAGATGGTGAAGCGGTACAAAAGGGGGTGGTGATGGACGGAGCATCTGAACCAATCAAACACTCACACCCAGTCAAAAGATCTGGGTTTAATCCATCACCGTTCTTTAGCCCACTCTGCCACCCCAGTTCAGACATGGCTATATGCAAATCAGTCTGACCCTGTGCCTCATGGGAACAGTCCAGACCGAACTGCCAAGCCATGCCTTCCCTGGACCGGAAACAAGCTTCCGAGGACCGGTTTCTGGCATTACAGCCGTCTTCAGCCCGGCTTGCTTGAATCCAGTGGCAAAGTGAGCAAGGGACTCACGTCTGAGCATACCCTGCCACACTTATGGCGGCCAAAAGCGGTACAAAAGGGGGTGGTGATGGACGGAGCATCTGAACCAATCAAACACTCTCACCCAGTCAAAAGATCTGGGTTTAATCCATCACCGTTCTTTAGCCCACTCTGCCACCCCAGTTCAGACATGGCTATATGCAAATCAGTCTGACCCTGTGCCTCATGGGAACAGTCCAGCCCGAACTGCCAAGCCATGCCTTCCCTGGACCGGAAACAAGCTTCCGAGGACCGTTTTCTGGCATTACAGCCGTCTTCAGCCCGGCTTGCTTGAATCCAGTGGCAAAGTGAGAAAGGGACTCACGTCTGAGCATACCCTGCCACACTTATGGCGGCCAAAGCGGTACAAAAGGGGCTGGTGATGGACAGAGCATCTGAACCAATCAAACACTCACACCCAGTCAAAAGATCTGGGTTTAATCCATCACCGTTCTTTAGCCCACTCTGCCACCCCAGTTCAGACATGGCTATATGCAAATCAGTCTGACCCTGTGCCTCATGGGAACAGTCCAGCCCGAACTGCCAAGCCATGCCTTCCCTGGACCGGAAACAAGCTTCCGAGGACCGTTTTCTGGCATTACAGCCGTCTTCAGCCCGGCTTGCTTGAATCCAGTGGCAAAGTGAGCAAGGGACTCACGTCTGAGCATACCCTGCCACACTTAGGGCGAACAAAGCGATACAAAAGGGGATGATGGACGGAGCGTTTGAGCAAATCAAACACTCACCCCCAGTCAACTGATCTGGGTTTAATCCATCACCATTCTTTAGCTCACTCAGCCACCCCAGTTCAGACATGGCTATATGCAAATCAGTCTGACCCTGTGCCTCATGGGAACAGTCCAGTCCGAACTGCCAAGCCATGTCTTCCCTGGACCAGAAACAAGCATCCTGGGACCAGTTTCGGATTCATAATCCTCATCAGCCAGGCTATCATCCCCTTTTATATCGCTTTGTTCGCCCTAAGTGTGGCAGGGTATCGCCTTAAGATGGTGAAGCTACAGCTGCTTTTCTACAACAATTGCTGGGGAAAAGGAGGAGGCTGGTTGATGGGCAGACCATGCTGACAAACTGATGGGCATATTACCAAGCAATAGCGAGAATTATCGCTATTGCTTGGTTAGAGACAAAAATTTACCGCTGAGCTGCGGCGATTTTTATCGCAGATAAACCTTGGTATTACCAAGGTTTATCGCAAATGCGATAAAAAACGGCCGCAATGCATGAATATCGCTGAAAAGTCAGCGATATTCATGCATTACCGAGCTAATGCTCTTAGCCATGTTATCCACCTCCCATTGGATAACATGGCGAAGAACTGCTCAGGGCAGGTGTTAGCTTTCGGAGATATTCACGCTTAGCGTGAATATTTTCAAAAGTTGGTAATAGGAGATAGCGATGTTAGCGACTGTTTCCAGTCGCTAACATCTTGGCACGCCCACTTTGCATGTCATTAGTGATAAATATCACTGACATGCAAAGTGGGGCCCAAGATGGTCGCTATCTCCTACTAGCTGTCGCTAACTGGTGTTAGCAACAGCTAGGTGATAGGGAGATAATTTTATCTCCGCTTTCTTGGCTTTTAAAGCCAAAAAAGCGGAGATAAACCCCCTTGATATTATGCCCCTCTGTCCCTTCTCCTGTAGCTCTTATAAAGGGGAGTTGAGCCTTGCTGATGCTGTTGCTGTCAGTTTCCTCCTCGAAAGGACAAGTTCTTCGGGAAAAAAACCTGCTAGATTGTCTATAGTACTTAGGCTGGGACAGAAGCCCTAAAGATCTCGCAGTCACCTTGCTGCCTTTAAATCTCTGCAGCACAGAATCAGCCTTGGCCTCAAACAAACGAAACTCGTAGAATGGCAAATCCAAAAGACCAGCCTGAACATCTGGTGAGAAGCACGATCCCTTTAACTAGTCATGTCTTGTAACAGAAGAACCCATGACTCTTGCCACTGAGCCTACAGTGTCCAGCCCTGTTAACCTCTGTCCAGCCCTGTTAACCTCGCGGGCAGCCGCCTGAGCGTCAGTCAACAGCCCGGAAAAACGCCCTTGGAGATTTGATGGCAACTTTTAGACAACCTCTCTTGCCGAGTCCATCAAGGCATGCACATAACCATCCAATAAGCAAGTAGTGTGAAGGGGCGCACTCCCTGAAGAAATGTTTTTTTGCCAACTGCTCCATTCTCGTGGTCTCCCTATCTGCAGGAGTAGTAGGGAATGATCCAGATGACAATTTTGAGGAGCAAGAAGCCTGAACGACCAACCTCTTAGGCGTGGGGTATGAGGCTAAAAACACAGGATCCCCTGGAGCTGGTTTATATCTTCTGGCCACTGATCTAGAGACTGCAGCAGAGGACATCAGCTTTTGCCAGATCTCAAGTATGTTTTAGGGAATACAGTGGATCAAGGTTGGCCTTACTAGGTCCAGAGGAGTAGCAACACAGTGTGTCTTTATATTTGTGCCTTTATAGAAAGGAATACACTTAATGTAAGTGTGGTATTTGATCAAATGCGGGAGCAGGATTGTAGGAAAACAGTTGGAGTTTATTTTCATTAAAACAGAAAAAAGGGGCTCAACAAAATAATAATATATACGTTCAGGTGCTCACATAAGTGGATAGGTGCATATTGTTACTAAATGAGGAGTGACATAAAAGCATAACATCACATTGACAACATGGAGGGATTCCAATTTAACTATATACAATATATGGGGTCCCAGTTGTGGGGGTCGACTACGTTTCGATCTTTATCCTAGTTAAGATCTTCTTCAGGACAGAGTGTGAGCAATCTGCAACTGGAGTAGAGCAGAAGGATGTCAACTAAAGGCTTATTTGGTTTTCTGAGTACAGTATTCAGTGCCTGCGTGCTCCCAGTGATTCCACTTAACTATTTGTGGAGGTACAATTAATGATTACTAATGCATTTGGAGGATAGGTCAGCCAGTGCAGGGAAGGTGGCTCGTGGGGTTATGGGTACTGGGGGCTACATGGGCTTAAGTTACGCAGCACGGAACGGGTTTGTGGCACTTACGGATAAGATGAATAGGAGAGGGGATGAGTCTGGTTCTTGTGTTAGTTCACTGATTTGCAACGGGCAGTTGTATTGGTTGATGGGGAGGGAGGTTAAGTGGGTTATAGCGTAAGTCAATACTGGGTTGGTTTGAGAAGTGTAGGGGAAATTGTTGTACAGGCGCACTTACGTTGCACTTGGAGAGAGAAATATGAACAAAGGATGAGTCTTGTGCTTCGTATGGTTGCTGCCAAGGTAATGCACAATTGTGGGTTTGCTGACAGGGAAAGGAAGGTAGGTGTGTTACAATCCTACTTAGGTGCCTGCAGCTAGTAATGCAGTGTAAATATCACGAGGACTCACATATGCGCCAGGTGAATAGGCGTGTTGCTGATCGTGGAGTTGAGGAGTCTGCAAGTTCATATAAAGGGATGTAATTGGCAATAGTCAAGCACAGTGTCTTATGAATGAGTGTCTTGTGATGCTTAAAAGGAGGTTCCTTACTCCGGGGGTTGGCGCTTGTGGTTGAGCCCTGGATCTAATCACAAGAATGCCAGGTAATCAGGACGGGGTTGCGAGCATTCATGTGGACGCCTTATCTCTTTTCCAGTCAAAGATTCTAAATTCAAAGCGTTATGGAATTAGGTAAACAAATATTGGCCAGTCGTATTTTGTTTAAAAAAACGGGGGTGGATGGGTAGGGAAAGGGGGGAATGGGAGGGGAGGGGGGAGAGGGGGGATTGGCGGGTGTTGGGTTGTTTTTGAGTAAAAACACGCTTACTAGTGGAGTGGGCGCTTGTACTTGAGCGCTATGTATCTTCAGTGGTTAGCGTAGGTCTGGGCGGATTCAGGTGGGCGTCTTATTCTGGTTTAGGGCAGTTTCTCTTTCTGTGTATCTAAAGAAAAACTGTTGTGGCATTTAAAACAAGGTATTAGAATGTTGTGGTATAGCGGAGGTAGGCGCCTAAGTCTAGGTGAACGAAGGCTAATCCCTGGCATGTTATGACAGCACATCAATCACAAAATGCAAGCCTAACCGCTCGTGATTTTAATATAAAAATGGAGTGGCTGGAGTGAGGGAAAGTTCAGTGATTATACCTGGCGCTTGCAAGTGGAAATTACATCACGCGGTGTCTCCAGTGACTAAGGGTGAATTTATACTTACAGAGTCGGCAAATTTGCAATTTAATTTACGGCCGGACCTCGAATGCGTGAAGAGGGATAAAATCAAGGCCTCATACGACTGCATGGTGGGATCCCTTTGCGGTCGAGAAGTGGTAGTGTCACTTACTAAATCAAGGCAGCCGAAGACAGGGGAGAACCTTCCTGGTCAGTGCGCAGAAGTAGATTCGTCTGCGGTGGCGGAACCAGAAGTGAGTTGAGCGAGCTCTTTCACGATGTGTCCCAGTAACGGCGCATGCGTTGAGGGAATAGTGTTCAAGTGGCAGAACCTGCGCTAACGGGTGCTGGAGTCCTCATTATGGGTGTACTGGACATGCGCTACAGGGGGCTCTATTATATATAGTTGCTGACAAGGGATTGTATCTACACTGAATTGTTCTGTACATGGCAATGAGCAATCTGTTATTATCAACTGCTCACAACTTAAAAACAAATTATATACAGAACATGAGCTATGGGGGCTCATTTGTGTATAGTTGCAATCAAGGGATGGTATCTGCACTGAATAATATTATTCATTAAGGAACAAGAAGATAGCTTTGAGCAATCTTTTATTATGAAGTGCTCACAACTTAAAAACAATTTATATACATTTTATAAACATGTATGACAGTGTATTTATGAATTAAAGGGGTGACAATGAGCATTTTCATAGCAGAAACACTTATTTACGTACAGGTAGCAATAGAGCATGCATGAACATCACCAGGGTCGCTCTGCCGCTATTAACAGAACAAGACAAATCTTGGTGCAGACAGGAGGAATAATAAAGCTTCAGTAAAAGTTATATTCATGTATTCCACTCATCAAGCGAATTCAGTCCATTTTCAAAGGATTTGCAGTTATAAATCCACTTGCACTCCATGCGGTTTAGGGTGGTTTGATGGTCAGCATACAGAGGAGGTCTTCTTATGGCTTCGATTACATCGCGTGGAGTCGGTGCGGAGCCGTGGCATTATGATGTCCTTATCGATGTAGGAGAGCTAAGGTGAAAAGTTTTCTGAGGAATGTTGCACATGGGGTAAATTCAAAAGGTGAGGAATCCACAGCCAGAAGTATCCATCAGCATATGTCTGTACATAACTTTGTACATTGATGAACTACACTGTCTCTCAAAAGAGTTACATCGCACCTGCGGCAATGTGTACCATATCATATGCTACTAAATTATGCTAAACTACTCTTAACATATAACTGGCATATGTTATAACAACACTGTGTGAGGACAAAGATAGGCAAATACACTCGGGTCATAAGAGACATTATCCAATAAATATGTCATCAAAGCAAAATATACAAAAAAGAGAACATTATTTTGTTCAACCTATTTGGTGATTTGTCGAAAACAAACATGCTATGAAGATAATCAGCTTATAATTACAAAGGCTCAGCACAGAAAACAGAGATCTTAAATCTTTTTGAGACATGCAATTGGAATAGACATAGGGGAACAACAGCTTTTTCATGAAGCAACATAAGCGGGAACCTTTTGATTCTCTGCATCTTACTGAAGGCCCATAATTCCACTTGATCATCGATACCCAGTTTGCAGGTCTAATATTTAGCAATTCATCTAGCTTCAGTCTGGAGAAGCCCCTGCTGTTCTGCACCGGATCCTAGATCTATATTGCAGCAGTACTCAGAAAAGCCTAGCCAGCAGTAACTCAATTGAGGAAAGTTGGTAGGGAGGGTAAAGCCAGGAACAATTAGTGGTGTCTGTCGAAAGGACTGTGCTGCCTTTCATACTGGTTATCAGTTTTTCGTATTTGGCCACAGAGTAAATAGGCAATATGCAAGATGCAGAGTAAGTAGGCAAAATGCAGTCACTCACCACGAAGAGAACCAATAGAGAAAGTGGGTTGACCCGCTGCCCATGCTGTGAATGACAACTGAACAGACCAATGGATGAAGAAGGCTGACTGAAAGCCCCTGTATGTATATTATATATATGCACTGTTTTGTTCTATGGCATTCAAAACATTACCTCCTCCCAGAAACCGTTTGTGGTGTTAATCCCGATTGCTGCATTATGAACTTTTACAGTCTTTGTACAGGAGAAGGGGACTGCAGACGGAAAGACAGCTCTACACATTTTGGCTCATATGGAGACTAGGCGGTAATCGATCTTTTACAGCAACTGGGTTTTTATTTTTTTTAAACATTGCATTTGGCATTTATTTTTATTTATATGATGTGTGTTAATGTACAAGCGACAGATCAAAGATTGTTTGGTGCCTCATATTCGATGTAGGCTAGTTCCCTCTCTAGCGGGTTTAACACAGTTTCTGATAGCACAGTTTGTTTCTGATAGCACAGTTTGTTTAAAGTAACACTTTCAGCATGGAAATGACCATAGAGTGTATCTATGCATTTTCAGTCTTTCAGTATATTGTTTATAGCATATGTATTTAACTCGTACTCACATTGTTGAGGGTTGAGTCGTATGCTGATTATTGAGTGTGCTCTCTATGTCTACCTATGCCTTGAGGGGGAGTGGGTATTTATTTGGAAAAGTAATGGCGCCAAACAGATTGACAAAGGGTCTCTTTTGCCTTGGGGTCGTGGGTGACCGGATTTAATAAAAAGAAGCCTTTTACCTACAGCCTGGAGTCCGTGCCTGCTTCATTAGAATTGCTTCTGAAGTTGGTTGTTCTATATATATATATATATATATATATATATATATATATATATCCGCTTCGCAGTCCCTCCCCACAATCTTGGGAATTAGGTAGCAGCACTCCGGGGTTAGTTCACAGTTTCAGGTTTTATTGATCAAAACGCGCTTTCGGCACTCGGCCTTCGTCAGTGTGACACTGACGAAGGCCGAGTGCCGAAAGCGCGTTTTGATCAATAAAACCTGAAACTGTGAACTAACCCCGGAGTGCTGCTACCTAATTCCCAAGATTGTGGGGAGGGACTGCGAAGCGGATATTATGGTCGGGTGCACCCCCGACGAGCAGGCACCAGCCTGGGAGTGCGTCTGGCAGGTGCAAGTGGAGCTGTGATATATATATATATATATATATATATACACTTATTATGATTTTTGGGAAACATGAGGCTGGCGAGACACACAAAGCAGTATTTATATACGATTCTCCAGGCTTTACGCTATGAAACAAATTCAAGCACCTTATACAATAAAACATTTTTAAGGACAAAAATATTTTTGGCGTTTACAGACCTGATCAGGGCCGCAATCACATTCCTCTTTCGCTTCAACAAGCTTGTTGCCACAGACAGGGGACTTAGTAAGGGTTGTTTGAACTGATGGTGCATTCCATAAACAAAATGACGCGTCTGAGTTAAGGAATGACTCAAGGTCTTTTATACTGCATCCGCTAATGCCAATTGATATTCTGAATGTAAAAACACAACAGGTTAAGTTTCAAAAAAGTGCACCATAAAATCCAAGGATATGACAGGTTGTCTCATTGAACCCTGCGTTAATACCTCATTAAATACTTCACTGTTAACTGCGCTGAAAAACGCCTTTACTTTTTAGGTCTTGCCTATGCAGCGCGCATGCGCTGCATAGGAAAAAGACCTTTTAAAATCGATTGGCTTTTCGCCCTAAAAACGTGCACGTGTTGCATTGCCTTCAATGGCAACACGTGCACGTTTGGCGACTCCCTTGCGGGAGCGAGCTGTGACACCATATGTTTGTAATTAACTAGCAAACATATGGTGCCCCTGCTCGCTCTCGCAAGAGAGGAAACCGGCACAGGCCCTCTCCTCTATCCCCTCCCCCTGCTGACTCCTTTCAGCATGAGGCATGGGCGAGCGCGCGCTTGTAATAACTTTTGATGCGATTCAACCAGAAACAATTTTTTGGTTACAACCTGTATATTATGCAACAGATGATACATTAAGATTAAGTGGTAAATGCAGTGAATCCATAATTATGTGGAAAATACCGCAGTCGCAGAACCAAATAATTCAAGTAGCCCTGGATATAGTTTAGGGTTACAGATGGGCCAAGTGTTAGTATCAGCCTGCAATTTAACGTATGGATCAGAGATATTCAGGTATGGATTTTGGGTAGGCTAAGGCTTGGTTTGGTTGTGATTAGGAAGGCTAACGGATCAAGCTGCACTTCTGATGGCAAGCGGCCTTCTTCTCAAGGCAAGGGATGCGGTGTTCCTGAGGAGTATATACAAGCCTGCGGGGGTGTCGGTCCAGTCGGGTAGGGTAGAGCGGGCATGATTCAACAGGCATCTGGCACACCAGGCTATCTATCGCTTGCTCATTCTCGGCAATTAGACTGTGCCGCGTGTCCCTTCTCCTGTGGGAAATTTCAGGGATTTCGGCTCTGGCAGGCGGGAGTGTAAATGGGCGCCTCCGTCCCGTGAGCTTGTCCCATGTGACACTGGGGGCTGCTGGCTGTTTAGGGGGGCTAAGGGTGGCAGTACAGGTGGATTACTGTGATCTTTAACACTTTCCTACTCCCAGGGAGGCTGCAGCAGTATTGGGAGCCAGCAGGAGAATCATTGTATGCAAATGCGCGCTTTGCTTAGGCCGGCAGCCAAAGGTGGTTGTGGCGCACAGAGCTGCTCTTCCCTACCCAGGCTCACCTGCAGAGCAGAGGAGTGGGGCAGTGGCAGAGGGCAGGTGCTGAGGGACAGCTCGTGGGCAGCCCTGCTTGGAGGATGGTGAATCTAGAGAGAGTCCGTGCTCTCAGGTAAGAATCTTGAAGTGCCGCCAGGTGGAGGGCCATGGTGCTTTTGCCTTTAAGCAGGTCTTATGGGGAGAGAAGAACTCCGATGAGGCAGTGTACGTATCAACATACAACCACTGATGTTGCACACACTATTTGACAATGCTTTAGTGACATCACTTGCGACCTCGTGTTGCTTTCCTCTATGACGTCTGTGCGTGCCAATCGACCATCCGCTACCAAACTGCAACTGAGGTTGTGCACACTGATGGTGCACAACAAGTCTAGGGACAATCCACGTGGCGTTTAGTGTGCAGGCCTCTATGACATCATGGCTTGCTAGTGCATGCACGGCTTTACCAGCGACCCTAGGCAAATGGCACTTGGGCACCAATGACATCACAAGCCCACATCATCTTGCACATCTGTGTGGTCACCATTCTGCTAGTAATCCGGTGCACACACACATTTTAAAAGTGTGTCGCTGTTATCACGTGTCAAGTGCGTGTCTGTCTCTCTGACACTGGTAACTGTCCCAATATCAGCCACTACCCTCACCTCCGTAAACAGTGCGTCAGGCTCTCGCTCCCCGCTCATCCACCAGCGTGCGTGGCAACTTCACAGACCGCCCCCTCCCCTGCTCACGGTACCCTAGGTGTGTCTCCAAAGCCACACGTCGGTTGGGGTGCTGGCCTCGCTGGGTCTTCCTACCTCTGTCAGATAAATTCCCTGACCCACTTGCACGAATATCACAAGCACCTCGCTGCTCGCCTTGGGCATCTCCTGTGCCAGCTTCTCCCATCTCCTTGCACAATTCCTGTTCTAGCTTCACTGTGAACGCGTTGAGCAATCAGCGCGCCAGCCTCATCAGCCCACTTGCAAACTCTGTCTGCCGTGCTCCTGTTGCATACGTTATGCCAATCTAATTGTACAAAACTTACAGACACTGTCATGAATCATGATGCTTCTAAGCACTAACATCAATTGTGAGACAGGTAGTGATGGTGGACACATTGGTTGGCCCCAAAACTCACGAAGTGACTGTGGCGAGCCAGAAGCTAAACGCACGAATCTTGAGACGCGCTTAGTTGGTGCAAGCGTCACAAACATTGCAAGGATCACCCTGGAAAGAGAAGTGCGAGAGGAGGGGGGAGTACAAGCGTCAGACAGCAGCAAGAAAAGCGCAGACAGGAACAATGTAACCTGCACTATGACAAAGAAAGAAGTCACAAGTCAAGCAGAAGCCCCCCTTGTGGGCGCACGCACGGACCAGAGCATACACAATAGTAAAACAAGCACTGGCATAGCCAATAGGTCTCGCTTCTGGGACCTTATAAGTATTTAGTTATGCAGCACAATATCCTTGGTGCAACAACATCAACTGTTGCATGCCTAAACACTTATGAGGTCCCAAAGGCGAGACCTATTGGCTATGCCAATGCTGGTTTTATATGACCTGAATACAGGTTCTTCTCTTATTGTTAGTTGTCTTTGGTACGTCATACATTTTTTGCATCTTTTTATTAATATCGCTTAATTTGTTTTAGGTAGTTTCATATGCATTAACAATGTCAGCTTTGGGCACAGTCACAATGGCCGTCCGAAGAGTGAGCTCCAGGAGCCGGGGAAGATTGTATTCATTTTTCTCCCGTAATCCACCACCATCCACCCCTAATGAGGCAGAAATGAGCTACAGATGACCTACTGAGAACGGAAAACAGCTGTTGAAGCTCCTAAGCCCTCCCCTCATGTTGATTGCCAGGTGACTCCCAGACATTTAGCAAGGTGGGCGGATTGAGAAATGGTGCCCGCGGTGCCACAAGGATTGGCGCACCCGTCACAAACCCATCATCCAAAATGCTTTCAGACCCTCCGAGTAAAAATATGACATCTAAGTGACAAGGAGGTAAAGCGTCACCCTTATTAATTTTTTTGTAATCATCGTGTGCACCCTCCCCTCTTGAGGCCTAGCAAGATAGAGAAAAGCAAGATGGCGCAGCAGATCTGCACCTCCATGCGCGCCCATTCCCAGTGTCCTGCAGTGCCGCTAGAGCCCTTGCCAGCATCCTGTGCAGAATCCTACAGGCCGCTTCTTAAATACGGAGGTAAAATGCATGAGTTCACACCTGCCTCCACCCCATGGCGTATGGCACCTCCGACATGGGTAACATTGGTGCCGGGTCAGCGAGAAGGCCAGGCTTTGTTTTGCATCCTGGCACTCCTGTGCACACTTGCACGAGTCCAGCCAAAGACTTCTGTCAAGGGCTTGTGCATGTGGAGATGCTCACCCTAGTCTCCTCAGCACCCACTCTACAAATCTGCAGCTCCGACTCGCATGGCGCAGAAGCTGTGAGGCTGCACAACGTACCACTATGCACCTGCCCACTCCTGTGCTGATCCGACGATGGGCCCTCGGCGAGTTACCCCATGATTTTGACAACCGCCCAATAACAGCGTAACCGCGAGCCCTCCTGCAGCTACCAATGCGCATCACAACACTCTCCCCCCTAAATTTCAGAAAAGCATACTAATGGGAGCGCCCACCTCCAACATCATCTAAACCATCGCCGGGCCAATAACAGGCCTTCAACCCCATTTTTTAAAGATCTGCCAGGGTTTAAGACCTATCACATTCTAAGGCCTACCATGAAGCCTATCATGCAGATAACCAAGAAATAAACTGACAACTGATTGGTGCATTTAGTAACAACCCGCACTTCCTTGCATCCAAGTACCCGAGGTAATCTGCGAGCAACCTCCTCTCTCCTGCACTCTAGGATGTGTGTGCAGATAATTAACACACAGTTGTATCGTTTGGCCTGAGGCCTATGAAACTCTAATCAGCAAGACACAATCAAGAGATATGCAGTAAGATTGCGAGCTATTATCTGCCACAGGTTCTATTCCCATACCCCCATGCCATGGAAGGTGCACAAGCTCTTAAGAACCATTAAATACGTGGCAAGCTCAAATAATCAATTATTGTGTCGTAGAAAGGGTCTAACCCAGTGGTTTCCAAACTTTTGACTCCTGAGGACCCCCACTGAATCACTACTGTAAGCCGGGGACCCCCAAGCAATTTGTACAATTTAAATTTCTTTTTAAAAACGCCTTTTGAAGCAGAGGCAATTTCAAGAGGGAGACAGCCTGAATTGGGTCTATTGGCATGGAGATGTATGCATACAGCAGTGTATTATTTAGTGGTACAAGTCTCCTGCTCTCAGCCATAGCAGCACCTCTACATTCTCATTCCAGAACCTTGGCGTGGTGACCCTTCCTTACAGCAACAGGTTGAATGATTGTGAATAATTAGCATTTTTACCTATTCACAGTTTAAGAAGGTCTAAAATATTATACAATTATGAATCATTTATAATAAAGACAAGCCCCAAGGATCAATGAATATTGTGAAAATTCTAACAAGATAGTGCACAAAGCGATGAGTCCAGTGTAAAGAGCAAATTCAAGGTCTATATTAGGAGTTCATCATGGAATTGCATGAGATGGCAGGAAGGTATCTGCACAGGAGGCATATTGTTTCAGCGAGATCATGGAACAATGCTATGTCAATTACCATAAACCCCTGTTAGACATAATATTTAGTCACAGACAGAACAACATTTTACCACCAAGGGGTGAGCAGTGCAGTTAAGGCATATTTCAGAGAGGCCTCACGTGGCACTTGACATGACCCTCTCCTGTTAGGATGCCCACTGCCCCATACCTTGCCAACAACAAACTGCAAAGGCTACACAGAATAAGAGCTTGATATGTCTGAATATGAAAGCTTGACACCACACATAATTCACCCAAGGGCTTGTGGAAAGTGAGCAATCAGACAGCAGCACGAAAATCCACTGTTGATCCAGGCTGCATCTATTTTTACCTGCCTGCCAAGTAACGGTAACCTATACACATGTGCCTTTCAATGCTTTATTGCTTTTATTGTATTGCCTGTATTTTCATTGTTGTGTCTGTGACTGCTGTTGTCTGTCTTCCCCCGCTGTCTGTACATGGTCCGTGCCCCTTTTTCTTCCCTCTGTTCCCCTCGCTGTCCCCGTGCTCTCTCTGCCTGGTCTTTCCTTCTGTACCCCTTGCGGCCCCGTGTCTTTGCCCGGTTTTCCCTTCTGTTCCCCTCGCTGCCCCCGTGCCTCTCTGCCCGTTCTGCCTTCTGTTCTTAGCTTCCCCTATATTTCTGTATTCTGTATTTTGCCTCTGTGCCACTTGTTTTTTGTGCCCGTCTGCCCTCTGTGCCACTCGTTTTTCCCTCGTTTTTGTGCCCCTTTGCCTTCTGTTCCACTCGTTTTTTGTGCCCTTCTGCCTTCTGTTCCACTCGTTTTTCCCTCGTTTTTTGTGCCTTTCTGCCCTCTGTTCCACTCGTTTTCTGTGCCCATTTGCCCTCTGTTCCACTTTTTTTTGTGCCTTTCTGCCCTCTGTTCCACTCATTTTTTGTGCCTTTCTGCCCTCTATGCCACTCGTTTTTTGTGCCCGTCTGCCCTCTATGCCACTCATTTATTGTGCCTGTCTGCCCTCTGTTCCACTCGTTTTTGTGCCTTTCTGCCCTCTGTTCCACTCATTTTTTGTGCCCTTCTTGCCTTCTGTTCCACTCGTTTTTCCCTCGTTTTTTGTGCCTTGCTGCCCTTTGTTCCACTTGTTTTTGTGCCTTTCTGCCCTCTGTTCCACTCGTTTTGTGTGCCTTTCTGCCCTCTGTTCCACTCGTTTTTTCCTTGTTTTTTGTGCTTTTCTGACCTCTGTGCCACTCGTTTTTCCCTCGTTTTTTGTGCCTTTCTGCCCTCTGTTCCACTTGTTTTCCCTCGTTTTTTGTGCCCATCTGCCCTCTGTTACACTCGTTTTTTTGTGCCTTTCTGCCCTCTGTTCCACTTGTTTTTTGTGCCTTCCTGCCCTCTGTTCCACTCGTTTTTTCCTCGTTTTTTGTGCTCTTCTGCCCTCTTGTTCCACTCGTTTTTGTGCCTTTCTGCCCTCTGTGCCACTTGTTTTTCCCTCTTTTTTTTGCTTTCTGCCCTCTGTTCCACTCGTTTTTTCCTCGTTTTTTGTGCTCTTCTGCCCTCTGTTCCACTCGTGTTTTTTGTGCCCTTCGGCCTTCTGTGCCACTTGTTTTTTCCTGGTCTTTGTGCTCCTTTTGCCTTCTGTTCCACTCATTTCCCCAGCCGCTGTGCCCCCTGCGGCCCCGCCCCCCTGACTGCCCACTTCCCATTCGCTGCCCCCGCCTCCCGATTGTACTATTGTGGTCTTGCCGCCCCTGCGCCAACATTCACAGCTCTTGTGTGCTGTGAGGACGCATGGAAGTTTAATTTCCACTAGGACGACAGGCATTTGAGTCCTGCGAACCCCCTGGGAATGTCCGTGGACCACAGTTTGGGAAACGCTGGTCTAACCAATTCCGCAGGGGATAATGTACCCCCTCCTGCAACTCCCCCGTTATTCTGTGTGTTTGGCGAGCCATCATCTACACCAGCAGCAACTCGATACACCTCAGCAAGACAGTGTAAGAGCATTAATCACTGAGCATGCAGCATTAGTGACACTCCTGCCTTGAGATCCAGCACTCTCCACTCAAGTGCTGAGTACCGAGGCTCCGACCAACAGAGCCTGCTACACCACTGCCAGACCTAGTTAACGCAAGTGGTCCCAACCTCCATCAACGGATCAGCAACAGTACCAAGTAGACCCAATTCTTGTGCCTATATCCACAATGGCGGACAAAAAAGATCTTAAAGACAGGGACATAAAGGATCATAAAGACAGCTAGAACAGAAAGCATCCCTTAAAAGGGCCAAACAAGATCCACCTGCAATTGAGTCGCCAGTCAAACCAAAATAAGCCCGAGGTGCTAACAACAAAATGGACCTAATCCTATGCAGCCTCTCTTTACTACAAGAATTGGCCAAAGCACCAAAGTAAATACCGACCTCACTCAAATTGATATCTCCTGCCTGCGGAAGGACTTTTAATCTGTATCCTCACGAATAGGGGAAGCTGGATTCAGAATTAGTGTGTTAGATGATGAGTACCGCAAATATAAGAAAGATATCCCAGCCCTCTTCCAAGCAGATAATCACCCTCTCCAGAATCATAACAGATTTAGAGAACAGGAACAGAAAAGGTAACCTCAGAATATGTTGATTGCATGAAGGGACTACAAACCAAGCCTCCTCGTGTGTCTCCTTTCTCGAACAATGGATACCACACACCCTCGGAATTTAATTTGAGAAACAAATCGAAAGGGCTCATAGAGTCCCAA
Organism: Lissotriton helveticus; assembly: GCF_964261635.1. Classification (NCBI taxonomy): domain Eukaryota; kingdom Metazoa; phylum Chordata; class Amphibia; order Caudata; family Salamandridae; genus Lissotriton; species Lissotriton helveticus. The sequence continues at coordinate 648,087,762 of NC_136072.1, read as the reverse complement.
CCAGACTAATCCATGACTCTAGAAACCTATGTCCTCTCATTTTCAGCCCTCGTAGATTTCAGCACTCTGAGGCTATCCTAAAACACATGAAGAAATCTAAAACACTAATCAAGAATGACAACCAGATCGGAATAGCCCAAGACTATGCAAAAGAGAAAATGTTTTGCAGAAAAGGCTTCCTAGCTCTACGGAATTCCCTCACAGCGCTGAACACCACCTTCTCCTTCATCAGCCCAGACAGAATAATAATTAACTACATAAGGAAACCTTTGATCTTCAACAACCCCGCAGAGTTCCAATCTTAAATATCGAAAACCAACAGCAATAAGATATGAATTCTTGACTTTGATACTCCACACATCCATAACAATCATTCCTGACTACTCTGCATCCAGTTCAGCTAAGACTCACTCTTGTCATTTCCAGCCTGTCTTACATATGATGCAAAAAGAAAAACTGATGGACACAATGCAGAACAATGTCATACATTCACCCCAGTACAGAGATCTGGGCCTGAATCCATCATTTTTGTGCTCACCATGCCTTTCCAGTTTGGAACCAGCCATATGAAAAACAGTCCTGACCCTGCGCCCAATGGGAACAGTCCAGCCCGAACTGCCAGGCCAGGTCCTCCCTGGACAGGAAGCAAGCATCCTAGGACCGGTTTGGGGGTTTCACCCCTCATCAGACAGGATAGCTTGACTCCAGTGGCATGGAGAGCACAGGGCCCATGTCTGGGTATACCCGACCCACTCGAGGTGACAAATGCAAAAAGAACAATTGAGGGACAGATTGCAGAACAATGCCATACATTCATCCCAGTACAGAGATCTGGGCTTGAATCCATCAATTTGGCAGGACCCAGCCAAATGCTAATCAGTCTTGACCCTGTGCCCAATGGGTACAGTCCAGCCCGAACTGCCAGGCCAGGTCCTCCCTTGACTAGAAACAAGCATCCTAGGACCGGTTTCAGGGTCTCACCCCTCATCAGCCAGGATAGCTCCAGTGGTATGGAGAGCACGGGACCCACATCTGGGCATACCCATCCCACGGGGTGACAAATGCAAAAAACAAAAAACCAGTCCCAGGATGCTTGTTTCCGGTCCAGAGAAGACATGGCTTGGCAGTTTGGGCTGGACTGTTCACACAAGGAACATGGTCAAGACTGATTTGCATATGGCTGGGTCCAATCTGGGGTGGTGTGGTGAGCAAAAGAATGATAGATTAAACCGAGATCCTTGTGACTGGGAGTAAATGTTTGCATTGTCCAGCATTCTGGCCATCAATAGTTTCTTTTGCATATGTCGCCCTAAGTGGGAAGGGTATGCCCAGACGTGGGTCCCGTGCTCTCTACACCACTGGATTCAAGCTAGCCTGGCTGATGAAGGGTGTGCCCTGACACCGGTCCCAGGATGCTTGTTTCCAGTCCAGGGAGGACCGGGCTTGGCAGTTCGGGCTGGACTGCTCCCACAAGGAACAGGGTCAAGACTGATTTGCATATGGCAGGGTCCAATCTGGGGTGGTGTGGTGAACAAAAGAATGATGGATTAAACCCAGATCCTTGTGACTGGGGGTGAATGTTTGCATTGTCCAGCATTCCATCCATCAATGGTTTCTTTTGCATATGTCTTACATATTGATGACTTATGTATGATGTTTAAAATGTGCTTATAATGTTTTTATATGTAAAACTTATCCTACCAACTACATATCCATGTACCCAGTTACCTTGCCTTGACTCCTGCACGCCACTTCACACACCATGATTACATGACAATTTCACTCTCGCTTCTACACTCAATTACATAATTGTTGTACAACTAATATAGTCCTATTGTAGAACGAAATTTTTTTTTCCTAGCTAGATATATATATTGTTTCCAACAAGACCTTTATTGACTGGTTGCATAGTTGACACAGCAGGGTGTCTACATCCCAACGGGCCGGCACTGCGTCCCAATCGAATCCACAACACAGAGGGCATGGGAAGAAGCACAGCATGCCGCCTACAACCCATCGGGCCGGCCGCGTAGGGAGAGCATGCATGTTATTCAGTCACTTATATAGGTCTCTAAAACTCATAAAAATCCCAATAGCGGGAAAAAAAACACAGATCTCTTGCCATCGACTTCCATCCGGGTTGATCACCCCATACATTGGTCCCCTGTCATGTACCAGCATCACACATCATCGCTGCTCCCCAAACCACCTAGTGTCCAGCGCCAGACAAACAGCCTCCTCCAGCATGTCATGATTCTACATCTTCGGAGTGTCCCGCGTCAGCCCGTCTGCCCCGCTCCGCCGAGATCTGTTCTGGGTGCATGTCATCAGTGTCAGTATGAGTCAAGAGGTAAGTTTGCAAATGGCCCCAAATGTCCCGTGGGCGAGATGTAGGTGGCATAAGTTCTGTGTCAATATGTAACTGATCCTGAAAGTGTGTAAGATCGTTCAACCACTCTTTAGATTTTGGAGCCCTTCCTCTCCCCCAGCGGCATGCAATCCTTCTTTTTGCTAACAAAAGGGCCATTGATGCATATTTTCGGATCTTAACTGGCAATTGTTCAGTGTACCCCAAGAGCACCACAAGGGGGGTATCAGGCACGTGCATCCTTGTCATCTCATCCAATGCACTAAGAACCTCCCTCCAGTATGTCCTAATCATTGGGCAGTCCCAGGCCAGGTGGCCAAACCCCGCACATTCCGCTCCGCATCGCTCACACCGATCGTTATCGCGCAGCCGAAGGCGGTGCAGTCGGACAGGTGTGTAATAGAGTTGAGGCAAATATTTAAAATGTATGAGTCGTAATCTGCTATTGGCCGAGATTTCCCCGGTCTGCCGACAGCAGAATGGCCATTGTTCTTCCGTGAGGGTGTGCCCCATGTCTCCCTCCCATCTGACCCGGGCCGGGGCGGGGTTCCTTTCCCATTCCTTCTGTGTAGTAGAATATAGCCGTGAAACTACATGCTCTGGGGGTTCCTGCTGTAACAGTATGTGCAGAGGGACCATGATGGACGGTTCAAGTGGGAAGCAAGGTGTAAGGGCCCGAGCGTCCTGCCTAAGTTGCACATAGTAAAAGCGTTCAAGCGGGGTGAGGGGGACGGCGCTAAAGAATTCATCACTGGTGCAAAAAAGTCCTTTGTGTATATAGTTGACCCCAAGTGAGCCGAGAAAACTTCCGTTATATCCTACAGCACCCTCCAGCTCGTGTAACAGGAATATCGTATCGTCCCCGTAGAGGCAACAAAGGCGAGTATAATAGGGGGCTCTGGAGCCGCTGCGCCAGGTCCTGCCAAGCGCGAGTAGTGCACTGGACGGTAGTGGAAGCCAGGTGTCTAGGCACCGTGGGGGTGCTCAAATATGCCGAATAAGGAGTGGGCATCATGTGCCCATCCTCCACAGCCAGATGAGGCATATACGGGGGGGATGTATCCAGTAGGCCGCAAAGTGAGCCTGGGCACAGTTAAAATATGTCCGGGATTTCCAGACCTCCGGCGTCAAAGGGACACGCGAGGATCTCCCAAGCCAATCTGGGCTGTTTCCTGCCCCAGGTCAATCTAATCAGCTGTGATTTGATACGGTTAAGGAAATGGCGGCTCGGGCGTAAGGAATGTTTGTAAACAGGTAACGAAGCTTAGGTAAGATCACCATTTTAATAAACGTCATTCTGGCGGCCATGGATAAGGGCATCACAATCCATCTGGTTATTTTAGCCGTCAATTGATGCAGTACCCAGCCATAATTGTCTCTCATCAGTTCCTCCCAGCAGCGGGAGATGTGGATTCACAAATATGTAACTTAATCTGCGCACCAAGCCAGTGGATAGTCAGGCTCGAAACGCGGGGAGGAGTTAGGGGGAATACCTGGGACTTCCCCCAGTTCACCTTTATTCCGGACTGTCTACCAAACAATATCAGTACACGATGAATTGGGTTAAGACTTCTATCAGGGTCCCTTAGATATAGCGTCAGGTCATCCGCATATAGTGAGATTAGAATTTGCCTCTCCGGGTAGACCAGGGCGTGCGCTCGATGGTGTTGCCTGATTTTGGCCGCCAACGGTTCAATGGCAATGGCAAATAGTAGGGGTGATAAAGGACACCCCTGACAGGTGCCTCTGGTGATCGCGAAAGGGGCCGACTGTACCCGGTTAATAATGATCCGTGCCTGCAACCCTGAGTACAATAGATTAATCCAGGTGAGAAAGGCAGGGGTAAATCCAATATGTTGCAGCATGTAGGCCAAATAGTCCCATTCCAGGGAGTCAAACGCCTTTCTGGTGTCCAGGAATATTGCTGCAGCGTTTGTCTCTGGATCTACATCTTGTAGGAGAGCGAATAGTGTACGCAAATTGTGGGATGTGCCTCTAGTTGTCACAAAGCCCCACTGGTCCGGGCGGATCAATGCTTTCATCAGAGGGCTGATTCGGTTTGCAATTAATTTAGCCAAAATCTTGGCATCCACATTTATTAAGGAGAGGGGTCTGTACGAATCGCAATATTTGGCGTCTTTACCTGGCTTGGGTATGGAGATAATGTGCGCCTCCCGCATAGAGGGGGGAAGGATCCCAGACTCCCTGGCCTCTTCAGACACGTGTCTCATGATCGAAATGAGAAGGTGGTGAAAGGTTTTATAAAATTCCGCCAGGAGGCCGTCCGGCTCTGGCGCCTTTCCAGATGATAGCTGCATAATAGATAGCTGCATAATAGCCGTAACTATCTCGTCGTCCTCATGATGTCGTAAAAGAAATTTCCTTTGGCCATCTCCCAGCCATGCTATCGCTGTGTCCTCAAAAAAGGCGTCAAACTCAGCAGAGTGATCTCTTTGAGTCTTATATAGACTTTTATAAAAACTACGACAGGCTGCCACTATATTAGCCATGTCCCTATGGGTCTGGCCATCCTCATCCTCCACCTCTAGGACCATATTTGAGAACCGCGGAGGTCGGATTAGGGATGCCAATGCCCTTCCTGATCTGTCTCCCTCTCCGTATTGCCTTGCCCTATAGTACTTTCCCCTGAACTTACACTCGCTCTCAGCAGTGTCCCGGTACTCATCCAGTGCAATCCTAAATTGCGTCTGCAGCTCAAGCGATGGGGTTGTCTGTAAGGGAGTTGCGATATGTTTGAGGTCGCCTTCCAGTCTACTCAATATGGCCCATATGTCTTTTAGTATTCCTCCGCTCTTGGCAATGCATAGACCACGGATGGTGTCTTTGAATGCCTCCCATAACGTGGCATAGTGCACCACCGAGTTTTCATTTCGTGGGAAGAAGTCTGAAATCTCCTGTTCAAGCTCTTGTTTAAAGACTGGATCAAGCAGAGAAAGTGGATTAAGTCGCCAGGATAAATTTGGAGATCTTTCTTGTGGGGGGGTGGGGGTGAGAACGATGAGCACCGGGGAATGATCAGAGTAAGTGCGAGGGAGATGAAGGGCGTGTGACAGCCACGGTATCAGCCCTCTAGTGATCAACCACATATCTATTCTCGACCAGGAGGCCCGGGCCGTGGTGTAACAGGTCCCTTCCCTTTGCATCGGATGCTTATGTCGCCATGCATCAACAATCTCATGATCATCAAGAATCTGTTTTAAAGTGGATTGGGATGTGGACCAGTGGTGTGGTCGCGGGTGTGAACGGCCGAGAGCAGGCTCAATGGTGACATTTAGGTCTCCTCCCCATAATAGGTGTGTGGAGCCTATTTCCAGGATTTTCCCCCAGAGTATTCTGAAAAAGTTTGGGTCATCGGAGTTGAGCCCATAGCAGTAAACGAGTGTGAAGGTCTGTGTAGCCAATCTGCCCTAGTTAATGAAATATCGGCCCTGCTTATCTGCCAGGGACCCCATAGGAGTGTATGGGAGATTTTTCTTTATGAGAATGCAGGTCCCTCGGGCATAAGATAAGTAGGAAGAAAAGCAGGTATAGCTAGCCCATCTAGATGCAAATGTGGGGGTAGCAGTAGGATTAAAGTGTGTTTCCTGCAGCATGGCACATTGTGTATTGTGGCGATCCAGATAAGCTAGGATGTGTCGGCGCTTGCGCGGGTCTCCCAATCCCCGTACATTCCATGTGAGGAATCGGTAAGTTGGCGGAGTTGGGGGCTCAGTCACAGCGGCAGGCATTGAATTCCGTATGTATCCACAAGGTCGGTGGGGAGATAGTCGCAGTGCAGTAGCACAACCAGGATCTACTGATCAGTGTCGCGTGGCAAGACATGAAAACATAAAATACTGTAACAGTGAACTTCCCCTCTCCTACATCAGCAGAGGACTAAGGGAAAATATCAAACATCCCCAACTTGTCATCCCCAGTCGAAACATGCTTACAACAGTAAGGGTTCACCTAATGGGTGGGTTCTAGAGAGCAACCAATACCTCCTCGCAATAGCGCCGAGGATTTGGAGGTTGTTGCGATTAGAACGGGATTCCAAATCCTCATTCTTGGCTGCTATTACCTTGAGGATCCTCACCATGTCAGACGTCCGAGACGTGGTAGCCGTGGCAGTATCTACCCGATGCGTAACGCCGTCTAATCTCACGTTCATGGAGTCCATCTTAGATTCAATAAAGGTCAAGCTAGACCGCATGACAAGCAGGAGTTCCTTCAAATCTGCAGTGGAGGGGGGCTGGGGGTCCGCATGATCTTCCTGGTCAGTCTGAGACCGGGCAGACTTTCGCGCCTCAAATTGCAGCTTCGGCTGGCGTCCGTCCAGTTTCCCCATCTCCAAGGGTTGGGGTTCCTGATATTATGGCGAAGAGAGTAGAAGGGGGGGAGCTGCAAATATCAGACCGCTCACCGTCACTTCGACCCAGGTCCAATGCAGCTAATACTCCCTGACGTGGATCCCAATGTTTGAATATGCCACTAGGCCGCAGCGTCTCCCCAGGGTTCCTTCCGGGAGGGTCCCCACCCCAGCGAGGCTCGCGTCCAGCCAACCCACGCGGTCGAGTGTCTCCAACAGCAGCGTCGGTCAACGCAGAGTTGAGCATAGAACAGCCAGCAGCCTCCTCCCGTACACCCTCTCAACAGGTCAGGTTCCAATCCAGAGCCGGAGATAAAATCCACAGCAGCCTCTCGAGCAGGGTCCAGGCCCCCCCGTGAAAGGCAAGGGTCACGAGAGCAGGTGTCAGGCCACCTTCCCAGGCGGCGTGGGTTCCCTTCTCCACCATCACAGATATCAGTGGGTGTCCACTGGCAGGTCCCCCCAGCAACCCCTCAGCGACACAGCTGTAATCTTGGAGTCTCAGACCGTGCCTAATGGTAGCAGGGTACTAGGAGAGGTCACAGGCTAGGTTATTGTTGGGGTGCAATGTACAGCTTTCCTAGCGGACGGGTTGTGAAAGCACACTACCTCACATCTGTGGAAAGGATTCTCCGGCTAAGCCCACTATATTAATCCTACTTCCCGCTCAAACTTAGGTCCGTAATTCTCCCCAGCAGACAGACGGCTCAGCATTGATGGCAGCAGTCTTTACTGGCTTCTGTTCCTCCCGCTCCCCGTCCTCCGTCCGCAGCGTCGCAAACAGCAGTCAGCCCTGCAGGAGGGGGGGAATCCCCCAGGCAACCCCTCTCAGCGGCCGCAATTGTCTCTCAGCCTGCGCGCTCCTCTGCGGGCCGGATCCCTCCCAGGGCACAACAGCAGGAGGCAGGCCCCCAATCCACGCGGCCGGCTAGCTCGCAGCTCCACCAGAGATCCTCCACCAGCACACACACCCCGCCGGTGGCCGCGAGAATCGGGCAGTCCGCCTGTCAGCAGGGTTCAGGCCTCCCCCCCCCGAAACAAATGCCGCACAGCACCCTCCACACCAAGGTAAAGCAGCGGCCCGCCGGCAAGTCACATGGGGTCCAAAGTCGCGGGGGACGCGGCGCCGCAGCTCGCTGCTCCTGTGCCTCACCAGTTAGTTTGCGATGATCGTCTCCTCATTCAGCTTCATCTACTCATGCGGGCGAGGCTCCGACTCTCCCGGGCAGACCGCAGGGCCCTCTCCTTTCCGGCGCCCACACTCGGCCGCAGCGTCCTTCTTCCCGGGATCGCCTGCTCATTACTCCATGCCCAGCAGCAGCGCGGGTCCCGGGCAATCTCTGGCAAGCGCGCCGATTTAGGGACCGCCAGTATTCTCCACGGCGCCTGTGCCTCCACACCGCCCAATCAGGAGCCACTCCTCGCAACAATCGGCTTAGGCCGCCGCCATTTTTGCAGCCCGCAGGTTCGGAGCCAGATAATGGATCCGCAGGGTCCCGCCGTATTTTTGTCGCTGTGGTGGTCGCCTCACCGCGCCATACCTTCTATCCTGCCTTAACAGTAGCTTTTATCCGTTTTGCGCAGGAGATGGCGCTGATTTTAGATGGATGATGGCCCTAACAGCAGGAGCCTCACATAAGTGTGGCCATCTTGCTTGGCCCCCTCTAGCGCCTCCCTATTGTAGAAAAACATTACTTTACATCGCTAAGTTGACTCAACTGCACTCTCTTAGGTGCTCTTCCATGCCACAGGTGCTCAATCTACCCCACATCCAAACTCACAGCTTCACTCACACTTTACTCCCACTCTCAACAATACATTCTCACCTACACCAATACCATTCACTACTCACACACATACAGCTAAACATACAACCAAATACGTATAATCCCATGGACCCATACCAAGCACACACTTGCCATCCCAGTCACACCAGGGCTGCAAAATTCACAGCTCTTGGGAAAAAACAATGTCTAGATCAATCTACAGCCAAACCCAATCTCTGGAACATTCTCTGTCTTACAACATGTAGGGCACCTATTGCAAAGACTAAAGAGATTTTTATGAATGTTCAGACTCCAAGAACGTCTTCTAAATTCTCAAAACTCAAATGTGCTTTCTATGTGTGTTCCATGCTCATCACCTTGCATTTACAATGCTAAAAAACAAGTTACTTATCTTTACACTGTGGCTCTCCAGTATTGATATCTTTCATTATTATTATGACAACGGACGCTTCAATGGACAGCAGGGGGGGGGGGGGCGCATCTCCAGGAATTGCAAATACACAGAAAATGGTCCTTTCAGGAAACACGTTCACACATCAGTCTTCTGGAACTAAGGGCAGTTTTTCTGGGGTTGCAGGCCTTTCTTCCCAGAATCCAGGGATCCTCTGTTCTAGTAAGAACAGACAATACTACAACAATGTTCTATCTTGCCAAACAGGGGGGTACCAGGTCTCTCACTTTATCATGACAAGTCCAGGAAATTTGGAACTGGTTCATTCATCAAAACATAATATTGCAAATAGAGCATATTCCCGGAGTGGACAACGAATGCGCGGATTCTCTAAGGAGAACCAATCCCCAATGTCACGAATGGGAGTTAGACGTAATCCAGCTGAAAAGACTCATCAAACTGTGGGGCACTCCAAAACTGGATCATTTTGCGACGGAAAACAACAAAAAGTTTGAGAAGTTCGGCAGCCTGTTCCCTCAGAGGAACTCTTGGGGAAATGCACTGCAAATGAGATGGAAGGGGATTTTTGCCTATGCGTTCCTGCCGTTTCCTCTCATCCCGAGAGTGTTGAACAAGATGAAGAAAGAACCATGCCATCTCATTCTCATAGCTCCAGCATGGCCGAGGCAGTTTTGGTACACGGAGCTTCTCCTGTGCTCGATATCTCGGCACATTCACTTCCCTCCACTGCCAAATTTACTCTCAATGAACAACGGTCAAATTGTTCATCCTCAGATAAAGTCCCTAAGTTTGTCAGCTTGGAACCTCACGACTATGAATTTACAAATTTAAACATCACTCCGGATTGCAGGTCTATTCTACAGCGATATTCAACACAAAAGAGGGGCGAGGGTCAAGACAATTTATACTCTAACACCCCAGACCCCCTGGAAACTCTAATGTACGCACAAAGGGGGTGTATAGAGTGGATAACAAACAAAATAAGCAAACAGAGAAGGCCCTAATCAGGCAAATCACTCTATTTGAAAAAACTGCCCTCACTCACATACCGAAGTATGTGACATGCTTCATCATTGGGCCTGCTTGCAATACGCCCTGGTGTAGCCACACACAGGGCGGAGCATTAGGGAGGGGGGGAAAAATAATAAATTTCTCTTAACAAGACATACAGTCAAGACAGATGGACATAGACGACATGTAACACAAATATTGGTGAAAGGCGTGCAATCACCAAGTGACCACCACTGAAAAGTGCGACGAAAAGTGCAGTTAGAGAAAGTGATTAAAACGGATTAAGGGTGTCAACCAGAACACAACCTTTATTAAGCTTTTCTTGACACCCCTATCAGGATTAAAAAGAAGAAAGAGGATGAGGAAAAGCCTCATAGAGATAATTAGGAATCTCAAAGCATCCCTCCTACCACTGCCAGAGTCTACAAATGTAAACATCACTCCGGATTGCAGGTCTATTCTACAGCGAGCCAGAGCTCCTTCCACCAATAAGTCATATTCTGCAAAATGGAACAGATTTTGCCATTGATGCGAGGAGAAGGAACTGCATCCTTTGTTATCAACTCCGGAACAGGTTTTGCCTTACTTACTTCACTTAGCTGAATCAAAATTGGCTCACTCGTCAATCAAGGTACACTTGGCAGCAATTTCCAGGTTTCGCAGAATACCAGGTGAACTTTCTTTGTGATCAACAAGAATTGTCAAGGAGTTTATGAAAGGTATTTTCAGGGCTTTCCCACCCTCAAAGCTCCCTGCAGTTCCGTGGGAATTAAACACAGTACTAGTGCAATTGATGAATTCGTCTTTCGAGCCCATTCATAAGGCTGATGTAAAATATGGTTTCTTGAAGTAGGGTTTTTAGTAAGACAGGAAGCGTGGCGCTCTGGCTGCTATGCGTTATGTATGTGATGCTGAGAGTGAACACGGTGCTACCAGGTCAGGGGAAATACCCTGTAACCCCCGTGGATGTGCGAGTCGTGAAACCCACACCAGAAATGAGCAACAATGTCCTGGGCACACGTTATGAGGATATCGTACTGTTAGAAATGTCTTGTATTGTACCAATTCTAGTGGTCAACACCAGAGTGTTCATTCAAAAGCATTTACTAGAGCAACAACAAAGAAACAACCAGCCGACACGTGTTTCATCACATGTGGGAGTGATCCCGTGACTCTTCAGGGCTGTATGGCTATGCGAGAAGACCGGTGCGGTCACTAGTCCTATTTGAGGAGCAGAAAGGCCACAGTGTCTTGTGGGAATGTGCGGTCCTTAAGGGAAGTACTGAGATGCGGGAGCCTCTGGTGTGAGAAGCAATGAATTGAGTCATTCCTGGAGGGGGCTCTCTTATGTGGGGCAGCGACTTGAGAGAGAGACAGGTGTGCACCTCTGTAGGGTGCGACATGCCAAGGAAAAGAAACGGCTCCTTCAACAGGTGGACGGATTCAGCATGTGAATCTATGAAAGATTCAATACTGGAGAAACAACAAGTTACTTACCTGTACATTGTGCTTTTCCAGTATGGATATATTTCATAGATTCACATGCGGCCCTCCTTCCTCCAGTCTAGGCTTGCCACTTCTGATCTCATGTTATTTCTTACCTTAGCACACTTTTTTTTTTTTTGAAGACCTTTATTGCATAGATGGTAAATATCTTACATGCTACATTCAGCGGCTCCCAGGGGTCAGCCAGTCAGAAAACATTCGGGGAAACCTATGACTAGATGACACAGCCATTTAGCCGACAACCCGTGGGTCCGGCGGCGAGTTTCATGTGGGTGTGTGTGTAGCCATCCGATATGTAGGCATTTTAGCAGTAGATCTTGTGTTTTGGTCTTACATCGTAGAGATGTGCTTTGCAGCGATCACCCAGCATAAGCGCCTTGATAGCAATTACCCAATATCCCGCAAATAGCCGAATAGGCAGTCGTAGGCAACCAGTAGCTGGGGGGGGATCTGCAACAGATGGTGTACTAGATCCGTGATCATAATGCTGACTAGGAAACGACTAGGTGTACGATAGTATAGCTCACTGAGGCATAGTGGTAGGTGGTTATGTGCGGCAGGGTGAGTCTGCAGCCGTTTCAGGCAGGTCTCAAGCGTCTGGAAGTATGGTGTCTGCGAGGTCTCCCAGCGTTGATGTTGGATGGCGCAAGAGATGCAGCGACAGCTGATAGGCGGCGCGGCGGGTCTCTTGTTAACGTGGGTGAAGGCGTGTGTAAAGTCGTATCTCTCTCAATGCGTAAGTGTCACCGTGGCTCCGCATGGTATGTGTAGCTCGAGATCGATAAGGCATCGCTTCCTGCTAGTGACATGTTGCATCTAACGTCTTCCTTTGTGTAAAGAAACGGGTCCGGTCAGGGAACACGACCAGTTAACAAACCTTTCCCTATGCCTACATCTTGGCAGGGAAAATCTGGGGGGTAGGGCCAGTAAGGAAGGGGTAGGGGGGGGTAGGGGAGGGAGGGGGGGAGGAGATTTCGTCACAGGACCTCATATGTGGTGGTGGTCGTGGGGCTGGGCCTAGTAGGGCTTCTCGCCACGCGAAGTGTACAGGTCAGTCGAGGCAAAGGCAGTGGCTGGTGCGTGGCGCCGCGCGGGCGTCCGGTGCAGTGCGTGGTATAGTTAGTGCTTAAAGTCGTTAGTGTATATCCCAAAGGCCAGAGAGGCAGGTGAGCGGGGAAGAGGGGGGGGGCAGGACCATGGCAGCTTCCGGTGTTAAGAGGTGTTGTGATGTGCCGGTACAAGTGCGTTTCAGGTAATCCCCTGCTCCTGGCAGGTGCGTCAGAACGCCTTGAAGAAGTTATCCTAGAGCTGAGCTATAGGGAACTTACGCAGTCCTGCTGTTTCCTCGCGGAGAAGCACCGTGCCTTCCGCTCGCGCCCAGTTGGTAAAGGATGCGCGCCAGTGCTGCGTGTGTGGGGGGGTCGCTGCCTTCCAGTGCTTGGTAAGGAGACGTTTGGCCGTTATGAGTCCCATGTCCCAGAAGCGCGACCGCACTTTGGTAAGTTTAGTGCGTTTGTATAGCCCCAAGATGCACGCTTCCCACGTGTACGGTACCTGCTCGCCAGTGCTGCGTGTGAGTAGCGTTGTAACTTCAGTCCAATACATGTGCACGTCGGGGCAATGCCACAACATATGCAAGAGGTCCGCTCCGTTCAGAGAGCAGCGCGGACAGGCGGCATCAGTGGTTGTGAAGTACCTGTTTATCTTGTCGGGTGTCAGATAAGCTCGGTGCAAGATGTAGAATTGAATTATCCTAAAACGGGGGTTGCGTGGGATATATGTCGGTCCGGCTAAGATCATCGCCCATTCTCTGTCAGTCCATGCTTGTCCTCTATCCAGTGCCCAGGGCCTGCGCTAACCAATGTATGATATGTGAGCCATCCCCCATTACGTGAAGATATTGCATAAAGCTGTGCATCGGCAGTTCGTCCGTCATGTCGCCCCAAGACTGAGTGAGTGTGCGTAAGAGGGACGCATGCAGTAGTAACTGGCCAGCTGGGATTTCCGTGCTAGCGGCCAGGTCCGCAAAAGTGAGTAGTGTTCCGTCAGTGTAGAGATCTCCCAGAGTGTCCATCCCCGCCTGCGTCCAGCTAGTTAGTCGAGTCACAGTTAGTGTATCCACCGGCCCTGGGGTGCCCAGAATAGGTAGTATCAAAGCGTATGGCGTCGTCACCCGGGTGAGCCGTAAACAACGTAGGACGCATCTGCGTGCCACCGCCAGGTGTAGTTGTAAGGGGCAGGGAGTCCGGGTTATCGGGTTGAACAGCGTGCAGATTTGTGTCTGCGTCCAGGCAGCAGTGTCCGAAGCAGTGTCTTCGAGGTGTTTGCCGCTGAGCCACCCCGTCACCCACTACATCTGTGCCGCGAGGTAGTACAGCTCCATGTGTGGGACTGCTAGGACCCCCTGCTCAGTTGGCATGTAGAGCTTGGTCAGCGCTACGCGGGGCCGGCCCGCGTTCCAGATGAGACTGCGTGGCAGAGTTTCCAGGTCACGGAATATTTTATTTGGTACATATGTGGGCAGATTGGCAAAATAGTAGAGCAGTCTGGGCAGCACTATCATTTTAGTAAGTGCTATTCGGCTCGGGACGTTTAGGGGTAGGGTGTTCCAGAACTTGATCTGCGCCCGGATCGAGGCGATGGCCCGCAGGAGATTTCCCTCAAGGATATCCGTCGGATTCCGATATATTCGGATCCCCAAGTATCGGACAGTAGTGGGATACCATTGCAATCTACCTCCGCCCAGGCGCACCTCGCTTTCGGGCGTGTCTGGGCTAAAGGAGAAAGCCCCCGATTTGGACCAATTAACTCGCAGTCCAGACATCTCTTCGAAGGTTCGGAAGACGTCGGCCAGGGAGTCAGGGATGTTGGTTATGTCTCTGACGTACAGCAGCAGGTCGTCTGCGTATAGCGACACTGCGTGGAGGCCATCCATTAGCGGGATCCCCCAGTCAGGCCCCTGTGTCCTGAGGATTGTAGCCAGGGGTTCCATGGCCAAGGAGAACAATCGAGGCGACAGGGGGCAGCCCTGTCTGGTGCCTCTCCGCACCCGTATAGCGTCCGAGAGCAGCGCGCCCGTGCGAACTCGGACCGTCGGTTTGTCGTACAGCAGGCCCACCATGGCTTCGTAGCCTCCTCCCAGTTGGTATTTTTCCATAACCGCTCCCAGGTAGGGCCACTCGACCGAGTCAAAGGCCTTTTCTAGGTCTAGCACCAGGCATCCTGCTCTGGGCCACTGATGGGCAGCGTATTCCTGTACACGGAATAGGCGGCGGATATTGTGGGAGGTGTGGCGTGTCGGAACAAAACCGTTTTGGTCCTCGTGCACCAGATGGGGCACATAGGGGGCTAGTCTCCGGGCCAGTGTGGAGGCCAGTATCTTGTAGTCCGTGTTTAGCAACGCTAGGGGACGGTAAGAGCCCATCTGCGTGCAGTCCTTGTCAGGCTTTGGGATGGAGATCAGGGTCGCTTCATTCAACGATGCGGGTAAAAGCGCATCTTCCGCTGCTGCGGCGTACACGCCCAGAAGCCGCGGAACGAGTATGTCCGCGCCTGCCTTATAAAATTCGGCCGGAAGCCCATCTGGGCCAGGGGATTTGCCGTTAGATAGGTGAAAGATTGCTTCGCGGATCTCGTCGGGGTCAAGCGAGGCTCCTAATTCGTCCTGTTGTGTGGTAGTCAGGTGTGGCCCTGTTGTGTGGTAGTCAGGTGTGGCATAAGTAGAGGGGAGAGATAATCAGCAATGTCTGAGCGTGTGCGCAGCAGTCGGGAGCGATATAATGCATCGTAGTGGTGAGTGAATGCATCGTGAATCTGATGTTGCGAGTACAGTAGGCCCCTACCTTCTGCACGTATCGCCGCCACTGGGGATGAGCGGGATTCCTGTGAAATCAGCCAGGCTAGTAACTTGCCAGGTCTATCACTTAAGTGATGTGTCCCCGCCGAGTGTGCTGCATAGTTAATGTCTCGGAGCCGCTCCAGTAGGCTTGCATGTTCTGCGCGCGCCTCCTGCAGTGAATCATCGCTACCGTCTACTGCCTCCCCTTCCCTAGCCAGTAGGTCGGATTCTATCCGGGTCAGTTCACTTTCTAGTTGTCGCCCCATGTGACCCTGTGACCTCAGGCAGTGCCCACGGACCACCACCTTGAAGGCGTCCCATTCCACCTGGGGGGAGGAAGCCGTGCCCGCGTTGTCCTCAAAGTACTGGGAGGTGTGTGTAAGGAGAGATTCTCGGAAAGCCACATCTAACAGAAGCGCTGGCTGTAGTCGCCAGGTGGGAATGGGGGGGCATGGGCGGTCCCAAGCTATGGATAAAAAGTGTGGGTTATGGTCTGAATGCGTGCGACCCATGTATAACGTGTCAGTCACTAGGGGCAGGAGCGCAGCAGTCGCCATAAATCTGTCCAGGCGGACATGTAATTCTTGGGCGCCCGAATAGTATGAGTAGACCCGCGTCGAAGGGTTGCGCGATCTCCAAACGTCATGGAGATCCCACCGTTCAGCCCATTCCAGCAGTGCCTTCGTGGCGCCACGCGTTGGAGCGCCTATGGGGGGCGGGAGAGAGCGGTCCAGTGTTATGTCTAATGTGCAGTTGTAATCTCCCCCCAGTAGCCACGGGACCGCGTGCCAGGACGCCATAGTCGTGGAGAGGTGCATCAGGAAGTCTCCCTGATCAGAGTTCGGGGCATACAGCGATGCCAGCACTATCTGTTGGCCATCCAGTCTCCCCTGCACTACAACAAACCTGCCCTCCTGGTCTAATGCAGTGTCTGTGACCGTCCAGGAGAACCCAGGGCGGACCCATATCAGCGCGCCGCGTGCATATGAGGAGTAGGTGGTAGCATAGAGTTGTCCGCGCCACTTGCGATGTAGTGCCTGTACCTCTGTCTTATTTAAGTGTGTTTCCTGAAGTAGTGCGATGCCTATCTTGTGCCTCTTTAGGTAGGAGTAGATCTGGTAGCGCCTAGCCGGTGTGTGCATACCCCTGATGTTCCAGGTGCATATCCGTATCTCAGACATTGCGCTTCAATGTATGAACCCCTCCAGCTCCCTTGCACGAGAAACTCCCAAGCAGCGCCTCCCGCCAGGCCCAAAGTCTCGACCCCAGCATCAGTCCGCTCCAGGGTCTCAGTATGGAGTGTGACGATTTCCAACGGTGCAGAAGGGTAGGGAAAGGGGGGGAAACATAAAGCCTCAACATGGCAACATAACCTGAAATGCCAAAAGGTCGGCTGCACAACAGGTCGCCGTCCAAATTCTCAAATGAGCTCGTAAACTATACAGTTCTAGGGTTATCTCGTGGCGTAATGTATAACAATTGCAATTGCAGTGTAGTTCAATGAGAGCGTAACAGCCCTCCCGGGTAGAGTAGGGAGGCCTTCGCTGTCTGGCAGTAGCCCGGATCTCGTCTCCCAGGGCGAAGCCGGCAGTGTTCTCAAGTGGCAAGTGGTGGGGGCTATGTCTCCAGGAGTAGATCTCTTTCCCCGCTTACCTTAGCACACTTGTGCTGGAAATCTGAGGTCTGATGGCTCTGACTGGGGAGATGAGGTCTAGGGCTGGTCTCTGATTGGTTGAAGTTTAGACGTACATAAAAATGAGGATTCATTTAAAAAAAATTCTTTCCCTTTTGGTGGTCTCTATGTACTTCTATGGTACTTCTTTTCTAATTGCCGCGAGACTCCCACCATGATGACCGGGAAGATACAAGCACGTGATTCAATACTGGAGAACTGGTCATACTCACTGTATCTGTTTTCAATAGAAGACGTATCAAAACTGTAATGAAGACAAACTTCTCATGAGGACTTCCAACCACATGCCTAGTATTTTACATACTGCATATTGAGTGTTACGTTATAGCTGATGCATAGCTAATACACCTGCAACCCTACAGTGTCTAAACCCCACAACTATCAGCGCTTTTGGCAACTGAACCTCTAATGAATCATCTGATCACTGATGCTCTGTATTAATGCGCTTTTTGCATGAGCTCCTTTGTTGTCACCCCAGTTGTACATCTTAGCTATTTGAAATGTTTGTTTAACTCCAGTTACATAATGTCTACTAACTTGCAAGCTCTCTTTCAAACCAAAAGCCCAAAGCTGCTCCAAATGCATATTAACAAATGTCATTTGAGTGCACTGTGATTTAACCTTCCATTTCCTCAACTATGTCCCCATGTACCTAGTATAACCTGCCTACCACTCAGTCACCCATCAGACCATCCTCCCCCCCCTGGTTGCCATACCCCCTCACCACTCCCATTTCCTGTAACTCCCACAGAGCAGATCAGTGGCTACCACTGCCTCATTTTTAATTTTGGGATGGGAAATTGGGATTTCTATTTAGTATCTCCTCTCTCTGGTTTCCTTACTTTCCTATGCCTGTTTTTCTTCCTCCCCTCCCCCTCTCACCCGGGGATACTGGAATATCCCAAGCCTGATCAACCAAATTCACCCTGGGCTATACCCCAGAAGTCATGCCGTGCCCTATACTATGACTCTTGGATCTCATATCCTCTCAAACTCTATCAAGACCCCGCAGCATACACTACATAACACTCTTTAGATTGTCTCATTAGACACAAAGGGGCTGAACCTCTTTGTCATAAATTGAAAGGCAATATTCTCTTTCTCCAAGACACCAAAATAGAGAAGGACATTTCCAACAACCTCTGCTACTTGGAAATGGCATGCTCCTCTGATTCAGACAAAAAAAACAGTTGTCAGTGTCTATGTCAGATCAGCTGGCATTAAAGTCATTAAGACTATACACAACACAGACGGAAGATGGGTTAGCTGATAAATATTTATATACAATCAAGAACTATTATCATGAACATATATGCCCCACTTCTGGCTGACCCTCATTCTGGGTAAACCTAAATAAAAGACTAAATGAAAATCCAATTGGCTCTAACATTCTATTAGGAGGAGACTTTAACCTTCCTATGGACCTTCTGTTACATAGGCTATTCTCCCGCAAACGTATAACAGAGAAATCCTCCAAACAAATGGAAAACGTATGCACAGCATTCAACCTAACTGATATATGGAGGCTATTCAACTCTACAGGTAGCGAGTTCACTTTTTATTCTCACCCACATAATTCTCACTTAAGGATCGATTATATCCTGATTAATCAGAAACTAACTCCTTCCTGCTCCAATACCAGGATTTAACCCATCATTATCTCTGACTATGCCTGCATTTCATTAGACAATACCATATCTAACATCCAAAACCCAGATAGACTTTGGCGTCTTAATGAGACACTATTAAATGACCCTACTAGCAGAAGAAATTTGCTCTGCAATTGTTAACTACTTCAAAGAGAATTCCACTCCGGAGATCTCCCTAGAGTCTGTATGGGAAGCCATGAAGGCAACAATCTAGGACAGAATAATCAGTATTATGACCAAGAAAAACAATACAGCCAATAAAAAACTTGAGGAACTGGAGTTCTAAAGTAACAACTTGAGCGTCTCCTAGTCTCCAAACACTCCACTGAAATTACCAACAAACTGAAAATCCTAAAGAATGGATTACTTTCCTTTGGTAACACATTATCTGGCAGAGATCATTTCTATCTGCAGATTCCTTACCTTTGAATTTCCCAAGCGTCAGACTGGATCTGGAAACATTTGCGTGAGCAGTACCCCAGTGAGCCATTGCTCAGTTCAGTTCCGCATGTCATCGCTTGTGCCGGATGTGATGTCGCAGTCACCTATATAGGCGCCACCCAGCCACGTGGACATCAGTTACCTTTCACAACTTTCCATGCCAGAAGTGTAGAGCCATGAAGTGAAGTGACATGTGTGTGTCCAAACTAGGACCCTGAAAAGGGAGCAACCCTAGCCCTATAAATGTGTCTGCAGTGCGGGGAGGCATGGTTCAATCTGTAAGGAATCTGCAGCTAGATATTGTCTCTATCAGATAATGCATTACCGTAGGTAAGTAACTTGTTCATTTGATAAAGACTTCTAGCTGAAGATTGCTTACCTTTGAATAGAAACCCAAGCCATATCACCCAGGCGGTGGGCTATGGACAAATTGACTAAATTAAGACGTTCTGCAGGACCTAATGGACGAAATTTCAGTTCCTGCGGAGCTGACTGTCTAGGCAGTACTGCTTGGCAAATGTGTGCAGTGACACCCACGCTGCTGCCTGCCTGGCAGATGTCCAGGACTGGAACACCACGAGCCAACGCTGTGGTCGCAGCTTTTCCTCTAGTGGAATGGGCCTGTAAGCCCTCAGGAGGCTGCTTATAAGTCAGGGCGTAGTATGTATTGATGCAGAGAATGACCCAGCGGTGAATGGTTCGTTGCTGAACTGCCAGACCTTTATTTAGCTCCTAAATAGCTCACAAAGAGTTGGTTGTCCACCCGAAACTCTTTTGTGCGATCGAAGTAGGACGACAGCGCTCTTTTTGGGTCCAGACGGTGGAGTAGTTGCTCTTCTTTAGAGGGATGTGGAGGAGCATAAAAGGTGGGCAGGATGACTGGTTGTCCCAAATGGAATGGGGACACCACCTTAGGCAGGAAAGAAGCCCAGATGTGAAGCACCACCTTATCTGGGATTACCATAAAAGAGGGTGGCTTAGATGATAAAGCCTGCAACTCACTCACCCTCCTGGCAAATGTGCTTGCCACTTAAAAGGCTGTCTTTATGGTAAGCAGCCAGAGGGGACAATTGTGAAGCGGCTCAAAGGGAACACACATGAGATCAGTGAAAATGAGGTTCAATCCCAGCAATATAGAGGCAATATCAGCAACTGCCAAAGATCTATATATATCCAAGGGGAGGACATATTAGTCCAACCAATGAAAACTTTGGAAAATGTTATCACAACCCTTGGAGAAAAACTTGCAACCAGGACAGGGCCAAAGTTAAGGAAAATGGCTGGTGCCCGAACAAGGATGGCGAATAGTCCAGTCTAAAAAAAACTCAAGTACACCATAAATCAACCATTAAGGCGACTACGTAAATCACCACAAGACTTGAGCTTGCGAATCATCCTATGAAAATCGAAGGCACTAACAAAGCGAAGGAAATGGGAAAAAAAAAAAAAAAGAACTAAGGACAACGAACAATGGGCAAAATTGCTCCATGATGCAAAACTAAACAATAGTGCCAAGTTTTGGCATACAGTTAACACACTACAGTGGGCCAATCATTCCGATACAAAATCTAACGTTACTGAGGCAGTTTGGGTTGATTATCTTTTCAACCACTTCAACGAAAAAGAGCAAAATGAACATGCTGTCACTAAACATCGGTGGAATGTTTAGTAACAACTCAGAACCTCGCAACTTTAGAGCAAAGCAATTACCCCCGGTTAGTACAACAACAACATGGGTCAGAATTACTATTAGGCAAATCCTGACCAATATTTATAACAGAGGAGCGAAGCGGCCCATCATCATCTCGGATAATGAAACAGATAGCCAGGAGCAGGCCAGCAGGAGCCCTTGGCCCCACTGGCATACCCCCAATGTTGTATAAACATGACGCGGAATTTTGGAGTAAGGCACTAGTACCAGTCTTTAGGAATGTAATCAGTACAGCCATAATATCAAAGTCCAGGAGAGGATTAATTATCAGCCCAATCTATAAACAGGGCGAAAGGAATGCTCCGAACAATTACCAGCTGATTGCCCTTATTGACATGGAGGCTAAATACTACGTGGGGACAATCCTGGATGAATTAGCTTCCTGGGCTTCAGAAAATCATATAGTTCCATCAACCCAAACTGGGTTCTGTCAAGGGCTAGGCACCACAACCAATATCATGGCACTAACCTTGTTAATGGATGCAGCTAAAATGGGAAAATGTCCCCTATTTCTTTGCTTTATAGACTACATAGCAGCTTTTGATCATGTAGACCGTACCAAGCTCTGGCAAAAACTGGAAGGATGGAGGATACCCAAACCTCTTTTGGATCAACTTAGGCAGCTGCACACCAATACCAGGCTCAGGATAAAACTAGGTGCGTTTGAACCTTTTCCTAGTGGACCTTTCAGGGGAACTAGACAGATGCGCATCCCACGCCCCGAAGCTAGGAAAAATTACGCTGTCAAACATGCTTTACGCAGACGATTTAGTGATGATAAGTCGGACCCCCATTGTACTCCCAACATCTCCTGGACGCGACTCATAACTTCTCGTTATTTTAAAAAAACTAAAATGATGGTAGTAAATTATCACAGGAAGAAAAACATCAACTGGTAGTTGGATGGGCAGCGTTTAGATCAGACAACAAGTTATAAGTACATTGGAATACTTTTAGATCATAAAAGCTCTTTCAAACCGCAGTTGGAGTCCTTGCGTAGAAAGGGAGTCATGACTTGCTTAGCCATAAAACCTCTGAAGAAGAAGCTGCCGGATTTTACATTTGAACTCCTGCTAAAGGTCCTGCGAGTTAAACTACAGCCAACAATAACTTATGGGAGTGAATCATTGAAAGGGAAAGATGCTGCAGTCCTGGATAGAATAACCGCTAATTCTTGCAGAGCAATTTTTCATCTCACCAGATATGTTTTGCCGGCCCAAATATGGTTGGAATTTGGGCTACAAAAACAATCGGTGGAAAGAAGGGGTGCTTACATTAAATGCTGGCACAAAATCCGAAGTGCCGAGGAAGGATCCCTGAACTCCCATCTCTGGATTGAGATGTTTTGCCGTGGAAAAAAGCCAGCTAGAGAATATCTTCTAAAATCCAATAAACTCCTGGGATTGACAGACCTCTGGAAAACTCCAAAGGAGCATCTATCATTAAAGAAAATAGTGACAAAGGCAACTCGATTGATATCTGCCCTAGAGGACAAAGAAACACTCGCCAAACAAGCGCATGGTTGGGTACTGCTCAACAACTATGAAGCCCATAAACCTCAACCCTTTTTTAAAACAGGAATAAAAATGGCAACCAAGGAAACATTTTTAAAGCTCCGTCTAGGTGTTGTCCTGATTATCCAATTTCTACCACCATGGGAAAGAAGAGGAGGCAAGCAGTTCTGCGGCCTGTGCGGACACGACCCTGAGGACCTTATCCACATCAACTGTATTTGTCACAATCTGAGGGATATAAGGTGTACTTTATTAAAACCAATATTTAAGCAGCATGGGACAAGGACCTGCAGGCAGGCAGTAAAGCTGTGCTTCAACACAGCTGTAGTGCAACTAAACTGCAGACTCACAAAATATTTTGATACCGTTGCAAAGAGACTCAAACACTCGTCACTGGTCATGAGTCAACCCAATACAGTGGAACTGGGCATAACTTGAGCCTTGTCCCACAAAACCCTTTTTCGTGCATTTTATGCCTGCACAAGCACTTTAAAACCGGCCACTATTTGATGTTCATCTCATCAAGTTTAGTAAGTGCACCTTATTGCTGCCCGGGCACTTTAAATTCATTGCACAGAGTATAGTAAACAATCATAGATGAGGGACAAGGATAGGTCGGCAGCCTAATTTGTCAATCTAACAGTACCTGAGCTCTCTGCAACACAAGCTTATTAGTGTTGTGAAGACTGTAATAATCATGAGCACCTTTTTATGAGGATTTCAATGCTATTTTATTTTCAGTACAAATCTGGATTTTTAACATTGTTTTACGTACAGTATTATGAATAAGGACTTTTTATTCTTATATGTATTTACTGTATACAAAGGTTTTAATTAATCATGCATAATAACATTTACTACACCACTATTCTTTGTCCAGTTTTGAACTAGAGCTGGAACCAATGGTTCCTGATCAGGCTCAAACCGGAGTATGCAAGGAAGGCAACAAATATGCCCTTCAATGCAGTCTGGTGGTGCTGGAAAGTGCCCCCACTCAAGCCCAATACACTAAGTCCTTTCTCAGTGGTGGTCGCACCTCCCTGTGACAGGAAACCTATTGTTCTACCTTCCTCTGCTCGAGCTCAGCTGTTGTGTGATGATCCCAACATGTTTGATACCAAACATGACCAGGTTCGGTGCAGCCATTATATAGTTATACATCTCGTAATGACTGATGTCCACTATGTGTCTTAAAATGGCTAACTGCACTTACAAAGCCTGGAAAATTTACTCCAGAGTTTATAGGGGTGTCCTGCTCATGCAGGGGCTTCATCACACTTATAACCATACACTCAGCCCTCAGGACTGAAGGACCTACCATACTTACAGGTTTTAAGTGTAGTGACCTCAGATTTAAGGAAACATCTGTCATGAGAGGTACAAGCACCCTCTCACACAGGTTGCAATGGCAGGCCTGTAGTCAGAGTTTAACTGGACTCTCATGGGTGGCACAATACATGCTGAAGCCCATGGGAGACCCCTGGTGCCCTGGATACCTTAGTACCATACACTAGGGACGTATAAGGGCAAACCAGTAGCCAATTGAGGAGGTACAGAAGCCATTTGGAAAGAGAGCACAGATGCTGGGGTTCTGATTAGCAAGATCCCAGCAAACTACAGTCAAAACACATTGACACCAGGCAAAAAGTGGGGGTAACCATGAAAGCAGATCTTACTTTCTACACCAGAGCCCTCTGATCTCCACCTCTCCAAGATGGCCACCCCATCCCAGGAGTGACACATCTGTCACTACTGTGAGATTTGTTTGAGAGAGGGAGAGGGGTCTGCCTCTGACCCAATCATGGCTCGTTATCCACCACTGCAGGTCCTCTGCAGTTCTCTTTGAGATCTGGAGAATGTTGGAGTGATTCCCATGATGCTGCGCCCACTGGAACTTTGGGTTCCACTGCAGAGCCCGCATATGCCATCTGGCATGATATACCAACAGGATGTAGGAGGCCCTAAGGCCCAGCAACCTCATTCTCACTGAACTCCAAGACTGAGAATGAAACATCGGTACCATAACCTGAATATCCTGGACTCGCTGCGTGGGAGGATAGGCCCGAAAATGCACTAAGTCCCGAAAAGCTCCAATGCAAGGGAGGGTCTGAGGAGGAGACTGGTGTGATTTCGGCACGTTTATAGTGAACCCCAGCGAATCCAGGAGGTCCACCGTAGTCTGGAGATGGCAGACGACCGTCTGGGGGAAGGTCGCCTTCAACAGACAGTTTTTGAGGTAGGGGAACAATGAAACCCCCAACCTGTGCAGATGAGCTATATACACCACCATCACCTTGGTGAACACCGGAGGGGTGCTGGAAAGGCCAAAGGGAAGCACGTGAACTGAAAGTGGTCGTGGCCTACCATGAACCTCAGGTAACGACTGTGGGTAGGCAGGATGGGGATGTGAAAATGTGCATCCTGCAAGTCCAATGCTACCAGCCAGTCCCATTGGTTTAGGGCAGTCAAGAACTGAGCCAAAGTGAGCACCTTGAATTTCTCCTTTTAAGCACAGATTAATGGTCTGGAGGTCTAGAATAGGACAAAGACCCTTGTTCTTCTTGGGTGTCAGAAAGTAGCTGGAATAACAACCACTGCCTACTTCTGATATCGGAACTCTTTCTATAGCCCCCTTAGCTAGGGGTGCTCTAACTTCCTCCGATAGCAAGATAAGATGATCCTCCACCAGCTATACTTGAAACAGCAGTAAAGAGGGAGGGAAAGACAGGAAAGGAAGGGAGTAACTCCTTCGAAAGATCTGAAAGACTCATTTTTCCAATGTTATGGACAGTCAGTGGAGGAGAAGATGTTGGATTCTCCCTCCAACTGGGCACCTATGGTCTTGCAGAACCAAACTAGGAAGGTGTTGAGGCTGCAGCTGCCGAGGAGTTGGTGGCGGATGATTTCTGGCTACCAGCCCCAAGCGATTAGAATGGGCCGCGTCCACATCCTCGACCAACTTCGGAAGCATGTGCAGGGTGACTGGGGTATGGCTGGCATGGTTGAAAGCCCCTTCCATCGCTACAAAAGAGGTGAAAGCAGGCAGGGGGCTAGGTGTCACTGAGAGGCCCAAGGACTTGGCTGTAGTCCACGTGTCCTTGAAGCGATCCAGCGCCGGGTCTGTTTCTTCACCGAAGAGACGAGTCCTTATCGAAGGGCATGTCCAAAGGTTGGCTTGGGCATCCCCTGAAAAGCCAGATGTTCTCAGTCAGGCATGGGGCCATAAGGCCACCATCGACTAAACCGCTCTGCCCAGTGAGTCAGTCATATCCAGACCACACCTAATGGTGAACTTTGCTGAATCTCTCCCAACTTTCACTGCTTGGAGAGGATGGCTGGGCCTCCTCAGGTATCTGGGGCAGCACTTGGTCAACTGTTTCCCATAGGGTATGGGAGTAATCGCCCAAAAGGCATGCAGTGTTCACTGACCGCAATGCTAGGCTGGAAGAAGAAAACATTGTCTTCCAAAGTGTGTCCAGCCTATTAGATTCCCTGTCCGGAGGAGCGGCACTGAATGCCCCATGGGCAGCCGAAGCATGGACGACCAAGCTCTCAGGGGTGGGGTGTTGGCTGAGTAAACTAGGACCACCTGGGTCGGGGTGAGGGCGGGCAACTGTCCTGTTCACAGGAGCACATATGATAGGCTTGGACCAAGTTCCTAGATGGACATCAGTCAGTGCTTCATTAAAGGGCAATAAGGGTTTGAATGATGAAGCCCCAGGCTGAAGCTCTTCAGTCAAGAGGTTTGTCTCAACAGCCACAGAGGGAGGTTTGAGGTCAAGGACCTCCACTGCCCTCTTTACCACCATTGCAAAAGATGCTCCCTCATCCATAGCCACAGTACATGGACAGAGCAAACCAGGATCTGGAGAGGTGTCCAGTCAACTGGCCTCTGCTAGTTCCTCAAGTCAGTCCAAATTCTCACCAGGGTATATAATTGGTGTTCTAAAGGGTCCAGTGACCCCCTCCGATGCTTCCCCCATACCCGTCTGCCTTCAAAGGCTCAGGCAATGATCTAGGACCACTG
Organism: Lissotriton helveticus; assembly: GCF_964261635.1. Classification (NCBI taxonomy): domain Eukaryota; kingdom Metazoa; phylum Chordata; class Amphibia; order Caudata; family Salamandridae; genus Lissotriton; species Lissotriton helveticus. The sequence continues at coordinate 648,061,436 of NC_136072.1, read as the reverse complement.
AGCCCTGTTGGCAGCAGAATCTGTGTCGACCGACGCGAATCCAACTCTAAAACATCAGGATGAGAATGGGGCTGGCCCCTTCGGTGGCGTTGGATCATCAATGTGGAGACCGTCACTGGAGAAGGTCACGTTGGCACAACAAATGCCAAACTGGATCCAGGCTTGAGTTCCATGAGACCTTGCAGAGGACAGAGCCGTAGGATGGAGCCTCCTCTGACCCCCGAAGGCGCTCAGAAGGATTGGGCCTACTTAAATACTTGGCACATGGCCTTGTAAAACTCCTTTATTTGAGTGGGGGTCGCTCGGCTCCTGGGAACAAGGGGAGGTGCAGAGTTGGCCTGGTCAATAGCTCCAAAGATCCGGCAGTCGGAGCACGATTTTGAGTCCTGGTTGCGCTCTAGACACCGTAAGCACACAAGGTAAGGGTCAGTTTTCGGCATGGCGCGATGACAGGTGCCACACGGCTTGAACCATACCTTTCTAGAGAACATTCCCTTAAAACACAAGAAAAAATCTTCAACAAAACATCGAAAAAGTCAAAAAGAGACAGAAGGGTAGCTCTTCTCCGGTTCAGTACTAACTGGGGTTTAAAGAAAAGAACTGAAGTCCACATGCCTGGGTTACACCTATATAGGTGACCTCTATGTCACATCCGGCATCCGGCACAACGATGCCGCGCAGAACCGAACAGAGCCGCCTGATGGCGTGCAGGGGTACTGCTCACACAAAAGTTTCCAGATCCAGTCTGATGCCTGGGGAATTCGAAGGTAAGGACTATGCAGCTAGAAGTCTCTATCAGATATGCCAATATAATAAACTAAGAAGCGATAGAGCTCACGTATGGCTGAATATGACAACCCTTAAGTTAGAGTCAGGGTAAACAGCTCCCATTCTGAGAGTTGGCCTTATAGCTAGAGCTGTCGACATTGAAGCTGGGGAACTGGTTTCGAGTCTCGGCAGGGATGCTCAACATCCTGTGATTCTGCACAAACACTTAATCTCTCCATGCCCAACAATGAATATGTTTGTCTGTAACGCAACTGGTGCTCATGTAAAGCGCTCAGATACCTTCGGGTCCGGTTTCGCTATATAAAAGTACAAGAAAAATAAATAAAAGAGAAATAATAACTATGTAAGGCACAAGGCATGGATGCATCCTTTGCCAGTTACTCCTTCTCCTAGCCATCGAGCCCCTCCTAACTGAACTGCGACACAGCACGGTCATTAAAGGCATCCATCTCATTTGGCCCCAGAAAGTACAAGGTGGCAGCATATGCTGGCGATGTCTTCATCTACGCCCAAGATGCGGACGCTGCCATACCTGAAATTCTAAGCCTGATCAATGCCTATGCCAAAGCCTCGGGTTACACATCAAACTAAATTAACACAGAGGTCTTGACGCTAAACGCACTATGTACTGTCACAATCCTCAGCAATAGTGAAAACACCCTGCTTACAATACAGGACGTGATCGAAACATGGTCTCCCAAACACATGATCTGGAGGGGCAGATTGTACTGCACCAAAATGCTAATAGCACCGCAAGTACATTTCATAATAGGCATGTGCATTCAACAACTTTCTGCTACCGTTTTTGAACTCCTCAACAAGGCTATTCAATTTATTTGACACAGTAAAAGACCCAGAATCACTTTCAAAATCCTATTGCTGGAAAAGGAGAAACATTGAGTCGGTCTCCCCAACTTGAGCAAACTTCAAATGGCATTCATACTCAAACAATCTATACATTGGTTTCACCTGAATCCTCTGCTCCCCCCACCAGTATGGGCAGACATTGAGAGGTCTATTCTCTCTGTTCACCCCCCTAGCTGCTATCTCAATGAAACACTTCAAGCCCCTACACTCCTCAAATATAATCAGAGACAGGATATTGGCAGTAAAACATCTGGACAGCAAATATATCGTTAAACTCAAACACTCTTTATATGCCTCACTCTGGCATAATCCACTATTGATAACTGATGGTTAAACCCTCAACTGGCACATCTGGTCATCAGATAACATCTTATATATTAAAGATGTGATTTATAGAGCCAACCAGATTCCCTTCTCACACCTACAAACATCCCAATGTCCTATGTAGGGTCTGTGGAGAAGTGTGGCTCACTGGTTAGAGGAGGCAGACCTGGAAGCAGAGGTCAGCCCTGGACCAGGGTTCAATTCCTGGCTCGGCGGGGTCTTGAGTCCTAAAATGTCCATGGACTCGACAATTCTCACTCCGGTGCCTACTCGATTCACGGGTTCACACTCTGCGACTCTGGGCAATAGCTTGCTTAATCTCCACAACGGCCCCTCGCGGCGGGATGCCTGGCTTTCACCTTGCGGATACCCTGCCGGGGTTATCTCACAGGGGAATACCAGGACGGGTTCCCTAAGCAAGCGCTTAGAAACCGCTTGGTGATTTGCGCTATATAAATTCCTGTACATTTACATTCCTGTACATTAGGGTCTGCTTTCCTATAGTCGCCCCATTTTTTTACTTTTTGCTTCACTGGTTTTCGACATAATGTGGCTGTGGGCCTGCTATTCAGACCCACAGCCCTGCTGTTCTCTCTCTCTAAATTTAATAAGCAAAGAACCTTACAGGCGTAAGGTGGGTAACCTGAGCACCCCTATGTGCTTCAAAAAGCAGGTATATCCAAAGGTATTGAAATGTTCAAAGTTTTATTCACTTTATGACATGATACAAGTAATTCATTTTATCCAAATAGTACTAATTTTGATGAAATGTGCTTGAAAACAATATTGCGTAATAGTTCCAACTACACGAAAAAAGTTATGTTCATTGCATCATGATTATTGTGGAAATTAATCGATGTCCCCAATGCATTTCGAGCTGTGTGGCTCTTCATCAGGGGGTCAATATATATCTGTGGGAAAGTTAGAAAAACGAAGGTTAGCGAAATCAGGGGCCGAGTGCTTAAATAGGAATAAGAAGACTAGAGAGCTAGGGTGAAGCAATAGATCAATCGGACGTGGAGTGGTAGTGCTGGTTTAAAGAGGTACTATTTTGTAAAAAAACGAAGGAGTTGTACTGAAGGCGGAGGGAAACAACCCGATGTACACTAGGTAAAGTGAATCAAAGAGAGGTCCACTATGGTTATAAAGGTGTCGAATCTAAGGAGCAAAAGTTTGTGACGTGATGATAAGGTTTGGGTGAATAACGCTGTGAAATAGAAAAACAGTTCCCAAGATAACAATAAGGGGCAGATACAACGTGGAAAGAGCGAAAAAGATGCCGGTGAGATTACCGTCAATGAGTAGTGTGCTTACCGAAAAGGTGTAGCGCAATGAAGCGCTAGAGTAGAAAAGTCCAAAACTCAGTGGAACGCCATCCGAGGGATGCGGAAGTGAAACAACGGTCGAGCGCATGCGTGTTAAGATACAGCCATGCAACATAAAAAGGGGACTGAAGTCCGTCAATGAAAGTTCGAAAGCGGAACGGAAGAACGGCATAAGTGATGGGGGAGTGATAAGTGAAGTGTATGATGGTGTAAACAATAAATGAGATAAGAATAAGGATGGGAGTGGGGAAATGTGAATGGGAATGTAATAAAATGGAGATGAAGTAGATGCCAGGTATGGAATGTGGGATGCAGAAATGAACAGCATATGATTGATGGAAAAAAAACAAGCAAGGGTAAAAAGAATAATTACGAAAAAAGAAAGAAAGGCAAGAAGAATAAGAAAAGAAGAAAAAGATAGTATATAGGAAGAATGAATCAAGAATGAATCAAGAAAAAAGTACACAGGATATGTATATACATTCAAATACGTATGTAAATGCAAAAGTGCATAAATGCAGGCAACAAGGGAGCGTAACCAACAATTGCGGTCAACAAAGTTCATGGTACACGTTAAAGGAAGCTGCTAAATTCCAAACGCTCATCGAGTCCTTTCGGATGGACGGTACCAAGTTTGAATATCCAATAAAGTTCTCTTTGGAGCAGGTATTTTTTTGGGTCCAGGCCCTCAGGTTTTTTGGCGACCTCTAAAATGAGGAAGCGAATTTGGCTGTTGGTGTGATTATGTTGTGTGAAGTGAGCAGAGACGCAAGATTTCAAATTTTTGTTTCTGATGTTGCTCCGATGTTCATTAAGTCTGGTTTTGATTTTGCGTTCAGTTTTCCCTACGTAGGGCAATCCGCAAGGACACTTCAAAAGGTACACAACGTTCGTAGTGTCGCATGTAGCATTCACTTGTAGCAAAATTCCCGTGCCTGTACTTGGGTGATTTATGCTATTTCATGGTATTATGTTATGACAGTTCTGACAGTTATGGCATGGGATGGTTCCTTTATAGATGGTAGATTGCGTAGTTCGAGGTTTTAGGATTGTCCGTAGATTTTTTGAGCGTTGATAGGCAAAAATGGGCAATTCATTGAACAGTGTGTTAAAATCAGGTTCTAGTTGGAGTATTTGCCAGTGAGTGTTAATACTTTTTTTGATCAAGTAACTTTTGGTGGAAAATTTGGAGACAAATACGTTGCGTTGTTCATTGGAATTGATTTTAGGTTTAGGTTTTAAAAGAGTAGAACGATAAATGGTGGCCACTCTTGCGTGAGCTGTTTGAACAATTTGATTGGGGTAACCTCTGTTGCGAAATTTGTTCATGATAATAGTGCTGTCTTGTTTGAAAGACTCTTCTGAGGAAGCAATTCTCTTAGCTCGCATCAATTGTGAGTATGGCAGATGTTTCTTGAGACTGGGTTGATGAAAGCTTGAATAGTGAAGGTAGTTGTTGCGATCGGTGGGTTTTGTGTATATGGAGGTTTCTAATTTGTGATCTTTGATGATGATGTTCACATATAGAAATGAAATTGTAGTCCGGTTGAGATTGTGGGTGAATTGGATTCTTTCATTAACGGTGTTTAGATGGCTGATAGCGGTGGTAAGCTGTTGTTCAGTACCAGTCCATATTAGGAAAATGTTGTCAATGTACCGGTAATAGATTTTGAGGTGATCTTGCCAATGTGGGACCGACAGTATGTGGTTGGTTTCAAAATCGTGCATGAAAAGATTAGCGTAAGCTGGGGCTGCACAATTCCCCATTGCTACGCCGGAAAGTTGAATGAAAAATGTATCTTGAAATTTGAAATAACTGTGCAACAGAGTGAATTGAATAAGTTCCAAGAGGAAAACTTGTAAATCAGGTGGTTTGTTGGTTTTGAGTAATGCTGCTTCCATGGCTTGAATGCCAAGATTGTGGGGGATGGATGTGTAAAGTGAGTTCACATCTATGGTGCAAAGTAAGACAGGTGTTTGAGGAACAATGGAAATGGTGGTGAGTTTGGATAAAAAATCTGTGGTATCTTGTAGATAGCTTTCCATTTGTTTAACTGAGGGTTGGAGATGTCGGTCAATGTAAGTCCCAATCGGTTCATGGATGGAATTGCATGTGCTGACGATGGGTCTGAATGGAGGTTTGATGGGATGTTTATGAATTTTGGGAATCATGTAGAGATATGGAACGTTGGGATGAGTCAGCTGCGATCTTTGGTGGTGATGGCTCCAAATGTTACTGCTTTGAATGAGGGTCTGGAGGATGGCAGAGTATTCCTTGGTGGGATCCGAATTTATTTCCATGTACGTGTTAACATCAGATAGATGATTATTCACACTGTCCAGATAGAACTGGGTATCTAAGATTACCAAAGAACCGCCCTTATCCGCGGGGCAGATCTTGATGTTGCTGTTCGTAGCCAATTGGTTTATGGCGATTTTTTCTTGTCTAGTGAGATTCTGTTTGTGTCGAACTGTTGTTTGGCTGATGTTATCAAGATCTTGGAGTACCAGTGCTTCAAATATATCCAGAGTCTTATGGCTCACTGGGGCCAAGAAGGCGCTTTTGGGACGTAAATCCATGATGGTGTTTTCTTCCGTTGTCGTGGGTGTGGTGCAAACATTAGAGAAAAAATGTCTTAGTCGTAATGTTCGCATAAACTTGTAAAAGCTCACTTGAGTTTCTAGATCATTGGTGGTGTAAGTGGGAACAAAAGAAATGCCCTTCTGAAGGACCTTTTGTGTGGTGGAGATGGTAGTACCTGAGATGTTTATAATTAAGTTCTGTGGCTCCTCGTCGATTGTGCTATAGGGCGCTGTTGCTCTGTTGAACCGCGTTCGCCGGGATCTCCGATTGCGTCTGTGCCTAATCCTAAAAAAGGCACTGGTCCAGTGCTTTGAGTCGTGGGTTGACTTGTAGATGGGCCACTTTGTGAAGGTTGACTGGTTGAGGCTCCACCTTGTTGGGGTGGGGTTGAAATTGGAGGTTGCCGTGAGTCTTGTCTGGGCTATCTTGGACGTGTGGAACCGTCAGAGGATGATGTATCGCCTTCAGTTGATTTACTGAATTGTGATCTCTGTTGTCTTCTTGCCGCATAAATTTCGGCCCAGTTATAAACCTCCAAGTTTATAGTCAACTATATCCCTTTTAAATTTACGCAATTTGCGTTCATTAATCTCTTTAGTGTACTTCTCAAGTTGTAGGTTAACGTCCTCAAGAGTTTGGCGTAACTCTTATGTGGTAAGTTTGGAACTCAATTCGTCTTTTAATTGAGCAACTTCAGTGGAAAGATCTTCTAACATTTTAGACAGTTCTTCGACAATCAATAAAATTAAATCAAGTGAACACTTGTTTAGGATTCCATACTATCTTTCTGTGAATTTTATGTTGTTCTTGCATAGTGTGGATTTAAGTGGTATGCGTAATCCTCTGGGGATTCTTGAAACTTTGTGGTAACGAATCAAAGTACTCGCATGTAAGCGTTGGTTAATCTCTCTTTTGGCTGCATACAAAAGTTGTCGTATGTTGGATTGTGCGGATCCTGTGCTGGAAGCTATGCACTCCGGTTCCTGAATCAATGTATAAATGCGTTCAGTATCCTCCGTGGTAAATTCGAAGGTGTCAGCTTTGTTGCTGGTCAAGTAAGCTATATCAGCGTAAGACATGGTTTTCAACGAGAGGGTGCAAAGCGGATGGACAGAAAAATAGACAATGAGACACAGGGGACCGCTGCACTCCAAGGGTAGATAGGTTAATCTAATAAGTGATCTGAGAAAGTTCAGTCTTTTAAGGTGTTCAGGGTGCGCCCCTACTGTCCAGGAGGGGCCGAAAGGATAATAAGCAAAGAACCTTACAGGCGTAAGGTGGGTAACCTGAGCACTCCTATGTGCTTCAAAAAGCAGGTATATCCAAAGGTATTGAAATGTTCAAAGTTTTATTCACTTTGTGACATGATACAAGTAATTTCTTTTATTCAAATAGTACTAATTTTGATGAAATGTGCTTGAAAACAATATTGCGCAATAGTTCCAACTACACGAAAAAAGTTATGTTCATTGCATCATGAATATTGTGGAAATTAATCGATGTCCCCAATGCATTTCGAGCTGTGTGGCTCTTCATCAGGGGGTCAATATATATCTGTGGGAAAGTTAGAAAAACGAAGGTTAGCGAAATCAGGGGCAGAGTGCTTAAATAAGAATAAGAGGACTAGAGAGCTAGGGTGAAGCAATAGATCAATCGGACGTGGAGTGGTAGTGCTGGTTTAAAGAGGTACTATTTTGTAAAAAAACGAAGGAGTTGTACTGAAGGCGGAGGGAAACAACCCGATGTAAACTAGGTGAAGTGAATCAAAGAGAGTCAGAAGACCCTAGTATATCAGGATCCTAAAAAAAGATAGGCATGCACTAGATAGTACGTATGTCCTTTGTCCAGCCGGACAGGATTTTATTAGTTTAAATATTTTGTACTAGTTCATAGAATCAACACTTATGTACAAGTGGGCACGACCCGTAACGCACAGGAGACAAGACAAAACAAAGGAAAGTAGTTTGTGTAAAGGCGCACAAGGCGGTCTGTACTAATATTCAGTGTTACAGACTTGGTTTTGTTCTAACACACCATTGTAAATACCATTCTGTGACATTATTAAATACATATGGTGCTCATAGGTCCTATGTACATAAGTGTTGATTCTATGAACTAGTACAAAATATTTAAACTAATAAAATCCTGTCCGGCTGGACAAAGGACATACGTACTATCTAGTGTATGCCTATCTTTTTTTAGGATCCTGATATACTAGGGTCTTCTGTCTTTTGAAATAAACTTCTGCCCAAGGACCCTAGTGCATTTCCTTTTGGGTTTCCCTTGTTTTTCATAACAGTGAATCAAAGAGAGGTCCACTGTGGTTATAAAGGTGTCGATTCAAGGAGCAGAAGTTTGTGACGTGATGATAAAGTTTGGGTGAATAACGCTGTGATATAGAAAAACAGTTCCCAAGATACCAATGAGGGGCAGATACAATGAGGAAAGAGCAAAAAAGATGCCGGTGAGATTACCGTCAATGAGTGGTGTGCTTACCGAAAATCTCTCTAAATTTCACACCATGTACTTTAAGTACATCACCAATTGGGATTTTGGTCACTCTTATGAGTCCCTGTACAGTGTACCACAGGTACCCAGGACATAGGTGCACCCAAGGCCTACCAGGGGCTGCAGCATATCTTATGCCACCCCTGGCTGGCCATCCAAACTGACACAACTGGCTGATCACTCAGCTGGGGCAAGGTCGTGTAATCACCCCTTGCTTAGGTATAGTATTCCTATACCTACCCTTATATATAGACACATATGCACCTATAAGTCACTCCTATGGCAGGCCTTAACAATCCTGAAGGCAGAGTGCTTGGTTTTATTTGAGATGGTGCTCTAGCATGAGCTGAGCCGGTCTGTAGCTTTCGGAATCATGTCCTTATAGCTGTTCTATGATATAGCCATACCATATACTCTTAAGTGCATTATAAACCTCGCGGTTAAATGCTAACTTTGGTTTGTCTTTATCAAAATATGTTGTGTAAGGTGTCATACGTTTTGGAATACTACTCCCTCGCCAGTTCTGGCGAGAGGGTAGCATTCCACCCTTCTAGATAGAGAAGACATGTTGTTCCTACTAATCCCGGTTAAAGTTAACCAGAGCCTCAGCATGACAAAATGGATGCTGCTGCCACAGACACAAGTCTGACCTCCTGCTGCGGGGAGTCCTTCCAGCGAGGGAGGCTTGGACAATAGGTTTCCTGTCTTGGGAGGTGCTAGCACCACCCCAGACAGGCCATAGTGTATTGGGGCAGGGAGGGATGAATGAAATGAGACACTACCTGGGGCACACAAGGTGTCCCATGCATAGTCCATTTCAAACCGGTGCTGGGGCACTCCAGCCCCATCTGGTGCGAAACTGGACAAAGGGAAAGGGGTGTAACCACCCCCTTCCCTGGTCCCACCCATTGGAGGGACCTAGCAGGTAATCCAGCCCCTAAATTTGGTATATAGGTAGGAGCTGAGTTCCAAGACTTTAGATTTTATCCTGACTGAAACTTGAAACGAAACTCTGGACCTTCGACATTCTACTCGACATAGAAGACTTAAGAATCTCCCTTGTGGTCAAGGAGTGACCACCTTGTGCAAGCAGGCACCACCAAGCGATCAACGGTTTGCTTTGTCGACGCTCCCGCCGGAGTCTAAGCACAGAGCCTGACAAGACCCGGACTTCCAGACTTCTAACAGCCCGATCCACAGTCACAGCAGAGCTGAGACCCGTGGAGGCGACGAGAGACGTGGGACCGGCCATCTTGGAAAGCCAGCGAATTGCTTTCCGTGCAACTTCTGAGGCACCCTCGAAGTTGTGCATTGGAGATTGAGAAGCCCCAGCCCCGAGCACCAACTGCACCGAAGACCAGCCCTCCACACTCCACGAGTTCTGCGTGGGGCCCCTCTGCATTTTCTTGCCCGACGTGTGTATCCGGTCACTTGCCCGTTGGCTAGTGGCCTCTGACAACGAACCTTCGAATTTACAACGCTGGTCTGGTTGCTCCAGACTGGCCCCTGCTTCCCTGAAAAGGAGAAGCCCATCAATCAGACCAAGCCATCTTCGATTCTTGCGTGGGTTGCCTTTGCCAAGGCTTGTTGAATCCAATCCGGAAGCAGACACCGCCGACAGCGAGAGCCTTCGTGGGACAGTCCGTATCCAGCTCCTGGTCGTCGTCGACACCTCCTGGTCCATGTGGCTGCAGAGACAAGCTTCACAACATCACCTGATTGCTTCGCGACATCGCCTGGTTCCTGCCCGGTTCCTTCCTGGTCACTGGCTAGTGACCCAGACTCTGTCCCCTCTGCTTTCAGGTACTCTTCATCCTCGATTCGCCCTTGGATGCACCCGGACACTTCTCTCCTGGTCGCCTGCAGCATCTTTCTCCAAGGCTCCATAGGAATCAGCGACGAAACCCGACACACTTTGACACCTATGCACCCGTTTCCTGTGGGTGAGGTAACGCGAGTATTTCAGTACTCCTGTGGGTATTGACTATCCTAGTGTCCTAGTTTCAAGTAGCTTTTCCCTAGTCCATCCGGAAGTGTCCTAAAAGAACTAGTTTCCATTTCTTTCGTTCCCATTCTAACTCTATGGTAACTTGCATGTGTGTAAAGACACTGCACGCGCATCCCGTAGGCCTCCTGCTCCCTATCCGTTTGGTAGTACAGCGTAGCCCCAGCTATTCTCCAGGCCCTAGGCCTTTCCTTTGTTCGGGACGTGGTTCTTATACCACTATTTTAGTATATGGTTCGAAGTGCCCTAGGGCATTACTGTATTTTGTGCAACTTATTGTATTATAATTGAGTATCTTGTTATGTGCTTGTGCCTCTGACCTCATAAAGAGTTCAGAGGATTGTGTTAGAAATAAATACATATATATTTTGATATACAACCTGTGTGGTGTCCTTTCACTTGGTATTAAAGGGGTTACATATGGTAAAACAGCTGGCTTCACATGCCCTCTTGAGTTTATCCTAAAACTGCTTTGTCCATGCTACCACTAGGATAGCTGGTCTATAAGGTTGACTTTACAACCATCACCATAAGGGTTGTTTGGACTGGTGCAAGGCGCTCTCTAGAATAGCGAACATCAAATACCAGGCCAACTTCTCACATTGGTGGCAGCGGTGGGATTTGAGCTTGCTGTTTTACCAATTGTAATCTTTGAGATATCATTTGAAAGATCACATTAGGTACCATAGGTACATATAACAAGACTTAGCATACTTAAGTTCTACTGAACTTAGCTGTTGTAGACCAAAGGGCCTACCACACCCGGACTACAACTCCTAGAGAGGTTTAGTAGGAAACACTTAGGGTAGGTAGGTGCATACACCACACCTCACTGTATCATGTCTGCCACAGGTGTGCCAAGTGTTCCTCTGCCTGTGGAGAGTGACCCTCCAAGGGCACCATCCAGATATGAAATACTCAACTTCCAAGAGCTGAGACACTTGTGTACCACAAGGAGGTTGAAACAGGGTTCTAACCCTACCCTTCAGCACCTGATAGAAATCCTAGAAGGTTATGATGCTCATAAGGCCTCTAGCTCAGGTCTTACAGGCAATGCAGATGAGGTCCTGCCCTCAGTAGAGGATACCACTGATCCTACGATCATATATAATGAGGATGATGTGGAGGCAGAAGACTCTGAAGATGGGGAGGGCAGCCAAGGCCAGGTCCAAGTTAGAAGACTTAGCCAGGCTAACCTAAGCCTACATGGGGCTAGCCCCTTACAGACCGGTCAGTAGACTTAACCAGAGGTATAAGAGGGAAAGATCTCACTCAGGTGACTCTCTCCACTCCAATGCCTCAAGAGGTTCTCAGAGGGGGATGACTTCAGAATAGAGAGGGAAGAACTTGCCCTAGCCCAAGCAAAACTTGCTTTAGCAAGGGAGCAAAAGTTGAGTGGATTAGATTCCACTGGTGGCAGCAATATCCCTAAGGATAAAGACAGGTCCTATGACAATAGACACCTGAGTAAGATTGTGCCCCCCTACAAAGTTGGGGATGACATCCACAAATGGATTACTGCTTTGGAGAGGGCCTGCAAAGTACAGCAGGTACCCCAAAGTCAGTGGGCAGCAATCTTGTGGCTCTCCTTTTCAGAAAAAGAAAGAGACAAGCTCCTCACAGTTAGGGATGATGATGCTAACAATTACACTGTCCTTAAGAGTGCTCTAATTGATGGGTTTGGCCTAACCACTGAACAGTACAGGTTGATGTACAGAGATACCCAGAAGACACAGACTCAGGACTGGGCTGATTTTGTTGATTGTGCCACTAAGGCTCTGGAAAGCTGGTTGCTGGGAAGTAAAGTTAAGGACTATACAGGATTGTATAATTTGATCATGAGAGAGCAAATACTTAACAATTGTCAGAACCAGTTGTTGCACCAACACCAGATCTGAGTCAATCAGACCTCTCCCCAAGAATTGGGAAAGAAGGCAGACAAATGGGTCAGAACCAGGGTTAAGCAGAAAAACCAGGTCCAGGTTGGTGATCAGAAAAAGGCAGACCAAAAAGGTGGGGATCAGAAACCAAAAGACCACAAGTCTTCATCAGGCCCCCAAAATTCTAATGAAGGGGTTCCCAAACTTCTAAGAAGAAGAAGAAAGAAGGTACAAAGAAACCTTGGTGTAATTATTGTAAATCTGCCTCTCACTGGTTCAGTGAGTGCACCAAGAAAGGTACAGCCCCTACCACTGTAGCCCCTAAGGCATCTGCACCCCCTAGTACAGTTAACAGTGGTAGTTCCCAACCCAAGGCTATAGTGGGGTTAACCATGGGTACTGAGATGGATTCTGGCCTAGTCAGGATTCCAACTCAGGCTGTTCTTGTCTGTAATGTTGTGGTATATAAATAAATAATACCGGATCTAGGTTTTACTGGACATAGTAATAACAGATAGCTCAATAAATAAGAGTCAAGATTCGAGGTAGTAGGAGTTTGCAGGTTTAATACAGCATAAAGGACAGGAACAGGACAACCTGCACAGGAATGGGATGGCAGCGCTGCCGGGGGCAGGATCAGAATCGGCACAAGGGAATGGGTCACATTTAATAGCAGTGCACAAATATATATACTAAAACAGTTGCATTACAATACATATGATAGGCGGAGCAGTGGGTGTGGTCAATAGCAGTCGCGAAAGATAAGGGTGAAAATGGGTGTAACAGAGGCGTATACATAGACATGTGATGTAAACGTACCAGAATATGTCATAAATGGGGCGGAAACATGGAGGGGGCTACCTAAGGAGCCGGGACCTCTAACCTAATGGTGCGCGCAAACTGACAATAACGTGTTACTAGGAGAAGCTGGGGACTATGAACTCTGTGCTAGGAGCAGAGACTGAAGTCTGGAGAGTCAGGGCGACATGTACCTAAACAGTATCTAGTATCTGATGTTTAGAGAACATGTTGATATAAACTAAGAGTCAGGAGGGGAGAGGCTAACGGACTCTAAGACTGGAGCATGCATTATTCTACATGTAGTGCGTGATGAAGAATATTAAATGACCATTAAATGCAGTATTTCTCTTACATGGAGACGTAAAGGCTAGACAATGACGGAAACTATTGATGCGATTCAGTAGCTTAGGAATGCAGAGAAGGAGGGCTGGACTGATAACTAGAATCATAACATACTCTTGGCAGACTCGTAGGCAGAGCCAGGCTGAGCCGGGCACTGTGAGGCAGGAAGTAAGTGAAGGGTCGAGGATACAGGTGGGGGCTGTATCGCTCCTCAGCGAGGACTCAGAAGACAGGAGCTGAATCTGGTGTCCGGGCCCTTTTGAGGCCTAGAAACGGGGACTTTACAATAAAATAACGTGCACACTGAGAAACGTGGCAACGTAACTTTACATAGGCCTAATACTCGTAGCTTTCACGAGAACTGGAAACTGGCATACTAGTAATGGACACAACTGTAATTGCGTCTTTAATCAAACATGGGGGATACATATGCATATTTAATCATGCACACATAACATAAGATGGAGGACACGTAGGGACACAGAACATGGCAAAATTTACTTTTCCACATTCCCTCCTTGTCACTACGTTTCCATCAGGAAACATCAATATTCATGATACCATCTATCATTTCATACAGTATCATTTGCTCGTCTCGAATTTTCTTGGAACGGGATTTAGGACGGGACTTGGGACTAGGAACACATGATGTAGCACAAATGCCGCAAATCGCAGGGCCACATTGTAAACAGAGGCAGCAACTGAATATGATCGCTACTGCAATACCCAGGAATGACAATACTTTCCATCCCCAGGCGGAAATTATATTCCAGAACCAACCGGACCATGTCCAGGTGCCTGGATCTTGGTGTAACATATGGGCAATTTTATGGAGTCTGGTAATAGCTGAATAAACAGACGGTGCGTTATTAGGAATGAAAATGCAGCAACTAGATCCGATGACTCTACATGCCCCGCCCCTATCGGCCAGTATGACGTCAAGGACGAGACGATTCTGGAGCACGACAATTCTCATAAAGGATTGTTCTTCGGTTAAGTTACCTAGAGCAGAAGTAGTCTCAATCACTACTGCTTCAAGTGTTCTGGTTAATCTACGTATCAGTTTACTATTTACAACAGTACCTAAGTAGGGGAAGACACCTTTATTGATATCTATGTATTGTTCTAGAGCAGTTTCAGTATAATCGACAATCGGGAAATTTCTCTTGTGTCTAGTATGTACTAGGTGGGAATTCCTATGATAGTCAGGTGGGGCTAGGAAAACTGGTGGCAGTAGGAAGGCAATGTAACATGTTCCCTCCCAATCGAGGGGCAGACAAACATATGCGGTCTGACCACAAACAAAATAAGAATGACGTGAAGCTTTGAAAATAGATTTCCCACTGTCACTATACTTGATAATAGTAGTACAATCACTATGGCCTACATGTATGGAACCATTATTTCGGACACATAATTCACCTTTGACTGGTAGTACTGACATAGCAGGTAAGTCTGGAGTAGAATCAGACTGAACATTCAGGACCATGAAATTCGAAGAATAATTACCCAAATTATAAACTTCATTTTCTAGACCTAACCCTGTTCTGTGGGGAAGACCTTGCTTGTCTGGGAAACATGTACTGCTAAGAAAAGACATATCTGTTGAGGATGACGTTAACGTGGACCATGCTCCACACGAACCATTATGTGAAAATGGATAAGGAAAGAGTGGCAGAACTCCCTTCGGTGTCTGGAAAGGGGGGAGTCGACCACACACCCAACAATTAGTGGCATTGCTGGTCTGGTGTGAATAATGTAACATGCGGATAAAAGAGTTATTACGCATAGCAAGACGATAAGAGAGTTCATGAGGAGGCAGATCACTAAACGTGTGCTCTACTGTAACATTAGCAGACTTATTTACATGGGAAACTGAAAAATACAAATAAAATGCATAACTGGTGCAGGAAATCATAATGCTAAAATATAGCAAAAAACATAAAATAATAGTGCAACTTCTAGAGTTCTCACTAACTCTCTCTCTGTGGGGGTCTATTATATACATGTCAGAAACCGGTCTAACCGTTTCACCTAGGGGAGGACTTAGACAATCAAACTGGCTGACTTATTTTACTAGACCTTAGTTTAAGCTTATACTCCTGCTGCGGAGTTTTCTCTAACAGGGAAGGGTTCGTAGCAATGTCTTTTGCGGGACAGTCCTTAAGAATAGTACTTTGGCAGTCTTTAAGATCCTCGGAAATGAAGTCCTCCAGATGGATTATATTCAGATGGAGCGATGTCATTAAAACTAAGTGTATGTTCAGATGTCCAAGGGAGGACAGTCGATACGGCTGCCTCCTGTGTCGTTAACTGTATCAGTGGTTTAGCTAGAAATGCATACTGAGGAATCCATTGTCTGCAGTAAGAAGTGAGGCCGATAAAAGCACGTACCTCCTTCTGGGTCTTGGGCTGAGGAAGACTCGCTATTAACTGGATACGGTCTGGTGTCAACTGCCTACCCCTCTTGGACAGTAAGTGGCCTAAATAGATCACTTGCTGGACACAGAATTGAAGCTTCGAAGGGGACACCTTGTGCCCCATCTCGGCAAGGAAATACAAGACTGTAAGGGATGCTCGCTCGCAAGCACGTTCAGAACGGGCTGTGATCAGTAGATCATCGACATACTGGAGCAGGGCAGTGTCAGTTGGCATGTGAATATTGTCTAGTTGTCTCTTAAGTGCTTGACTGTAAATACTAGGACTTTCTGTGAAACCTTGAGGAGCTCGTGTGAACATATAGCTCCTTCCATTTAAACAAAATCCGAAAAGAAACTGGCTGTCTGGATGAATGGGGACACTGAAGAATGTAACAAAAAGATGAGGGTATGACTCGCTACTTGTCTTGAGGCCACTGTTGATACTAAAGCATTTCTCGAATCTAGAATAAAAATCACTAGTGTCTTCGTCTTGTTTCTGTTTACAGGCTGAGATTGCATCCCAGTCTTCCTTTTTAGTGGCTAATAATCTTGGCAAAACTTGTATTAACAGTTCTGGTAATTCTTTACATTTCTCTCCTAGACCGGTACCTGGTACTCGTGCCTTATCTTCGGCTTCTAGAACTGCCCAATCGATCTTTTTCTCTCCCACCTCCCAATCTTTTTCCTTGAGTTTTTCATATACCCCTGCGGGCAACAGGACCTTTAACATTTTAATAATATCTGGATACGTGTATTCTCCCATACGGAGCATGTCCTTTAATTCTCGGTGGAACCCTGCTGGATCTTTGTCATGACAGGGAATTAATTTTTTCATCTCTAAGAGTTCCATCTTTGTAATCGGAGTGTAAACAAACACTCGTTGCATTTCACCATCTGTTGTCCTAACTGGGTGTACTTCTCGTAACGGATTCTGTCTGTCTATGTAAAACGGTTTACTTTCTGGAGGTGAGACATGAACAAAATGCGGGTTCAAAAACATACTATATTTGTGGCGCTGTTCTAGAATGACACTAATTAAATCGGTACCTAAACCTTTCCATCTATACTGGAGTAACTCGTTCAGGACATCGTGTAACGGACCTGGATCAGAATGTTGACCCTCATACAATGTAATGAGGTGCTGGATCATATACATACCCACCAGTCGCTGCTCGGCTGGGGGCAATTTCAGGAACATTTGTGCCACTATTTCGTCTGGAAAAGTGGTAGAATCAGTAATCCATCGGACTGCTGATCGGGCTAGTTCTTGTTCATGCATAGTACTTAACTCACTGTAACCGATTCGTGATTTCAGAATGTGATCGGTAGCTTGAAATACTTGTTCCAGAGAACCTTGTTCTGGTGCTGGATGATGTAAAACTGACTTGTGTTCTAGGCGCAAATGGCGATCCCGAAATCTAGATTTTCCTACATACGCTATTCTGGCGGGATTCTCGTCCTCTACCTCTTCAGTAGAAGAGTCATTTTCTTTCTCGTTTACTTGTGCTGCTTTACGTTGTTCGTGTAACTTTATTATTTCCTTACGAATTTTCTTGTACATACTCTCTATACTACTGATAGTCTTGTGTTTACCCTCGGCTATATTATCACTCCACCTCGTCAGGATTTTCATTTCGGCCTGATCTTTAGTCGGGGAATCTTGTTCTCTTATTAGACAATTAATCAGAAACTTTAATAACATGAGCTGGATCTCAGCTTTCCTTTGAGACATGGCTTCGCCAATACTTTCTGGATCATCCCCTGTACGGATGAAACGATATATTCTGTCTAGATCTCCTTTCATATCTGGTAGGGTGTCTAAATACCCGGTCACCCGTCTTACACGGATGGAATATATTACTGTACTATCATCACCTGCAACTGGATCATAGCGGCATTCAGTAAGAGCTCGTCGGATTTCTGCAACGGACTTAAATTTGGGCGTACGCTGTAACGCACATTCATGTAACTCGGCCAACGTTCTACGTTGGTGCGGTGGCGGGGTACCAGGAGGACCTCCTCCTGCGGCCCCTAAACTGGAATCGTCGACTGATACTCTTCGTACCAGCGCGGCGGGAAATTGTAATGTAGGCTGGACCGGGGGTACCGTAGCAGGTACTGCAAGAGGTGCCCCGGTGTCTGGAGGAGCTAGATTTACATTATTTACAGGGACTGGCGGAACAGGATTCGCATATTCTGGGACTGTGTCGTCCAAATAGGACGAGATGAAAATATCAGCTGTGGTCGGTTTGTGACGTAGCTTAGTCGGAACTAATGGTGGCGGAAAATTACTGGATGCCTCCGGGGTTGCTTTTGGCAAGCCCTAGGCAAGAAGAGGATACATACCCTTGATGAGGGCATGCCTCTGTCTGTCTGACTGTTCAGTTTTAACTCGTTCACCTATCTCGATTAGTTCCCTTTCCTGGGCTCGTTCCAAGGATTCTCTACTTAGTTCTGACTTTCTGATTTCTTTTTCGGTTCTTTTATGAGATTCTTTGCGCCATAACTCGATGGCATCTTTCTGTGACTGTCTGGCTTTCTTTTTCCATAATGCTTCTTCTACTCTCATGATGCACTCGGCATCCCATGTGCCTGATACAGGCCATCTATACTTTTCTTCTAACTGTTTGGTATACTCTACCCATAAATCTAGATATAATATGGCACTTATGCCATGCTTCTGATACATAAAATGACCTGGACTGTCCCTAGGCGGGACAGGAACTGCTTCTTCTAACAGACCTTTTCTAGTTCTTAACTGACGTAATTTCGAGAATAAGGGCATGACTGAACTGTAATCTAGACACAATACAATACACAATGAACACGATAATTACTCCACATTCATACCACGACATTAAAATACATGAAGAATATTTAAAATAACAGTTCGAACAGAATACTACCTGGAATACTGAAAACAGAATACATGAATTTCTCGAGAACAGAACGGACTAGAACAGAAACTAGATGCACTGCTGAAACAGTACGAAACTTACCGGTCTCATAAAGAGACACGTCAGGACCCGCATCCACCGAAGTGGACACTTCGTTTGGGGGTCTGTGTACCACCAACCCACGGACCAGAGTCAATTAGATTGACCCTGTCTAGATACTACCCCAGCAATGGTACTCACCGGGCAGCAAGAACGGAAGGCCTCGGACTGGACTGGACTGTTTCGACGCCGGACGGACGAACTTCGGACTTCAGTTACGGGTGGGCCTCCGGATACCTCGGACCTTGGACTCTCGGCTTGGGCTCTGGTCGGGACTCGCCGCGTTCCTCCACCGCCTCGTCTGGATGCTGGACCGCCACCTCCGTCTCCTCCGTGGGCCTGAGGGATACTTGAAGCAGAAATATCTGCACGTGCACGGTATGGTTCCGTCACGGCTGCAGAGGGTCAGGGGGCCGGCGTGGCTTCACCGGCGCGTGGGGAAAGGGCAAGTCCCTGTTCGGGCGCCATTATGTGGTATATAAATAAATAATACCGGATCTAGGTTTTACTGGACATAGTAATAACAGATAGCTCAATAAATAAGAGTCAAGATTCGAGGTAGTAGGAGTTTGCAGGTTTAATACAGCATAAAGGACAGGAACAGGACAACCTGCACAGGAATGGGATGGCAGCGCTGCCGGGGGCAGGATCAGAATCGGCACAAGGGAATGGGTCACATTTAATAGCAGTGCACAAATATATATACTAAAACAGTTGCATTACAATACATATGATAGGCGGAGCAGTGGGTGTGGTCAATAGCAGTCGCGAAAGATAAGGGTGAAAATGGGTGTAACAGAGGCGTATACATAGACATGTGATGTAAACGTAACAGAATATGTCATAAATGGGGCGGAAACATGGAGGGGGCTACCTAAGGAGCCGGGACCTCTAACCTAATGGTGCGCGCAAACTGACAATAACGTGTTACTAGGAGAAGCTGGGGGCTATGAACTCTGTGCTAGGAGCAGAGACTGAAGTCTGGAGAGTCAGGGCGACATGTACCTAAACAGTATCTAGTATCTGATGTTTAGAGAACATGTTGATATAAACTAAGAGTCAGGAGGGGAGAGGCTAACGGACTCTAAGACTGGAGCATGCATTATTCTACATGTAGTGCGTGATGAAGAATATTAAATGACCATTAAATGCAGTATTTCTCTTACATGGAGACGTAAAGGCTAGACAATGACGGAAACTATTGATGCGATTCAGTAGCTTAGGAATGCAGAGAAGGAGGGCTGGACTGATAACTAGAATCATAACATACTCTTGGCAGACTCGAAGGCAGAGCCAGGCTGAGCCGGGCACTGTGAGGCAGGAAGTAAGTGAAGGGTCGAGGATACAGGTGGGGGCTGTATCGCTCCTCAGCGAGGACTCAGAAGACAGGAGCTGAATCTGGTGTCCGGGCCCTTTTGAGGCCTAGAAACGGGGACTTTACAATAAAATAACGTGCACACTGAGAAACGTGGCAACGTAACTTTACATAGGCCTAATACTCGTAGCTTTCACGAGAACTGGAAACTGGCATACTAGTAATGGACACAACTGTAATTGCGTCTTTAATCAAACATGGGGGATACATATGCATATTTAATCATGCACACATAACATAAGATGGAGGACACGTAGGGACACAGAACATGGCAAAATTTACTTTTCCACAATGTGGACATGGCTATGTCCTCAACTGTGAGTCTCAGTACTCTGGGCAAGTACAAGCAAACACCTTTAATAAATGACAAAGTGGCTCAGGCCTACAGGGACACATGTGCCAGTGTCACTATGGTGAAACCTAACTTTGTGGACCCTGGACTGATTGTACTGGGTGATAATTACCTGGTGACCAATGCAAGCAACATCACTACTACACATAGTGTGGCAGTTGTTAACTTCTCCTAGGGAGGGGTAACTGGCCTCAAAAGAGTTGTGGTAAGTGCAGACCTCCCAGTTGAATGTCTGTTGGGCAATGATCTTAAATCCTAAGTATGGTCAGAAGTGGAGTATAGGACTCATGCAGAGATGTTAGGCATATCAGCTCATGTCCTTGCTGTGACCAGGTCACAGGCCAAAACGTGCCAAACTGAACAGGCCTTGGATCCTGAAACTATGGACCAAGTGCCATCCAAGAGAAAGAGCAGTAGGGTTAAGGCAGTGCCTTCCCCCCTGCCCTCAGGTGATGATTAGCCTTCTCAGGAAGATGATTGTAATACCCCTGAAGGAACTGTCCTAGAAGAACTTGAACCTGACCAGGTTGAGTTTCT
This sequence comes from Lissotriton helveticus, assembly GCF_964261635.1. Classification (NCBI taxonomy): domain Eukaryota; kingdom Metazoa; phylum Chordata; class Amphibia; order Caudata; family Salamandridae; genus Lissotriton; species Lissotriton helveticus. The sequence continues at coordinate 648,040,331 of NC_136072.1, read as the reverse complement.
GGGACAGGGGGACCTTCAAGGGCAGACTTGAGGCAGGCTCAGTTAGACTGCCCATCTCTTGAACCCCTCAGACAGCAAGCTGCTTCTGAGGCTGCTGGGAATGCTACAGGTACCCATAGAGTTTATTGGGATGAAGGACTCCTTTATTCTGAGGGTAGAGACCCCAAGCCTGGTGCTTCCAGGAGGTTGGTCATACCTCAGGTCTTTAGGGGTTTCCTTCTTACCTTAGCCCATGATATTCCCTTAGCAGGACATCTAGGCCAAAACAAGACGTGGGACAGGCTTGTCCCTCACTTTCACTGGCCCCATATGTCAGAAGATACTAAGGAGTTTTGTCGCTCCTGTGTGACCTGCCAAGCTAGTGGAAAATCAGGTGGCACAACAAAGGCCCCCCCCTCATACCACTACCTGTGGTGGGGGTACCCTTTGAAAGAGTTGGGATTGACATTGTTGGACCAATGGATCCCCAAACAGCCTCTGGGCACAGATTTATACTGTGGTAGTGGATCATGCCACCAGGTATCCAGAAGCTATTCCCTAAGGACCACAACAGCACCTGTTGTGGCAAGAGCCCTCCTGGGAGTTCTCAAGAGTGGGCTTTCCAAAGGAGGTTGTCTCAGACAGAGGTGCAAACTTCATGTCTGGGTACTTGACTGCTATGTGGAAGGAGTGTGGTGGTAATTACAAATTCACTACACCCTACCATCCGCAGTGCAATGGGCTTGTTGAAAGATTTAACAAGACCCTCAAGGGTATGATCAAGGGTTAACCTGAAAAGCTTAGGCGAAGATGGGACATCCTTCCACCCTGCCTTCTGTTTGCTTACAGAGAGGTCCCACAAAAGGGGGTTGGGTACAGCCCTTTTGAACTTTTGTTTGGGCATCCTGTAAGGGGACCCCTATGTCTGGTGAAGGAAGGATGGGAGTTACCTCTCAAAAAGCCTAAACAAGACATAATGGACTATGTACTTGGTCTCCGCTCCAGGATGGCAGAGTATATGACGAAGGCTTCTAAAAACCTTGAGGCTAGCCAAGAACTCCAAAAAGCTGTGCTGACTGAGTACCAGCCAGGACAAAAGGTGTGGGTGCTGGAGCCAGTGGCCCCAGCAGCACTCCAAGACAAATGGTCTGGACCCCACACAATTGTTGAGAAAAAGGGAGAGGTCACCTACTTGGTGGACCTTGGAACTCCCAGGAGCCCCCACAGGGTGCTCCATGTCAACAGACTAAAAGCATATGTTGACAGGGCAGACATGGGCTTGCTCATGGCTACAGATGAGGAGCAGGAGGAAGAGAGTGACCCTCTCCCAGACCTGTTGACTCAGAACCCTGATGATGGTTCAGTTGATGGTGTGGCCTTAGCTGGCAGCCTCACTGACCAGCAGCATCAGGACTGCAGTCCTTCAGACATATGTTTTCATTGACACCTAGTCAGACTAACTGGTGCACCCATGAGGTGGACACTGGTGACAGTCTGCCTGTGAAGATTAAGATCTACAGGCAACCTGACCATGTAAGGGACTGTATAAAAACTGAGGTACAGAAAATGCTGGGTTGAGAGTAATTGAGCCATCAGAGAGCCCCCTGGGCCAGCCCAGTAGTGCTTGTACCAAAACCTTACACCCAAGATGGTAAGAGAGAGATGAGGTTCTGTGTGGACTATAGAGGTCTCAATGCTGTCACTAGGACAGATGCTCACCCAATTCCAAGAGCAGATGAGCTCATTGATAGATTGGCGTCTGCCAAGTTTCTGAGCACATTTGATTTGACAGCTGGCTATTGGCAAATCAGGTTACCTGAGGATGCCAAGGCCAAAACTGCTTTCTCAACCCCAGGAGGTCATTGTCAATTTGAGGTGATGCTCTTTGGCTTAAAGAATGCACCTGACACTTTCCAAAGGTTGGGGAACCAAGTCCTCACTGGGTTGGATGACTTTTGTGCAACTTATCTTAATGATATTGCTGTCTTCAGCTCCACCTGGGAGGATCACCTGATCCACCTGAAGAACGTTCTAGAGGCCCTGCAGAAGGCAGGCCTAACTATCAAGGCCACAAAGTGCCAGATAGGGCAGAGTAAGGTTGTGTACATGGGCCACCTTGTAGTTGGGGGTCAGGTTCAACCACTGGAGAGTAAGATCCAGACCAATAAGGACTGGGCTCCTCCAACCACCCAGACACAGGTCAGAGCTTTCTTGGGCCTGTCTGGTTACTACAGAAAGTTTGTTAAGAACTATGGGTCCATTGTGACACCACTTAATGACTTGACGTCAAAGAAGATGCCAAAAAAGGTTCAGTGGACAGTTAGCTGTCAAAAGGCATTTGATGACCTGAAGAAGGCCATGTGCTCTGCACCTATCTTGAAGAGTCCGGACTACTCCAAAGAGTTTATTGTCCAAACAGATGCTTCTGAGTTGGGGGTGGGAGCTGTGCTTTCACAACTTAATGTAGATGGTCAAGGCCAGCCCATTGCTTTTATTAGCAGAAGGCTGACCCCTAGAGAGAGAAATGTTGGTCAGCTATTGAGAGGGAGGCCTTTGCTGTGGTTTGGGCACTGAAGAAGTTGGGGCCATACTTGTTTGGCACTCACTTCAAGATTCAGACCGACCATCTTGTGGCTAAATCAGATGAAGGGTGAGAATCCCAAACTACTTAGGAGGTCCATTTCCCTACAGGGGATGGACTTTACAGTGGAGCACAGACCAGGGACTGACCATGGCAATGCAGATGGTCTCTCCAGGTACTTCCACTTAGAACATGAAGACACAACTGGTCAAGGTTAGTCTACTGTCCCAGCATTGGGGGGGGGGGGTTATGTAGGAGAGTAGGGTCTGCTTTCCTATGGTCACCTCATTTATTTTACTTTTTGCTTCACTGGTTTTCGACTTAATGTGGCTGTGGGCCTGCTAATCAGACCCACAGCCCCGCTGTTCTCTCTCTAAATTTCACACCATGTACTTTAAGTACATCACCAAGGGGGCGTGGCTTGAGCGGCGATGTGAACAGACGTGCTCTGGTGGAGCTCCCGCTGCCGCCGGCCGATATAAGCTATCATTGCGGATCGTGGGGCACTTAACATCTCCCCTGTGTGCCCTGGAGGTGTGGACACGCCGGACCCAGTGTCCGCGGCCAGTTCCTGTGCGGTTGCAGCGTCCTGAGGGCGATCTCCGGAGAGGGCAGACGGCACAACGAGAGCGGAGCCCGCCATTTTAGAGCCCGGGAGCAACGGCCGGTTGCTGGGTGAGCGGTGCAGCAGAGGCGAGACGACGTTTGCCCGCTCCCCTGGGTGCCCCGGAGGGGTGGACTCATCGCGGCTGCGTGTCCGGTGGCTGCCTCCTGTGTGCGGCGCCCGGGGGGCGACCCTTGGCGCGAGATATCGGCGCATCCTGCACAGCGCCCGCCATTTTGTGTCTCCGAAGGAGCGACCTACTCTGGGTGCTGGGTGAGCGGTACAGCGGCCGCGAAGAGGCCGCCTGCGACGGCCCTGGGCGCGGACTGCTGCTGGTGCCTTCATGTGCCCCTCTTGTGTGCTGCCGGTGAGAGGCTGCCTGCAACGACCCCGGCCTAGCCCCTGGCGGAGGATTCCCGGCAGCAGACACAGCTTGCGGGAAGGTGAGGTGTGACGAGGCCCGGCGCTGTGCTGTGCGGCGACCGCCATTTGGCCTTCAGGGTGGGGCTGCGGGGTGCGACGATTCTATAGAGGCGGCCTGCGGGGAGTGAGCAACACGTGGGACGTTGCGGACTGGGAGTCTCACGCCTGCACCCGACTGGGGTCGGACCCTGCACCGCGCCGCGACAGAGCGTCCGGCGGCTGGACGGGGAGTGGTGAGCGGGGACGGACACGGCAGGTCTGGACTGCGTAGAAGAGGTGAGCTGCCCAGATTGCTTGAGGGGGGGGTGAAGTGGCCCACTGTTGCTTTACTGCTGCGCGGGACTGGTGGCCTGGGTCCGGGATCCTGGAGTGACTCGGTGGGCCTAGTCCCTGCGCCGAGGCTTGCCTGCTGCGACTCTCCCCCTCCCTCTGCCATCGCTTCTTGGGCATCTGCAGTGGAGCAACTTCACCTGACTTGCTGGGGGGCAGACTCACCCTCCGGACCGGGAGGTGGTCCGCTTGATCAAGAACAGGACGATGACACGCTCTAACAAAGGCGCTAGGGCCGACTCGGCGGCGGCCCCTAAAGACAATACTGTGGTGGCCATGTGGGGCAAGACCGGGGGCCCCGCGGCCGGGGAGGGCCCATCTCGGACGGCTGCGGAGACCCCGCCGGTCACTCAGGCATTTATGGCCGCCTTCATGACTGAGCTCAAGGCGGAGATAGGATCCCTGCGGACGGAGGTGCACTCCTACGTCACTGAGCTTAGGAGGGAGGTCACGGAACTCGGGGACCGAGTTGATAGCCTGGAGAAAACTATGGACACGGGCACGGAGGACCAGGAACAAATATGGCAACGCCTGTTGACCCTTGAGGAACAGAACATCGACCTCCAGATCAAGCAGGAGGATTTGGAAAACAGGAGCCGGCGAAACAACCTCCGTATCCTGGGAGTCCCGCTTGGAGAAGAGGGGGAGGACGTGCAGGACTATGTGGCGCAGCTCCTCCACGAGGTCCGGGGGGACGAGGAAGCGTCACCCCCCACACTAGACCGGGCACATCGAGTGGCGGCCCCCGCGGGGAAGTCGGGTCTCTTGCCGGATATCCTGACCAGGGTGCACTACTTCGTGGAGAAAGAGGAGATTTGGAAACGTGCGCGAGACCAGCCTGACCTCCAATACAAGGGACACAAAATTCAAATCTTTCAAGATCTGGTGCCCAATACGTTAAAGAGAAGGCGAGCATTCCGCCCGGTGACCGAAAAGCTGCGGAGCATGAACATCCCCTATCAATGGGGGCACCCGTTTGCGCTCATTTTCCAGTGGGAGGGCCGACGCAGAGCTCGGAGGTCCTACACTGAAGCGGCACGACTACTCCGCATGTCGACGTCTCCCCCGGCCAGCCCAGCACGTCCTCCTACCCGAAAGAACGCCGGCCGGACCGGACTGGACCATGGTGCAGAGGCGGCGACGTGCTCCTTCTTCCGCGGAGAACACCCAGAGTCAGGCTAAGCATGACATTATAGCCCACATTCGATCCCTGGAGGGGGATCCGGCCGAATCGGGAGGAGGCTCTCCTGCGCCCTGACAGAGGGTTTGACTGTACTGCACCCTTCCTGGTGCGTTGGCACCACATCTCCTGGTTCTAATACGTGGACTGGAGTGATGGGAGTATCTCTACTTCGCCCCTAGATCATGGTAGCTGAGATCCGGGGCAGTGGGAGCCCCGTGCCAAACTGTACCCTAAGTTCACCACGATCTCCCTGACCTGCCGCCTGGGAAGTGACATCCCGGAGAGCGTCCAAACCTGTGGGTGTAGGATGCCCTGTAATGGGGACAGAATACTCTGGCCCCGTTGGCCGCGATTGTTGGGTTCGAATGTACAGCCCTCCGGGCTGACAGGTTTTTGTCTTCTCTTTCCCTTTCTGCTCTTTCATGTTTTCCTTTCTGTCTTTCTCCTTTCCTGCTTGGGACCCGGGGGGGAAATGCTGGTAGCTAGAGGGGGGGATGGAGAGTGGGTGTGTGACTGGGGGGTGAATGTTGTGTGTGGATTAGTGGTGAGGGCTCTGACGGCGACCCCTGATGGCTTATGATGTGACTGAAGATTCTGTCCCTCAACGTTAAGGGCCTTAACTCACCCAATAAACGCAAACAGGTGTGGCACTATCTTATCCGCCAGAATCCGGACATTATTTTCCTTCAGGAGACCCATCTTCTCCAAGTTGACACCCTGCGCATGCGACACCCTAAGTACCCTTTGCAATTCTGGGCAGCAGCGGACACCAAGACAGCGGGGGTGGCGATTTTGTGTAGGGCTGGCATCAGGTGGGGTACGGATAGACCTTTCAAAAGTGGCGATGGACGCTTTAAGGTGGGAGTGGAGGTGGGAAGGAGACGCCTCACCCTATGTAACATCTATGCTCCCAATCAGGCGCAGGACCGCTACCTTAGGGACCTGTTGAGGGACCACGTACCGCAGAATGGTTCATCACTGGTGGTGGGAGGAGATCTGAACCTGGTGTGGGACCCCCAGCTAGATAGGAGTGACAGCTCCTTTAGCGGGACTGGGGCGATGTCCTCGGCCTTGCGCAAGCAATTCAGGGACATGGGACTCTTCGACTCCTGGCGCTACTTCTCCCCGGATAAAAGGGAGTATTCATATTATTCCCACGCCCACTGGTCCTACTCTCGCATCGACTTCCTGTTCATATCCCCTGATCTCTCCCGTGACGTTTTAGGGGTGGAAATGTCTGACATCTCGATTTCCGACCATGCTCACATCGCGTTGACCCTATAAGACCCAGCGGCCGGCTCCCCCAGAGAGAGGAAGTGACATCTCCCACAGAGTATCCTACGCGATGCGGCGGATGTGGAGAGCATCCGTGAGGCCATCCTTTCCTACTTCGAGCACAATGACTTACCGGAGACGCCCTTCCCGGTGGTGTGGGACGCCTTCAATGCTACGATACGGGGCCACATCACATCCCTCTCGATAGCACGGGCGCGAGAGGCGCGGGCCCTAGAGGACAGACTGACGGAGGAGCTGGGGGAGGCCGAGGTGCGCGATCAGAGCGGCTCTACTCAGAAAACAAGGAGGCGCTTGGCCAACTTAAGGGGTCAGCTCCGCCTGCTGCGTACCAATAGAGCCGAAACGGCCCTAGTGGCACTGAAGCAGAAGTATCACGAGGGTGGCGATAAGGGCACAGATGCCCTTGGCTGGGGCATCTGTGCGCTATAAAAAATATAATTAACATAAGGTGGGGAGGATGCTAGCGAGGCGGTTGAGGGCCAGAGCCGCTAAGGCTCACATAGCAAATGTGCAATTACCGGACGGGACCAGAGTGGCGGCGGCTAGGGCTAAATGTGACGCTTTCAGAGACTACGAGTCCCTCTACACTGCGGAGAAGCCCCCCCCCCCCCCCCAGAACTCATAGAGGAAGTGGTTGGGAACTATAGCGGTGCAACACTTCACCCTCATTTTGCCCAACTCCTAGAGGAGGCGATCACGCAGGAGGAGATAACGGCGGCAGTGCGGGAGTTGAACTTAGGGAAGACGCCTGGCCCTGACGGCCTTCCGCTGTCCTTTTATCGTGTTTTTCAGGCGCAGCTGGGCCCCCACTTGCTTCGGCTGTTTAACTCCTTTGCTGACGACTGTGGCCCCTCCTCAGACATGGGGATGGCGGAGATCGCCCTGATTCCGAAACCTGGGAAGGACCTGGCAATGTGCTCGTCCTATCGCCCGATTGCCCTATTGAATACTGATCTTAAAATCTACACAAAGATATTAGCGAAACGCCTGGACCCCCACATGCCAGGCCTAGTCGACCCTGACCAAGTTGGTTTTATTAGAGGGAGGCAGGGGGCGGATAATGTGCGGAAAGTGGCGCATCTCGCCGGCAAGGCCCATCATTGGCAGATCCCGGCCTGTCTCCTCTCTTTGGATGCCGAGAAGGCATTCGACCGCGTGGATTGGTCCTTCCTTAGAGCGGTCCTCCATAAGATAGGCATCGGTCCGAAGATGGTCGCTAGGATCATGGCACCCTACATTGTGCCGCGGGCCAGGATACGAGTGAACGGGCAACTCACTGACTCGTTCGCCATAGGCAGAGTAACCAGACAGGGGTGCCCGCTCTCACCTCTTTTATTGTCCCTGGCGATTGAGCCGTTGGCCGATATGATCCGCCGAGCCCCTGACATTCACGGTATCCCTCTAGGTGGTATTGATCACAAACTAGCGCTCTTTGCTGATGACCTCATCCTCACACTTACGAGACCACGCAAATCCCTTCCGGCTCTGCATTCCGTGCTTAACTTATTCGAACATGTGTCAGGCTTGAAAATCAACCATGACAAGTCGTGGGCGCTTAATCTCACCATCCCCCAGACAGAAATCCCCCACCTTGAACAGGCAACACCCTACCGCTGGACGGGGCAGCACATCCGATACCTGGGCCTACAGCTGACCCCCTCCCTCGACGGCTGGACGACTGTTAACTGGAGAGACTATAGGCGAGCGGTGCTGGAGGATCTGCGGAAATGGAAGGCACTTGTGCCATCCTGGCTGGGTCGGATAAACGCTATAAAGATGTCCATCCTGCCCAAAATACTATACCTATTCCAGAGCATGCCTACCCCCATTCCGCTGCACAATATCAGGGCTCTACAACGGGACTTAACCAAGTTTGTTTGGGGAGGTAAGCGGCCTCGCTTCTCGCAGGCAATCCTGATGGCGCCCCGAGATAGGGGGGGGGACTAGGGTGCCCCAACTTAGTGGAGTACTACTGGGCTGCCCACCTCCGCTATATAGTGGAGTGGGGTACTACTGAAAATGAAACGGGGTGGTTGCACATGGACAGAGCTGTGACTGGTCCCACCATATGGAATCTGGCATGGACCCATAGGGCGGGACGCTCCCCGAGTGCTTACCTGGCGGTGCCAACGAGAACGGTGCTGGACATATGGGATCGGGAGGCGGTGCGACGGGGTCTCACCACCTTCCCCATCGCCGCATACTCCGTTAGAGGGAAACCCGTGGTTCCCGCCGGCCCTCCGCACTAGAGCTTTTCATAGATGGTCCCAAGGTGACTGCAGGGTACTTACGGACCTCTTCGACGGGGGCATCCTAAAATCCTTTGCACATTGCAGAGAGGAATTCCGACAGTCACCTGAAGCCGAGATGCAGTACATCCAACTACGGCACTGGGTAATGGGGGATGGGACCTATCGAGCGGCTACCCGGGCTTTCACCCCATTCGAGAAACTGGCCCGTTATTTCACCGACTCCAAGGGCTTGATCTCCAAGATCTATCATATTCTTCAGCACCCCCGGGCGCCGCCTTCTCATGCCTACCAGGCTCGTTGGCAATCCCTTTCGGGCGCTGACATCACGCCTATACAATGGTTGCGGCTATGGCGTGACATACCCAAGATATACCGTAGCGTTCCTCAGCAAGAAAACGCTTATAAAATGATGACTATGTGGTACTATACCCCACAGCGTTTGCATAAGATGTTTCCGGCCTCTCCAACTGTGTGCTGGAGGTGTCGGTCTGCGACTGGGGACTTTTTACATATCTGGTGGACCTGCCCATCACTGGCCCCCTTCTGGAAGGAGGTTCTGAGCCATATCAGAGGGGTTTTGGGGTTCCCTTTGCCTGATGCCACTAGCACTGTCCTACTCGGGGTCAAGCCAGCTGGGCTCCTGGCGCTCACCCGAAGTGACTGGACGATAGCGCTTCAGATGCTGGGAGCAGCCAGGCAGCTCATTGCTCTTTACTGGAAAAGAACTGATGTGCCACCAGTGACTACATGGTTTGTGCGCCTCTGGCATGTGCTGACCATGGAGCTTCTCACGGCTAGATTGCAGGCCCGTGACACACGCTTTAACAAAGTGTGGCGGCCCTTGATCAAATACCTTTGCAAAGTGGAACACGCGCGTCATGTACCCCCTAGGCTGCGGACCTTGGGTCTGGTCGAGGATGCCCTGCTCCCTCCATAATGTATCTGAACAGCTTGCAGTGCGTGGGTGGGGGAGGGTGGATCCCTCCGGTGATGTCCCTAGCTGATGTTCCTCCCGTGGCCCCTACTACTTCTGTCCCTTGCTTGCTCTTTGCTCTCCTCCTTCATACTTTTCTTTATCTCTTTGCTTTTACTTGCTAATCCCCCTTTTCGACATTGCATTATTGTTTGGGCCCGTTTGGTCCTATGACTTTCCTAGTTCCCCCTTTTTGTTCCTAGGTTGCATCTGGCCCTTGGGACTGAGCAATCATGGCCAGTATCTGTTAAGCTTGAAAGTTAGCTTGCATAGCGAAGATAAGCGCGGTCGCCCCCCCCCTTCTTTTGGGTTGTGGACATTACAGGGTGCTTGCCAAATGCCTTGTTATGCTTTTCTGCTGAGCCTTTTACACATTCCTTATGACGCGGCCGGCCCAAGTTGGGTTGTAGGCTTATCGCTGTGTTTTTGTCACTGACACGGTACCCCATATTTGGGGCCTCAATAAAAAGAGTTGAACATAAGTACATCACCAAATGGGATTTGGGCCACTCTTATGAGTCCCTGTACAGTGTACCATAGGTACCCAGGGTAAAAGTGCACCCAAGGCCTACCAGGGGCTGCAGCATATCTTATGCCACCCCTGGCTGGCCATCCAAACTGACACAACTGGCTGATCACTCAGCTGGAGCAAGGTCGTGTAATCATCCCTTGCTTAGGTATAGTATCCCTATACCTACCTTATATATAGACACATAGTAACCTATAGGTCACTCCTATGGCAGGCCTTACCAATCATGAAGGCAGAGTGCTTGGTTTTTATGTGAAATGGTGCTCTAGCATGAGCTGAGCCTGTCTGCAGCTTTCGGAACCATGTCCTTATAGCTGTTCTATGATATAGCCATACCATATACTCTTAAGTCCATTATGAACCTCGCGGTTAAATGCTAACTTTGGTTTGGCTTTATCAAAACATGTCGTGTAAGGTGTCATACGCTTTGGAATACTACCCCCTCGCCAGTTCTGGCGAGGGGGTAGCATTCCACCCTTCTAGTGTGAGAAGACATGTTGTTCCTACTAATCCCGGTTAAAGTTAAACCAGAGCCTCAGCATCACAAAATGGATGCTGCTGCCACAGACACAAGTCTGACCTCCTGCTGCTGGGAGTCCTTCCAGCGAGGGAGGCTTGGACAATATGTTTCCTGTCTTGGGAGGTGCTAGCACCACCCCAGACAGGCCATAGTGTATTGGGGCAGGGAGGGCTGAATGAAATGAGACACTGCCTGGGGCACACAAGGTGTCCCATGCATAGTCCAGTTCAAACCGGTGCGGGGGCACTCCAGCCCCAGCTCTGGCGCGAAACTGGACAAAGGGAAAGGGGTGTAACCACCCCCTTCCCTGTTCCCACCCATTGGAGGGACCTAGCAGGTAATCCAGACCCTAAATTTGGTATATAGGTAGGAGCTGAGTCCCAAGACTTTAGATTTTATCCTGACTGAAACTTGAAACGAAACTCTGGACCTTCAACATTCTACTCGACATAGAAGACTGAAGAATCTCCCTTGTGGTCAAGGAGTGACCACCCTATGCAAGCAGGTACCACAAAGCGATCAACGGTTTGCTTTGTCGACGCTCCCGCCGGAGCCAGAGTACAGAGCCTGACAAGACCCGGACTTCCAGACTTCCAACAGCCCGATCAACAGTCACAGCAGAGCTGAGACCCGTGGAGGCAACGAGAGACGTGGGACCGGCCATCTTGGAAAGCCAGCGAATTGCTTTCCGTGCAACTTCTGAGGCACCCTCGAAGTTGTGCATTGGAGATTGAGAAGCCCCAGCCCCGAGCACCAACTGCACTGAAGATCAGCCCTCCACACTCCACAAGTTCTGCGTGGGGCCCTTCTGCATTTTCCTGCTCGACGCGTCTGTCCGGTCACTTGCCCGTTGGCTAGTGGCCTCTGTGACGACGAACCTTTGAATTTACTACGCTGGTTTGGTTGCTCCAGACTGGCCCCTGCTTCCCTGAAAAGGAGAAGCCCATCAGACCTTGCTGGTCTGATCCAGAAGCCATCTCCGATTCCTGCGTGGGGTGCCTTTTGCCAAGGCTTGTTGACTCCAATCCGGAAGCCGACACCGCCGACAGCGAGAGCCTTCGTGGGACAGTCCGTATCCAGCTCCTGGTCATCGTCGACACCTCCTGGTCCATGTGGCTGCAGAGACAAGCTTCACGACTTCACCTGATTGCTTCGCGACATCGGCTGGTTCCTGTCTGGTTCCTTCCCGGTCACTGGCTAGTGACCCAGACTCTGTCCCCTCTGCTTTCAGGTACTCCTAATCCTCGATCCACCCAGACACTTCTCTCCTGGTCGCCTGCAGCATCTTTCTCCAAGGCTCCATAGGAATCAGCGACAAAACCCGACACACTTTGACACCTATGCACACGCTTCCTGTGGGTGAGGTAATGCGAGTATTTCGGTACTCCTGTGGGTATTGACTATCCTAGATTCCTAGTTTAAAGTAACTTCTCCCTAATCCATCCGGAAGTGTCCTAAAAGAACTAGTTTCCATTTCTTTCGTTCCCATTCTAACTCTATGGTAACTTGCGTATGTGTAAAGACACTGCACGCGCATCCTGTGGGCCTCCTGCTACCTATCCTTTGGTAGTACAGCATAGCCCCAGCGATTCTCCAGGCCCTAGGCCTTTCCTTTGTACGTGACGTGGTTCTTATACCCCAATTTTAGTATTTGGTTCGAAGTGCCCCTATGGCATTACTGTATTTTGTTCAACTTATTGTATTATAATTGAGTATCTTGTTATGTGCTTGTGCCTCTGACCTCATAAAGAGTTCAGAGGATTGTGTTAGAAATAAATACATATATTTTGATATACAAACTGTGTGGTGTCCTTTCACTTGGTATTAAAGGGGTTACATATGGTAAAACAGCTGGCTTCACATGCACTCTTGAGTTTAGCCTAAGACTGCTTTGTCCATGCTACCACTAGGATAGCTGGTCTATAAAGTTGACTTTACAACCATCACCATAAGGGTTGTTTGGACTGGTGCAAGGTGCTCACTAGAATAGTGAACATCATATACCAGGCCAACTTCTGACATCCTCAAACTCAGGGTTGCGATTAACCATAATCAATCCTTCCTGAACCCAAAATTCTGAGCATTCTAAGTAAACTAGCTTTAGTCGCATCTGAAGACCACCAAGCCTCTAAAATCAATAAAATACTTCGGGAATACATTCCCAATTCTATACAAAAGTCTCAAAGCAAATGGTCCGCCTCCTCCCTCAAAGATGGCTACACTCAGCTAGCCGAGAAAAATTGGTCCCAAATATGGAAACATGCGACCAAGTTCAAAATCTCCCTCATTATCTCACAGTGTAAACAATGGCTGTTAAATAGATCTTGCTGGACCCTTACTAAACTGCTTTGATTGGGTCTATGAAACTAGGACAAATGCTGGAACTGCTCACCCGAGGTCGGTGGCCTAGAACACATGCTATTTTCTTGCCCTTTTCTGCGCTCATACCCGGAAGGCATGCTGGAACTGCTCACCCGAGGTCGGTGGCCTAGAACACATGCTATTTTCTTGCCCTTTTCTGCGCTCATACCCGGAAGGCATTAACAAAACCATAAACAATGTCTTCCATTGTAAAGTAAATATGGACCTAGTCCTCATATGCTTAGGCCCCTGGATTCTTCCCAAGCCCCTTCACTTAATAAAGCAGAACTCCTACTTAGTACTCTACTCACACAAACAAAAAAGCGCTTCAACACCTTATTAAGGGTAGCAAGCACTATTTAAATGCAAACCTTTTTCCCTCTTCTATCCCTTCACTATTCTTCTCAATCCAAATAACTGACTAACATATCCACCACTCAAATTTCTTTCATATTTCACTATACTAATTCACCACTAATCCTATATGGGTTCCGGAGTATCGAGCTACTCACCGAGAAAGCGATTTGATGCCTCGCCAGGGATAGCAAGCGCTTTTCCTATACTAACTCCTCTCCACCTCCCCTTTACTTACCCCAAACTCCCTCCTACGGCTATAAACACATAAAAAAATCTAGACCATAACGTCTTCCTTCTCAATCCAAACAACTGACTAACATTTCCACCGCTCAAATTACTTTCATATTTCACTATACTAATACACCACTAATACTTTATGAGTTCAAGAGTACAGTGCTAGCCGAAAAAGCACTTTGTCGCCTCGTCAGGGATAGTAAGCACTATATCAATGCAATAACAATACAATACAAGTACTCATATCGGGTGGGTGTGTGTGAGTGTGTGAGATGAGCATGGGTTATTGCAACCTTAATATTCCACAGTGCCAAAACACGATTACTTGGCTGCCAATATTTAATGCTCATAGGATATGAATATTAATTCAATATACATAAAGAATTACTAATACCGGCCGCCCAAGCCATTCTTATAGTTTGAGGCCTGAAATAGTCCGAATTGTCACACTTGTAGGAGTATGATGGTTGGCAGCTGTGTTGTTACTATCCTTGGCAGCATGGCAGGCACAATGTGCGGTGAAAACTGCATTGGCCTACAGATGAGATCTCCCGCACTCATGTTTTTCTTGTTTTTTTTACAAATTAAGCACTGGGAGTCCACCTATCTTTTTACTTTTCCATAGTACGTCATGTTCTGTTAGAATCACCACCATGGATGCCATGATGGAGGTCACCTATTCAACCACGGGGCAGCATTTAACGGCGGGTTTAATTGAGGGATGGCTCACCAGCATGGAACTTTAATACTTTGTCACTAGGTCTTTCATATTTTTACCTCATTATGGTTTGTTCAAGTGTACAGTGGCGTTCAGTTCTTTCAGATACATGAACATGTCGGCTTATGAAGCGATGATTTAATGATTTAGAGTCATGCTATGGATCACCTTGGTGGCGGATATTTTCACTCAAATGCGTACTATTGGGATATGTGGAATGTTTGAATTGGTATATGTTTGATTTCAGACTGTTTATATAACCCCTTGTTAGAAATAGGGGTTTCGAGTTGGCAGGTTGTTACCCTGTCCCAGCAGGGACCCTTCTTAATAGTTAGGATAAGGGGATACACTCCTAAAATAACCCCTGCTATCACAGCATTGTGAACAACAAATCCAAACAGTTCTGGCTGACCGCAGTGTCGCCGGCCAGGTACGGTGTAGAGAAGACTCGCAAAACAGTACCTGTAGAAATGCAGTGCTTCGGCGACCTCTTGTAGAGCTGTGAAGAGCCAGCGTTGGCAGCGTCGGTTCTGGCAGTCGGAACAGGAGTCGTCGGGCCCTTGAAGTCACACGTGTTACAAATCGAACTACCAGCGGTTGGAGTCGGGAGCGCCGGCATCGGCAAACATCAGGGCTGCAGTACAAAGTGCAAGGGTGGGAGGTGCAGCGGTGTAGCAAGCACTGCCCTCAGGTCACAGTGTAGGCAGCAGCTTGGTGACTGCCGTCCAGAGGCGTCGTTGAGACCAGGGCTGCGATGTGAAGCGATGCGGTGTTCATAGTGGTGCTGGCAGCCGTGGGTACAAGCCGTGGTGTTGTCATTGCTGAAGCGCTGTCGACTGCGTTGTCAGATGAGGGCGGTGCGTCATTTAGCTTACGAGCCGTGCCCTAGAACCATGGTACAAACAGTGGCGTCGATGTTGGCATGGAGTGGCGTTATTGGGGATACCAGGGCGGAGGCGTGAAGCAAAGAGGTGCAAAGTGTGGTACCCACAGGTTGCGGTGCAAGCAACAGCTTGGTGGCGCCGTAGGGTGTCATAGTCGGCCAGACCAGGGTTGCGGTGCGCAGATGTCCAGCTGCGTTGTTAGGTAACTTTTTAGGTCTCGCCTAGGCAGCCCTTGCGCTGCCTCTTCGAGACATGCTGTATTCAGGATTTGTATACAAAAATAATTGCCAACTTCACCTTTACTTAACGCCTCTTAATTGAGGAAAACAAACCAGAATTACTCTATGGTCTGTTTGGTATATTTACTTAATACCTTTTTGTTTTTTTATTTCATTATATTTATAAAGTAGTTAAGTACAAAAAAAGACATTTGCATACATTCGACGATTTCAATATAGATTTTCAGATATCATTCTACATTACATATATGAACACCACACATTACATATATGAACACCACATTACTTACATTACATATATAACGTATTGATTTTGATCAACAATTAGACTCACATGAATGAGTTATAACTAAACAAAGGACAAAGTGAACATTTAGATGCTATTATTAAACAAACAGCAAATTAATGAATTTCAATTTGTCAAAGTCATCAAATATACTGCAAATTAATGCGTTCCTGATTCAAAAGCCGACGCGTTTCAAACCCATTCCTGTCACTTGATGGGTTCTCATCAGGGCTCTGTCTCTTTTTATTAGTCTACAGGATATATGTAGAGAAAGAGTTTTAGTATTTGAATATATTCATTGTCAATGACCTCACTATCATTCGTAAAATGACAAAACCTGTACCTGAATCGTTGCTGGTCATGCGCTCTAGTATTCACTTTCTAGATCGTGTATTTCTTTATCTATAATAAAGTATTATTGTCAGGGATTTATCTCTTTTTTGGGAGCTCGGGAACTCGTTTGCAAAAGCATTGTGACACAGCCTACCTTTAGTGGCCTTTCTCTTCGTGTTTGCACCCTTATCAATCTTTCGTAAAACAATCAGATGCTGGGAACAAAATGGAAAAATTTAGTTTATTATAGATTTTCCATTTGGTTTGTTTATCTACTTGTCCTCCCATACAGACAACTTTAAAAGCATACCTCTATTTACTTCAGCGCCTTCATGTGTGGTGTGCTGCACGTCTCGGTTTTATTTCATGTAGTGGAAGGGGTAATCCTCGTGTTCCTAAAAGTTATTAAAAAACAAGCGGGGGAAATTCTGTCACCCGTGTGGGCTCATTTCATAAGTACGTTTACAAATAAATTCACGATCGATTAGGCATACCTGATCTCTTTCGTGGCGCGGTCCCGCGCCGTGTTTTAAATGCGTCTTATTTTATTTCGCAACTGTGTCGATCCCCTTCATCGTCGGTCTCCTGCGGTTACAAGGAGACACGAATAAAGTGTCTGATGCATAAAAATTAGTATCTATTCACATGAGTATATTGCACATCTTACCTCCTTGTCGTGTACGCCGAGTATGAGTCCACTGTGTCCATAGACATCGCGGCCATCTTGTAACATGTTATTTAAGAGTGTGCATGCCTTCAGTGGGTTGGGGCCATCTTGGAACGGGCTAGTTGTTAGTATGTTGAGATGTTATGCTCGCATTTCTATGCGTCAGACACTTTATTCGTGTCTCCTTGTAACCGCAGGAGACCAGTGATGAAGGGGATCGACACAGTTGAGAAATAAAATAAGACGCATTTAAAAACACGGCCTAATCGATCGTGAATTTATTTGTAAACGTACTTATGAAATGAGCCCACACGGGTGACAGAATTTCCCCGCTTGTTTTTTAATAACTTTTAGGGACACGAGGATTACCCCTTCCACTACATAAAATAAAACCGAGACGTGCAGCATCCCGCACATGAAGGCGCTGAAGCAAATAGAGGTATGCTTTTAAAGTTGCCATTATGGGAGGACAAGTAGATGGAACATCTATAATAAACTAAATTTTTCCATTTTGTTCCGAGCATCTGATTGTTTTACGAAAGATTGATAAGGGTGCAAACACGAAGAGAAAGGCCACTAAAGGTAGGCTGTGTCACAATGCTTTTGCAAACGAGTTCCCGAGCTCCCAAAAAAGAGATAAATCCCTGACAATAATACTTTATTATAGATAAAGAAATACACGATCTAGAAAGTGAATACTAGAGCGCATGACCAGCAACGATTCAGGTACAGGTTTTGTCATTTTACGAATGATAGTGAGGTCATTGACAATGAATATATTCAAATACTAAAACTCTTTCTCTACATATATCCTGTAGACTAATAAAAAGAGACAGAGCCCTGATGAGATCCCATCAAGTGACAGGAATGGGTTTCAAACGCGTCGGCTTTTGAATCAGGAATGCATTAATTTGCAGTATATTTGATGACTTTGACAAATTGAAATTCATTAATTTGCTGCTTGTTTAATAATAGCATCTAAATGTTCACTGTGTCCTTTGTTTAGTTATAACTCATTCATGTGAGTCTAATTGTTGATCAAAATCAATACGTTATATATGTAATGTAAGTAATGTGGTGTTCATATATGTAATGTGTGGTGTTCATATATGTAATGTAGAATGATATCTGAAAATCTATATTGAAATCGTCGAATGTATGCAAATGTCTTTTTTTGTACTTAACTACTTTATAAATATAATGAAATAAAAAAACAAAAAGGTATTAAGTAAATGTACCAAACAGACCATAGAGTCATTCTGGTTTGTTTTCCTCAATTGAGAGGCGTTAAGTAAAGGTGAAGTTGGCAATTATTTTTGTATACAATTTATTGATGGTCTAGCCGACTTCATGGCCAAGGACCTAACTCCTTAGTGTAAGAAAGTATTCAGGATTTGGGCATAAAGGTCTGCCCAATTTCCGGCCATCTTTTTAACTGGCTCCTGTCCCTGTCCTTTAAATGGTGGCTTTGCACTGGTCAATAGGCTTAGTAGTCCCTCCTTAGTACCGCCTTGTCTCTTCTTGTAACCTCCCATGAGGACACCCCCTGTTACATGTGTTGTTACTGCCTAGGTTTTAATTACAGCCTCAGAGCACTATTTTCTTAAAGGGCTTTAGGCAGGACACACGCTTGGTCCTAAGCAAGGCTGTCAGTGGTTACTTTACCCACTAGCTCATCTCACATTTATATGAGACCTTTCATAAATTTACCTTCATCAGCTACACACAGAGTACAACCTAATCCGGAATTAATATGATAAATCTTTTGACACATTTCAAAGCTACTAATTGTTTATATGGACTATTTAAATGTACTTGTGGTACTGTCTTGCATGCAATGCATTATGGATAGGGTGGATTAACCATATCTTCTACACGGTGCAGTACCATAATTGGCCAAAAAGGTCCTGTGGGACCTCTTTTGGGCACATATGATACTGCACCCTGCAATGTGGCTAGGTAAGAAAAATGGCATTTATAATGGCAATAACTCCAACTCGAGCAAATGTTAGACCGATTGCATTTGCAATGCAATAGCTCTGTTATTTGTTGAAGTTAGGGCTGTTGGGGTTGAAAATTATAAGGTTTTTTACTTTTGCTTTTTTATACAATTGGCAATAGCGCTATGCAAATATATTACCTTCACTTCAAATAACAAAACAAAAGTAAAAAACATTGTTATTTCCAATGCCAACAGCTATAACTTTAACAAATGTCAGACCTATTGCGATGCAAATGCGTGTTCTTCTGTTGCAGCACAAAACACCCAGTTCCCACTGCTGGTGGCAGATGAACTTTCTTTTGCTGACCCTGAGACTTCTTGAACAGGAGGCAAACTCTACCTCAAGCCCTTGGAGAAACTCAAACAAGGAAGTTGCAGAAAGTTCAGTCCAGTCCAGTCTTTTCTCTGCCCAAGACAGAACCAACCACTGCAGGCCAACACAGCAAAGTATGCAGAAAAGTGGTAGATCCTCCTAGCAGCTTCTTGGCAGGTTTCTTAGTCCAAACGTGTTCTAAAGTTCTGGGCCCCAATACTCATACCACATTTTCCTTTGTTCTCTTGTGACAGAGTGTCTCTGTGCTTAGTCCAAACAAGTTCTGTCCTCTCTAGCCCAGCTTCCTGGCAGGTGGTGGAGACAGCATTGTGTAAGGTAGACCAGGCCTATTCAGGTGCAAGAAAACCTCCTCCCACTACTGTAAATGCAGCCTTGGTCTATTCAGCCTGGACATGACTCATCCAGGAAAGGCAGGACACACCTCAACCCCCCACCTCCCAGCCCCGTCACTCCAAAGCCAGATAATCAATTCACAACCCAGGGGAGGCACACAGGATGGTTAAGCAAGATAATGCCTACTTTCTAAAAGCAAACAAATGAAACAGCCTATTTGCACTCAAACTGAATAAAAGAAACAACAAATGTATCAACTCTTAGCAGTAATCAATGTGGTTTGCATACAGAGAGGAGGTTCAGCCAGCCCCCTTATTACCAGTAATGAAAAAACTAGGATTGCAAGTCGTAGACTCTGTGTGCACTACCAAAGTGCACTCAAAAGTGTGCCCACCAATAAAGTTAACATGTAAACCAAATCAAATGCTCAAAATGGGCATTTTCATAAAATGAATAACATCTTTTGAAGAAGTGCTCTGTAGAAACACCAGTAGTATTTCAAAGGAGTCTTTTAATTGGAGACAGGCTTTATGGTTGCCCAGAGGGATAGTTTTTTTCTTCAAATGCCTAGAACAGAAAGCACATACATCCCACGAGTGACTTTGTCAATCCCAATACATTTCGGGCATAAAATGCTGCCCTTCGTCAGGGGAATCTACAAACAAAATAACTGGATGAAATACATTCTTCAAGAAATTCACAATCAAATGACAGAATCAAGTACATATCCGAGATAGCTCGCATTCAAAATCGAGTGATGCATGATGAATTACAAAAACAGAAAGGATGGAAAAGAACAAGCTCAGGACACGAAGCAATAAAGTCAACCAGAGTTCTGGCATTTGGGTGCCCACTACTGAAAAGCTGAACACAAAGTGATACGTGCAACTTACGAAAGCAGAAAAACATGCCATTATCAATAGAGCACTGTGCTGGTGACATCCAACTGTGATGGCAGGCCAAGGTGGGTGAAAGTGATAGAAACGAATTAATACGCAACCCGCTAATATCTAAGTGAGTGGTAAACTGAAGCATTCATTACCTGAAGTCTGCAGTTAAACACAACAGGAATACCTGTCAATCAGACACTTGCTTGAAGATTGGACCTATGAAAAAAACTGGCAAAGTATTTGTAGAGAGCCACCCGGGCTCTCACCTACAATGTATCCTTTCTAGCACGCACGCACACACAGCCTCGGGGCGGGCTCGCTCCGAGGTATAAATAAAGAAGCGGAAGACCGCTCGTGGTCTTTCCGGCTAACCGCATTTGAGTGTCCGTATCATTATAGTTCTCAGTGTGCATTACCAGTGAGGCCTTACCTCACAACCCCACATTGTACGGGTGCAGGGGCAGGATCACCGCCAGTGATCGTGCAGGCATGGCAGGACCGTATCATCGCTTCCACTTGGCTGTCCATTGCTGGAAACCACACTTTACTCCTCAGGCGGGCCTTTGTCTTTGCCATGCCTTGGTGCCCAACGTGTGCTAGGCTCAGAACCCCACAGTATTGACGTGTGACGTGGCCCACTAAGCGTCAAATGCAACACCGACTGTGCCGATGTAAAGACTCCCCGATGTATACCGTAGTTATGAAGCCAAACTTCAGCGATAAGATAACTTTATTCAGAAAGACGAGTCAGACAGGCCAAAAGGCCAGCCGATAGCGTACGTCTGTACAGCGCCTCTAAATCAACAGAATTAAGTAAGGTTACTCGCCAAGTATGCCATAAGCGTGAGAGCAGTAGTGAAGGGCAAAAAATATCTAAACTCACCACGAACTGAAATGAAGCAATGAACAAGCAAAGTTCTCCCGATCGTCATGGCCGAATGAACGCCAAGACCGAAGCTGACGTACACTCGTCAGCGTGCTCGCTAGTACTTGTACGCCAACGTGATACTGACCGGTCAAAATTAAAGGTGCAGTCTCACCCGTGTAGTATGAACAATGTCAGGACAGCAATTAACTGAAAAGCAAACAGTACAATCCCATAGTGTGAAACAGAACGAAAGTGTAAAATAGTGAAAACAGCGCGAGCATAGTGCAAGTGCTACGCAATGTGAAAACTATAAGGGTCTTTAAGAGGAGGCTAAACTGTAAAAAATGGCAACAATAGTGTAAAATTACAATACCATCACAAGTGAGAACCCAAATGGTACGAAAACAGATAAATGGAAATATCCAAAACATAGATAGTAACACTGATACCAGAAACATCAAAATGTGACTGTATATGTGAGGTGACCAGCACAAAAGGTAATTAGACAATATAGAACTGATCTGAAAAGTATTCAGTGCAACCTTATCGCTTGTATACAAATTTAAACTGACAGTCATAAATAGAATACAGTAGAGCGTGTTCAAAACACAACATACAATTCAATATGATGACAATTAATGCAATATTCAGAACTCCCATCAACATATACAGAGAATGAAAGCGCATTGAAATAAACAAGCAGTATACCACCAGCATGTGGTGAATAATTAATAGGTAACGAGCCTAAGTGTGTCAGGACCCCCAAGTGTATGTTGAAAGGATGACATGCTGGGTCAATAGTGAGGTCAAAGAAACATGAGAGGGACCCTGAGAAACTAATTCTAGGGGAACATCCAAACCAGGGTAGATACAAACAGCGAACTTGAATAAAGGGTACATATTACTACACTCAATCGTCGCCGGGGACTGAGTTATGGTCAAAACGGAGTCCAAACAGGGATAATGATGGAAACCCATATGCAAAAGCAGTGGACCAAGAAGTATGGGTCCAGGCACGAACAAATGTAATAATGAAGAATCCAATAAAAGTTACTACGGCTATAAAGCATTCAATGTAGCTGTGAAAGGACCGCGAGCGAGAGGACCCCCATGTATCCTGTAGAAGGATCCATGGGGGTTCTCTCGCTCTCGGCACGTCAGTATCGGCACTTGAAATTTGGGATTCGTACCAATGGGTCGTAAGAGGATAAGAGGTAGTCTTAGTTCTAGATCGACACTTATGTTCTGTAATGTGTGTCCTTAAGGTCCTCTCTGTTTTGCTTACATAATACATTCCACATGGACATCGAATCATGTAGATGACAAAAGCACAATTGCAATCTGCAGTGAAATGTAGCTTAATACTTTTACCAGACGATGGGTGAGAAATGCTATCACCAACTAGAACATTATTGCAATGGGAGCAATTGTAACATTTACGCATGCCATTATGTATTACTTTATCGTCAGATTCTGGCTTGGATCATAGTTCCCTCAGGTTGCTGATCTTCTATATGCAAAAATGGGGGGGTTCAGAGAAAATACCTAGAAAGTCTGGTTCGGACTGAAGTAGATCCTGACGCTTTAACATCGCGTGCTTGATAGCAGTGGATGAAGTTGAAAAGGTAGATACAAACACTTCTCGGTTAGATGGTTGTTTATTGTGTTTCTGCACCAAAGACTCTCTCTTGAGTTTCTGTGTGCATTGTGATGCCTCATCAACAATCTCAACTGGGCATCAGCGAATCAACAACTTCTGACGAGTTTGATACATCAACGGTTCCAATTTGGTGATATCAGAAGTAATGTGTTTTACCCGAAGAAACTGGGAATATGGAAGGTGCGTTTGAGTGATGGAGGATGAAAACTAGTGTAGAGCAGTGAATTGTTGCGATCAGTGGGTTTTTTGAACATGGAAGTTTTGATGACCGTTTCATCCACTTCAAGGTTGACATCCAAAAAGGCAATACGTTTGCAATCCATGTTGTAAGTAAACTGTATTCGTGGATGTCTAGTGTTGAGTCGAGTCACGTTCTCTAGTATGTCTGTTTGGGCACCTTGCCATATGATGAGAATGTTGTTGATGTATCTTCTATACAGTATGAGATGTTCAGACCACCTAATGTCAGACAGAATGTGGTGAAGTTCAAACTGCATGATAAAAATGTTAGCATAACTAGGTGCTCCAGAAAACCCCATTGGGGTCCCATTAGTCTGAAGGTAATATTTTTGTTTCCAATGGAAATAATTGTGAGACAGGGAGAATTGTAATAGCTCGAGTAAGAATATTATGTTGGCTTGCATTTCTTCTTGACGCAAGAGGGCCCACTCTACTGCTTCAATACCCTCAGCGTCATTGATGGATGTATTTAAAGCTGTAACGTCCACTGTACATAGCCACATTTCTGATGATACTGGTAACACAATATCATGTAGAAGTTGCAGTTGATGCATGGTGTCTTGTAGATAGGTAACACCAGCTTGTACAATGATCTGAAGAACTGTGTCAAGATAGTGACCTAAAGGTTCATGGAGCGATCCACAGCCAGATACTATAGGTCTCAAGGGTGGGTCTTGCAAACATTTATGTATGAGCATGTAGATCGATGGGCGTCGCGGGTGAAGTGTGAAAAGGAATTCCAATGTTTTGTCTGAAATCCAATCCATCTCCTTCGCGTGTGATAGAATTTTCATGAGAGTTTGCTGAAATTCCTCTGTGGGATCCTGAGATAGAGGTAAATAAGTTGTTTCATCGCCTAACATGGATTCTACTTTGGATTCCTAAAAACTGCAGTCCATAACGACCAATGCCCCTCCTTTATCTGCTGGGGAAAAAGTCAGAGTGGTATTCTTTCTTAGGGATTTAAGGGCCGCTTTTTCAGACCTAGACATATTCTGGTGTTTAACAACAGTCGCAGACAACTGACCCAGATCTTTCTTAACTAAGGTTTCGAAGGAATCAATAACCTTCTGGGAGATGGGAGACATAAAGGTACTTTTTGGTTTGAATTCACGGTAACCCAATTATTCTGCATCTCTGTGATTATTTTCCAAGTTCAAGAAGAAATAACATAAACGTAGTTTCCTAGTAAATTTGTACACAGCAATCTCAGTATCCAAAGTTTTAGGATGAAAAGTGGGGCCAAAAGAAGTACCCTTATCCAACACGCGGATCTGAGCCTGCGACAATGTAAAGGAGATATTGATCACGGTTGTTTCTTTTGTCTCCTGCCTGTGCTTGCTGGCTTGACTGAATCTACGACCTCTGCGGGTTTGGCTCCGTTGGGTTGACATGCTGGTGCTGTGGATGGTGGGTTGTTGGCTGCAGGGCTGGTGTCTAAAAAAGAAACCTTGGCAGTGGAGGATGTACCTGGAGTCGCATCTGAGGTGGCGGATGTCACGATGGTAGGGGCGGGTGCTCGTGTGAGCTGTGTCACTGATGGAAGCTAAACTCTCTTCGGGGAATGTTACACCATGTTGTTTGTAATTACATTTCTGCACATAGACTTCTGCCCAGGAATACACCCCACCAAGATTATAATCGATAGTGTACCTCCTAAACCTGCACACCTTTCTTTTGTCTATTTCTTTGGGATATGCATCCAGTTTGGTATTGATCTCCTTGAGAGTAGATTCCTAATTATCAGAGTTCATTAGTTGGATAAGAGTTTCTTGATGTTTCTGATCTCCTGTTCAAGACCCACTAGCGCGGAGGATAACTCTTCACCAATGAGGAGAATTAGGTCGAGAGAACACTTGTTGAGTATGGAGTACCATGTCTACATGAATT
Organism: Lissotriton helveticus; assembly: GCF_964261635.1. Taxonomy (NCBI): domain Eukaryota; kingdom Metazoa; phylum Chordata; class Amphibia; order Caudata; family Salamandridae; genus Lissotriton; species Lissotriton helveticus. The sequence goes on along the minus strand of NC_136072.1, from coordinate 648,015,365 downwards.
TCTTGTTCAACTTGAACCTCATGGGTTTAATAACCAAGCGCAAACGTCTGGGTATCCTGCTTGCCTTATGGTACTGGATTAGTGTGGTGGCATGTGCCTGTGGGTTAATCTCCCTCCGCCTAAGGTATTTGGTGGAAGCTTTATTGTCAGTGAGATGTAAAATCTCATCAGAAGACATAATGTGGTGCAATAGTGGTTGTGTGTGGGCTGAAAGAAATTGTGAAACCAAACAAAGGAAACAGCCTAATTGCACTCAAATTGAATAAATGAAACAACAAATGTATCAACTCTTAGCAGTAATCACTGTGGTGTGCATACAGAGAGGAGGTTCAGCCCGCCCCCTTATTACAAGTAATGAAAAAACTAGGACTGCAAGTGCACTCAAAAGAGTGTCCACCAATGAAGTTAACATGTAAACTAATTATCACAAATCAAATGCTCAAAATTAGCATTTTTAAACACATAATTAAAAAAACATCTTACTAAAAGATGGTTTATTAAATTCTGAGCTCAGAGAGCCTAAACTCCATTTCACAATCTTGTCCCAATGGGAAGTTATACTTGTAAGATGTTACAAAGTATCTCCTATTCAATCCTATGGGACAATTAACCTTTCAATAAACTGTATTTCACTATCAGACATGTCACACTCACCAGTACATGTCCTATCTTTCACATACACTGCACCCTGCGCATGGGGGTACCTTGGGCCTACCTGAGGTGTGCCTTACATGTAAGAAAAGGGAAGGTTTAGGGCCTGGCAAGAGGGTGAACTTGCCAGGTCGACATGGAAGTCACAATTGCAAACAGACACTGCAGTGGTAGGTCTGAGAACCCTTTGAAGGGCTGCTTGTGTGGGTTGCACAACCAGTGCTACAGGCCCACTAGCAGCATTTGATTTACAGGCCATGGGCACACACAGTGCACTGTACTGTGCACTGTACTACAGGCTTAAAGGTAAGTCAAATAAGCCAACTATGGAAACAACAATCCATAACACAATTTACAGTAGGAGCACTTGCACTTTAACACTGATCAGCAGTGAGAAAGTGCGCAGAGACACTAAACCAGTAAAAACAGATTAAAAACCCAGAGGTCAGATATAAAAAAGATAACGGAAACATACCAAAAGATGCCAGGTCTAACACATGTCCCTTCCAGCTGAAAGTAAGGAGAACTACCCAACCACCTTGGTGTTCTCTTCACTAAGGTGGAAGAACCTGAACAAACCATCAGTGTTGTCATCTTCTGTACCATTGCGGTGTTTCGCCGTAAAGTCCATTCCCTGTAGGGTGATGGATCACCTCAACAGTTTTGGGTTCTCAACCCTCATCTGCATTAAATATGTGAGGGGTCTGGGGTCTGCCAGAACTCGGAAGTGAGTCCCAAACAGGTAGGGTCTTAGCTTTTCAGTGCCCAGACCACAGCAAATACTTCTCGCTCTATGGCACTCTACCTCTGTTCACTGGGGAGTAGTCTCCTGCTAATAAAGACTACAGGCTGGTCTAGGCCCTCTTCGTTCAGTTCTGAAAGCACTGCTCCCACACCATGTTCTGAAGTGTCAGTCTGCACTACAAATTCTTTGGAGATGTCGGGTGCCTTGAGCACGGGAGCCATGCACATGGCTGCCTTCAGGGCATTTGGCAGGCATCAGTCCAGATCGCCTTCTTGGGCTGCTTACTGGAAGTCAGCTCAGATAGGAAAGCAACAATGGTGCCATAGCCCTTGACAAATCTCAGGTAGTATTCTGTGAGACCTAAAAAGCCTATAACCTCTGTCTGGGTCTTTTCGTGGCTCCAAACCAGAATGGTGTTAATCTTAGGTTGTTGGGACGCCACCTGGCCACTTCCTACCTGTGCCATAAGTACACCACAAAGGCCTGCCCGATCTGGCACTTACTGGCCTTGATCATGAGGCCTGCTTTCTGCAGAGCCTTCGATACTTCCCAGAGTTGTTGCAAGTGATCTTCCCAGCTAGAACTGAACACTGCAATATCATTCAGGTAGGTGGCACTGAAATCCTCCAGTCCAACCAACATCTGGTTGACCCACATCTGAAAGGTTGCAGGGGCATTCTTCAATCCAAAGGGCATTACCCGGAATTGGAAGTGCCCCTCTGGGGTTTAGAATGCTTACCTCTCCTTGGCCCCATTGGTTAATGCTATCTGCCAGTACGCATATGTTAAATCAAACTTGCTGGGGAACTTGGCAGCTCCCAACTGATCTATGAGCTCATCAGTTCTGGGGATGGGATGAGTGTCAGTCCTTGGGACGGCATTAAGTCCACGGAAGTCCACCCACAATCATAGTTCATGAGTGGCACTGGGTGCAGCAGCCTTTGGGACCAAGACCACTGGCCTGGTCCAAGGACTGTTGGAGGGCTCTATTACCCCTAACACCAGCATCCTTGAGACCTCCTCTTTGAAGTTAGCTCTGACCCTGTCAATCAGCCTGTAAATCTTTGTCTGTCGAAAATCTCCATGTCATATGGGTACGCCAATGGCTGACACCTGGGGTAAGGGAGAACAAGGTGGTAAACTGCCCCTACAACTGGCAAAAGTCACTCTGCTGTTCTGGGGGTCAGTATAGGGGAGAGGATTACACCTTCCACTGACCCATCATGCTCCTAGCTAGACACGAGGTCAGGAAGAGGCTCACTCTGCTACTCAACCCCACCATCTGTCGCCAAGAGCATGCTCACTTCAGATCTCAAAGTGCGGTTTGAGGCGGTTCACATGGAGGACCCTCAAAGGGTCTGCGTGAATCTGCAAATTCACCAGGTAGGTGACGTTTCTTTTGCGCTCCACCACCTCAAAATACCCAGTACACTTGTCCTGCAGAGCACAAGGCTATACTGGGGCCATAACCCACACTTTCTGGCCAAGCTGAAATTCTACCTGAGTGGCATTCTGGTCATACCAGCATTTTGTCTCCTCCTGACTGGCTTTTAGGTTTGTCTGAACGAGTTTCCTGAAGCGGGCAGTTTGGTTTCTGAGGGCCAGCATGTCGCTATATACATCCTGGGGAGTTTTCCTGAGAGGTCCTCTCACAGGGTGCCCATAGAGAAGCTCAAAGGGGCTGAACCTTAACGACTCCTGTGGTACCTCCCTGTAGGTAAGAGGACGTCCCACTTACGCCTCATGTGTTCTGTTACAGAAAAGGGGGGTGCTGATGAACAGAGTGTCTGAATTAAGCAGACCACTCTTACCCAGTCCAAAGATCAGGGCTTGATCCATCACCGTTATTTAGCTCACTGCCCCATCCCAGCTCAGAACCTGGCTATATGCAAATTAGTCTGTCCCTGGCCCAGTGCATCATGGGAACAGGGCAGACCAAACTACCAAGCCAATTCTTCACCAGAAAGGAGACAAGCTTCCGGGGACCGGTTTCTGCCATTCCAGGCGTCGTCGGCCCGGCTTGCTTGAATCCTGATGGAGCAGTGAGCAAGGGACTCATGTCTGAGTATACCCTTCCACGCTTATGGTGGACAAAATGATTCAGAAAAGGGGGGTGGTGATGAACAGAGTGTCTGAATTAAGCAGACCACTCTTACCCAGTCCAAAGATCAGGGCTTGATCCATCACCGTTATTTAGCTCACTGCCCCATCCCAGCTCAGAACCTGGCTATATGCAAATTAGTCTGTCCCTGGCCCAGTGCATCATGGGAACAGGGCAGACCAAACTACCAAGCCAATTCTTCACCAGAAAGGAGACAAGCTTCCGGGGACCGGTTTCTGCCATTCCAGGCGTCGTCGGCCCGGCTTGCTTGAATCCTGATGGAGCAGTGAGCAAGGGACTCATGTCTGAGTATACCCTTCCACGCTTATGGTGGACAAAATGATTCAGAAAAGGGGGGTGGTGATGAACAGAGTGTCTGAATTAAGCAGACCACTCTTACCCAGTCCAAAGATCAGGGCTTGATCCATCACCGTTATTTAGCTCACTGCCCCATCCCAGCTCAGAACCTGGCTATATGCAAATTAGTCTGTCCCTGGGCCAGTGCATCATGGGAACAGGGCAGACCAAACTACCAAGCCAATTCTTCACCAGAAAGGAGACAAGCTTCCGGGGACCGGTTTCTGCCATTCCAGGCGTCGTCGGCCCGGCTTGCTTGAATCCTGATGGAGCAGTGAGCAAGGGACTCGTGTCTGAGTATACCCTTCCACGCTTATGGTGGACAAAATGATTCAGAAAAGGGGGGTGGTGATGAACAGAGTGTCTGAATTAAGCAGACCACTCTTACCCAGTCCAAAGATCAGGGCTTGATCCATCACCGTTATTTAGCTCACTGCCCCATCCCAGGAACAGACTAATTTGCATATAGCCAAGTTCTGAGCTGGGATGGTGCAGTGAGCTAAAAAACGGTGATGGATCAAGCCCTGATCTTTGGACTGGGTAAGAGTGATCTGCTTAATTCAGGCACTCTGTTCATCACCACCCCCTTTTCTGAATCATTTTGTCCACCATAAGCGTGGAAGGGTATACTCAGATGTGAGTCCCTTGCTCATTGCACCATCAGGATTCAAGCAAGCCGGGCCGACGACGCCTGGAATGGCAGAAACCGGTCCCCGGAAGCTTGTTTCCTTCCCAGTACAAGAATTGGCTTGGTAGTTTGGTTTGCCCTGTTCCCATCATGCACTGGGACAGGAACAGACTAATTTGCATATAGCCAAGTTCTGAGCTGGGATGGGGCAGTGAGCTAAAAAACGGTGATGGATCAAGCCCTGATCTTTGGACTGGGTAAGAGTGGTCTGCTTAATTCAGGCACTCTGTTCATCACCACCCCCTTTTCTGAATCATTTTGTCCACCATAAGCGTGGAAGGGTATACTCAGATGTGAGTCCCTTGCTCATTGCACCATCAGGATTCAAGCAAGCCGGGCCGACGACGCCTGAAATGGCAGAAACCGGTCCCCGGAAGCTTGTTTCCTTCCCAGTACAAGAATTGGCTTGGTAGTTTGGTTTGCCCTGTTCCCATCATGCACTGGGACAGGAACAGACTAATTTGCATATAGCCAAGTTCTGAGCTGGGATGGTGCAGTGAGCTAAAAAACGGTGATGGATCAAGCCCTGATCTTTGGACTGGGTAAGAGTGGTCTGCTTAATTCAGGCACTCTGTTCATCACCACCCCCTTTTCTGAATCATGTGTTCTGTTAGACACTTGATCATGGCTTTTAGGATTTGGTTGCACCTTTCTATCAACCCATTACCTTGGAGGTGATAAGGAGTGGTGAACTTGTAGGTTATGCCACACTCCTCCCACAGGGATGTCATATACTTCAATATGAAATTGGTACCCCAGTCAGATACCACCTGTAGGAAAGTAGGATCTGCTGGTGTCTTTTTGACTAGTCTGACTGGGATCCTGCTAATCAGGACCCCAGTCACTGTGTTCTCTCCCTAAATTGGACTATGCTAAGTACTTTGGTAATTTCCTAAATGGCAGCTGATGTACCCTTCTAAGTTCCTAGTATATTGTAATAAGGTGCCCAGGGTATAGGTACACCAGAAGTGTCCCATGGGCTGCAGCATGTATTATGCCATCCATGAGACCACTCAAACTGTGACTACAGGCCTGCCATTGCAGCCGTGTGAGGTGGTGCTAGATCACTCACAACAAATATACGTTTCCTTACATCTGAGGTCACTGCACTTAAAACCTATAAGTCACCCCCTAAAGCAGGCCTTTCAATCCTGAAGGCAACGTGGTTGGCTATAAGTGTGAGTGTGCTCTGCCTGAGCAGGGCACCCTCTACAAATCCAGGAGTTGATTTTCCTGGTTTTGTAAGTGTGGTCAGCCATTTTATTCATATAGTGGACATCAAGTGAATTAAAAAATGTCGAACTATATATTGGCTGCACCAAAACCGGTCATTTTTGGTATCAAACATGTTGGAGTCCTACCCCAAAACATATTCCAGGGGTGGATGTAGGATCCCATGTAGTGGGGGGTATATTCCCAGTACCAGCCTTTTAGAGTCTAAAAGCAAGCTAGTGCTGCGGCAAACCACAGACATCATTCTGCCCTCCTGCTACTGAGCCAGGCTCGAGCAGGGGAAGGCAGAACAATAGGTTTTCTGTCACAGGGAGGTGTGACCACCTCCCAGACAGGACTAAGTGTATTGGGGTGGGGGCGCTTTCCAGCACCACCAGACTTATTTGAAGGTCACATTTGGTGCCCTCCTTGCATACTCCAGTTGGAACTAGTTCAGGGAGCCGGTGGTTCCCGCTCTGGAGTGAAACTGGACAAAGGAAATGGGAGTATCGTCCCCTCTGTCTAGCTCCTCCTCTGGGAGGGATCTCTGAATCTCCCCAACCCTTTCCTTAGGGTACTTAAGGGCTTACCTGTGTGTGGCTCTTCAGATTTGTTGTGGGACAAGATTCAGATCCAAAACCACTTCATCTTCCACCATCTGGGCACTTTGGACTTCGTTGGACTTCGCTTTGGAAACCGAGACTGCATCTGGAAGACTCCTGATGCTCCTGGTCTCGTCATAGTGTCAGTCTTCTGCGTCTTCTTTGCCTGTGCTTCATCCAGGTTCTTCTCCAGGCCTGCGGTCATCAAAGACACCTAAAGGAATCTCCCTTGGAGTGAAGGAGTCACTTCCCTGCATCTGCAGGCACAGCAACAAGGCTGACAGGTCTGCTGCTCCTGACATCCTCCGGACTTTGAAAGGCCCAGCAACATAGTTGGTGGTTCAGCTACTCCCTTGAGGCATGTACTGTCTTCTCAGCAAGTTTGAACCCAGTATCCCACATCAGAACCATCGGGGACAGCACCCCTGTGCACCGTGTCAACTTGCCGTTGCCAAGTCTTCTTGACTCTCGTCCTCAGAGATCTTCGAGCTCCAAGAAGCTTTAGCCTCCAGCATCTCTTGCTACCAAGATCTTTGTTCTCACCGCATCTTCTATAGTGTGGGTCTGCATCCTTGGTAAGCTACTTGAGGTCCTCTTGCGACTCTTGTGCCTTTGACCTGTTGGTCCTCTTGAGGGTCGTCTTTGGCTTCAATGTGCTCCCCTGCTTGCTTGGGGCCTGCTCTGACTCTTATGTACTTGGAGAGTCCCTTGGACCTTGCTGGTCCTGACACTGCACCTTCTTCGTTTTCCTCATCTGTTGCTGCTGCCAAGTCTTGTTGGTGCTCCCGCAGGACACAACCGACCCCCCTGGTTCTCGACTTCCGACGTGGGACAGCTTGTGAAGGGCTCCTGGTCTTCCACAGCGTCACCTGGTCCTCACAGCTGCAGCGACAAGACCACCATCAACTCTCCTGCATCTTCCATCATCGGTGGTCATTGGTCTTCCATGCCTCCTGGTCACTCCCGAGTGGCATAGATTATGTCCCCTCTGCTTGCAGGTACTCCTCTTTAAGAATCCACCATTGGATTCCACCGGACTCTTTCACTTTCTTCATCGTCGGCATCTTCACTAAAGTCCTCCATTGTGGTCTATGGCGGTTTCTGACGTCACTTCACACCTGTGCACCCGGCTTTCCTGGTGTAGGTATCCTGATTCCTGGGGCATCTATGTGTGGGGTTATTCTCCAACCTTCCATCTTCCACTGGGTTTCTTCAAGGTCCTCTGGGAAGGGTCCTCCTTCTTGAAAACTGCAACCTCGACTTCCCCATTGACTTGCATTGAGTACGTGGCTATGTTTCCACTCTGAACACGGCTTCTGTGGTGTTCCTGGGTACTTACCTCGGGTGGTTCCTTGGGTCCCCAGCTCATCTAAGTCTTCTGGGTCAAGTCTCGACTTTGGTCACAGTTCGCATTCCACTTTTTTAGTATATGGTTTTGTCTAGCCCTGGAGACCGCTGTGTATTTGTCATACTTACCTGTTCTCCTTTTGAAATATTGTGTGTATTGCATTGACATCTCCGGGTAGGAGATGTGTCAATGTGTTAGTGAAGTGAGTGTGTATAATAAATATACCTATGTTTATACCTACACTGTGTGGTTCTTTTTCGTTTAAGCTACACTATATGATTAGTTCTGGTACAACAAAGTGCTTAACACTCCTTCTGGACTAAACCTGAAGGATGGGCTCCACAGCTACCACTTAGAGCGCTTTCTATGGTTGTCTAAGACCACTAAAATCACCATAAGGGTTGTCTGGATTAGTGCAGGGCACTTCACTTAAATAAGTGTGCACCATATACTAAGTCAGCCTCCTACACTACCATTTCCCAACTCTGTGACACATTGGTAAAGGGTGGGGTGACAGTCTGAATGGTGTGCACCCCGGGAACAACAGATCTTAAGCTTACAGTGCCTGGGAATAGCATTTGCAATGATGCTTCAGCACATTACAGATAGAGAGGTAGTGAGGCATGCTAGACCCCTTAGGTTTGGTTTGGACTTCACTAGTCCTGGACAATCTCTCTCATGGTTGATGCAGACATTCCTGTGCTTACACCAGCCGTCAGACATTCTTACTGGCTGCCTGAGACTGCGGCTGGGTCTGAAGGTCGACATTTTCTTATGCCAACAATTAATAATAAGTTATATATTTTCTGTTAGTATAATAAAAACGAGCCAGAAACTCAAGAGCGCAAAACCCAAAGTCCATAAGCACTCGAAACCACTAGTGTTAGGGTATCCTTCACACTGTTCCATTACCTAAGTCATGGTCTCTTATGTATGTTGAAGAGTAATGAGATGAGGGAAAACCCTGAAAAGCTAAACTAGATTCCAAACACAAAATCTTTTACCTACTAATGGCTTTGTGATTTAGAGAAAGGTGATAATGGGATAACCACTCTCATCACCGGTCCTTTTACAGGTTAGTGGATGAGATTGTTCTCGATCACAGAGCTGTTGTCTGCTTGGGGATTGGCAAAACTCACTCAAATGCATTGGCACCAAATTTAGGGCTGGCTGTCCTTTCCCACTTCCAGACAGACGTCTTCTCTAACTACCGTTGAAACCATTGCAGTCTCATACAACAATTTCTACATATTACACTCATGGACAGGGAGAAAATTTGCAGCATCTCAGAGTCATTTTTTATGGGAAGCTTCAAAATGCAATCCACCTTTTGTGGGCAACTGATAGGACCCAGTTTCAGGATAGCAGTCCTACAATGATAACAAGTCATTGTGAACCTGCCTCTGCGTATATTTTCCTCCAAAAGTATCTATAGTCATGGAGCAGAAGCATATTTCATAAAAAAATACCCACCAATGCAAAGGGAAACTCTAGATGTGGATGCCCAAAAGCTCGCAGTGTGGCAAAGGCAGTAGCTAAGCTGTAGAATTTGCAAGGAACCTATTAGCTCAGCTGATGGTCTTAGTTCTGTTCTTCAGCTTAGCAAATGGTTTTCTATAGGTTTGAGCTTGAATGCGGTGGGGCTGAACCCCACACTCTAATGGGCCAGGCCATCAATGGGTTTACTGTAAGTGAAAGTTAATATTTTGGCCAAAATACAAAGCATTATTGTTAAGACTGTCAGCCTTAGGGTGTCTTCCTCCAAACTTGTTGCCTCTAGGCCTTTTTGCTGAGCCTATTTCTGTTGGCCATAGGACTCTGTGCACTTTACCACTGCTAACCAGTGCTAAAGTGCAGTTGCTCACTTCCGTACAACATGGTTATACCCAATTTCGCCTATTTAATTTACTTATAAGTCCCTTGTAGAGTAGTATACAATATATCCAGAGCCTGTAAATTAATTACTACCTGTGGGCCTCCAGCACTGATTGTGCTACCCACTAAAGTAGCATCTTAAACATGTCCCAGCCCTGAAACTGCAGCCAGAAAGCAATTTTAAACAGCCAAGTCGAATAGCCAATAAAACCCCCTTGCCCAGCCCTAAACACCCATTTTAATACATATAAGTCATGCCTAAGGTAGGGTATAGGTAGCCTAAGGGCAGGGTGCAGGGTGCCTTGTAATTGAAAGAATGAATATGTACCTTTTACTTTTACATGTCCTGGTAGTGACAAAAATCCTATATTTGTTTTAAATTACTGTGAGGCATACCCCTCTAATAGGAAAACATCGGGGTTTCCTTATTGTATTGTACTGTATTGTAATTGCATTTATATAGCGCTTACTACACCTGACAGGGCATCAAAGCGCATTTTCAGCACATAGTACGCTACTCCAGAACCCATAAATGATTAGTGGTTAATTAGTATAGTGAAATATAAAAGTAATTTGAGTGGTGGATATGTTAGTCAGTAATTTGGATTGAGAAGGATAGTGGAGGGATAGAGAGTAAAAGGTTTGCATTTATATAGCGCTTGCTACCCATGATGAGGTGTTGAAGCGCTTTTTGGGCAAGTAGCACGCTACTCCGGAACCCATAAGGATTAGTGGTGAATTACTATAGTGAAATATGAAAGTAAGTTGAGTGGTGGATATGTTAGTCTGTTATTTGGATTGAGAAGGATAGTGGAGGAATAGAAGAGGTAAGGATTTAGAATTTATGTATTTATTTGTTGAGTTCATAGCAGCAGGAGGAGGCATGGGATGATAAAAAGGAAGGTGGAGGGCGAAGAGTCAAAGGAAGGATTTAGGGAGATCCGAATAGTAAAGAGGTATGCGATGATGCAAGGAGGGGTAGAGTAGGGTAGAGTAGGGAAGAGACCTGAAAGGGTTATTTTGGGAATCATAGAAGTGGTATGAGGTTTGGGATGAAAGTGAGTGGAGGTACAGGATACAATGATAGAGGTATAGGGTGAGAAATAGGTTAGTGCATTGGAAGGAGTACTAGAATGATGTTTGAGATTAGTCCGAGAGTTGAGGTAGAGGATGTATGGAGAGCGATATAGGGTAGTGCATTTGATATGCTGAATTAGAAGAAAAGTAATATACGGATACATAAGAACATTGAAGGTATATATATGCATAAGGAAGGTAGTATATGTAGATTAAAGATGCATTTCAAGTGTAGTTGTACTTTAAATTAATGTATTTGTTTTTTGTTTGTAATTCAATAGTGATGCAATTGTAGATAAATAGTTATGATAAAAGATTTACTTGTTTATACAGTCACTTATATACATGTTAAAAACAGAATAATTTAACTATCAGTAGTATGTACATTTGTTAGGAAGAACTAATGAATATCTATATTTTGAAAAACAATTATCATACACATTTATACAAAGCAGTACACATATATAGGTATATATTTATAATGCAATTAAATGCTTTTATACAGTATATGCTGTATTTTTCGGTTTGCGTAAGGTGGTTATGTGGGGAAGAGCAAATTCTTGAGTAGCTTTCTGAAGATAAGGTGGTTATCCGTGAATCTTATGTTGGGGGTAAAGAGTTCCATAGTTTGGCTGCTTGAACAGAGAAGGATGTGCCACCCATGTTTTTTTTCTTGTACGTTGGGATTTTGAGGCAAGGTACCACTCTAGAGCTGAGGTTTCGTTTTTGAATTTGTTTGGTGATTTCATTCCCGATGAAGAGCGGACCCGTTCCATGTATCGCTTTGTGGGTGATACAAAGTAGCATGAATGTGGATCTTCTGCCAACCGGTAACCAATGCAGGGCTTTCAAGGCAGGGGAGATGTGGTCTTGTTGCTTTATATCTTTATATGTAAGAGTAGTCTCGCAGCAGAGTTCTAAATCCGTTGTAGTCTTTTCATAGTCATGAAATGTGATCAGTGTTAGAAGCTATTGGTGTAATCGAGTTTGGAAAGAACAATTGAGATGGTAGCCTAGACCTTGTGTGGAAATCCTTAATGGGGGGCAAGATTTGTTGCAGTTTTTATAGTAACAAACCTTGATCTTGCTAGTTTGTCCACTTGGAAATTAATTGATAGCTTGGAGTCCATGGTCATTCGGAGGTTTCTTACTGACTTTCATACTTCAGATCATCAGGCCTGGAGACAAGCGGGTCATCATTTTTCCAGTCGCCATATGTGAGTATTTCTGTTTTGGAAGCCTTCAATTTGGGATGGCTCCACGTCATCCATTGATGCACGGCTCTGAGGCAACTCAAAATAGGTGACTTTCCAATGTATTTGGGGCATTCAAGATGAAGGATTACTTGCTTGTCATCTGCATAGTTATAGCACGTGAGGTGAAATTGTTTGATCAGTGCTGGTAATGACTTAATGTAGACGCTGAAAAGCATGGGCGACATGATCGAGCATTGAGGGACCCCTGCTTTTGTGAAGTACGGTTTGGACAAGAGAAATGGGGGTATGCATTACATTTGTTCTGTTGCGAAGGTAGGATGTGTTCCAATCTAGAGCAGCCCCCTCTATGCCCGCTTTGTAGAGACTTGTATCAGAGTGTCATGGTCAACCTTGTCAAAGGCAGCCGAGAGGTCCAAGAGAAGTAGCGCAGCAAAATGACATTGCGGTCAATTGTGCTGTTCAGGTCATCCCTGATGGCAACAAGGGCAGATTATTTTCCTCGTCCTGGACAGAAGCCAGTTTGGAAGTCTGAAAGTATGGCGTTATCTTCAATGAACTGTGACATATGGGTGAATGCTGCTCCTTCTATCAGATTGCCCAGGAAAGTTCCATTTGGTATCAGTCTGTAGCTTTCAGGGTTCAGCTGGTCCAAGGTTGTTGTCTTCAGTAATGCGCGGATGTATGACTTTGTGAGTTCTTCAGGAAATTTTCCGGTAGTTAAGGAATTGTGATGATGATTCTTACTGGTGTGGCAGCAGAGGTTGTTAGAAGAATTGTCTTGAAGGTTTGCGGTGGACAAGCGTCAGAAGGGCTGCCGGCAGGCCTGCGTGCTTTGACCTGGTCCATAAAGTAATTGTGTGAAATGTGTTGGAGGGAACAGAGAGGCTGGATTAGAGTATGCTTGGATTGCTGTTTTGGAAAAGGGTTGACGCTGGTGCTTTGTGTATCTTTTCAATTTGAGTCCAACATGTCTGCTTTGGCCGTGTAATGATTTGCAAGAGAAATCTTGAGTAAAGGGATGAGCTTCTTCAAGACAATTAGGTTTATGAATTAATTGAGAATTTAATGGAATTCTTTATTTGCACATTTAGCATTTTGAATTCTGTCTGAATAGTACATTTTCTTAGCTTTTTCTGTTAGCTGCCTTGTATAATCTGTTAATTTTCTGTAGGTGAAATTTGTCTTGGTTGGTGTTTATTTTGAGCCAGGCACGTCGAAGTTTTCTAATTTGTTATTTTATCTCCTTTATCTGTGTATTTACCCAAGGTGCGTGTTTTCTTTTGTTCTGTTGTGTTGTTTTTAGTGGTATTAATATGTCAAAAGCTTCTTGTAGCCAATCATATAGGGTTTGAACAAAATTTAATGTGTCTAGATCTGTACTTAATGTTAGTTGTGCTTCTAAGTGTTCTAAATTGAGTTCTTTCCACGGTCGATAGGTGGATGCATGTAAGGTGGTGTTAGGTGCCTCGAACAGTGTTGTTTTATGTTGGAAAACAAGTAAATGGCGGTCTCATCATGTGACTGGAGTCATTGTGTGAAAGGTACCTAGTTTTGTACTAGCAAAAATAACATCTAGGATGTGTCCAGCAATGTATGTGGGTATGGGTACAATCTGATGTAGGTTCAGTGAGTTTAGGCCAGAGACTTGTTTTCGGATGGCGAATATTGAGTTTGCCAAACAAAATGTTGAGGTCACCCAGAAAGCATAGGTTGGACTCCAGTGTTATCAGGTTTGAAACTGTGTATAGAAGTGTGTCTGGGAGGGCCCATAAATGAGGGGGAGACCCCAGGAGAGGCCGGAGGGAGCCCGATCAAGCAAACTGGTGGGGCCAGGCAAAATCCTAAGGGGCAAGAGTCAAGGATAAAAATGCTTGAGAAAGGGACAGAGAAAGAACCCTCAGAGTCTACAAGGGTACATAGGCTGCCAGAGGAGAAGGACTTCGACTCTGAAGCAAATGACTTTTACTCCCTGTCAGATGCCACTTGGTCAGGGCTGGAATCAGAGTCGGGATCTAATATCGAATTAAGTGAGGACAGTGGCTCTGACAAAGGAACTAGTGGCAGGCAAAATACTCCGGCTACGCGAAAGTCTAACTCCAGAGCCCCCAGAATAGAGAATCCCAGACCGCAAGAGTTGAGGTGGGACTATTCTTTAGGGGATCAATTGGTGGGGGTTGAAAAACATCCAACTAAGGAAGCAGTAGTATCTCAGTCACCCCCACACTGGAATCAATTCTTCAGTGCGTTGTAGCACATCGTGAGGAAGCCCGAATGGAGAGCAAACGCACACAAAATGTAGCATGGAAACTTCAGGGGGGTGTCAGAAAAATTGGAAGAACTTGTAATACCATCTCTGACCGGAAAACTGAAGTAGAGTCAAGAACTGCAACGCTAGCGGCGGATCTCGCTGGATCAAAGGGGCAAGTGGAGGCGCATGAGGCACAACTCGTAGACATGCAATGGAAGCTCGAAGAGAGCGGGAATCGCCAAAGAAGGAACAACTTACAATTCCTCAGGATCCCGGAAGGAAAGGAGGGATCAGACATAAGAGAATTTATGGCACAGCTGTTGCAAAAATCCTTCCCAGATCTAGAAGGGTGGAGGTGGTCCCAGGAAATCCAGAGGGCGCACCGAGTTCCATTCAACATACGCCAGCCAATTTGTCCCGATTTACAGGTTAGGGAAGCAACTAAATCAGTCACTTCACACCTTACTACCCAGTCGTGCTTCCCACTATTAATATCTTAGTTCGTAAACAACCTCAAGTGAAGGAAGTATATGCTATGTTGATGGAAGCTAGCAATGACGATATAGTCAAAATGGAAAGTGGGTGGGCAGGTCAAACTAGGAAATCAAGATGTGGATTTATGTAGCTCCTTAGAATTGTCTAAGAAGGTTCTCTTATGTGTCAACCTAAAGGCTCAACATTTTAAAACAATATTTCAATTATATTTCACACTAGCTAAACTCTAGGCATGGGGGAAAAGGGAGTCCAACTAATGCCCGCGATGTGGGCAAGGTCCGGCTGATATGGTCCATATGTTTGCCGAGTGTTGCAAACTGGGTGCGGTAAAGCAGGGGATCGATACCTTCCTGTATGAGGCTACAGGACTAGCGGACTTATTAACTCCAACTCTAATTCTTTTTGGTTGGGGCGAGTCCTTGAAGCTAGAAATATCTCAAATCTATTTTTGTTTTATGGTGACAGCAACTCTACGCATATTGATTGCCTCTAAGTGGAAGGACGAGGATCCTCCGACATTTCAGGCTTGGTATGCCAGATTGTTCTATATATTTAACTTGGAGATGGTATTATATAAGTGCAAGGGAAGCAGAGCCAGGAAAAAAGGGCTGCAAATCTGGGGGCCTCTGGTTGAGCAGCAAGGACAGGGGTGACCTTTGTTATCTAGCTTAATAGAAAATGTTTGATATAATATCTGCTGTCCCTGTTCTCTCTATCGGCTGTACCCAGTGGCTCCTCCTGGTCCCTTCAATCCTAGGCATCTCCGGACTCTGTTTTGTTTTCTTCCTCCCTTTTTTCTTTCTGCCCTGATGTCTTTTTTAAGTTTGTTTTTCCTTTCTTGCTATTGCTTTTCTCTCTGTATTAGCCATTGTGCTATGTTGTATGATTATATTTCTTTGGAAACAGTGTAACTTTCCTGAAATTCATAAATAAAAAATAAAAAAAGAAGTGTGTCTGGAAATGTTGCATTGCTAGGTGGAGGTCTGTAAAGAAGCAGGAATTCAAAAAAAGCAAGTCATCCTTTGGTCTACCTTATAGTAAGCACCATTCACAATCATCCAACAAACCGCTTAATGCAAAACATAACTCACAGTGGGGGGTATAGTTGTCAAATCAATAACAGTGTACCAATCATACATCAGTAATAGTAGAAATTATACACATCATTTTATTAAAAGCATTAAAAACATTTTGTTATGGTTAAAAACAGGAATCACAAGAAATCAATTCACATATATTTCATGTTTATATAAAAACTAATGTTTCGCAACATGCAGCAAAGAAATTGCCACAAAATACAAAACAAATAACACGAGAAAGATTAGAGTATAACAAGACAATACACGTTGTCATTAAGAAGTCGCATCTATGTGTATCAGACGTTAGGACTGGAACATGATATATTGACAATCGTTAAATATCTATTGTACCAGCCACCAAAACGGATTATGTATCAAGGTGTCGACACGTTTTGATGGTGTTGTCCTGATTAGACCATCTTTATCAAGACTGTGATTTAACTCTCAAATGATATACATGAAGTCAATCATTGCAGTATACCTTCTGGTTGAGGACTGTTGCTTGTGGGAACACACAGATAAATGCTTTGTTTGGGATATACTACTTTGTAGCCCCTTCTTAGTCTCTCCTAAAATCATTAGGGATAACAAGTCTTCTAGGTATTAGTCTAGCGTCAGTGCAGGCATATTCGCTGTTGTTTCTTTACCGGTGTGTTGGACAGTAGGCCCACAATGCTCACGATAATGGCTCTTGTTTACGACTGATCTACTTGTATCTGTCGCAGTAAAGAGAAGAGCGGTCTCCATGCTAAAATGAGGGTGGAAAACGGATTGAGTGGGTTGGAGTATAATGTTTTCTTCCAGGTAGCAGGAGAGTTGGTGGTTCACTTCCTTCTCCAGGATCTTGGAGAGAGCAGGGAGAAGGGAGATGGACCCTATAATTTGCTGCTTGCATAGGATCTGCTGTAGTTTTTTTTAGCAGCGGTAGTAATTTGGCCCTTTTCCAAGCTAATGGTACCACCCCTGCTGCTAGCAAGGTATTACAAATGTGGTTCACAGTGGTATTGATAGAAGGTGCCACCATTTTTAGTATGAGGCTGATGGGGAGGGCAGGTGTGTGTTGCTGCACGGACACTGGATCGGAGGCAGTTGACAGTATTAAACACATACGCCCCTCATGTAGAAGTATCCTACCTTCTTTCTGGCAATGCACAACATGGTTGCACAGGAGGCGGATGCACCCATTATTTGGCTGGCAGACTTTAAGTGCATGGTGGATGGGAGAATTGATACCACATGACAGTTGCACTTACTGATGTAATGAGTAACATAGGCCTAGTAGATATCTGAAATGCTTGTTATCAAACCGATACAAAAGGGGCTGAAGACGGCTGCAATGCCAGAAACCGGTCCTCGGAAGCTTGTTTCCGGTCCAGGGAAGGCATGGCTTGGTAGTTCGGGCTGGACTGTTCCCATGAGGCACAGGGTCAGACTGATTTGCATATAGCCATGTCTGACCTGGGGTGGCAGAGTGGGCTAAAGAACGGTGATGGATTAAACCCAGATCTTTTGACTGGGTGTGAGTGTTTGATTGGTTCAGATGCTCCGTCCATTACCACCCCCTTTTGTACCGCTTTTGGCCGCCATAAGTGTGGCAGGGTATGCTCAGACGTGAGTCCCTTGCTCACTTTGCCACTGGATTCAAGCAAGCCGGGCTGAAGACGGCTGCAATGCCAGAAACCGGTCCTCAGAAGCTTGTTTCCGGTCCAGGGAAGGTATGGCTTGGCAGTTCGGGCTGGACTGTTCCCATGAGGCACAGGGGCAGACTGATTTGCATATAGCCATGTCTGAACTGGGGTGGCAGAGTGGGCTAAAGAACGGTGATGGATTAAACCCAGATCTTTTGACTGGGTGTGAGTGTTTGATTGGTTCAGATGCTCTGTCCATTACCACCCCCTTTTGTAATGCTTGTTATCAAAAGCAGAGGGTGTACACGTGCCACTTGCTAACTCACAACATGTACAATAGGCTGGGCAGGATCCAGGTAGGTGCGATCCCACGGGTTGAGGACATAGAGGTGACAGACCTGGCACGATTCCTATCCGATCATTCCCCGCTCTGCTGCACATTGAAATGGGGGTCCTACACGGAGAGAGACTGCATGGAGTATTCTGGCTGATATACTCACTGACCCAGTCAGGAGCGAGGCTCTCTCCCAGGACATGATGGACTATTTCGATATTAACTGGGGCACCATGGCACACAGAGCTACAGAATGGAAGGTGCTTAAGGCTGTACTATGGGGAACCTGTGTGGGTCTGAACTGTAGGGTACAGCGACAACTTCAGACATAACTGGGGAGGCAGACCTGGCAAAGGACCAGTCTAACACAGATATAAGTAGGGGTGAATCAGAGACGCTTAGGCGGATAGCGGACCTTTGGGACCATCTTGAAAAATACCCCTAAAACAGTATGGGCAGCGGCTACACAGGAAGAGAGACAAATTGGGCAGAC
Organism: Lissotriton helveticus; assembly: GCF_964261635.1. Lineage (NCBI taxonomy): Eukaryota > Metazoa > Chordata > Amphibia > Caudata > Salamandridae > Lissotriton > Lissotriton helveticus. The sequence continues at coordinate 647,997,215 of NC_136072.1, read as the reverse complement.
TGCAGGCCTGGATCACGAGCAGGGTTCCGGCTCCATCCCTGAAGATGTACTCGGTGACCGCAGATGGCACTAGCGTCGCAGCTGGGCTGGAATTGTGACCACGTTTCGGGTACATCTAGAGCAAGTGTATACTGCAGGCCCTAGGATAGCACCTGACCGGTATAGGTTGTTTCTGAAGGGATTGGAGCTACCTGTCCTTGGGAAGGTAGCAGCTGAGGAATGTGACGCGCCCACTGAATTAGAAGAACTATGCGGGCCACTGTGAATGCTGCCACCGACAAAAACCTTGGGTGGGGCTGGATTTCTGGTTGAGTTCTTCCAAGATTTCTCTGCTGCGGTCACACAGGGCCTGCTTGACGTTTTACTTGAAGCAAGGGAAAAGAGGGCACTGCGGCCTACTATGAGGGAGGCGGGCCATTTGCATGTTACTAAAACCTGGCTGAGACAAGACCGACTCCCGTGGCGTTTAGGCCACAGTAGGAAAGTAGGATCTACTTTCATGGTTACCCCCACTTTTTGCTGGTGTCAGTATATTTTTGAATAGTCTGACTGGGATCCTGCTAATCAGGACCCTAGTCTGTGTGCTTCCTCCCAAAATTGACAATGGTATCTACTAATGTACATTCACAATTGGCTACATGTGTACCCTTGTATGTTCCTAGATTATGGTACTAAGGTACCCAGGGCATAGGTACACCAGGGGTCTCCTGTGGGATGCAGCATGTATTGTGCCAGCCATGAGAGACCACTCAAACTGTGAATACAAGCCTGCCATTGCAGCCTGTGTGAGTGTGTGCTAGCACTCCTCACAACAGATATACATTTTCTTATATCTGAGGTCACTGCTCTTAAACCCTATACGTCACCCCTATGGTAAAGGCTTTGAGTGCTGAAGGCAGGCTGCTTGGTTATAAGTCTGAGGATGCCCCTACATGAGCAGGACACCCCTACAAACCCGGAGTTGATTCTCTAGGCTTTGTAAGTGCGATCAACCATTTTAATACATATAGTGGACATCGGTTATTAAGAAATGTCTAACTATATAGTGGCTGCACCGAACCCGGTCATGTTGGAATCATACTCCAACACAGGTTCCTGTGTTGGAAGTATGATCCCATGTACTGGGGGCTCTCTTGGGGTATCCCCCGTACTCCTGGTTGCAGCCTTTCAGGGTCTGACAGCAAGCTAGTGTTGCTGCTGACCACAGACACGATTCTGCCCTCCTGATGCTGAGCCAAGCTTGATAATGGGACGGTAGAACTTTCCAGACAGGACTAAGTGTAGTGGGCTGGGGTGTGATGGGGGTCCTTGCCAGCGCCACCAGACTGCTTTGAAGGGCACATTTGGTGCCCTCCTTGCATACTCCAGTTGGAATCAGTTCAGGTAGCTCTTGGCTCCAGCTCTGGTGCGAAATTGGACAAAGGACATGGGAGTATCCTCCCCTCTGTTCAGCTCCTCCTCTGGGGAGGACCCCTGAGTTGTCCTAACCCCCTTCCTACAGTATTTAATGGCTTACCTGTGGGTGGGTTCTCCGATTAGTCGTGGGACAAGACTCAAGACTGAAACCACATCACTCTTCGACCATCTGGACACTTGGACTTCGCTGGACTTCAACTGGAACTGAGACTGCATCAAGGAAGACTCCTGCTGCCCTTGGTTCTCCCTGGTCTGCGCTTCTTCCAGGATCTTCAACAGACCTGTAGGCATCAAAAACACCAGATGTAATCTCCCTTGGAGTGAAGGAGTCACTCCCCTGAATGTGCAGGCACCACAACAAAGCTGACCGGTCTGCTGTTCCTGATGTCCCGCAGGCTTTGAAATGCTCAGCAACACAGGTGATGGTTCTGCAACTCCCTCAAGGCCTCACCTGTCCTCTCTGCAACTTTGAGGCCAGTTCCCTCGTTGGAACTGCTGGGACCAGAGCCCTATGCATCGTGTCAACTTGCTGTTGCCAAGACGTGTTGCCTCTACACTCCAGAGATCTTCAGGTTATAAAAAGTTTCAGCCTCCAGCATCTCTTCCTGCCAAGTACAGCTCCCTCACTGCATCCTCTGCACCATGAGCCTTCATTCTTGGTGAGCTGCTCGAGGTCCTTTTGCGACTCCTGTCCCTTCGGTCTGTGGGTCCTCTTGAGGGTCTTCTTCTGCTCCAATGGGCTCCCCTGCAGGCTCAGGGACTGCTCTGACTCTTCTGCTTGTGGGGAGTCCCTAGGAGCTTGCTGGTCCCAACATTGCTCCTTCTTCGCTTTCCACACCTGTTATAGCTGGCAAGGCTGGTTGGTGCTCCCGCCGGACACCAACACCCGAGTTTTCGACTTCCGACATGGGGCAGCTTGTGCACGGCTTCAGGACTTCCTCAACATTGCCTGGTCCTCACAGCTGCAGAGACAAGGTCAGTGTCAACTCCAATGAACGGTCCGTCATCGGTGGGCATTGCTCTTCCATACCGCCAAGTCACCTCTGAGTGGCATAGACACTGTCCCCTCTGCTTACAGGTTCTTCACTTCAAGAATCCACACCTGAATTCCAAAGGACTCTTGCACAGTCTTCCCCAGCGGCATCTTATCTGAAGTCCTTTATGTGGTCTCCAGCGGTTTCCGACATCACTTCGCACCTATGCATCCGGCTTCCCTGGTGTAGGTATCCTGGTTCTGTGGTATCCACAGTGGAGTGACCCTACAACCTTCTGTCTTCCACTGGGGTTCTTCAGGGTCCACTGAGAAAGGTCCTTCTTCAAAACTGCAAATGCAACTTCCCTGTTGACTTCTATTGGACATGCGGCAGTGTTGCCACTCTGCACACAACCTCTGTGGGGTTCCTTGGTACTTACTGTTATAACTTGTCTTTCCCGGGACCCTTTTCCCCTTCCTTTTGGTACGTTCCGCCCCACCCTCTCCTTCCCAGCCTAATGGTATGCTCCAGAGTTCACTTTAGAATGTTGATACTACATGTCAGTTATAGAGAGTCTGGCGACGATCCTGCACAGGGGGCAGTTGGGCATCTCCCCTTTCTTTGCTTACTCCAAGGGTCTGCCACAGCTGCTGTACCAGCTTCCTCTATGACGTTTCAAGTTGGCAGTCAATTCCTACGTTATTTGTGTGGCGACCTGCTTTCCATCTGCTCTATGTTACCGTGCGTTCTATGGAAGCAAACCTGCCTGTGTGTGGCGATCAACGGGAACTTTGCTACTGTCTACCTGTACTGAGGCGTTTTCACCACTCTATCAGTGAGCATACTCTAAAGAACAACCGCCATCGCTGTTTCTCCTATCCTTGGGGAGTGCGACGTTCCACATTCCAGCAAGAGGAGTACTTTTTTTTTGTCCGCCGTCTCCCAGAGCTTTCCAGGGTGTGAGACAATTTCTGCCTAGACGTCATGTAGGAGGAGTCCTCACCACACGGTTGTCAGGCGCATCAGTCTCTCAGAGCCAAACTTTTGTGAGGAGTGCTGGGTGTGTTCTTCAGACCACTGGCGCACCAGCCTCCTCAGCACCGCTGCGTTCCTTGCACGCCGGCTGCTGGCGCAACAGCCTCCTCAGCACCTCTTTGTTTCTAACGCCGGCTGTGGTTCGTCACCATCCTCCTGTGGTGAGTCGCCTGCATGCCAGCCTTGCCCTATTCTGTGGAGTTTCAGCGGCATTCCTCCTGGACAGGCGTTTGGTTCCGAACTAATCTCCTCTTTGACCAAGTAAGGTTTCTTCGCTCTGTGCCGCAAGCGCTTTGACTTTCATATCCCTGCTGCCTCAGACTCCCCTGCTGTTTGCCGATAAATCCAAGGCCTGCACTCCTTATCTCCTCACAAGACTGCTTTCCTGCCATCATTTTGCCTTGTCAACGTTCCCATCACGGTAATGCGCAGACCTTGTGTCCGTGCTGTGCATTTAGCTTTGCGGTGAGGCACACACCCAACTCTGCCGCCTCAGACTCTCCTGTCAAAAGTCAGTGAAGTAAGTACACACCATACCCTCCTTCTATTTCTTCCTTGACAGTTGGCATTCACCCTATGATAGCGCTCCACACCCTCTTTTAGTTGCCTCATATCCATGTATTCCTATTTTGTGGTCAAGATTTCATGTCAGCGTGTCCGCCATGGTGATACGCACACCTTACTAACTTGAAGTGCATTTACCCCCATGGTGCTGCGCACAACTTACAAGTCTACAGTGTGGTTACATTCATGGTGATACGCACATTTATCAATTCGACTATTGTGCGTACTCAATTTTTGGCAATGTATCTCACCCCATACGTTCCTTTAAAGCTGATACTGTCCACCACTATACACTTCTTCCTAGTCCTCACGGTTTTATTAGTTTTAGCAATAGGTCCCATACATATTTTTCCTCATATCCACCAGTATGGGTTCCCCAGGAATCAGTGAACCACCGTCCTTCTTGAACGAACGTGGAGAACCAGAGAGCCATGGGAAGGCATGGACAAAGTTATTCGAATCGTACTTAATTGCCATGGGTGGGGAAAGATTCTCAGCACTCCGCAAGCAACACATCCTTTTACATAATTTGGGAAAGTATGGCCGCAAGGTGTATGAAACACTACCTGAACCAGAGGTAGAAGAGGATGATGACCTAGACATGTATGTCATTAATCTTATGAAACTGCAAAAGCATTTTGGGGGCAAAGTAAATGTAGTGCTTGAACGGCATACATTTTTCAACTGTGTGCAAGGTAAGAGTGAATCGGTCAAGGGTTACATAGCCATGTTAAGAGGCTTCAATTGCGCAATTTTGGTGAACTAAATGACTCCTTGATAAGGGATCAACTAGTCAGATGCACGAGCAACACAAGAAAAGTTACTAGCCAAAAATCCCACACTGGAAGAAGCTATCTCCATAGCTCAAGCCGTTAAACATACGGTTAAATGCATGAAAGAAATAAAAGTAACGGAAGATGTAGTCGCTTCTGTACAAGTAGAAGAGCATAGTGGTGGTGCCCTGAGAATAAAAAATAAAGGGGATTACAACAACAAGCCTATGACAGAACACGTGAGTCTAAAATGTTATCGTTGCGGAAGCAATAACCATTTGGCCAACAGCCCTCATTGTTCTGCCCGTAACGTTAAATGCAAAAAATGCAACAGGAGAGGTCATTTATCCAGGGTTTGTAGAGATGGAGACAACAGTCAAATAAAGGTTGTTAAGGTTGAGGATGCTCAACAACAACCCAAACTTGTATTTCAAGTAAAAGGTGTAAATAGAGGTACCAGAACGGAATACCCGAAGTGTAAGGTGTTACTCAACAACAGACCTGTAGAAATGTTTGCCAATTCCTGTTCGCCTTTTACTTTGTTAAACATTAATGATTTCAAAAGACTTTTGGCAGATCAAAGTACCAAAATATTAGCACCGGATATTACTCTTGAAGGCTATACCAAAGATCCCATTCCACTGGTAGGTATGATGGAAACTCATATACTCTTTAAAGGAAGGGCCACTGTGGGTAAAGTATATCTGGTAAAGGAAGGGTCTAATCAAGGCTGGCAACACCAGAAGGAGTTAGGCATCATACTGGACCCCAAAAATAGGGATCAAGTATTCTTAGTGGAAGAGTCTGAATGGGGTAAACCACTATGTGAGGAGTTTCCTAAAGTCTTCTCCGATGAACTGGGTCTTTTAAGGAATTTTCAACATAGAATAAAGGTCAAGCAAGGAGCAAAGCCGGTGGTTCATAAAACTCGCCCGTGCCTCTTCTCATGAAGCAACCGCTAAAAAATGAGCTGGATAAGTCGTGTCAAATGAGTGTCATACAACCTATTGACTCTTCTGAATGGTTGGCGCCCATAGTTATAGGGACATATTTACAATAACTGGCGCATCCCTGCAAATCAGCAGGATGCGCCAGTTATTGTGCGCCACAGCTCCGCCATCATGGATGCGCCGCATTTACAATGCGCCGCACCATGGTGCAAAAATGGCACAGCATCTGTGCCGTAAAAGTGACGCATTGCTGGAGTTGCGTTGCAAGCGAGACGCAGCTCCAGCAATGCTCTGGGGGCCGTATCTAGTTAATGCTGCGTCAATCCTTACGCCTGCTTCAGGCAGGCGCAGGGTTTTGACGCAGCATGGGCCTAAAAGTGACTGAGTGAAATCTTGTAGATTTCACTCAGCCACTTTTAGGAGGCGTTCCTGCACCGGAACGCCCCCCCCCCCTGCACAGGAACGCCTACATGTGGCGCAGGGCATTACAATGTGACTCATATCCCAGATGCGTCACGTTGTAAGTACCCCCCACCATGGGGCGCGAGGGGCTTTTAAATCTGCCCCATAGTTTTTAAAGCTAATGGAGAAGGTATCCGCCTGTGTATTAATTTACGCAGCCTTAATGACAGCATTTGGGTCGACAGATTCCCTCTTCCCAATATAAATGAAATGTTGAGTACCATGGGGAAAGCCAAATGTTTCTCCGTCATTGACACATCCATGGCAAACCACCAAGTAGAATTACACCCTGAATCTAGACCTTTACCTGCATTTTCGTCACCTTTTGGAGCATACATGTTCGTAAGGATGCCATTCGGACTTGCTTCTGCTGCAGCAGTTTTCTAGAAGATCATGCAGCATGTGTTGAATGGTATCCCCAACACTGTGTTTCCAAGATGACATATTGATTTATAATTGTTCAGCAGAAGAACACGACCACATTTTTAAAGTGGTAGGCAAAAGTTTGACAGAGACTGGGTTGACAGTTAAACTTGAAAAATGCAAGATCAAAGTAGGATCAGTTGATTATCTAGGACACACCATCTCCCAAGAAGGACTAAGGCCAAAACACAGTCTAATTCAAGCTGTTAGAGATGCCCTGCACCGTACTACCAAAGGAGAACTAAAGTCCTTTTTAGGCCTCATCAAGTACATAGCCAAGTTTGTTCCCCATTTCTTTGAAACATGCGATGGGCTGAGAGACCTGTTAAAAAAAACCTAGAACTCAATTGGGAGGAAAGCACAGTGAGATGGTTAACAAGTTGAAGCAAGAAATTATAGAATCACCAGCTTTGGGACCGTTTGACCATCAAAAAGAGACCATTGTAAGCACGGATGCGTCAAAGAAAGGTTTAGAGGCAACCTTATTCCAAGAAGGGGATAAAGGCAAGACAATCATAGCGTTCGCATCTCGAACATTGAGTCAAACAGAGCGTAACTACTCTGTTATTGAGTGAGAGGCCTTAGCGTGCTACCGGGCCATTAACCACTTAAATTGTTTTCTGTGGGGTCCACATTCACCGTCTGCACCGACCACAAACCACTGACATACATGTTTTCCCCCAAACACTCCATTGTGACTCACCAAGAATAGCTAAGTGGGTTCTGGGTCTAGAAAACTTTTGTTTCAGAATTGAGTATTTGCCAGGACAGGAAAATGTGGTAGCGGATTATCTATCAAGGTCTCCCGTAGACACCAACACCAAAGAAGATACCTTGGATACCCCCATCCTAGCCATCCAACTGCCAGCCATTACAAAGGAGGAATGGGAGGGGGCGATGGAAAAGGATGGAAAAATGATGTCTCTAAAAAGACTAATAGTAAATAGAAGGCCAGAGAAGTGTAATGAGGTCGATGAAGAAATGAAAGAGTTTTGGGAAGTAAGACTTGAATTAACTATTACTGACAATAAAGTGTACCATAAACATGAAGATTGTGCTGCCTTCTGACCTCAGGGACAAAATAATAGATCTGGCCCATGAAGGACATTTAGATAGAAGCATCACAAAAAATAAAGTAAGGAACTACTTCTGGTTTCCCAAAATGGACTCAATGGGAGAGGCAAAGGTCAAGGAATGCGTAAGCTGCGCAAGAAGCGACAAAACAAAGATCTTACGTAAGATTCCTTTATCCCCGGTGAAGGTACCCGTGGTGCCATGGACGAAAATCGCCATGGATATAATTGGTCCAATGGAAACATTGAGACCCTAAAAGAAATTCATGTTTGTTTTGGTGGACTACACCTCCCACTGGGTAAATGCCAAATTCACTTCCACCACAACTACCAGCAGTCTCATTATGTTTTTAAAATCTGTCTTTTCGAATGAAGAAAACCAGCTGTCCTCGTAACTGACAATGGAGTACAGTTTACATCTGAGGAAATGAAGAAATTCCTTGAGGATCTAAACATATAGCACGAGAAGACTGCTCTATACTGCCCAAAAGCGAATGGCCTGGTAGAAAGAACAAACTGCATGATAAAAGAACACATACAACTAGCTTTCATAAACAGCCACAATTTAGAGGATTCCCTAAGAGATTGCCTATGGGCTTACCGCATTGCGCCTAACCTTATCACAGGATTTTCCCCTTTTGTGACCCTAAGAGGAAGAGAACCAGGCACTAAAATAAATTCTCTATGGTTAGGAGGTGGGAAGAAAGTAGAAAACAACCATAGAGGAACTCAAAAAAGGATCAAACATCACCAAACCAAGTATAAAAATGGGTACGACCAAAGACATGGAGTAAAAGAACAGAACCTACAAATTGACAACTCAGTTATGGTAAAGAAACCCACACATGTCCAAGCAGGTCACAGCTAATTCTTTCCCTCTCAAAGATTGTAGAAGGTAGGCAGAAACGTGGTACGCATGGAGAATGGACAGACATGGAGTAGGGACAGACTTGTCAAAATCTGATATAATTTTCTCGTTCTCTTTCCTCCTCTTTTGCTGATTAATTCACCCTATTGAAGGGAGCTGTGTTATAACCTGTCTTTCCCGGTACCCTTTTCCCCTTCCCTTCGGTACGTTCCGCCCCACGCTCTCCATCCCAGCCTAATGATATGCTCCGGAGTTCACCTTAGAATGTTGATAATACATGTCAGTTATGGAGAGTGGATGACCAGATTAAAGACGTTAATACTTTACCAGCTCTCGTCTCTTACTTGATAAGTACTTTTCACACTTACCTTAGGTTGTTCCTGGTGTCCTCAACTCCTCTGAGTCCCTTGGTCCAAGTCCCAACTTTGGTGGCAGTTAGCATTCCACTTTCTTAGTATATAGTTTGGTCTCCCACTGGAGGGCACTGTATTTTGTGCTTACTTACCTAGACATATTTTTATATATGCACTGTGTGTTTCTTTTTCATTTAACCTACACTACATGATTAGAACTGGTAAAACAGGGGGGAGGAGCTACGCTACGAATCAAGATGGCCGCATAAGCTCCCGGCTCCGTCGACCTCCGCCAACAGCTCGATTATCCTGTCTTTCATCCTGTCTGCACACCTGATTTTCTTGTCTATGAAGGTCTACTGCTTCCAGAGGTGCAATCCCGAGATTTCTACCTTATCGGCTGACGAAGATACGCCGTGTTTCTATTCTCGGCCTAACATCGTGTTGAAGCCGGGGCCTCGATTTCTAGACTACCCGAGTCGGAGTTGAACAACATCGGCCGTGAGACCTGGACTGAGCCCGGTCTCCCGAAGAGTGCCTGAATTGTTGATTTTTCTGACGATCCTTTGAACGATCCACACCCGGGACACGCCAGCGTGCCACGCCGGCTGCTGTGGTGGAGGCTCGGCGCCCGGAGCCCTTTCCGCCCCGTGGGGGTCGACGGGCTGGGTCCTCCCTGACGGCGAAGGTGTGTTCTATACGACGAGGAGCGCCCATTATTTGTGATCAGATTTACGTGGCCTGTGACTCCGGAGCAGCCGGCCTCCGGGGTCCGAACCCGGCTCTGTCACCTACCGAGAGGAGATGGAGCGGACGGAGGGCACGCCATCACTACGGGCCGTTGTGGCCGCCATTGGGGCGCTCCATTCGCACACAGTCGCTGTGTTCCGGACACTGATGGTGAAAGTGGACGATATCCTGGCACCTGAGGACGACACCTCGTTTGGTCTCCAGCTGGGGATGATACCAGCGATGCATGGCATCTCAGAGGTCGGGGTCCCTGTGCATCGCCCGGACTTTATGATTCTCGACGGTCCCCTATTGCCGGCTAGCCAGCCCGTGCTTCTCACTAGTGTCTTTTGCCTGACCCTGCTGCCACCCATCACTTCTATGGACAAACTTTCATGTGGCCACAAGTTACTTGCTGATGGTTTCGGATGCTCGCTGTTCTTGGACATCTTTTCTAGTTCGAGCCATGTACTTTTATCCTGTTTTCGATCCTCTTATGCTGCAAAGAACTTTTATGGACGCTCTGCCTTTTCCATCAAAATGGCGGCTCGAGTGGCAAGGACTCTTAGGACGGACCGTACTGGCCAGGGCTGAACTTTATCGCTGGGTTCCGATATAATAGCTTTTCTTAATGCCGGGGTTGTGCCTATATTGTGATGGGAATTGGGTGGCTGTTATTTATCCTACCGTGACTGGTTTGTATAATTGCTGAATATTGGTTTTATTGTGTCTCCGGGTGGTTGCTGTTGGCGGTGGGCATGGGAGTCCGGGAGTGTGTCTGCTTTCTCCTCCTCCTCTTTCTCTTTTCTTTCCCTCTCCTTTGGGGCAGTTCCTGGGCGACAGGCACGCTGTTAGTGGGGTAGGCCGTAGCCATTACAGTGGTGTAGGGTGCCGGGTGTGGGGGGGTTTGTTATTTTAGTTTGTTTTGTTCTATGGTCCCTTTCTTCTTTTTCCGTCTGTCTCTGGGAGGGTTCTTTACCTCTTTAGTAGGGTTGGTTGTCTTTCTTTCCCTTTTTCCTTTCTTATAAGGCTTCTACACTCAACTATGCCTTTAGGTTACTGGGGGGCGAGTTTTCAGAATGGTGCTCTGCTTTATTGTTTGCTGTCGTATTGTTTTTGCTCTAGGTCCGCCTCGGCGACTGTATTGTTTTGACAACTGTGTGGTTCATCAACTGATTCTGTTTGCTGTGCGGGGTACGTCCCCCCCTTACCTCTTCTTATTTTATTATGTGGTGTGACGCCATTGCTCCTGCAGCCGTTCCTACTCTACATAACTTTAAAAAAAACAAAAACCTCATATATCCTTATGCTTTGCAGTGCGCACTCACACATGACGTATCTATGATATTGCTTTTTTCGGTCGTGTTCTTGTTTCTACATCCTGATTCATTTGATACGCTTGCGGCCGGCCCCTGTGGTTGTGGGCCTGCGCATGTAATACTTTGCAAGTTTCAATAAAGGTTTAAAAAAAAAAAAAAAACAAGAACTGGTAAAACAAGCTGCTTAACAATCCTTCAAGATGAGCCTGAAGTCTGCTCTCCACAGCTACCACTTTGAAAGCTTTCAAAGGTTATCAAAGACCACTAAAATCATGTAAGGATTGCCTGGATAAGTGTGAGGTGCTTCACTTAAGTAAGTGTGCACAATATACTAAGCCAGCCTCCTACAGCCACTCACTATGATTAATTCAGAAGTGAAGGTCCTCTGCAAGCTGCTGGCCACCCGCCTGAATCCCCATATGAACGGCTTGATTCATGAGGACAAGTGCAGGTTTATTCCAAGTTGCAATACTGGGATGAATATCAGGCGATTATCTCAAGTCATGCAGGAGGTCGAGTGCTGTGGAGACGAAATGGCCTTGGTCTCTATTGACCTGGAGAGGGCCTTCCATACTCTGGACTGGGGTACCTGCTTAAGGTTCTGTGGTTCTGTGGGTCATTGGGTTCGGTTTCCAATTCCGAGGTTGGATCCGACTACTTTACACCAATCTAGTGCCAGGGTGCGTGTGTGGCAGAGCCACTCAGCAAATTAGGTTCGCAATTGCCATGGAACCCTTGGCAGACTGGGCTAGACAGCAGCTGCAGTACTGGGTATGCTGTACGCTGACGAAGCACTGTTTGATCTCAGCTCCTCCCGGGAATCCCTGCCGATCCGGTTGAACTTGCTAGACAGGTTTGGGACCATGTCGGGGCTCTGGATAAATTGTGGCAAGTCACTACTGTTACAGCTTGCATCACTGGTTGGAAACCCAGTGGATAGGTTGCTTAAGATCGGCATGCACTGGGAGTTGGTGCATTTCAGGTACCTGGGGATCATGGTTACGTACACTCGGGCGCAACAGCTGCACCTAAACATAGGCAGGGTGAGCACTGAGAGCCTCGGTTACTTTGTGGAACACCTGCCCGCTGTCTTTGATGGGCAGGTTGGACATCTCTAAAATGGTGCTACTGCCACGCTGCTTATAAGACGCAGCCCGTAACACTGGGAGTTGCCAGTGTGAATACAGGCACCGGTCTCACAATTGGCTGAACTTATGCCCTTGCAGGTGTTGAAGGAGGGGCTGCTGCGACAATATGGGAGACTTGTACCCTAATGCAAAAGCAGAATCTGCACTGGGACCGGGACATTTGTTGCAGCTGGCTTGGTGGAAGTAGCCAAACAGACTTGGCCCTCTTTTCCCCCTGCACCTTGGGCGTACACTAGCCTGTTGTCTTGTGGGTAAGGCAGGCCTTTGATCTCCTTGCTCTACAAAGCCATGAGGGCAGATGCAGCGGGTTCCCAGTTGCTGGCCCGTGTGGCCTGTGATGTGGACCTGGAAACACCTCTAGAAGATAGGGATTGGGCGTGTGTTTATGAGTTTAGGCAGTCAGTTTCATCTCACATGCCCGCAATGATGGCTGCCCTTGTTGTGGAATACAGGGAGCAAATTCCCTCCACTTGGCCTGGGCTACCTGGCAGTGCAGTTGTTCTGGGATCAGGTGGTGGGCGAAGTAATGCGAGTCACTTTCCTGCAGGTGGTGGGGACCCCCTAGTGTTACTTGTTAGGGAACATCAATAAGCACGGAGCTTGTAAGATGGCGCATACATTTTTGCAGTTAACATTGGTCCCGGTCAGGCTTAGGGTGGCCATCACTTGGATGGACCAGCATGCTCCACATATGGGTCACTGGTATAAGGATGTGGCGGAATGGTTGTTAGCTGAGGAAATCCATATGATACTGAGTAGACACTTTGACAAGGTGGGGAGGATCTCCTTGTACGGCAGAGTTTGAGCAACAAGCTCCTAGATCCTGACTCCACCATCAAAGGTGAGGATAGTGACAGCTTTAATGGCTCTGCAGACTCTAATCAGTGATTTACAGCTGGACTGCCCCCCCCCCCCCAGAGTGGGGTATGGGAGTGTGTTTTGTGAAACAGTGATGAACAACTGTCTTGCACCCTTTTTTACCTTGATTTTATATATACCTGCTTATTGTAAATTTGGAGGGCTTTCTCATTTGTCATCTAATGTGAACTGCAGTTGTAAACCTCATCACAGCAATGCTATGTTACATAAAACAGATAAATAAAAGTTAAAAAAATAATAATAATTCTATTCATTTTGACCTTGGTGGACCATGCCACTGGGTACCCAGAGGCAATATCTCTGAGGGCCGTCACTGCACCTGTAGCGGCCAAGGCCCTGATGGGATTTTCACCAGACTTGGTTTCATCAAGGAAGTGGTGCCAGACAGGGGCACCAACTTCATGTCTGCCAACATGATGATGTGGAAAGAGTGTGAAGTAACCTATAAGTTCTCCACACCCTACCAGCCACAAACTAATGGGCTTGTTGGAAGGTTTAAGGGGAGGTGCCACAGAAGGGAGTGGGCTTCAGCCCTTGTGAACTTCTGTATGGTCACCTTGTCTCTAAGGGCAACTGAATGTCCAAGACCTTTGCACCACCATAGCAAATGAGACACCCTACTCCATAGCACCAGTAAGGGGAGACGCCAAGCCAGTGTTCAGTGGGTTGTCTAACCCACTGGCATCTGCTAGTTCCTCATACCAGTTGTCCTCTGTGTCATCTAGGGGATGCTGGTACCCAAAAGGGTCTTCCGACCCATCTCATATGCCTCCCTCTTCAGACCAGTCGAATGAAAAAGACACTGGCTCCAAATCGGAGGGCATGGTCCCGGTTGGTGCTGGAATTGGGTGACGTCTGCATGGCTCCGTGTCGGAACTGGGATGGGGATGGACCGCAGTGGGATGTTGGCGGAGCCCGGGAGTGTCGGTACTGGAGCAGACACCAAGGAAGTTTGCGGTCTTGTGTGCAGCACCACTCCAGATCTAGCACCAGATGCAAGGGGCCCGATTGGTGGCAAGTGATGCTCAGATATGAATTTACCTTAAAGAAATGAAAAGACAAGAGGCTTTTGGCAAAACAGGAACAAGTTGGTTTAATAAAACGCAATGGCCAGGAGAGTCTCGACAGAATGCGTCTGAGGAAAGTATCTTGGTGTACAAGTTTTGGCGGCCATCATATACATCTTGGGCCCGATGTAGGTCACCAAATACCGGTCGGTAAAGGCCGAATTCGGGCGTTACCGACTGGTATTTGGTGATTGAGATGTAGGGGCCAATATTTTGCACAATCGGTAAAATTACCGATTCGGTAAATTCCAGATGTAGGTCGCACTGTTTACAGTGCTACAGGCCTTCAGAATTCGGTATTTTACCACCCAATCCAATTGGGTGGTGAAATACCGAATCCAGGTGTGCATGCACATGTGTGCATGCACACCTATGCCATGTGACAGACAGACATGCCCTTAGGGCATGTCTGTGTGCCACATGGCACACATGCCTGTATTTGGGGTGCTAGAGGGTGTCAAAGTGACACCCCCTGCACCCTTGCTGCAATCGGTATTTACCGAATCGGTAAATACCGATTCGGTAATGCCCATTGATTCCTATGGGCTTCAATGCCCATAGGAATCAATAGGCATTACCGTATCGGTATTTAAAGAATCGGTAAATACCGAATCTCAACGATTCGGTATTTACCGATTCTGAAATACCTACATCCCCCCCCTCCATTTTACCACTTCTTAAATACCGAATCGGTATGATTCAGTATTTAAGAAGTGGTAAAATTAAATTACCTACATCGGGCCCCTTGTGAGGTACAATAAAGTAATTTTTGCATTCTTGAAAGAGCATTTCAGTCATAAATTAACAAGCTTGGTAATCTGATAAGAACACCGATGGATCTAGACCTCGGTGAGAGCTAGTGTGGGTCAGTGTGTATGTGTCCAGATGTCCAACAGGAAGAGCGCGTGATCACTACGTATGGTGAGCATGTTGTGTCCTGATTGGCCGAGTGTTCCTAAATACATGTGGTATCTAACATTGTGGTATTTTTGGGTAATACAAGCCTTTGGCCAAACGTATTTTATTGGGACCAATTCCTCAGATCCTTTTGTGGTGCAAATATCTATCTGTGGAATCGATCAGGGTTTTCCCTGGGCGCACGTTTGTCTTTGGGTCAAGAGAGACCCCCACCTGTGAGTTGTTATTCAACAGGCATGGGTAAGGGTCACAGGACCTGCCTGACCACGAACTCTTGCTCAGGGTTGATCGGGAGGTCTCCTTGGGTAAATCCTACAGCAACGATATGCGCTCATAAAATGGCAGTCACTCGTGTCATTTTTATCCGTACAGTTGTCATAGTGTACATCGATATTGTCTTTACTCATACTGATATAGTTATGCATTCCTAGAGCAGTGCGTACATCAATTCTTTTTTTTACTGGTAACAACATTGTCATTTGTAGATGGATTTTGGCATACACTGACATTGTTACTGCAGGTATCGTCAATGTTGTGCAGGCACAGATTATGGCATACACTGACATTGCATTTTTGGGTATTGACACTGTTATGCAGGCACAGGTCATGGCATACACTGACATTGCATTTATTGATCTTGCAGTTGTCTGGCCTGCAAACATCATGGAATTCATTGACAACGTATTTGGGCCTGCCATATCATGATATTCATTGAATTCATATTAATTGATTCCAACACTAAGGTGAACCCACCGAAGGAAATCGAGTGGGAGCCCCTCCCAAACCTTTGGAGCCAAAGGTGCTCCAGAGGGGTTTAACCACTGAAATATCAGGTGCATGGACTCAGAACTTTTTAGAGGAGCGGGAGTAGCTCTAGGAATGTAGGGAGGGGGACCCTGGTACGGGCTCTGTAGAGGAGCAAGGCCTGGAGTGTTGACACTCCCACGCCTTGTCCGAGGACTTGTACATGCGTGGTAAAGTTGAAGGCCTCTTCAATTTCTTTGACTTCTTCTTTCTGTGGGACCTATTTGACAACTTGGACCAAGATAACAACCATAAGGTGTGGCTCTGGAAGCAGTCCTTGGACCTTGTGTACAACCAGGATCGTGAGCGTCGCTAGTTCGTCTGATGTAAGGCGGTGAGGAGCTTGAGGGAATGCTCCTTCAGTGCCTTCTAGAGCATGGTACAATAGTCCTCGCAGGTCTTAGAGTCAAAAAAACATTGACAAGAAGTTGGGAAAAAGTCAGTCAAAAATTGACTGAGTGTTAGCTCTTTGTGGATCTACGCTGACGTGGAAAGAAAAGAACTTTCATCAGTGCGCTGGAGTGATGCCTATATAAGCAACACTCACATCACTTTCAGTGTGGATAACACCAATGGGGTGCTGAATGACATCTCCTACCATGTGAAGGGGTAATGCTTGAAAGTCTCCGGAACCAGTCTGACGCCTGGGGAATATTCTAAGGTAAATAATATGTGGCTAGAAGTCTCTATCAGATTTCCTAAGTGGCAGAGAGTTTTACAGAGCAAGGATAAAAGGTCTAACATTAAAATAGGGAATAATTTAATGAAAGATCGAATGCTTTCATGTGGTATCAGTAGCAGATACTCCAGGACTGATTCAGAAAGGTAAGCTTCCACATTCGTGTTTACTCTTTCTCGGTTTTCAAAAAACTGCGATTTCATAGTAACTTTATAACTACGGAGACTACGCAGTAGGGGCATTGAACTCCGCAGATAAAAAGAAAGGTCTGCTCTATCTTTTTATATGTGGGGTCTCCACCCTGATTACCGAGCCTCCACAATCATAAACGTATAATTAAATCAAAATATTTGTGAATAACGAAAAAGAGCAATCACAAACGTGTAAGTTTACCCTTATGAATCAATCACTCAATGCATACCTAAACATTGGAAGAGTCTTATAGAAATAAGCATATGTACATAACAATATAAACACAATAAAAATGGGAGTATTTTGAATACAATACGTTTTTGTCAAAATAACCAATTTGTAACTTACTTTCCATTTGGTTCCATAAGACACAACGCCCTCCTATCACAAATGCACCTATATAATGTATCATGACGCATTCCTAGAAGATGACCAATCTCGTGACTCATTTGCAATGCAGAATTTAGTTGAGTTGCAGATGAAAACTTAAATAAAACATATAAATCAAGAAAATGATTAACAGTGAATTTTGTTCATACCTAATGTTTAGGAGGCATTAAAACATGTAATTAAACTTTTCAGAGGCAGTAAACAATGTCTGGGTGCTTGGTTTAACTAGAACTGATGCTGGCATTCTAAATTGGCCTATTACACATTGACTGACAGGCCCAGTGGCTTTACCAAAAATTCTAAATTAGCTAATGGGCTATCTTGGTTTTTTTCATATGTTATTTGAATTTGTACCTATTGCCATATTTAGCACTAAACTCTGAATGACAGTATAAAAAGCACATAATAATTCTTTATTGTTTGATTACTTGATACCTTACAATATAACATACATATCTACTATAATATAAAAACTGCTAAAAATAAGATAAAAGATGCAGCACCAACTTCTGAGCCAGTTACAGTAGATATCACAGTATTTTAAAACAGTTTCAAATTGTGCATACATTTTCATAATTATAATCTCCCAGTTTTGCTTTTACTCTCAATAAAAACGTTACAAAAGCAGAGTTCATACTTATGTCGTTAGAATGCAGATTCCTTATCAGAGCTTGCCTACATGTCCTTATTCCTCGCGCATTAAGTATAGTTTTTCTTTCAATCTGAAGTCCAGGACAAATACATAGCAAATGGACAATGTTCTCCTGGCCGGTTTTGCACAATCTGCACAGTGTAGGCCCCTCCATTTTCATCCAAGGGGGAAGATGACTAAGTCCCGGGAGTACACCAAATCTTGCTTCAATAAAAATGTGCTTATTTTTTACTGACCATGGTATTTCCAAATAGACTTGAACCTGCTTTTTTGTAAACCCGTTAATTATTGGCCATGCATGTTTTCTTTTTGCCAAAATATCTTTATCTTGTACGAGTGACAATTGATTTGTTGTTCGGTTAATTACCTTTTTGAATGATGCCGTGTTTATTGTGTTGTTCCAAATTGGCCTAACAGCAAATTCTTCTAACGTCATTTTAAGATAATTCCAGGCTTGTGATTTCGTATTGTTATTTATTTCTTGCCATAATAACCGAGACAGCTGGTTATCATGGTCATTTTTTATCATATTCCATGTTTTAATAAATTGGCCCTTTCTTGCGTACAGCTGGTTAATTAGGCCGAACTCCAATCTTTTTTGTGCCGGCGATGCATTATTTGGAAGATAAAAAAGGGATTTAAAAGTTTTTGAGACTGCATTATTTATTGTTGCAGTATCTTTCCCGGTTAATGCCTCACTACCGTATGTTAGAGTGGGGAGGAGTTTTGACGCTATAACCTTTAAAAGAGGACGCTAAGTGAGATTTCCAAGTGATTTCTGCAGTGTCCTGAATGCTGCCGTCAAAGCATTTGCCTTCCTTTGTATGTCCAATTTTTGTGGGTGGTAGTTTCCTTTTATAATCGAATAATACTCCCAAGTACCTGTATACTTCAACTTCTTCTAGTTGGGTATTCTCCATATACCACTTGTGTTTATGTTTTAATCTTATTACTTTGAGTCCTTTAACACTGCAACATATTTGACGTATTTTAAGAAATTATTTATTATATAATCGGTTTACTTGATATTAGTGCATTCTGTTTGTATAATTACAGATATCCTCTATTTGAAAATCCTAAAAGGGAATTAAAATATCCTTCAATGTAATTCTGGTACTCCTATTCCTTGCTTTCGTTCTTTCATGACGGGTTCTGAATATAATGAAGACTCCAACAGGACCGCTAAGACCGTTTCCAAATAGAAAACTATCGCTTTAAAAAGCACAACGCGGCCTCAGTGGATATGCCCCTCACAAGTGTCATGAACTGTTGCTTCTGATTTCCGACGTGTTTGTTTTTGTTGACGTGCAAAGTCAGAGTAGGACATATGCTCACTCGAACATACAAAATGTGATAGCAGGGATGCTTGCAATAAGTCTAATCCCTGGCAATTGCTCAGGGAAGCATTCCCACCTATCGGTCATTTGCCCACCATGCCACCTCAGTTTATACCCAGCGATTTCCAATCCCGTTCTGACCCGGCTTCAAAAGGAACAGTCCATCCCGAGCTGCCAGATCTTCCCTGAATCGACACACAAGTAACCTAAGATCGGCGTCGCCTCAACTGGCGCTAGTCAGTCGAATGTAGCTTGGTTCCAGTGGCACCGTGAGCAATGGACCTGTGTCTGGGCAGATGGAATGCCATTTAGGCAAACACAGTTTAGTTTTGTTTAGTTTGTTTCACCTTCAGCTTAACCCTGGGTCGCTAAAGCTATTAGCAGCACAGCATACACAAAGGAACAAGTGTAATGCACTGAAACATTTGAAAAATAAATTGAGAAGACACTAAAGAGATCCGACAGCAATTTATAAAGATAGACTGTATTTTTATGTATTTTTAGATACCACAATGAAAAAGATTCTGTAGAGGGTTCCGGAGATATAGAATTTACAAAGTACAGTAAATTAAAGCATTTCACTCAACCACGAACAATGTAAGCAATTCAACAAATTGGACACAAAGGGATTGATTACGAGGTTTGGTGTTTTTTATCGCACATGATAAATAACGATACCACAGGCACGTTATTTATTGGGAGCAATAAATAACACCTATTACGAGCTTGTGGGGTATAATGTGCGGATTTCGATATTTAAAGCTCCAAACTCCACATGATACGGTAAATACCGTACAATTTCCCCTGTTAAATTTTAGCAGGTTTGACCTGTCAAAATATAACAATGTTTGAGTTATTTAATTCATCCAAAAATTATAAAAATGTGTCCAATAAAACAATACTTGTAATTCCCACCCGTGTGTAAACAGGGTTTACTCACAGGTCAGAATTAACCGACTCACTCGTAATCAGGCCCTCAGAAACCTTTTCACCAAAAAGTTGGTCTACTTTTGCAGTCACTTAGAGTCATTTTAGGTGAACAATGCCAGCAGGAAGCCAATCAGAGGGACCATCAAGGTACTCAGAAACTGTTACCTCAGCAGGTGAAGCAGTCCCCAGTCAGTTTAAGGCACTTTATCCCCTTTGCAATGGATTCCTATGAATGTAGTTTTGATACAAGGGATGAAGGATGCTCAAGGATGCTGTGGATGCGATGCTGTCGATGGCAGCCTTCCTGTTACATCTTCTTGGTACACAAAGGTGGTGAGGCAGTTCCAGTCACAGGTTCCATGTCCTTGGAAGTCCTTTTGGTGCTGGTAAAAGTTTAGTCACCACTGGGCTATCAGTTGTCTGGTACTGCGGTCACAGCCAAATCCTTCCCTGGGCAATAACTCTTCTTTTTTGCAACCAAGCTGCATCCAGACGACTCAGCGAACTCAGGTGCAACTTTGAGTGTTGGGTACTCTTCTCTGGTGCTGCACAGTGGCAGTTGGAGGCGGCTTGAAGATTCTGGGCTACCAACTTGCCCCCGCAGGCTTCTCAGCTGTTGTGGCCCTGTGATCCGAACAGGAGGTCAGACAACTGACCCTTGGAGTCTATTTGCTTTGGCTGGGCTCTGGAGACGTCCTCTCCGTGAGCAGGACCAAGCAGGCACAGTCCCTCTTCTTTGCTAGCCTCCAGGTTCAGCAGGTGTAGTCCACGCTGGTGCATCATCTCTTTTCCGGTTCCATGGTGCAGCAGAGCATTCCTTCTTCGTCCATCTTCCAGTGCAGTCGAGATATGAGTACTGGGTGCCAGGGGTACCCTATTGAGGTTCAGAAAATACCCTCAGGGTAGGTTGCATTCCTACTGATGACCACTTCCTGAGAGGTGTGGCATCTGGCTATCCCAAGATGCACCATTCTGCCTACTTCTAAGCTGGCAGAGCCCCTCTCAGTGTCCAGAGCTCACTAGCCAAACCAAGAGGTATGGCTACCATGGGTGCTACACGCGCCTGAAAAAATGGTTTCATAACAGGTTCCCCATCTCCTTCCTGGTGTAGAAAATAGAAAACTTCTCAGGGGTCTCAGTGATACTTGGTCCTTTTAAACCAACAAAGAAGAAATTGGCACAGAAGCTGAAATATAAAAAGAACATCTTTATTAACATCAAATGAGGGAGACTACGTCACACAGAAGTCTTAGCAACTGAATGAGGCAGTCTAAGGAGTACAGAAAACTGGGGCCTTATATATGCTTAGGGTTACATAGTCAGCATAAGACCAAGGGGAAGTTCTGACTCATGTAAGCATGCAAAATGCCTAAGATGGGCATGCAAGATCTGCTTGCTCAACAAAGTGGGAGGATAGTTACTTCTCCATACAGCAGCAAAAATAGCCTGACAGTTCTACAAGATGTCATAGAACAAAACAGTTGCCAGTACTGGACAAAACTTTCACCTTTTTCTGATAACCTTTATGAATGAAACATACCGGTCCGTTTCAACAATTACGTCACTTCTTGATTTATTCACTTTATCAATAGTCACACTTTTTTCTTTATTCAAAGTTTAAAGATTTTTTTATACGTGCAAATACAAAAAGATGCAAATTAATACAACTTCTAGACATCATTTACAAATATATACATATACAAAAATAGTATTTGTTTTATTATTTTTGTTGTATGCATGAGAGAAAGTGAGGTATGCTTGTATGGGCCAAATTCATGAGTGGGGGTGTTGTAAATTTGTATATATTTGTATTTATACAAAATTTATAAGAAAAAAAGTGTGACTATTGATAAAGTGAATAAATCAAGAAGTGACGTAATTGTTAAAACGGACCGGTATGTTTCATTCATAAAGGTTATCAGAAAAAGGAGAAAGTTTTGTCCAGTACTGGCAACTGTTTTGTTCTATGATATATTGACTCAGCCTTACTGGGTCCGAGTCAAGACCCTTGGTTGTTTTCTTAGTTCTACAAGATGAGCAGGTGCATGCTACTAGCTAGGCTCTTCTGAGCATGTGCTAAGGTGGAAGATGCTAAATATAGTTCGTTTTTAGGCAGATTACAAGAGTAGTCAACACTGAGGGAGGATAGAGCACATGGCGAGCACGTGGCAGCACATGGCAAACAAGATGGCTGCCAGAAATACAAAATGGCTTTCAGCTCATGCTAACAAATCCGTCCAATCTTTAACACTGGGTGCCAGCTAGTCTGTCTAAAATTGAGGCTGCCCCTCTCCTAAGTATTCCCCCATTTGACCTTGAAAGGAGGCTTCAGCTTTGAAGCTCACCTTTCGGGCCAATACCCTTGTGGCTTTCTGCAGGAGGGAGGTAACACATCTCTCCAGTGCAGATCCCTATTGTCTCCTTTCCTGGGAGTCGTTTGCACTGCTCCCTAGGAGGGAAGAAAGCTATCTCGGGTTAAAGGTCCTTGTGTAACCGCTAAGGGCACAGAAGACTGAAGGCAACAAAGTGGCAGACTGTTAAATGTTAGATTAATTTCGACTTGAGAATCAAGTCAAGTGTAATACAACAAGTTATTTTATGCCTTGGAGTATCAATCTAGGTCGCACTGCTCAGGAGCCAGCACAGCTGAGGGGTCAATGTGCAACCCTGTACTTGCCAATGGGGCAACCAAGTCTTTCAACAATAAACTATCAGTTTAATGTTTTTTCTGCCAGAACATGTAAAATATATGTTCTGCCCATGATATATGCTGCAACTTGCCTTAGGGCTCATTAGGCCTGCCATAAGGGTGACTTACACAGATTTACGAGGGACATTTGACTTTGCCATGGCTTTAAATGGCAAAGTAGAGCTAGCAGTTCAAAACTGCTCTTCCAGTTTGCAACAGTGAATTGGGAGACTTGTTTTACCTTTGTCACACCCAAGGTAGCACAACCAGCGCTGCAATCCCTGGGGTGATTCACTAATTTACAGGCCCTTGATACCATATACTAGGGACTTACAGGTAAGCTATCCTATGTCAAAAGGGTGTAGACAATATAATATACACATTTTGAGGTCAGGGCACCGAGATCTGGTTAGCAGGCCTCAGTGCACTCTCAGAGTCAAAAACCAGCAGCATCAGTCAAAAAACCTGGGGGTGACCATACAAAAAAAGAGCAATTTTCTTACATGGCCCCCTCCAGATGAAAGGTGATAAGAAACAAACCTTTATCCAGGCGCTTATCATCTAAGTAGAAAGACTCGGAGAGGCCATCTGGAATTTGCATGGTCGGTCCCAGTTCTGTGTCACACTGTAAAGTCCATACCTTGTAGGGAAATGGACCACCTCAACAACTTCAGGTTCTCTCCTCTCAAATGCATCAACCATCTAAGAGGTCTGTGCTCAGTTTGAACTTTGTAGTGAGTACCAAACAGGTAGGGTCTCCGGTCCTTCAGGGACCAAACCACAGCAAAGACTTCCCTCTTACTGGCACTCCAAAGCTGCTCTCTGGGGAGGTGTCGCCTGCTAATAAAGGCAGTTAGCAGATCCTGCTCAAATTATTTACCCGTGACAAAACAACCCTTGTCTCACATTCAGAGGCATCTTTCTGAACAGTGAATTCATTACTGATGTCAAGTGCCTTCAAGATAGGTGCTGAGTTCAGAGTTTCCTTGAGGGTGTCAAAAGCCTTTTGACACTGGTCAGTCCAGATGACTTTTCTCAGAGGGTTGCTTTTTGGAGGTATGTTCAGTTAGTGGTGCTACTATGGTACCATAACCTTTCACAAATCTCCTGTAGTACCCAGTCAGACTAAGAAAGGCTCAGACTTTGATCTGAGTCTTAAAAGCTTTGCAGGCCAGAATTGTCTGGATGTTCAGTTGAAGTGGCTGTACACAGCCTACACCAACATGGTGGCCATGTACACAGCAGAGCCTTGCCCTATATGGCACTTGCTTGACTTGATAGTCAGGCCTGTCTACTGCAGGGCCTGAAGCAATTTCTTGAATTGGACCAGGTGAACCTCCCAGGTGGTAAGCTGCATGAAAATGTCCAGACCTGAAATTAATTGATTCACCATCCTCTAGAAGGAGGCAAGTGCATTTTTCAACTCAAAGGGCATCACTTTAAATTGAAAGTGGCCTTCAGATGTGGAAAAGGCAGACCTCTCATGTGTTTTTTTGTTTACATCTCTTTATTGGAGTTTACAGTGATAGAACAATTTAAAAACTCTGGGGGTCGAGCATGCCCCCGCCATTCACAACACAGACGTTCCTCTAGTCTAGGCTCTCAAGACCTCTCCATAAGCAGGACAAATCAGCCACAGTCCCTCTTCTTTGCTAGCCAGCAAGAGCAGTTCACACTGGTGCAGTATTTCTATGCTGGATCTATGGTGCAGCAGGGCTTTCCTTCGTTGGCCCTTCTTCCAGTCCGGTCGAGATCTGAGTTCTGGGTGCCAGAGGTGCCCTAGGTTTAGAAAATGCCCTTAGGGTAGGTTGCCAAGGGGCTACCAGGTTCCCTCCCTCCTGATGACCACTTTCTGGGAGGTGTGGCATCTGGCTAGCCCAAGATGCAGCATTCTACCTACTCCTAGCCTGACAGAGCCACTTTCTCAGCGTTCAGAGTTCCCTAGCCAAACCCAGAGATATGGCTTTCAAGTGGGCTACATGCTTCTGAAAATAATTGTTTGACAACAGGTTTACCCCTTGCTTCCAGGGTGCCCGTTATTCTGCCTAAAAATGGGGCTGCCCCTCTCCTAAGTATTGCCCATTTGATCTTCAAAGGCGGATTCAGGTATATAGTTCACCTTTTGGAACAACACCTGTGTGGGTTCCTGCAAGAGGGAGGTAACACCTCTCTCCACTTCAAGCCCCTATTGTCTCCTTTGCTGGGAGTCATTAAAACGTCTCCCAGAAGGGCAGAAAGCTGTCTCAGGTTCAAACTCTTTCTGTAACCGCTAAGGGAACAGAAGACTGAAGGCCACACTGTTACTTGTTATATTGTTTTCAACTTGATCAAGTCAGGCTTAATGCAATGAGCTGTGTGATACCTTGGAATATCAACTTTGGTTGCACCGTCCTGGAGTTAGCACAGCTAAGGGTCCGCGTGTAACCTTGTACTTGCCAATGGGGCAACCAAGTCTTTCCACAGTAAAACAAGTTTCACGTTTTTACAGCCAGAATGTGTAAAATGCATGTTCTGCCCATGAAATATGCTGCACCTTGCCTTAGTGCTCAATAGGCCCGCCGTTGGGGTGACTTGCACATATTTCAGAGGGACATTTTACTTTGCCATGGCTTTAAATGGCAAAGGCAAAGTCGATTAGGAGTTCAAAACTGCTATTTCAGTCTGCAATGGTGGAGTGGGTGACTTGTTTTACCTTGGTAACACCCAGGGTGGCACAACCAGTGCTGCAATCCCTGGGGCGATTCTCTAAATTTCAGGCCATGGGTACCATATTCTAGGGATTTACAGGTAAGCTATCCTATGCCAAATGGCTGTAGCCAATGTAATATACATGGTTTGGGTCAGGGCACTGAGGTTTGGTTAGCAAGCATCAGTGCACTCTCAGTCAACAAACCAGCAGGATCAGTCAAAAAAACGGGGGGCAACCATACAAAAAGATGCATTTCCTTACAAAGCCATACACAAATCAGTCCTGACCCAGCTGTAATAGGGACAGTCCTACCTGATCTGCCAGGCCAGGTCCTGAACCATAGCTTAAGCACCTCAAGACAAGTTTTGACCTGGTAGGGGTTTGTCATTTGGTTGTAGCTTCATTCTAGTGGCACAGAGAGCATGGGAACCACACCTGGGCATACCCTTGCCACTTAGGGAGTTACATCAAACACACAAAGGGTGATAGGAGGAATGCTTGCAATAAGTATATCCACTGGTATTTGAGCAGGGTAGCATTCCAACCAATTATTCTTTTGCCCACCATGCCACCTCAGGTATGACCCAGTGATATTCGAATCAATCTTGACTTTGCTTCTGTAAGGAACAGACCACATATAATTACACAGTGGGATATATAGATATAAGAAACTCGAGCATACAGTAAAGTTCAGTCAAATTCGTACTCCTCCATTTTGGATTTCACAAGAGATATTTATTGGCAACACGTTTCACCCTCACTGGGGCTTCGTCACAGCCTCAAATGGATGGGTTTTCATGCACAACCTGAATACATTAAAATAATTTGTTTACAGGATACACAGTGATGAATATTGTGCCACTTGGCATTTGTACTCTTCAGCTATAATACAACAAATTTGTTGTTAATTGTACCACTTTTGAGAGTTTATAAGTGACTGATCTTAAGCCACCTGGCTGGTTTGAAATTGTATTTGCACACACAGACACACACACACATATATATATATATATATATACACAACTATTTTCTTATAGTTTATATTTAATCTATTTCAATGTAAATATAATGTTGTGGCATTAATATGTGTTCTTGATTTTTGCTATATCAATTTCATCACTGTGTTAGAAACTTGAAAATTTAAGACAGAATATGTTTTCTATGTCCATGGGATTGCCCAACCTGTTATTTTTAAAGGCGATGGGGCACTGTGTGTTTGTTGATATGGCAGTGACGAAGCCCGAGTGAGGATGAAACGCATTGCCAATAAATATCTCTTGTGAAATCCAAAACTGAAGAGTGCAGGTTTGCCTGGACTTATTTGAAGCCACTGTGTAGTTATAGTTAATTCAGAGTTTCCATAGAAGAGCGTTTTATGCTTTGCTAATAACGGTTGCGTCATTCAACAAATCTTCACAAAACTTTCCAAATAAATCTCAATCACCTCAGCCTCATCATGGTAAGTTACAAGGTGACCAGTCCAGCAGGGACCAAGAAAAAAAGAGGGATCACAAAACATTGTTTTCCTTGTTAATTCCCATAGGAAACTTTGCTCTCCGATACAGAGTAAGTGACTGAACGGAATTTTACCAAATTTGGCAATAAGTTAGACCTTTACTCAGAAAACAAGCTTTTTGGTGCAAATTAATTCGGCGTTTCAGAAATTTGTGTTTAAATTGGATGTTGGGTGGACTTGAAGCCATTAACAAAGGTACGTATGTCTGGACGGTTGGTCCCATGGGAGTCCAGTGGTATGGTATTTTAAATAAAATGGGGCTTTCTGATTAGGCCAGGGAGCATTTTTCCCGTGGCCCATTTTTGGTACTGCATACCACAACTGGTAGAGCCGCACAGAGGAATCTGATGGCTAGGATACGGCCCAGAGTAATTTAACAGTGGCTGATATTAATTTATGGATTTGATCCTTCCCTTTTAAGTATACTTCAGTGCAACACCCTATGTGCAAAGATGATGCCCAGATGTGGGTTCCGAACACAATTTGCCACTGAAACCAATCTGCACTAGACATACGAGCCCCAATCAGAGCACAACCGGTCTTGCGTTGCTTATTCAGGGAGGACTTGGTCTGGCAGTTCAGGCTGGACTGTTCCTATTACAGGAAGATCAAGAATGATTTGTGATTTGAATATGGCTGGGTTCAATCTGAGGTGGCATGGTGTGCAAATTAACAACGGACTGGGATGCGGCCTGGGTAATCACCAGTGGTTGAGATTAGGTCAAGTACTTCAGCTATCACTTTTTGCACTTTTCAGACAATGGAGGACTATGGGGAGGGGCTGGCAAAGCACACGGACAACAGAGGGTAGACAAGAGGGGTAAGGGTAGCTAGCTGATAACGGAGGGCTGCCGGGAAGGGCTGGGGCAACAAGCTGACAATGGAGAGTAGGCAGGAGAGGCTGGGGGTGCATGCGGACAACGGAGGGCAGACAGGAGAAGATGGGGTCAGAAGGTAGTATTAGTGGGAAAATATGTTAATTTAAAATTAGAGTCTATTAAAGAAAGAATATTTATTCATATACATCTCAATTAAAAATCAATATGTTTTTAGACCTTTTACAACCAATAAAAATCTTCAGGAAACACATCTTAAATCAAAAAATTGCTGAGCAAATTAAAATCTAACTACATACATATGTTGTTATCCTATATTTAAGAAACAATTGGCTTTACAATAGCTCTTAGGGAAAAAAAAACCAATCTAACAGTATTTTAAACTTGTAGCCTTTCCCCCGAAACTACAGCTGCACATGCCATCGTCTTCTTGAAAGAATGTTAAACTCTCCAAGCAGGCATGTATTGGATTTAGGATTATTCTCAATTTTAATATTTCACTTCGCATTTCTGGGTTCGGTAGATCTGTTAGATAATGATAAACCAATACCACCTGCCATAAGGCATACAAGCACATTGTTGGTTTCTACAAGGTCAAATAGCTAAGGTTTCTTGTACTAGATTCCAATTTACCCTAACAACGAAATTTCTTTTTCGATAAACTTAAAGGAGTTTCTATATGAAAATCCTGGTGATTAAAATATCTGGCAATCACAAGCAAATGTACTCTTGGCTCCTTTACCAACCTTTTTTTTTTTTTTTTACTTTTTATTCGTGACTGTGACAGTTATTACACGGTACATTCAATCATTGTACATTCAATCAGTCTTTTCCTTTTTTTCTTTAACTTTAACCTTGGCGTCGTATCTTTCATATATAACTTTCGTCATGTCTTACATTTCTCCGGATAACATTCCCTTACAACGTTTATCATTTACATTCAAATTACAATATCGCCTGTATTTGAACTGTCCCTCAACTCCTTCCCTCCCCCTCCCTGTCTCCCAGTCATTCCCTCGCACATACTCTGCATTTTGGATATATTAGCTTTTAGTCTTTCCAGAGATTGTTTCATTCATTAGGCTAGGTTACTCGGTGCCTCGTGCATTCGTATCCGTACTCACTGGCATTCTACATATCGTGTGTACGGTCATATGGTATGTCCTTGTGACAGTTCAAGGTCTACATCTCCCATCTCTGTCAGCATTCGTTCCCATTCTTGCGCTATGGGAGATTTACGTAGACCTTTCTCTTCCTCCCTACGTAGTGCCGCAGTTTCCGCTTTGCCCCATTTCAACAAGTCAGATCGCCATATTTCCACATTTGGGGGTCTGGGCGATATCCACCTCATAGTGAGAACCCTGAGTGCCAACAAGAGGGCTAAATCTAAGAATTTCAGTTGTGCCTTACAGGTCTTGGATCTCTTCCTATGTCCTATCAGGCAGGGTAGTGCCCCCTCAGGGATCCGCAGGGCTGTTACAGTGTATAGTGCGTTTCTGATCGTCACCCAGTAGTTGCGTATTCTCGGGCATGTCCACAACATGTGGAGGATACTTGCTTCATCCTCCTGACATCTAGGGCAGTTGTGGGGGGTGGCAGGGAACATCTTATGGCGCCTTTGGGGGGTGAGATATGCCCTATGTATGAACTTGAATTTAACGTTTCTGGATACTCTCCTATGGTGACCTAGGATGATCTTCCATTCCCCATCCGTTATGGCCTCCCCTGTGTCCGTAGCCCAAGCCTCCCTGAGTGTGGTGAGGGGCAACGCTGCATGTTCTCTAATGCCTGCATAGAGCCATCTTACTAGGTGTCCACCCGTCCCCATATAGTGGAGGAGATGGACCAATTCATGTTGGTCCGGCTTGGTGCGTTGTGGAGCCCATGTAAGTCGTATATAGTGGGTCACCGAGGCGTGCAGAAGGTACATTCGTGGCGGGGCACCTGTGGATTGTGCAAAGGAGGCATGATCCAGTAGAGTGTCTTCCCCGAACAAGTGTAATGCCTGCCTAGCTTCCGCGGTAACCTCGGACGAAAAATCCCATTCCAAAATGGCCTCGCGGCTATGCGCATGCGCGAGGGGTCCGAGCCAGAACTTAAGCTCGCATCCCCAGGCGCTCCGCGCTTCGCGCACTAGTCTTTCTGCTCACTTGTAGAGACTTCCGCTGGCCGTTTCCTGTTTGTACGCCCACAGATTTCTTCGGGGCGTTTTGGGTCGCTGTAGTTACTCGGTTATTTCTTTGCCTTGAACCTTGCTTACTCGTTTGCCTCTTGACCGGCCCGAGGTCCTGGTGACTATAACCTTACCTCGTTCTCCGGGATTACAGGCATTCCAGGCAGAGCGTTTCCGCTCCTTTGATTCATATCGAAATCTTGTTTCCCTTCCTGCCGTCCACCTGCCGAGAGTCATTTTTGATAGCTTCTCCCCAGGAATGTTGGAAGGAAGTATAGTTATTTCCCGATAGACCCAAGTGACCTCTTCTTAACTTGGGCTCTATTATTTATTTTTGCCCATTTTCGCTACAGGCCGGCTGTCTTTACCCAGTGTCGTTGTGGTGTTCCTGGCCCTGTTTTTTGCGGACTCGTCATTCGGCCGGACTACGGTCCCGCCGAACGGCCGGTATTTGCGGAGACAGTGGTAGGGAGTATTGCAGGGCATTTTGGGCTTAGTGGTCCGCCTAGCGATATCCCATCCTCCTTTTGTTGTTTATGGTTTATTTTCGTTTGCTGGACGTCCTGGATGCTGGCAGCCATCGCAGTACAGGGACACGAAGAACTGGTAAAGCGCTTGTAGCGCACTTTCTTATTGTATTCTTCATGCAAGATATATGGGGGCTCATGTATATATTTTCGAATCCTCTAGGCAACTACCTCTGTGATCCTGCTCTATGTTCCATGTCTAGATGATCGTCTACCATGATGTCTAGTTAGGTATGACAAGGAGTACACACTGATGAGTTTAGTGATAGATTCCAAGATCATCACTAGGATAATATTTTACATCCCTCTAATCCAGGTCATATTAGATGTATATAATGCCAAGGTCACATATGGATTCCTAGTTGCTGTGAGTGATACACTCTTGAGCTCTCAGGTAAAGGGTGATTTCTGTATTGATATTCGGGGAATTGTGGGGTGACTGTTGTTGTGCTAATTTCTTATTTGTTATAGCTTCACCTCCAGACGGAAGCAGAAGAGAGCTGTCCAGAGAGTCCAGTGTTTTGTCTCCCCCTACTTTCCTTGTTTTGTTCCCTCCTTTCCCTCCATATCACCCTAGTGTCCTAGAGTTTGATAGGCACTTGTGGTGTAGGGGGGAAGGGTTGGGGCTATCGACGGCTCCTGGCACTCCTGAGGAAAACCCCTTCCGCGTCCTTACAACACGTCCCCTACTCTGTCCACCCCGGCCTCCGTCCAGGGTTGTAGTCTGCGTTGTGTCAGGTGCCCTTGCGGTGTTGGGAGTCCCAGGAGGGGGAGGTTGTCTGCGTAGGGAATGGTCCCAGCCGTGTACGTCAGTGCCTTTCTCCAACATCTCAAAGCAACGTGTAGTAGGGGGTGGCAGTCACTGGGGATCCTGGCAGCGGGCAGTAGAAGGGAGTGTAGGTCTCCGCGTGCCAGTTTGTCTGTTGTAAAAGCAATCTCATGTAGGTTTCTACCTGCCACCCAACGAGTTAGCCATTTGATTTGGCTTGCATAATAGTAGCTTCGTAGGTCTGGTACGCCTAGGCCTCCCTGTCTGGTGTTCAGTTGTAGTTTCTTGAGGCTTATTCGCCTTCTTCCCGATCCCCATATGAGGTTGATCAATAGTGTGTTCAGTGTGGCAAAAATTTGCAGTGGAAGTAGCACCGGTAAGTTTACGAAGTAGTACAGTATCCGGGGAAGTAGGACCATCTTTGAGATCGCCACCCGTCCCATTACAGACAGGGGGAGGGACGTCCAGAAGTTTACACTACCTCGAAGGCCATTGATTGCCCGTCGTACATTACCCTCGATCTGGTCTTCCGGACTTCG
Source organism: Lissotriton helveticus (assembly GCF_964261635.1). Classification (NCBI taxonomy): domain Eukaryota; kingdom Metazoa; phylum Chordata; class Amphibia; order Caudata; family Salamandridae; genus Lissotriton; species Lissotriton helveticus. The sequence goes on along the minus strand of NC_136072.1, from coordinate 647,965,542 downwards.
ATACACGTTAATGCCGAGGTATTTAAATGTGGTCGGTGCTACCTGGATCTCATAGGTACCAAACTGTACATGGGTAGGCCGCTGTCCTTCCCGGAAAAAGAAGCCTAGGGATTTTCCTGGGTTTATGGCCAGGCCAGAGATATTCTCAAATTGTTCAAAGATGGTCGCTAAATGTGAATGATCATCCTGCAGATTTTGGAGGAACACCAATATATCGTCGGCATATATGGAGACCAAATTATGGATGCCCCCAACTAATATGCCCGCCCCCGCTGCCCTAGCTCGGAGTGCGATTGCCGGGGGTTCTAGTGTAAGTACGAACAGTAATGGCGACAGCGGGCATCCCTGTCGGGTGCCCCTGTGGACGTCATAACTGTCCAAGGTGTGCCTACCTGTGCGTGCTCTAGCCGTTGGATTCGTGTATAGTAGACAAATCCATTTTATCAGGGCATCCGGGAAGCCGAAGCCTCGTAGGACTTCAAACATAAAGTCCCATATCAGGGAATCAAATGCTTGTCGGAGATCCAGGGCTAGGTAGCCAGCGTGCGGCAGATCCTGTGGGGTGGTCGCCTTGAGGGCATGGAGTCGCCTCGTATTCTGGGAAGTGCTCCTCTCTGGGAGAAAGCCACATTGGTCAGTATGAATCAGGCCAGGGAGATGAGCTTGTATTCGCAGGGCGATAGCTTTGCTAAGGAATTTATACTCCGTGGAGAGCATGGAGAGGGGTCTATAGTTGCTCACATCAAGGTCGTCTCTGCCGGGTTTCGGAATGGATATTACCAAGGCCTGCATAGTCGTGGTTGGTAGGTGGCCAACCTCATAAGCAGTTTTGTATATTTTCTCCAAGACGGGTGCCAGTGTTTCAGAGTAAGTTTGATAAAACTCCCCAGGCAGTCCATCCATACCTGGGGTCTTACCCCGGTTATGCGTGTGAATAGCTACTTTTATTTCCTGCTGCGTTATGGGTCTGGCCAGGGCTGTCTGAACTTCTTGGGTCAGGGTTGGGATTGTTAGTTCTCCCAGGAAGTCTATCACAACATCCCCAGCATCTGCGGGGGGAGGAGCATAGAGTCTCTCCAGATGGGTTTTAAACACCGTGTTAATTTCTAGTTGTGTGCTTACCTGCCTGCCTGCTTCATCTCGGATGCTAGTAATGATCGGGATCTCAGGGGTATCTCGGATCAAATGAGCTAGTAGGGCACCGGATCTATCCGCTTCCGCCTGCTGGCGTCTCAGATAGTCCCCATAGTCCATAACCCTTAAGGTTTCCAGGAGTTCTGCGTGTTCAATGTTACACAGTTGTAAGTCACCTTTGCGCTCTGGGTCTATTCCCACCTCGGTCTCAAGCTCTCTCAGACGGTTCTCCACTTCGCAGAGTTTACCATGGATTTCCTGTCTGGCTCCCACCAACCGACCAATAGTAGCTCCTCTTATCACAACCTTCATTGCATCCCATACTACCAAGTTCGAGGACGTGGAGTCCCAGTTTTCCCTGAAGTAATTGGTTAACGTGTCGGAAAGGTGTGTGCGAAACGGGCCATCTTTAAGTAGTGAGGGGTTGAGCCTCCAGGTGGGCACTGGTGAGGGTATCTTCCCCAAGTGTTATTGTTATTGTTAAATTACATTTATTAAGCGCACGTACGCCCATAGGCTTCATGGCGCTGTTGGAGGATTTGCAAAGACATAACATATAACAGAGAGAGCCCAAATTAACTATGGGTAGGCTTGCCTAAAAAGCCAAGTTTTGAAAGCCTGTCTGAAAGCCAACAAGTCTTCATGAAGTCTCAGTGACAGAGGCAGAGAGTTCCAAAGGGAGGAGGCCAAGAAGTGAAAAGAACCGCCTCCCTGGCGTTGTTTCCTAATGCGAGGCACCACCAACAAGTTCTTTTGACCTGAGCGTAGAGTACGAGAGGGGGTGTAACTCACAAGCAGGCTGCTAATAAATCCAGCGCCCTTACCTTGTAGAGCCCTAAAGATAATGCATCCAGCTTTAAAAGTTGCTCTCTGCGCTACTGGCAACCAGTGGAGACTGGCCAGACCCGGCCTGATGGACTGCCATTTGGGACTCTTACAGATCAGCCTGGCCGCTTGGTTCTGAACCAGTTGAAGTCTCTTGAGCTGCCCAACTGGAAGACCCAGATACAAACTGTTGGAATAGTCCAGACGGGACAGCACGAGAGCGATGATAACTTGGATCAGAGCAGGGTGAGTTAGTAGGTGGGCAATCTTCTTGATCTTACGGAGTTGGAAGAAACTTGAAGATACCACAGTCCCTACCTGACTTTTAAGCGAAAGATCTTCGTTAAAAGTAACCCCTAGGCTTTTTACTGTTTGGGACTTGGTTGGAGGATTTCCCATTTATGGAGGCCAAAAATGTGGCCCCCAGTACAGTTCACTCTTCCCAGGCAAAATCAATTCAGTTTTGCCTGGGTTGAGTTTCAGGTGATTTAGGCTCATCCATCTCTGGATGTGGACCATGGCCTCCCGAAATTCGGTGGCAGCACCAGGGGAGTCCAGACGGAAGATCAATTGCAGATCATCTGCATAGTTGAAAATTAAAGCTCTAAACTTTCTTAACTAAGGTCAAGTGTTAGCGGCCTGTGATCCGAGAATGTTTTGGCAAGGTAGTCTGAGGACGTACACTTGGTCGTTAAGGAGTTGGTACAGATAAATCTGTCTAGGCGGGTATGTAGGTTATGCAACGCGGAGTAATAGGAGTATTCTTTGTGTGTTGGATGCAGTGCACGCCATACATCTGTCAGTCCCCATCCCTGAAGACATGTCCCAAATGAATCAGACAGTTTGTGTACTCCTGTCGGCTGGAGGGGAGGGTGCGATCTGTCCAGGTCCACATCTAGTATCATGTTCCAGTCTCCCCCTAAGATCCAGGGGACGCCTATCCAGTCCGCTAAAGCCCGACCCACGGTTGCAAGGAATCTGTCCTGATCAAAGTTCGGGGCATAGATGCTACCCAAGACTACCATTGTACCGTCCAGTGTGCCCTTCACTAGTATATAGCGTCCTTGTTCGTCCACCCTCTTCTCCAGTTCCACAAAAGGGGTACCATATCACACCCATATCATGGCCCCTATGGAGAAGGCAGAGTACGTAGTGGAAAATATGGTGCCCCTCCATTTTTTTCTTAGTGTGTGCGCCTCGGACTGTGTTAGGTGGGATTCCTGTAGGAATACTATGTGCGCTCGCTGACGAATCAAGAAGGCATGTAATCTATGTTGCTTCTGTACTGCCCCTAGCCCTCGCACATTCCAAGTAACCAGCCTATATTTCCCTTTCTTGTCAGCCATATCCAAATACAGATGTCACAATGGGCATCTTTTCATATTGCAATATGTACGTTATCAGTGCTAGCCAGGAGACGGTTCCCTCCCCTTCCCAAACACAAACTCTGGAGGCGCAGCCTCGGAACCCTGCTGTGCTGAACATGAAACTATAAAACATAACTAAACAATCTGCGGTGCATACGCTTTTGGGGGGTCGGCTAATCATGGGCCGTGTCCAAAGAGCCATACTTGTCTGTGCTGTCGGCTCAACATCATATAATCATCCATTACTTGTAGCCGCAGTGTGGGAGGGGGGAACATTTCCCTGCTTATACAATGTTATGTTCCTGTGCTTCACAGGAGTGTGGGGTGTGTGAGGTCCCTATTTCAGAGAAAGTTTATGGAAAACACAATTTGGTTACCTCAGGTTTCATCATATCAATAGATAAACACATTCCTTCACCCCGATTGTAGGTCCCCTCCCCTCACCATGCCCTGGCTGTGCAATCAATTTAAAGTAAAAGGATACCAATGTGACCTGAGGTCCCAGGTCTCATCCATGTTAGGAGTTTTTCCTGGTCCTTGTCTAGAAGTTCATCTGCCGCTCTGGACGTTACAGTCGGGAACAACACCATACTGTTTTCCGAGTCCGAATGTACAGTGCTGTCTTCAGTGTCTGTATTGATTGTTCCTCGCTCCTCCCTGAAGGAGCCCACCATTGCGATAGCATCGTCCTGTCCTTGTTTCTGTTGGTGAGCAGTAGGTTTACGCTGCATCGGTTCCGCACTCCGCGAACTGGATCCGTCCCCCGCGTGATCCAAACCGGCCTTGGTTCCGTTGGCCGATGATCCCTGAGTTGGGTCCGGGTTCTCCTCGATATCCATCACTTCGAGCCACTCCTCCACGTCCGTGGGGCTTTCAAAGAAGTGAGTTTTGTTGTCGTGGATCACCTAGAGGCGTGCAGGGAACAACAGGGCGTAGCGAAGTTTGGCTCGCCTAAGTCTCTTTTTTACCTCGTAGTAGGAGGACCTCTGCTTCTGTACCAGGTTGGTGTAGTCTGGGTATAGTGAGATACGTGTGTTCTCATACTCTATGATGGACTTAATTCGGGCCTGTCTAAGCAGCACGTCCCTATCCCGGTAATTAAGAATCTTAACAATCAGCGGCGGTGGTGATTGTCCCGATCTCGGTCGATCGGTGGGGTTCCTGTGAGCTCTCTCCACACAGAAGAACGGTGACAGTCCCTCCGCGGCTACGTGATCTCGGAACCACTGCTCCATGAATTCCGTCGCGTGTATACATATGTTTTTATGATGCCTTTTGGGGGGCGTTTTCTATTGTACATTATAAACTTGAAAAATACAGTTTAAAAAAATAAAAATAAAAAAAACCTTGTTGCAAGGTACCATTGTTTACAAAGAGTTGATGCGTTTTTCTGGTATCTTTTGATTTGTCTAAACAAAAACAGTGAACCCTTTTAATGTCTAGGGATTGTCGATTTCTCTCTGCTGGCGTACGGGGGTTAGGAATAATTAGACAATGTTATTGATTGATTAATGTGAAAATCAGATACTACTTTTGGTAAAAAGGAGGGATGAATATGCAATACTACTCTACTAAGACGAAAAACATTAAAAGCTTAAATTGCTGAGAGTGCTTGCAATTCACTAACTCTGTGTGCAGAGGGAATTGCTATTAAAAAGGCAGTCTTCCAAGCCCGATGTTGTAAGTGTGCTTTATGATTTGTTTCAAAAGGTGGGCCCATCAGTTTCAACAGCACTACGTTTATTTCTCATGGAGGTGAAGGTGCTTTAATTGGAGGTAAAACCTTAAATCCTTTTTTTACAGGAATATTGAAAAAAAGATGGCTGTTGTGGAGAATTCCTGTATGCAGTAATGGCTGCTAAGTGAACCTTTATTAGAGAAAACTGTAGTTTGGATTTGTCTACGTAAAGCAAATATGGAAAAATGTTCTTGATCAGTTATAGGATTATGCCCTTTGTTTTGATAACAGATACAAAATGGCTTTCATTTAAGTGCATAGCATGATCTTGTTGAACATATCTTTGATTCCTTGAGAATAGTCATACATTCAGTTGGTATGTTTAAAATACCATATTACGTGATTTCAGGAGCCATGCTGCTAAATTCAAAGATTGGGAAGTCGGATGCAATATTTGGCCCCTAAGTCTTAGAAGATAGAAGATCTGTTCTGAGTAGCAGACGGTTGTGGTATCTCATGGATAGATGAAGGTCTGTGTACCACCACTGCCTCAGCCAGTCTTGTTCTATTACAATCATGTTCAGGGTTGAGTTCTGCAATTTGTGAATCACAACCAGTGTTAATGGAGTAGACAGAAAGATTTAGAGAGAGGCAGTTGGCCAGCTGGCCAAAAAGAACATTGCCCTCTGAGTGTGGTTCTGGCACCCTGGATGCAAAGTCTCTCTGCATTTTTTGTTTTGTGCTGTGGCAAATAAATCTAATGTTGGAGTACCCCTTTCAGTGAAAATATTTTGTGTTATTTCATCGTTGAGAACCCATTTGTGATTATCTTCATCATAACGAATGAGAAAATCAGCATCAACGTTTTGAACTCCTGGTATATGAAACACTGCGAGTTATAAGCCTTTTGTTAGTGCCCAGTGGCACATTGTTTGAGCCTTAAGTGATGTGTCTTGATTTTTTTCCTGCGTGCTTGTTGATTTAATACATCGCAATGGTACTGTCTGTTTGAATTAAAATTTCTTTGGTAGGAGAGAGATGGTCGAAAAGCTTTGAAAGCTAGATACACTGCTTTCAGTTCTAATAGATTTATATGGTAAGAACTCTCCTTGTGCAGCCATAGACCATGAACCGTTAGGTGATTCATAGAGACGCTGGTATAACAGGGAGGCATGCATGACAATGGTTTGTGATGGCACTTCCTTGAAAAAAATAACTCCCAATAGTAAATTCTGAGTTTTGGACGATCGGGTCAGTGATTGTCGAGCATTGTCTGTCAAGTAAATATGATCTTCCCAGTCTCTTTTTTTCTGTGACCATTGACCTTCTAGACAGTATTGAAGAGGTCTCATTTAGAGCCTTGTGTTTGGTACTATGAAAATGTATGATGCCATGGACCTAGGAGGGATGAGATTTGGCAAACAGTTGGTTTAATTAATGGAATTAAATCTGCACATTTAATTTGTATGGATAATACTCTCTCCCCTGAAGGGTACACTCTTTATTTTTCGGTATCTATTTTTGTGCCTAGAAAGGTCAGTGATTGCGCTGGTGATGTTATTTACCTGCTAAAATGTATTTGAAGGTCTAGCCTGGTCAGTAACTTTGTTGCAGTTCCAAAGTCTTATTTTGCCTTCAATGGGGAATCTGCCTTATCTGACAATCGGTGTACAAATATCGTTTGTTTTCTCAAGTGAGCTGCAATTACTGCCAATCATTTTGAGGAGGTTTCAGGAGCTGATTTTGGACGAATGGGGAGTACAGCATACTGATAATCGTTGTTTCCTACCAGGAATCTGAGATGTTTTCTGTGAGGATGGAAAATGGAATATGGAACTATACATATTGTAAAATATATTACACATAACCAATTCCTTTTCTTATGTGCGGGCAGATTTGATGAAGAGCCGACATCCTGCATTTTTGTTTGGCAAGAAATATGTTGAAAAACCGAAGGTCTAGAAGTAGTCGAAAATGTTTGGGTTGACTTTCCTTTCGAATCAGAGAATATCTTGAATATTTTCCTTTGTTGAGAGAGCTTGAAAGGACAATTTCTATTACTTGTTTTTGCAGCAATAGATGTGTTTTGTGTTGCAAATGTAGTAGATGACAGCCTGATAGATGTTTTGGTGGAACAGTAGCTGGAACCTGTTTGAACTGAAGTGAATATCCATTTTGGATGATGTTTAATACCCATCTGTCCATAGTTCTATTTTTGTATTTTTCCAGAAAAAGAGCCACTGCTCCCCAAACAGAAGTGGGAAACTGTAGAGGGGTTTTCAGATCTTCATTGTTTGTTGTTTGAGGCTTTTGTCCCTTTGAATGAGAGGATTTTGGTGGTGTGGACTTTATTTTCTGATACCTCCTCTGGTATTGTCTATGCATTTGCCGCTGATATTGTTGAGAATGTTAAGGCCATCCGCTGGTTTGAACCCTTTGATAGTAATACTGTCAGTCACTGGGCTTCTAGTGTTTAAAAAGTTTTTTCTGCTCCTCTAATTCAACGTCTTTGAGAGTCTCTGCTTCATTTTTTATCCTGGCCATTTCTTCCTCAGTATGTTTACCAAAGAGTGATGTGCCTGAGAAAGGTAAATTCACAATTTTTAATTGAGGATTAGCTTTAAAGGAAGATACATGAAGCTAAGAAGATCTTCTTAATGAAATACCATGAAAAAATGATGTCACAGAAAGTTCAATTGAATCAACTGAGGCACTGACTAATTGGTTTAAGATTAAAGAGCCTTTAACAATTTCTAACAATTATTGTTACCTATGTGATGGTAGATCAGAGACAAAAGATTTCATACCCGCCCCATCTCTCTGTGATACCTCCCCAGCAGAGCTATTACATTATTATTTGAGCAATGAGTGGCAGATGTACTTCAGATCTTTTTCTCTGTAGCGTACATTATTTTGCTCCCTTTGTTAGGAGGAGCTGTGGGTTCTGGAGTAGAAGCATGCTTTCTTCTACCAACTATAACTGAGTGGGTTTAGGATCTATTTTTAGAAGATTAGCAATTATTTTGTGCGGGTTGTATTTCTTAAGAAGTCTAGGAGTGGCTGGCTTTCAAATGTTTCTTCTACACTGTCCAGCAGACCTGGTAGGAGAGGCTTAGGGCTGCCTTTGGCTCCAGAGTTTCAATGACAGAAACTGTTTGTTGAGGCATGTCTATAATAATGTACAATTTAGTCACTTCTCTATTTAAAGCATCCTGAGAGGTAGAAAAATCCTCTACTGAAAAAATTCTAGATGGTGACTGTGCTGGAGACATTGGAGTATAGAAGATAGGCGTCACATCAGTATAAGGTGATCTTGAGCTGGATCAGAAATATGATGCATCACTTCTTTTGGAGGGCTTTCTAGGTGGTGTTTTCTTCAAAGGTGAAGGTGGCTTCCACTTTCTGATTGGACACATGGAGGTTGCCTTCAATGCTCTTCTGACTGGTAAGTATCTTTTCAAGGGATCCTCTGGAGGCATTACAGCTCTCAAAGGACAGAGGTTCATACCTTTCAACAACTGGATCAGCAAGTACGAGGAAGAGGCGGAGGGCGATGCAGACCATTTGAGAGATTCACGACATCGAGGTAGAAGGATTCAACATCATACAGGGTCTTTTTGTTGGTGACGACCCGTATGCGTTACCGCTTATGTCGATATGGTGCTCGGCGGCAGTGAGCAAGTTGGTGTCTTCTTAATCTTCGTTGTCAACGTTGATAGAGATGCTGATAGTATCAAAGTGATTTTGACGGCGATGGTGATATGTCAACTTTGATCCTTCTTTCGAGGGGGAGCATGTTGGTGCTGAACCTTTTGACAGCAAAATTGCGGGTCTTGGTGTCAATATTCGGTGTTGATGAGAGTGACGTTGATAACGATGTCTTGAAGATAAACTATTATCTGTAGACTGTGGGAGTCTGCCATATTTATGAATTTTTACGGAGGTAGGACGAGAGGCAGATCTTTCTTATCTTCTTTTCTTTTTCTCTTCTTCTGCTCTCATTTCTTGCTTCAGATCTCTTAATCTGATCTCCTCTCTGTCTATAAGTGTACTTTTCGACATTTTATTACAAATGCCATATCCTTCTGCTTGCTAAGATGGTGACAGGCATACCACATAGACCTTGTGTACATCAGAACTTGACTCCTTCCTGTCCCAGGAAGGACAGTGCGTAAAAAGAGAAGGCATTCTGACAGAAATTGGGTCAGACTAATGCAAAAATAGGTTTACTCAACAGTAAAGATAATAGGTTGAGTAATAAGGGTTTTAAAATTGCTTTAATTAGAGGGGAGTGGCCTAGTTGTCCAATACTGCAGAAGCGCTTTAAGCAAACTCCGCTGGTGAAACATCCATTACAACACAGTCATTACAACGAACTACCTTTACAACGCAACTGTTACAACGCAACTGCCTTTACATCGCATGCCATTACAATGCATGCTATTACAACGCCTGTCACTACAATGTATCCCATTATAAGGCATCCCATTACAACATATGCCATTAAAAAGCATTATAAGGTATGTAATGAGATTTGTTTAGCATTAGGGTGGGCATGGGTTTTGGGAATAGTAATTTTTACCCCTACACTATCCAACACTTTTCCTACTGTTGCCCTCACTGGAGTAGGAATAGTAATTTTTAAACCTAGACTATCCAACACTTACCCTACTGTTGCACTCACTGGAGTGGGAATAGTAATTTTACCCCAACACTTACCCTACTGTTTGCCCTAAAAGTATTATGCGTTGTAATGGTAGGAGTTGTAATGGTAGGAGTTGTAATGGTAATTAAAAAAAATGCGCTGTAATGCCATGCGTTGTAAAATCATGCAATGTGATGGTAGTTGCGTAAAGACTGCATTGTAAAAGCATGCGTTGTAACATTATATATTCGCTCCGGTGCCTCCAGTCGCATCTAACATTGGCGGGGACCCACCACCTTCGCAGAGAGTATCGCTGGCGAGTGGGGACACTGTGAACCAACCCGGTGTCCTGTAATAGGTTCGGCCTGCCAGGGAGGAACCAAACATCAACACCAAGTTGTGGTGGCTTGGTCGGGACCCGGAGAGAGTGCCTCCTCCCCTGTGTGCTATAGCGTCTGGAGAACACCTACACTGAGCCGGCAGAGGGCGAGTGAGGCCCAGGCTTCTGGATCATGGATAGCCTCAGGGCCCTCCTGGGGGAAGACTGAGGATGACTGTAGAGGTGGGCTGCGTGGGCCCTGCAATGAAGTGAGGTGAGCCTACACGGTCTGGTGGGAATTTCACCAACTGCAGTACCCGAAACCGATATACCAACATCACAGGTTGGAGATTGTGTCGATGAGACTGTAGGTAGCGGCGGCTTCTGAGTCAGACCGGGGATCCACTGAGGTGCATACCGTGGGCCCCATCGTGTGGACGGCCATCACGCAATCCAGGGACATGCTCGATGCTAAGACTGGGGCAGTTGGTTCAGACGTCACACTTCTACGCCAGTGTTGCGGGGGTTATGGGGGAGAATGAAGGGCACGGAGGCTGGACCGAGGTATATAAGGTTTTATTTTTATAAATGTCCTCTTTTTCCTTTGTGCAGTACGTTCTCTAGATAATATAGCAGGATTGACTCCTCCTCCTGCTCTCGTCTGGGTTTTACTGCTCTCTCTTTCGGGGTCCAGCGCTTCCTCGGTTGCTCCACCGAAGTTCATGCGTGAAAAATAAAAGGAGGACTAACATGGGGAAGGGTTCTCTTAGATTAGTAAACCCATGAGAGAACCCGGGGTGTGTAGGGTCACCATGTCTCATGCAGCGTAAACGGGTGCTCCGTGAATTGATGACAGCAGGGTATTTACACAAGGGCGACAGCAACAGGCAAGTACGCTGGCATTTACGCGGTGTCTCCCCGCTTCCCAAACCACCCAGTTACGCGCTGCCGTACCTGGTGGAGCCACACTCCCTGGTGAGTGTGGCCGGGCGACTCGCGATGACGGTGGCCTCCTGGCTTTCCCTTTTCCTCCGGGTGGGTCTCTTCTCCCTCTGACGCCTCCGGTCTTCGGAACGTCTCGTCTCCGCTCTCCGACTCTTCTCTCCGCTTCCTCGCTACCGGCTTCCACTCCTCGGGTCTTGGCTCGGTGGAATCACACGCCGACCTTTCCACTTCCTTCTTTTTGACCAATCCGCCTGCGAAGACGTCAGTCAGGGGCGTGGTGTCATCCTCGCTACTCTCCCAGTTAAAGGAGCCTTCCCCTTCCTCGACAACGTTGTCGGGCCAGCTGGTCATGGAGTTGGGTTGCCAGTCGTCCTGATGTGGGGAACAAGAGGGAGGGGCAGCTACGTCAGATACCTACCAGTCCTTCACAGGGGACCCTTCGTCTGAGGGTAAGCTGTCCCCGTTACACACCTCCCTCTCTGGTTTCTCCCGATCGGGGAGATACACAGAACGTGAAAGGAAATCAGCATTTCCATGATCTCTCCCCTTTTTGTGTTTCCCTTCAAAGGCGAAGGTTTGTAGGAACAGAAACCACCTAAGTATACGGGGGTTGAGGGTTTTGTTCCGGGGCATCCACTGTAGTGGAGCATGGTCAGTATACAGAATAAAATGCCTGCCCTCCAGGTAATATCGAAGTTTCTCTACTGCCCACCTTATGGTCAATCCCTCCCGTTCTACCGTGGGGTATTTCATCTCCCTCGGATGCAGTTTCCTACTGATGAATAGGATGGGGTGTTCCATGTAATCTGGCCCTATCTGGGACAATACGGCTCCAATTCCTGTATTGGAGGCGTCTGTTGCTAGATAAAAAAAAATTGTGAAGTCGGTTGCTATGAGAATGGGACTGGTAGTGATGGCTTTCTTTAGATCGTCAAAGGCTTGTTTTGCCAGATCAGGGGGTCTCTGTATTTGGTGGGGGCGGATCTCTTTTTTTAACAGATCTGTGAGGGGGCTTGCTGCCTCTGCAAAGTTGGGTATGAACTGACGGTAATACCCTATTAAACCAAGGAAGGCTCGTAAGTCTTTCTTGGTAGCAGGGAAGGGAGTACCCAATATGGCTTTCACCTTCTCTTCCTGAGGGGCTATGACACCATTCCCTAACAAGAAACCCAAGTACTTCAGTGTGGAGTAGGCAGCCCTCGACTTCTTGGCATTGACATGTAATCCTGCTGACTCCAAGGCTTGGAGTACGTTTTGGAAGTGTACCAAGTGCTCCTTCCAAGTATTGCTGAATATAACAATATCGTCCAAATATACGGAGCAAAAAGCTTTGTGGGGTTGTAAGACTTTGTTCATTAAACGCTGAAAAGTAGCTGGGTCCCCATGAAGCCCAAAGGGCAGCACGTTGAATTCAAAAAGGCCCTCATCAGTAACGAACGCTGTTTTGCATCGCAATGGTACCTGCCAATAACCTTTGGTCAGGTCAAATGTGGTTATATAGCGTGCTTCCCTATCCTCTCCACCAACTCATCCACCCTAGGAATGGGGTAGGCATCGAAGGAGAATATGGCGTTTAGAGCTCTAAAGTCCATACAAAATCTGGTTGAGCCATCTGGCTTCGGTATCATCACTATGGGTGAAGACCAACTACTCCTGGAAGGACGTATAACCCCAAGACGCAACATTTCCTGCACTTCCCTTTTTACATCCTGCCGTCTTGCTTCGGGAATTCTATATGGTCTTATCCGCACCTGTTTCCTGGGGTCGGTCTCTATTTTATGTTCAATCATGTTGGTGTGTTCAGGAGTGTCTGAGAATATAGACTTGAAAGATTGTAACATTGTCATTAGTTCGTCCTTCATGTGGGAGGAAAGGTCACTGTTAACAGGCAGCTGCTCCAAGGTGGTGGAGTTGGGAGCGGTGGGTAAGCCAAACTGATTGTTTTTAGGGATGGGACCTAACCATTTTTTCAGGAGGTTTATGTGAAAACATTGTTTCCTTGTAGGAGATATTTGTACCCTGTAGGTGGTGTTACCCAGGGTTTCAATGACTTGATGAGGGCCCAACCATTCCCTTTGAAATTTGTGTGTAGAAGAGGGCAAAAGAACTAGGGCCCACTCTCCTACTGCCAACTTCCTCCACTTCTTTCCTTTATCATAATGGACCTTTTGTCGTTGTTGGCTTTTTTCTAGGTTGGAATACGCCAGATCCCGCAGTTTTCCCAGTTTGCTTTTTAATTGCTGGGTGTATTCTAAGAGGGTTTTGGTGGCATTAACCTCCTCCTTCTCCCAGGCCTCTCTCGTGATTTCCAGTAGGGATCGGGTTTGCCTCCCATATCACAATTCAAAAGCCGGGTATCCAGTGCTACTCTGGACTTGTGCTCTTAGGACATAAAGAGCTAAAGGCAACAATAAGTCCCATTCTTTATGCTCAACCGTCAGCATCTTCCTCAAGGTGGTTTTCAAAGAACGGTTATAACGTTCCACCAGCCCATCCGTCTGGGGATGATAGGCTGATGTCCGTATCTGGTTCACGCCCAACATTTTACAGACCTCTTTTATTAATCTGGAGACAAAGGGAGTCCCCTGGTCCGTTAAGATTTCCTTGGGGAACCCTACCCTTGAAAAGAGTTCCATAAACTTCTCTGCAATAAGTTTGGAGGTAGGAGCACGTAGGGCGAAGGCCTCCGGAAAACTGGTCGTATAATCGACTATCACTAAGGCATACGTGTTCCCTTTTGACGTTTTGGGCAATGGCCCGATTAGATCCATGCCCATCCTTTCGAATGGGTTACTGATGACTGGTAGAGGTTGTAATGGTACAGCAGGGGGTTTGTACAAATTCTTTTTTTGGCAAACATCACAGGTTCAACAGTAGTCGGTGGCCTCTTTGTAAATGCCGGGCCAGTAAAACCACTTCAATATGTTTTGTATGGTCTTTTCCGAACCCATGTGCCCTGCAGTCAGGTGAGAGTGTGCATAAAAGAGCACCTGTTCTCTAAAGGACTTGGGGACCACTAACTGTCGTGATTCTCCAGGTTTCCCTTCTCTATACAAGAGATCATTGTCTATTAGGAATCGGGGATAGGGGGTATCTGTACAGTTGTGGGTTCTATGGGCCGACTCCCTGGCATAAAAAAGGGTGGCGTCATTGGCTTGTGCAAATTTGAAATTCCTGTCGAGGACCCAGGGCTCTGATGTGGTTAGGGCGGGTTTGGGCTTCTCGGTGCTTTCCTTCCTAATCTCAGCCTGGAATAACGCTAGGAATTATGGATTATCTACGCCTATAATGAGGTCCTCTGGTAGGGGCACTATCACTCCTACTCTGACTGTTCAAGGGGTTCTTCCTTCGGGGTGTATGTGTATTTCTGCTATGGGGTATGGTTTCACGTCCCCGTGGACACATCGTATGTGTACCTCGCTATTAGGTAGTAGCTGTTCTGGACTTAACAGGGATTTTTGTACTACTGACTGCCGACACCCTGAATCCAGCAGTGCCCTTATCACCTTTTTGTTTAGTAAAACACGTACATACAAGGAGGGTCCCATTTCGGCGGTGTACAACACAGTCCGGCGTATATACCCCACCTCCATCGGTTCTTCAGTCTGCTTTCTTCGCGGACATAGGCGGGCAATATGACCCCATTCCCCACAGTCAAAACACTGGGGTCCCTTCATTATGGGGAATTTAACTTCTTGAGGACGGACTTTTAAAGGCTCAAGTCCCGGCTTAAACTTTTTGTCGTTTTTCTGTCCAGTGGTCTGTTTATTCTTTTCGGTGTCCCAAGGTAATGTTCGGGGCTGAGCTCTAGAGAAGTTGGCAGCCATTTCTATGGCTTGCGCTGGAGTTAATCCTGAATGCTGCCGTAACCACCTCTGAGTCCCATTGGGGAGAGCCTCCATGAATTGTTCCAAGTATATACATTCCATGATTTCTTGCTTGGACTTATTTTCCGGTTTTATCCATTTGTCTGCAGCGGCTTTTAGTCTGAAATACAAAGTTTTAGGGTTTTCCCCAGGGGTGCCTCTCTCTTTTCTAAATCTGACTCTATAGGCTTCTGCATCCAGCCCTAAATGGTCCAATATTATCGTCTTTATGTCCTGGTAGGGGGTTACCCCGTCATCATTAGCTACCTGGTATGCTGACTGGGCCTCCCCAGTCAGTAAGGGAGCCAAAAAAAACGGCCACTTGTCTTCAGGCCACCCACACGCTCTTGCTGCTCTTTCAAAGTTGGTTAAGAAAGGGTCGGGATCTTCCCCTGGGATATACTTCTGCAAGGCTATACCTGAGGGATGGGCCACCGGTGGTCTTTTATCGGCTACAGCTAGGGCTCCAGGCTCTTTCATCGCCTTTTGCAGTCCGTCTAACTGGGCCGTCATTGCGGTTTTGAACACTTCACGATCTTCATGGGCCGAGGTCATCTGGCGTTCCACCGCCCACTCCAGCTTCTCCTGCCCTTTTATTAATTGCTGTATTATTTGCTCCATCTCGGTTGCTGAGATGAGGGGTGGAGATCCCACTTCTGACACCAATTGTTGCGGGGGTGATGGGGGAGAATGAAGGGCACGGAGGCTGGACCAAGGTATATAAGGTTTTATTTTTATAAATGTCCTCTTTTTCCTTTGTGCACTACATTCTCTAGATAATATAGCAGGATTGACTCCTCCTCCTGCTCTCGTCTGGGTTTTACTGCTCTCTCTTTCGGGGTCCAGCGCTTCCTCGGTTGCTCCACCGAAGTTCATGCGTGAAAAATAAAAGGAGGACTAACATTAGGAAGGGTTCTCTTAGATTAGTAAACCCATGAGGGAACCCGGGGTGTGTAGGGTCACCGTGTCTCATGCAGCGTAAACGGGTGCTCCGTGAATTGATGACAGCAGGGTATATACACTAGGGCGACAGCAACAGGCAAGTACGCCGGCATTTACGTGGTGTCTCCCCGCTTCCCAAACCACCCAGTTACGCGCTGCCGTACCTGGTGGAGCCACACTCCCTGGTGAGTGTGGCCGGGCGACTCGCGATGACGGTGGCCTCCTGGCTTTCCCTTTTCCTCCGGGTGGGTCTATTCTCCCTCTGTCGCCTCCGGTCTTCGGAACGTCTCGCCTCCGCTCTCCGACTCTTCTCTCCGCTTCCTCGCTACCGGCTTCCACTCCTCGGGTCTTGGCTCGGTGACATCACACGCCGACCTTTCCACTTCCTTCTTATTGACCAATCCGCCTGCGAAGACGTCAGTCAGGGGCGTGGTGTCATCCTGGCTACTCTCCCAGTTAAAGGAGCCTTCCCCTTCCTCGACAACGTTGTCGGGCCAGCTGGTCATGGAGTCGGGTTGCCAGTCGTCCTGATGTGGGGAACAAGAGGGAGGGGCAGCTACGTCAGATACCCACCAGTCCTTCACAGGGGACCCTTCGTCTGAGGGTAAGCTGTCCCCGCTACAGCCAGGATCTGCAGTTGAGAAACTCAGAGAGGTTGAGACCAGGGTGCCCAGTGTGGAAGACGCTGTCTCTACACTCCAGAAGAAAGTAGACATGCTTGAGACTCTCACCAAAGGTCTTGCTACAGACATAGAAGATGTGGAGGGGCGCGTTCACCTGAACAAACTCCGATTGATGCTCTATCCAGAAGGTTGTAAGGGTGATAATGCCGGGAAGTTTCTTGCTGACTGGATAGCAGGATGGATGCTGGCTGGGTCCCTCTCCCACTGTTTCATCATCGAGTGAGCCCATCGAGCTCTTGTAAAGAAGGCCCGCTTGGTCCCCAGCCTGTCATTGCCAGAGTTCTTAACTTTCATGAATGAGATAATATCCTTAGACAGGCCAGAGTGCAAGAATCTCTCTCCTTTGACTCCCTGCGCATTATGATCTTCCCTGACTAAACCAAGTTGGTCCAACAGAGAGGCCAATACTTAACTGATGCAAAGGCTTGCCTCAGAGGCCTGAAGATCCCCTACGCACTTCTCTTCCCGGGCTATCTACAGGTGATGAACAAGGATCGCACACTATTCTTCGACTCCCCAGAGGAGGTCTTCGCCTGGACAGAAGAGGAAACACGCACCAAGCCACACACACCCCACCTCGGCCGGACTGCAACTCTTATTCCAGTGATCTTCTCCGTCAATGGTCCAAGCTCAAAGACAAACGTTGTCACAGATCAAGGTTGACATTGTGATCCAGGAGCCATAGTGAGGACAGGTAAAAAAAAACTTCGATTTGATATACTGGTCCATTTTGAAAGCAACAAGATTCTGATTGCTTGACGGAGGCAAACTATCAAGATGTGGGATCAGGACATGCCCCATCGATACTACACAACCGCCTGGATGACAAATGCACACACTAACCACCCACAGGGTAGGCTTTAAATCTCCAGCTGGAATGTCAAAGGCATCCTAGACAAAGTGAAACAGGGGGCGGTACTCCGGAAGGCAAAGTGTGTCAGGACTGATATAGAGCTACTGCAAGAAACACACCTCCTAGGGTCGAAAACCCCCTATCTATCCCGTTTTGGATATGACCAAATACCAAATATTTCATTCCGGGTTCACCAGTGGCTCCCGGGGGTGCCAATCCTGATCCACCACAGAGTTCACTTCCAATTCTCCCGCTCATGGGTGGATACACAGGGCAGGTATGTCACCATGACAGGCTCACTTCACGGAGAACCGGCAGTCCTTGGAAGTATATATGCTCACCCACCTCTCACCCAGACCCTAATGGAGCGACTAGCGACCGTCTGGATAGGCATTCCAGAAGGGGGTCCAGTACTGGGCGGGAGATTGGAATGATGTAATAAGCCCCACTTGTGACAGATGGCGCGCCACTGCAGGGGTGGCAAAGTCATGCGAGGCGCGCCTGCAGCCCTGGTTGAGGGGATGGGATCGGTGGATTTTTGGGAATGCTCCATCCAAACAAGCATGGCTTTACATACTGTTCCCATGTACACAAATCATTCTCCAGGCTTGATTATTTGTTTGTACCCCCAAGCTATGCGCATAGAGTCTTGGATGCTGCAATACAGCCCGAGGTATTTCGGACCCCTTCCTGGTATCATCGGACTCCTGGTGGGCCCCGACCGCTCTCCCTTGCACTGGCATCTTTCCTTCTGGCATATGCAGGTCAAGCAATACTGTAAACACATGTACCAATCCCTAACTGAATATATCGCCCTCAACAAAGGGAATGATGTCTCAGCCACAATCCTATGGGAAGCCATGATGCCAACGCTTTGTGGGGTAGATATGGCATACTGCGCCGCAAGGCAGAAACCATGCCTTGAAAACCTCCTGCACATGGGGGCCCGCATCATGACCCTAAAAGCGACAGGGTTGTGAGGAAGGGGGCGGACCTGACGTGCCAGGAACTGGCCCTAACGCAGCAGCGGTATCAGGGGGAACTCCGCAGCCGGATATATCAATGAGGAGACAAATCGAACAAATGACTACACAGGTTGTGCCAGCATGCACTGAAGCCGATTCACCTCCCTAGTGTCTGTGACCTCAGTGGAAATGTCCTCTCTGTCCCAGCGGCGATTGGGAATAGTTTTGCTGAATACTCTGAAGCACTATATGCTAATTGTGACGTACTACATGAGACTCAAATACAGAAATTTCTAGATAATCTGTCCCAGAAGGCCTTATCCGACACAGTCAGTCAGGTCCCAGCTTGAGGACCCCCTTACAATTGACAAATCAACAACTGCCCTAGCAGACATGCACTTGGGCAAGGCCCCCGGCACAAAAGCTTTTCCATGCGAGTTCTTTAAGGCATACATGTCACAATTGAATGCCCACTATCCTGAGGCCTTACGGGCCGTTCTGAAGCACAAGTTACTTACCTTCGGTAACGATATATCTGTAAGAAACAGTAGTTAGTGTTAGATTCCTTACCTTAGAATAACCCCAGGCGTCAGACTGGATCCGGAAAGTTTTGCGTAGCAGTACCCCTGCGCGTCGGTAGGCGTTGTCTGCGGCTCCGGGATGACGTCGTTGGAGTACTTAGACGCCGCCCTCGCGCGCTGACGTCAGTTCTTGTACACAGCTTTCCGCGCCAGGAATGCAGAGCCATGCCAGAGACCGACACTGGTGCTATAAAACTAGGGCCTTCAAAGGGAATACCTTAACCCTAGATGTCGGTTCGCAGAATGGGGAGGATGGGTTCGGCGGTAAGGAATCTAACACTAACTACTGTTTCTAACAGATATATCGTTACCGAAGGTAAGTAAATTGTGCATCTGAAAGAAACAGGTTAGTGTTAGATTCCTTACCTTAGAATAGATACCCCAACAATACCAACCCCGGTGGTGGGTCTGCGAACCAAGATCACACCTGGAGAACGGAACGGCCGAAAAAGCCATCTCTCCGGACTTGGCTGTCCAGGCAGTAGTGTCTAGCAAACTTGTGCAGCGAGGCCCACATAGCTGCCTGACAGATGTCCTGCAAGGGGACTCCCAGACCCAGGGTAGTAGTAGCCGCCGTGGCCCGAGTGGAATGGGCCCTCAGCCCAACAGGGGGCTCCTTTTTAGCCAAGGAGTAACAGACCTTGATGCACAACACGACCCACCGAGAGATGGTCCGTTTGTGCACCGCCCGTCCCTTCTTCGCGCCCACGTAACCAACAAATAGCTGGTCGTCCACCCGGAACAGGCGTGTGCGATCAAGGTAGAAGGAGAACGCATGTTTTGGGTCCAGACGGTGGAGCCTCTCTTCCTCTTTCGCGGGATGCGGAGGCGGAAAGAAGATGGGCAAGGTGATGGACTGCCCGATGTGAAAGGCCGTAACCACCTTGGGCAGGAAAGAAGGATGTGTTCTTAAAACAACTTTGCCCGGATGGACAGAAAGGAAAGGAAGCTTAGAAGAAAGAGCCTGGAGCTCACTCACCCTCCTGGCAGAGGTGATGGCAACGAGGAATGCAGTCTTAAGAGTTAGAAGACAAAGAGGGCAACTGTGAAGTGGCTCGAAAGGAGCGCACATCAGATAGGTTAGAACAAGGTTCCACTCCCACTGAGGCATCACAAAAGGAACAGGAGGAAACATGTGCGTGATGCCCTTCAAGAATCTATTTACAAAAGGGGACTTGAAAAGAGAAGGCTGATCAGGAAGCTTCAAGAAGGCAGAAATGGCAGTGAGGTAGCCCTTAAGAGGGCCAAGAGCAGAGCCCTGCTGGGCAAGAGAAAGGAGGAAGAGGAGAACCTCTGAAAGGGGGGCAGAGAGAGGAACCACAGCCTTTGCTGTGCACCATGCCACAAATTTGTTCCACCTGCAGGCGTATACCGATTTTGTGGAGGGACGCCTGGCTGCCAGAATCACATCACAGACTTCAGGAGGAAAGTCAAATGGCCTCAACTGCCGCCGCTCAATCTCCACGCATGGAAGTGGAGGCTGGACAGGTTCGGGTGGAGGACCGTCCCCTGCTGCTGCGACCGAAGGTCCTCCTGAAGAGACATAAGAATTGGGGGATCGACTGACATGCTGAGTAGCTCGGGATACCACTACCTTCGTGCCCAGTCCGGAGCCACAAAGATGACTTGGGCCCGGTCGCGCCTGATCTTCTTCAGCACTCTGGGCAGAAGTGGTATAGGCGGAAAGGCATACAACAGACCACAGCTCCACTCGCGACGAAAAGCGTCTCCGAGCGAGTGCCGCCTTGGAAATTCCAACAAGCAGAACTGATGACATTGCGCGTTCTCTTCGGTGGCGAATAGATCTAACCAAGGCTCTCCCCACTGCTGAAAGAGACCTTGCGCCACGTACGAGTTCAGACGCCATTCGTGACCCATCATGCACCGGCGGCTGAGTTCGTCCGCCCTGTCATTCAGAGAACCTGCCAGGTGTTGAACCACCAGGGTGACGCCCTGGCGTTCAAGCCATTGCCAGAGGCGCAGAGCCTCCTGACAAAGGGTCCACGACCCCACCCCGCCCTGTTTATTGGAGTACCACATGGTGGTGGTGTTGTGCATGAACACCTGCACTACACTCCCCCAGACAGAGGGGAGGAATGCCTTCAGTGCAAGTCGGATCGCCCGCAGCTCCAGAAGGTTGATATGGAGCTGGGACTCCGCCGGAGACCAGAGGCCTCTGATCTCCGCCTCTCCCATGGGGCCCCCCCAGCCCAGGAGGGACGGAACCGTCACAACTACGTGCTCCTGTTGGGGTAGGGAGAGGGATCTGCCGCTGACCCAATCGCGGTTCGTGAGCCACCACTGCAACTGTCTTGCAGTGCCCTCCAAGATCAAGACATGGTCGGACAAGTTGCCCTGATGCTGGGCCCACTGAAACTTCAGGTTCCACTGCAGAGCCCGCATCCGCCACCTGGCGTGATGCACCAGAAGGATGCAGGAGGCCATGAGCCCCCAGAAGCTGCAGCGTCAACCTGACCAAGACTCGGGATAAAGGCTGAAAGATCGGAATCAGAGCCTGAATATCCCGAACCCGCTGTTCGGGAGGATAAATCCGAAACTGCGCAGAGTCCAGAACCGCTCAGATCAAGAGGAGCTTCTGAGAGGGGCACAGGTGTGACTTCGGCACATTGATGGAGAACCCCAGCAGGTGCAGGAGGTCGGCCGTAGTCTGGAGGTGGCTGGCGACTGTCTGGGGTGAGCCCGCCTTCAACAGCCAGTCGTCGAGATAGGGGAAGACTGACACCCCCGATCTGCGCAGATGAGCTGCGTCCACTGCCATCACTTTCGTGAACACCCGAGGGGCGCTGGTAAGGCTAAAGGGAAGCACAGTAAACTGAAAGTGCTTGTCGCGTACCGTGAACCGCAGGTAACGCCGGTGGGCTGGAAGAACGGGGATATGGAAATATGCCTCCTGGAAGTCCAATGCTACCATCCAGTCTCCAGGGTCTAGGGCAGCTAGGACCTGAGCTAAGGTCAGCATCTTGAACTTCTCCTTCCGGAGGAAGCCGTTGACGCTCCGAAGGTCCAAGATAGGACGTAGGCCTCCTTTGCCCTTCTTGGGTACCAGAAAGTAGTGGGACTAGCAACTACGTCCTACTTCTGGCCCAGGAACACGCTTGATGGCCCCCTTGGCCAAGAGGGCCATAATTTCCTCCTGCAGAAGTTGCAAGTGATCCCCCGACATGCAGTGGTACTGCGGTGGCATGGCTGGAGGGGTCGCCTCGAAGGGGAGGGAGTAGCCCCTTCGGACGATTTGCAGCACCCACCTGTCCGATGTGATGGTGCACCAGCGGAGCAGGTGATGGCAAACCCTGCCCCCCATCTGGCGTTGAGTGGGCCTGAAAGCACGGACTAGGAGGGCTTTGAGGCGGATGCTGAGCGGCGGTGGATGTGGACTGGCCTTGCCGTTGTCCCCTGGCACAGCAACGACGGTTCCCACGTCCGCCGCCACGCTGAGGTTGGTTTTGTGGCCTGTGGCTGGCAGGACGTGAAGGGGCGCCCCTTCCTTGGCCACGAAAGGGGCGAAAGGCAGAAGTTTGCTGGCGCTGGCCAAACAAGCCCAAGGACTTGGCCGCAGCCCTGGAGTCCTTGAAATGCTCAAGCGCACTGTCTGCCTTGTCGCCAAAAAGGCGACGGCCATCGAACGGCATGTCCATGAGCATGGCCTCGACATCAACCGAAAAGTTGGCGGACCTGAGCCAGGCCTGGCGACGAACCGCCACCGTCGTGGAAATCGCTCTACCTAGCGAGTCGGTGGTATCCAATCCACATCGTATGGAGTAACGCGCTGCATCCCGCCCTTCCGCTAGGGCTTGAGCGAGCTTTGCCAAGGCCTCCGCCGGACACTGCGGCAGCACGTCCGCAACCGTATCCCACAGAGAGTGGGTGTAACAGCCCAAAAGGCAGGCGGTGTTCACAGACCGAGTGAGGAGAACAGCTTCTTACCAAACTGGTCATGCCTTTTGGATTCCCGATCTGGCGGGGCAGTCGGGAATGCGGTCTGCGAATTAGAGGCCTGGATAACCAGACTCTCAGGGGTGTGGTGGGTGGACAGAAAGCAAGGGTCGACCGGGCCCGGACGGTGGCGTTGGGCCACGTTCCGATCTACAGGAAGGCCTGTAGCGGGCTTGGACCAGGTGCCCTGCAGAACGTCTGAGAGGGCTTCATTAAACGGCAGGAGAGGCTCCGAGGAGCTTGCCTGCGGTTTGAGCACCTCAGTGAGAAGGTTAGTCCTCACGGCCGCGACGGGGAGCTCAAGAGCCAAGGCCTTGGCCGCCCTCATCAACAACACGCTGTAAGCAACCCCCTCCTCCATAGCCACGGTAGGAGAGGAGACAAATGCAGTGGCGGGCGAAGTGTCCAGTCCACTGGCCTCCCCTAGCTCAACTGCCCAGTCCTGATCCAACTGGCACTCCTGTGCCAGAGGGTCCTCAGACGCCTCCCAGTCCTACCCAACATCCATCTCCTGATAGTCAGGGTAAAATGATGAAGCCATATCGTAGATGAATTGCTCATCCCTTGGCGTCGAAGCCGGCGCCGGACTGGGGCTGGGACCGGGGCCGACGTCGTCCGGAGACGGCGTTAGGGGCGACACCCTTGGTAACGGCGCCGGCAGAGGGGTTGTGATGTCGTCCGGCGGCGTCAGGGATCCAGGCATGGATCCTGAGGGGCCCTGCGGCGTCGGGACCGGAGTCGTCGACGGAGCCGGGGCCGAAGCACCCGTCGGCGCCGGAGCCGCCAGCCCGCTTGGGCTCCCAGACGGATCCGCGGGGCTCGAAGGCGCCTCAGCGGAACCCGGCAGAGGGAAGCGCGACCTTATTGCTGTGAAGAAGGCGCTGATCTCCTCCGGTGTCGCGTGCAGCCCAGGAACCGACGGGTATGGAGCTGGACGCGCCGCTTGTGGCTCCGGCGGAGCCGCGTGGGTGGTGTCGCCCGAACCCCCCGCCGTGTCGAACGGGGGGAGTCAGAAGGCCATGTTGCTTCTTCGACTTCTTGTGCCTCGACTTACCTGAGGACTTTGAACCCGACGAGTGGTGTCAACTCGCCCAGCAGTGATGACCGCGGCCCCACGACCGGTCCCTCGACCTCCTCCTGGACCGGGACCTCGAGTGGCGCAGGGCCGACTGCCGGAGCTCGAGTCGCTTACGGGACCGCTCCCGCCTAGCTTTCGACGTCAAGGCCCGTCAGTCTGGGAACGACTTGTCATCATGGTCGGCCCGAGGCAATAAAGGCACCGACGGTTGGGGTCGGTAACCAACATCAGTCGGCTACAGTCGTCACAGGGCTTGAACCCGGGCATCCCTACCGGCACCGACTGGCCAAGATCCAAAATAGATCGAAAAAAGTTAGTCAAAAAGTGACTAAGGAGTACTGCTCTTCCCGGATCAGCGCGCGAGGGCGGCGTCTAAGTATTCCAACGACGTCATCCCGGCACCAACTATGCCGACGACGGACGCGGAGCCGCAGACGACGCCTACCGATGCGCAAGAGTATTGCTACGCAAAACTTTCCGGATCCAATCTGACGCCCGGGGTTATTCTAAGGTAAGGAATCTAACACTAACCTGTTTCTTTCAGATAGAGAAGTTATTACCCCAGACAGGAGACACACAGAAGTGGTTGTCTTTCTCAAACCTGGCCAACCCCCGACAATCACTCCTCGTATTGACTGATTTCTTTATTGAACATAGAAGCCAAGCTCCTCGCTAAGGCCCTGGCTAATCGACTTATGCCTCACGTGGCCCATAAAGTCCACAGAGACCAGGCGGGGTTTATGCTCCATCGCGCAACGCACCACAATATCCGTAGAGCACACAATGCCATAGCCGCAGTGGATGGCCTGGGCGGTTGGGCAGCTCTACTACTAGCAGATACGGATATGGCCTTTGATTTGGTCAGGTGAACCTATCTGTTTGCGCTCCTGTGCCGACTTAACATGGGCTCCCGATTCTCATACTATATCTCTTTGCTATACACAGAGCTAAAAAGCTTCAGTGTGCTGGTTTGGTCTCTCATTGGTTTCTCTTCAGAAGAGGTACTCATCAGGGCTGTCCCTTGTCACCACTCCAATTTGCTCTAGCCAGGAGCCACTAGCTGCTTGGGTCAGAATCGATGTTCAGATCCAAGGTTTTGAGAGGTCACAGGAGGTCTCTGGCTGCATCGCACTGTATGTTGATGATGTCTCACAGACCCGCACATAACGGGCCCAACCCGAGACTACTTCTCATCATGCAGGTGTTTGGTGAAACATCTGGTCTATACATGGACATTCAAAAATCTATCCGTAGATCGTTACGGGGGACACACTACTACAGTTCATATTCAACAGACCTGACCATAGCCACAGATGGAATGCGGTACCTAGGTGTTTTCCTCTCCGCCTCCCAACCTATCTCCTGGAAACGCAATTTAGCTCCATTGACTGAGCAAGTAAAGTCGATGGTCAAATCCCGGTCACATTTGCCTCTATTGCTAAACGGACGATCCCCCATCTTAAAGATGATCTCCCTTCCCGCCTCTTATATCACTTACAGAACTATCCCCATCTGATCCCTGCAATCTGCTTCCACAAGGTGAATGCAGTGTTGATTCACTTTTTATGGGGGAGGATGGGCATACCAGGTAGCCCTACACACTTGCTGGCAATCCATCTACTGCGGTGGCATTGCAGCAGCAGACATCCAGTCCTACAACGCGGCTTTCCACCTGCAGGTGCTTAACGGCTGGTGGTACTGCAACAGCGATGACACGGTGGAACGCTGGGTAATGGGTAATACCTCCCTTTAATTGTATCTTTATAGTGGGTCCACACCCTAGGCCCTGCTGCCGGCGGCGATTTAGGTGTGGAGATAATCGTTACGGCGAATGGGGTAGCGGTGCGGCCTCATATGGGAGACCCTGCTCTGGCATAATGGTTTCATCCCACAATTGAATACTCTGTCCAGGTTCCAAAGCTGGGATAATATTGGCATTTCCTCATTATAGGAGGTCATGCATTGTCTGATCCTTAAATCCTTTCAAGAGCTTCAAAGTGAATTTGCCATGTCACACGACCAATTTTACAAATATCTACATATTCACAATGCTCTTGCCTCATATCTCAAAGACCTAGAGACTCTTAAGGAATTCAACCCACTAGAAGGCTAACTGCCTGTGGGAGACCTTGGGGATAACAGTATGACTAAAATATATATCAGTTCCCTATTGCCAATATGAACACTACATTAGCTGTCCTTTGCACGGCCAGGCAGAGCCACCTCGGATCAATAGATGATGACGACTGGACAGAGGCACTAGAATCCTCACGGAGTGCAGCCATCATTTCCTCCTGACTACAATTCAAACAATTCAAGTATCCTCACAGTGTATATTACACCCAACAAAGGCTCTGGCGAATTGGCCTAACAGCTTCACCCACCTGCCTATGCTGTGGCATTAGCGAGGGTACCTTTCTACACACAATATGGTTTTGCAGCGGGCTCACAAAGCTTCGGTGTTGGGTTGTGACATGCCTATCTGAAGTACTTGCCTGGGAACTTGGCATGTCCCTTAAATTGATTCTCTTACACACCACGGACGAAATTGGGGGCAACATGTATAAACGACACCTACTGTTTCTGGGATTTACCCTTGCAAAGAGAGACTTCGCCAGACAGTGGAAGCCTAGCTCCTCTCTCCTACTGGGTGAATGGGAGCAAGGCATGGACTTTTGTATTGGTCAGGAGTTACCAATATTCCTGGAGAGGGGATGCCCGCAAAAGCATCGTAAGATTTGGCACAGATGGGCGGAGTATCAAGGTCTACCTCTGGAACCACTGGCCTCTGCAGAAACAATCCCAGTTCATGCCTCTAGATAGGTGATGGCGGCTCATCAAACAGACATGTGACTAATAATGTGTTTGTGACATTGGGTGAGGGAGGGAATATGCTGGGGAGCATAGGTAGGATGTTGCACACTTAGTTGGTTTGTTACAAAACATTTCCACTTTATGATGTGCTGCTGATGTAAATGGCATGTGTGTATACACTGATATGTACACCTATGTCTTGGGCCCCAGCGGCCATATTGTGGCAGGAAATACATTAAAATTAGTTGCGGAAAAAAAATTACTTTCACTAGACAAAAATGCTTTCTAGAGATGTGAAAAACACACCACAGGTGTTAAGAGATCCCACCTGAAGGAGCTAGAACATATAACTGACTCTCACAAGCAACTGCCAGTACAGGGCATTTTGGATCGATGTTTCCTCCTAGGTTCTTAAAGGGAAATATATTTATTTTTTCCTCTCAATGTAAGCCTACCAGGCTGCATTTTCTCTTCATGCTTTACATGTTGAAAACACATGAAATGTATCATCTTCATCAACTTTTACTAGCATTCACAAAGAAAATTACATCTATGATAGTCTAACATTAGAGTTCCATACGAAATGAACCTGGATTTAAACATTCTACAATGTTCATTTGGATTAGTTACTTACCTGTAATCCTAGTTCTCTTCCAGGGGTATCCTCATCAAAGTCATAAGCATTAGAATATTCCCGCCCATGTGCGGGACCCCGGAAACAATATATTATATGTGCCCCACATATATATATATACTCATATATATATAAATACATATATATATATAACATGCAAAAGCAGCCAATAAAAAACAGAGCTGAAATATGCTGTGTAGAATTTCCACCATACATGTATAATAATAAGCATTAGAAACATGAGAAACAACAAAAAAGTTTGTTTAGAAATTGTTTTAATGTTCAAAAAGCAGTAGAAATTCTTATAACTCACTGGAAGCATAGAAAGCTCCCAGGCTGCATTGCAAACACACAGTCTAAAAAGACTGAAAAGCTAACCTGTAGCTGCATAGCAATAAACTGACACCGTGCCTTTAAGGCACTCATGACCCCCAGTATCCCATCATGCCTCAGGGGTGACAGTTAGGTCAGTTGTTCTTTTCGGAGACTGAAAATAAACCCAATAACAAATAGGTTAACAACATCTCCTTATTAAAGAATGTCCTTTGCCCTGGGAGGCGGGAGGGTTGCTTATGACTTTGATGAGGATACCCCTGGAAGAGAACTAGGATTACAGGTAAGTAATTAATCCTTCTCTTCCAGGGGATCCTCATCAATAGTCATAAGCATTAGAATAGAATAGCGAGCCTCACCTCATCTCCCTGCGGGCAAAGGAGTAACAATACAGTAATAAACCATATTAAGCCTAGAAAATACTAAGCTCGTATAGGCCGTAGGCTACCCAAATAGATTCCTCAAAGAGGCTTGTCCTACTTGAGTATCGGCCCTGGAATCAGACTCGAGACAGTAATGTCTCGTAAAGGTATGAACTGATTTCCAAGTCGCAGCCTTGCATATCTCCGACATTGGAATGTCGTGTAAGAAGGCTACAGTAGCGGCCTTCCCTCTAGTGGAATGCGCTTTGGGTGACTGCAACAAAGGTTTGCCTGCAAGCTGATAAGCCAATTTAATGCAAGAGACAATCCATCTCGCGATGGACCTCTTGGCCGCTGGAAAACCTGTTCGCATTGAACCATAGTTCACGAACAGTTGATCCGTTTTCCTAATCCCTTTGGTCATTTCCAAATAGAACTTGAGCACTCTCTTAAGATCTAAGGAGTGAAGTGACCGCTCGGCTGGGGTCGTAGGATTTGGAAAAAATGATGGAAGGGAAATGGACTGATTTATATGAAAATCAGAGATGACTTTAGGTAAGAAAGCTGGATGAGCCCTTAAGACTACCCTATTGTGATGAAAGATAGTGTATGGTTCTTTCGCACAGAGAGCTTGAATCTCGCTGACTCTGCGAGCAGAGGTAATCGCCACCAAAAAGGCCGCCTTCCAAGAGAGATGTTGCAAAGAGGCCTTGTGGATGGGCTCAAAAGGTGGTGACATTAACCTGGATAGCACCAGGTTTAATTCCCATGGAGGAGAAGGATTTCGCACAGGGGGATACACTTTCTTCAACCCCTGGAGGAAGTCCTTAACCACTGGAACCTGAAAGAAAGACACCTGATCTGGTGATTTTCTGTATGCTACTATGGCTGACAAATGCACCCTAATAGAAGCGTATTTTAAACCAGCCGTAGCTAGGGAAAGGAGGTATGGCAAGATGACGTCCTCCTGTCCTTTAGTCGGATCTAGGTGATGATCCCTACACCATAAGAAAAACCTCTTCCACTTGAACGCATAGGACGCTCTTCTGGAAGGTCTCTTAGCCTCCTTTAAAATGTTCATGCATTCCGGAGGCAAGTTCAAATGTCCGTATTGCAGGACCTCAGGAGCCATGCTGTTAGGTTCAGTGATGGGAGGTTGGGATGCATTATCCTCCCGTTCATCTTGCTCAACAGGTCCGGCCTGCAAGGGAGTCGTCTGTGTGGACACACAGACAGATGCAGAAGGTCCGGGTACCACCACTGCCGTGGCCAATCCGGAGCTATCAGGATCATTTCCATGTTCGACCTGCAGAGCTTGGAAACTACTCTCGGAATCAGAGCCAGGGGAGGAAACGCGTAAGCGAATGTCCCTGACCAATCTATCAGTAGAGCATTCCCCTGAGTCCCTGGCCGGTGGAACCTGGACGCGAAGGCGTGGCATTTGGAGTTTTTGTCGTCTGCAAACAAATCTATGGTTGGACGACCCCAGCAACGAAAAAGCTCTTCCACTACTTCGTCGTTTAGCACCAGTCTGGCTGATTTTCGAAGTGCCTGCTGAGTGCGTCTGCTTTTACGTTCAACTCGCCTGGAAGGTGCACCGCCACTATCGTGAGGCCTCGAGAGAGGAGCCAATGCCAGATTGCCTGAGCCTCTCGAGACAGAGGGCGAGACCTTGTGCCTCCTTGTTTGTTCAGATAGAACATGGTGGTCGTGTTGTCCGTCTGAACTAGGACTGAGTTGGACTCTATCGCTGGTAAAAAAGCTTTGAGAGCCAGGAATACCGCTCTGAGTTCCAGCATATTGATGTGGTAAGTCTGCTCCTGCGCAGACCACAGGCCTTGAATCTGAAGCGGACCCATATGCGCTCCCCAACCCTGCAGAGAGGCATCCGTCACTATCGACTGGGTTGGAAGAGGCTGGTGAAACCGAACCCCCACCAGCAGATTCTTTCTCCGTGTCCACCATTTGATGGCGTCTTTTGTCGCTTGGGAGAGTTTGATGCGATCCTCCCAAAGATCTGTCGCCTGGTCCCATTGATCCTCCAGAGCCTGCTGTAGAGGACGCATTCTCAGCCTGGCGTTTGGGATGAGAAAGATGCAGGACGCCATGGAACCTAGCAGGGATGCTACTTGTCGGGCTGTTGGAAGCCGAGATGTCAGCAGGATTCCACATTTCTGGCTCATGGAAAAAAGTCTCTCCTCCGAAGGAAACGCTTTTCCCACGTTTGTGTCCAGAACGGAGCCAAGGTAGTGGATTGATTGAGTAGGCCGCTGGACTGACTTCTCCAGGTTCACATGAAGGCCGAGCCTGTGCAACTGGAGTAGACACAGATGTAGATCGTGTTTCACCTGCACTGGAGATGGACCTTTCAGGAGCCAGTCGTCCAGGTACGGGTAGATGAAGAGCCCCTTCTTGTGAAGAAAAGCCGCCACCACTGCCATGCATTTGGTGAAGACTCGTGGTGCGGACTTGAGACCGAAGGGAAGCACTGTGTACTGATAGTGTTTGTTCCCTACGACAAACCTTAAGTACTTGCGATGTTGTAGAGCAATAGGGATGTGAAAGTACGCATCTTGTAGGTCCTCCGAACACATCCAATCTCCGACTTGAAGATGTGGGCATATTTGGTGAAGTGCCAACATGCGAAACTTTTCTCTGACGATGACCTTGTTTAGAAGTCGTAGATCGAGTATTGGTCTGAACTTGTCCTCCCGATCTTTTTTGGGGACAAGAAAGTACCTGGAGTAAACTCCCTTTCCTCTTTGTGCGAGAGGAACCTCCTCTATCGCTCTTTTTTGTAGTAGGACTTTTACTTCTCTTCGGAGCAAGCTTAGTTGATGAGGGTAAGCGATCTTTGGAGGAATGCTCTTTGGAGGGGCACGGAAACGTAGCCTGTATCCATTGCGCAGTATATTCAGCACCCACTGATCCTTGGTGATGCTGACCCACTCTGCCAGGTGTTGTGAAGCACTTCCTCCCACTGGAGTGGGCAACGGCGCCAGAGGAAGCCACCGATCAGGCTTTTCCTCCTCTCGTGGTGTTAGAGGATTGCTGATGACCTCCTCTACCTCTGCCAGGTTTACCTCGAAACTGGGATTTCCCCATGGTCTTATTTTGGGACCACTGAGGGGTTGGAACCCTCTGTTGAGCCCCTCTCCCCCTGTTGGGCTTGAAACGGCGCTTGAACTCTTTCTTCTTTTCCAAGCCCACCGCTTTCACTGTGTCCAGTTCCGTCTTCATTCGGGTCATTTCTTCGTCAGCATGCTCCCCGAAGAGAGCGGAACCCGAAAAGGGGAGATTAAGGATGCGATGTTGAGCATCCGGCTTCAGGCCTGTCAGGCGCAACCATGCCGATCTCCTGGCACAAACCCCATGAGAATAGGAGTGCGCCGCCAGGACAGCACCATCCGCAGCCGTGCTTATCATCTGATTCGCCACCAAACATCCTTCAGTCACGGTCTCTTCAAAATCCTGCTGGTCTTCTTTTGGCAGCTTGGCTTTGAACCTTTCCATAGAGTCCCATAAGGCCCTGTCGTATCGACCCAGAAGCGCAGCCGCACTAGAAACCTTAAGAGTCGACGCAGCTGAGTTGCAAACTTTGCGACCCCAGGAGTCTTGAGTCTTGCTGTCCTTGTCTGGTGGGACTGAAGAAGAACCGGCAACTGCGTGTGTCTTCCTCGCCGCTGCCACAATAACCGAGTCTGCTGGAGGGTCAGATCGTACAAAAACCGGGTCAGAAGAGGCCGGTTTGTATTTCTTCTGGATGCGGGCTGGCACCGCTCTGATAGCCGCCGGAGTTAGGAATACCTCCTTGACAGGATCCATAATCCCCGGGACCAACGGTAGTAGAGGACGGGTGATCGCCTTTTTGTGTAAAGTCTCAAAAATGACTGTCGTTGTAACCTGAGGGACAGACATTTCAATGTTCAGCTTCTGAGCTCCTCTTTGTAAGACATCCAGATACGTGCCAATGTCATCCACTGGGGAGGATCGGGACGTAGGACTGTCCGTCAAAGTAGGGGAGTAGTCCCTCTTGGAAGACCTAGTAGAAGAGGTAGATGAAGTAGACAGAGTTCGTCGACGACTACGGTGAACACTGTGCCTCCTCTCTTTTGATCGTTTCGAACGCTCTTCTCGTCGAGGAGAGCGAGACCTGACCCGCTCCTGTGGTTCATTTCTGGGAGATCGGGGCCTGGGAGATCTGGTAGGTGGTCTCTCAGGAGATTTGCGCCTGGGAGGGCTATGCTTGTCCATCTCCTCCACCAGATCCTGAAGAGGAGACCTGTGCTGCGAGCTGGCATAGTCTTGCATACGCTTTGCAGCCCCAGAATCTCTCCAATGGTCCAAAGACCTGTATCATCTAGGAGACAGTCTGACTTTATCCGCCCAAGGGTCCGTCCGACGCTCAGGTGATTTGCGTACCGGACTTCTGGACTTCGAAGATGCCGTGGAGGAGCCAGAGGACCTTGAGGTGGAATGACGGGAAGCTGACTCCGTTACCATCACCACATCTGAACATCTCGACGCCGAACGATCTTCCCTCATGGTCGAGTGCTTTCGTGGAGTCGGCGGAGCAAACAATCTTGTTTTTAAATGTCTATGCGAGGATGCGTGGTCTCTCGACGTCGAGCAGCGATGAGCAGCCGCCGACGGAGTTCCATGCCTCGACGTCGAACGGCGAGTACCGGCCGTCGACGGAGCCCTCTCTCTCGACGTCGAACGACGATGCCCAGTCGTCGACGGAAGTCTCGACGTCGAACGACGATGTCCTGTCGTCGACGGAGCACCCTGCCTCGACGTCAAGTGACGATGTCCAATCGTCGACGGAGGCCTTTCTCTCGACGTCGAACGGTGATGATCAGCCGTCGACGGAGTTTTCTGCCTCGACGTCGAATGTCTGTGCGACGACGGCGGAGGGGTATTGGACACCCTCGATGCCGAGAGCTGACGAGACACCGACGGAGACTGCCTCCTCGACGCCGATCGACTCTTCCCTGTCGACGGCGGAGGGGTCTTGGTCCTCGACGCCGAACGTCGCTTCTTCGACGACGGCGGAGGAGTCACGCTTCTCGACGCCGGTCGACGTCTGGATGACGACGGCGGAGGGGTGACCTCCCTCGACGCCGGTCGTCGCCTGGTTGACGACGGCGGAGGGGTCTTAGAACTCGACGCCGACCGTCGCCCGGTTGACGGCGGCGGAGTTCCCTTCCTCGACGTCGTACGTCGCCCGGTTGACGCCGGCGGAGGGGATTTTGACGATGGAACTGGATCCTTCGACGTCGTCGACGTACCTGGTCTTCTCTTCGACGGCGAGCCCGCCGTCGACGGTAGTTTAGACGATGAATGATCCACCGGTGGTTCTTTTCTCAGCGCCGAGCCCGACGCTGAGGGTGAGGGGTGTGAAGACTTCTTTCTGGAAGATGAATGAGTCTTCTTGGAGCCCTTCCTCACCGGAGATCTTCCTCTTGATGACCTATGAGCTAGGCCATAAATGCAAATCCTCTCCCTGTCTTTTAAAGTTCTTCCTGACAGGTGTTCACAATGAGGACAGGTGCCTGGATCATGTTCCTCAGGCAGACACAGGATACAGACGTCGTGGTTGTCTGATTTGGCCTTCTTGTTGCCACAAGAAGGGCATTTGTCAAAAAGTGAAGGCATTTTCAGGAGAAAATGCTCACCAAAATGACTGAAAAAGACAGTATCTTACTTGACTAGATGTTAAATGTCGAGTAAGAACAAAAAATTGTCAAAAGTGAAGAGTTTTTCTGTCAAAAAACAGGAAAATTAGTGGAGCTGTGTAACCAGGGTCCTTCTCTGAAGGAGCCGGAAAGAACAACTGACCTAACTGTCACCCCTGAGGCATGATGGGATACTGGGGGTCATGAGTGCCTTAAAGGCACGGTGTCAGTTTATTGCTATGCAGCTACAGGTTAGCTTTTCAGTCTTTTTAGACTGTGTGTTTGCAATGCAGCCTGGGAGCTTTCTATGCTTCCAGTGAGTTATAAGAATTTCTACTGCTTTTTGAGCATTAAAACAATTTCTAAACAAACTTTTTTGTTGTTTCTCATGTTTCTAATGCTTATTATTATACATGTATGGTGGAAATTCTACACAGCATATTTCAGCTCTGTTTTTTATTGGCTGCTATTGCATGTTATATATATATATGTATTTATATATATATATGAGTATATATATATGTGGGGCACATATAATATAGTGTTTCCGGGGTCCCGCACATGGGCGGGAATATTCTAATGCTTATGACTATTGATGAGGATCCCCTGGAAGAGAACTTTGGGAACAATATAATTAAAGGTGTTCTGGTGTCCGCAGAAGCAGTAGGGAATTATTCAGAGTTTATGACTATCAATGAGGATCCTACGATGCGGTGGTGCAGTTTGTGAATGCTGAAAAATATTAAACCTTCTCAAAAGTGTAAACTTATCAAACATGCAAGTTCCTTTTTTGGCTCAGGCTCCCAGTGTTAACAGCAACTCTCTTCCTCACTGTGTCACTGGTCGGATCTCTAGGCTGTAACACTGATTTCACCCACATGACAGCCTTGCATAGAATATGGCAATGACTTCACTCATGGCATTAAGGTCTATTGTAGCCTCCACGCACATCATTCAGCCCTTATCACTCTTTCAAAGATTAGCCTCTAACCTTGATCTGTTACAATGTCTAAGAGACGCCCAAGCAAAAACTCAACAGTTACTTGATAGCTCTCCATTGAGCAGTGATGGGGTCCTCATGGAGGTTTGAAGAGAAGGATTCCGATAACAGTCGTAACTATGTGACTAACCATTAGGGTACTATATTGGGGCAGTAGATTGCATGAAGTGCCTCAACCGTCTGCCATCGTGGCTCCACCCTATTTCTATTTTGTGTAGTTAAATAGAATTATATTTTAAGGGAGAGAATAGAGCGCTATATAGATATGCAATATTTAACATGACAGAGGACCCATGAGATACTGCACAGGTAAATTCACTGTGGATTGACAGGTATTTGTTTAGTTAGACTTTGTGGAACTTCTCCCGAGAAATTTTGGCGCCCGTTCTCATGTATCTATTTAAGGCACCAACATGTGTCAAATTTTAACACATTGCTTATATTTTTACAGGGATGAACATTAATGTCATTTAAGAATGCAGAAATTAATAGGTTTAAAATATTTTTGGCAATTATACATACATACCACTACAAATGATGTTGAACTGACAGGATGGCAGGCACCACCGAAATTTGTCATACCAGAAACCAATACCCTTTCTTCTTTCCTACAGAACAGAAACATCAAACAATACATAAACATATATTATTTAAAACAACATTGCACATTGTGACATGAATCTATCATGCATGACAAAAGAGGAACTGAATAATACATTTGTAAGAACCTGCACGGATACTCTTGGTTGTATTGATTATCTACATTTTATTTTTTTATTGTTTTATTCCAGTCCCTGTTAATTTGACATTTGTTTCAATCTGTAAAACACTGAGTAGTCTCTGCCATCTACATACTGCCTGTCTGTAAATCAGTTGGGTGGACCTTCAGTTTGGAAGAGAGGGCTACTCTCTCCACAAAACTCTAAATCTGGCCCTTTATTTTGTAGTACTCTGGGCTTATCCTGAATTCCATAAGTCAGGAGTACTACAAGGGTATGCTACACCTACTCTAGCAAAATGTTTGTAAATCGGGCCTTAATGCCTAAGCATACTGAGTCCTTTCTCTGTATGCACTGATAAGGGTGGGATCAGATAGTTGATTTTGGCGTCTGAATGTACTTGCTTAAACATGGCCATTTAAATCATGCTATATCTAACTGAGGAGCCCCTATAAGGGTAAAACAGGTCCTGGGTTACTTGTGTTCTGGTTCAGGTTCAGGGAGGAATTTGGCCTGGAAGTTTGGGTTGGACTGTTCCCAAAGGAGCAGGTTGAAGACTGATTTTCGTTTGGCTTGGTCCAAACTGAGGTATGCAGGAATACTGCATGAGTAATTACAAGTGGCTGAGAAGCATTCCATCCATCAATTTTTCATATACTTCAGTGCGATGCCCTTAGAGGGCCAGGTATGCTTAGATGGGTGTCCAGTGTGCTAATGTGTCACCGGAACCAAGCAAATCCTCTACTATTGAGCCCTAATAAGGGCAAAACTGTTCTTGGGTTGCTTGTGTTTCAGGTCCGGGAGGACCTGGCCTGGCAGTTTGTTCTAGACTGTTAACCACTGGAACAGGGTCAGGACTGAGGTGGCATCATGGTTGAAAAGCAATGGATTGTGATGCAGACTCGAGCAAATGCCACTGCCTGAGATTAATTTAAGCATTTCATCCACCACCTTGTTTTTGTTACCTTAAGTATGAAGGGTATGCCAAGATGTAGGTCCCAAGCACATAGTGCCATCGTAACCAAGTTGTACCCAGCTGATGAGCCCTAATCAGAGTGAAATTGGCTATGAGTTGCTTATGTTCTGGTTCACGAGGGACCTGGGCTGGCATTTCGGGCTGGACTGTTGCCAATGGAGCCGGGTCAAGACTGATTTGCACATGGCTAGGTCCAAACTGAAGTAGTATGGTGGGCCAAAACCGACTGACTGGGATACAGCCTGAGCGATTGGCAGTGGCTTAGATTAATTCAAGCATTCTATCCATGAATTTGTGTTTGTTGCCCTTTATTTCACTCTAGTGTGCCTTATTTCTCTCTATTTCAAGAATGTGTCAGTAGAATATTCCTTCAAACTAATCTAGGTACTTCTCTGTCCCTTAGAATAGCATACTTACTGAGTGATATAAATAAATAAATGCAATTTCCAATAAATATATTTTAGCTCTGCTCTATAAATGGGACAAAGAGAGTACAGCAGTTAACCCTTTCTCTGCTGCGGTGGTTTTGCACCTTTGTGCCCAAGCTATTTTAAAAACAAATTGGCATTAGGTTGTATAAATACATACACATACTTATTTGGTCTCTTTGTAGAGCCATTTAGACTATAGATTTTTCCAATAACATTTACGGCTAGTATTTGTGTAAACCCTGGATAAATACCTCATTGCAGACGAAAGAGATAAAGTGGAGCTATTTTAATTCTTTCAGGAAATCCAGAATATTCTGCAACATCTCTATCATGTAGCTGTTCCATAAATTGAAGCAGACACAGGAACGAATATAGGCAGGTACTTTTGCGGGCTATTAGAATCAATACAAAGTAAGATCTTTTGAATTTTGAATCACTCTGGGGATAACGGCGACCAGAGGAGAACCTTCATACAATGAATCTAACCAACACATTCATAGGCCACTATTAAAAGACTCTAGGTCTTGGAAAATTGACATGGAGTCCTCAGATCTTTTGCTTCATGACTGGCAAGCATAAGATTTCTCACAATGAAGACCTTAAACTATTTAATCAGTTTCTATAGACACATCATTTTCAACTTATTCTACTGTTGATACATATTAAGGTTTGTAGAACAATGATACTTACTAAGGCTTTCTGAAAATTCACAGTATATTGCTGGAGATCCACAAATATATTTGTGTTTTTTCTCTTAGTCACTATTAATGAAATGTTCAATATTGTAATGGGCAAAAGGGTACCACTAAATAGATATTCTCTATCACAAATACTATACCTGCGTAGATGATACTTTCACCCAGTTATAAAGTGATATTTTAATACCTTAAGATGATACTCTGTACATGACATGTTATGTCTTATCCTTTTAAGATGTACTCACAAAGCCAATAATGCAGCATCACTTTTGACGCGTGAATCCAAATGTTTTACTTTCCATTGAGTGAAGCTTGAAAGTAGAGCCTGAGGGTCTTCTTTGTGGGTATCAATCTGGTTACCTTTTGTCCATATTTCTACTCCAATCAGCATTATATGTACATTTACTTGCTGATATATCTAAAAAGAAACAGAGTAAAATACTAAAATGATGTTCCATATGTGTACCTCACTTAGCCTGTGCTGTCTGACAATATTGTAATTTCTACAGACTTTCTATGGAAGTAATTCTTAAAAAGCCAACTTTCTTTCAAAACATGAAATCAACTAGTTTCTGCATTGGGTCCTGTCACAAAAGAAATGGGTACCCTACCTGGTTCACTGATAACACTGTCCAAATCTCGTTTACACATGTACAGCCACTACATCAAATTATTACCAGAGTAAAAAAAAGCACAAACGTTTACATAATATACAAATACTGCAATCTTAAAGCCACCATAAAGCATCTGAATGTAAAAAGTAGCTAGCAACACTTTCGATCATCGTAGGTGTTCCACATTGTTTTCCTTCCATCATCCCCACGACACAGTACCCAGTACCTATGTTACACATCTATCAAGTACTTGCCATTCCATGACAGAAATTGCACAATCACACCAGCAATTGTCATTTAGACAGATCTGAACATCTCCTAAAAACTATACCCTTCTTCAATAGAATAGCAATTGCCTTCTGGCAATTGGTGCCGATATGAAAAAGTTATTTATCTTCGGTAAAAATCTTTCTGTGGTTGCTCTATCTGCTCCAAATTTCACAACTTTCAAATATCCCTGGTTCTAGACTTGATCTTGAAATTGATGTCATAGCTCTAGTGGACGAGTAGAGTGCTCTAGTTTCCATTCTAGCATCGGAAACAATGCCATGATGATGTCACTGGAGCTATACAATACCCACTGTGGTGCACTAATGTCAGTTTGCCATCTGTTTTTTCGATCTCCTTAGAGGCAGATATGAAGGAAAGACATCAACTGAGGCAGTGTTGCTGTTTTGAGACCTTATTTCTTAGGCCTATGACCATCCTTAAAAAATGGGAGGTGGGAACCATCAGAGAGGCACCTGTAGGTCAAGAAAGTATCCACCAGAATACCAAGAGTAAGTTACTTTTTCTACTGATGGATACTCCTACCTACAAATTGCTCATCTATCAAATAGATTCCCAGCAGAACCATTCCAAGGTGGTGGGCTAGAAGAATAGTGAGACAAGAAAATCTTCGCGGACTGAACAGGGGAAATGGCCTCCCCTTTTCACCTCCAAGTCCAAGCAAAAAAGATTAGTGAAGGTGTGAAGGAAAACTCATGTCGCTGCCCTGCAAATCTCAGCTACCGGTACACGTATGATGGCTAAATTTAAGGAGGAAGACTTTGACCTGGTAGAATGAGCCGCAATTCCCTCTGGGGTTTCTTCTTTGGAAGGGTGGGTCACATTATGATGCACAAAGTTATCCAGTAGGTCAAAGACCTCTTCTGAACTGCCTTGCTACTGTCTGTGTATCCAATGAAGAACTAAGAAGCTGACTGCTAACCAGGGGTCCGGCCTGTGTAATCACTCCTTCTCTTTGGATGGTGTGTAGGGTAAAAGGTAGGACATATAATGGATTGACCCAGATGGAAATGGGTCACCACCTTGAGGAGGAAAGCTGCTTTAGTTCAAAGGACAAGTTTGTCCGGGAAGAAGCATGTGAGCGGCAGGTGGATGCTCAGAGCTTGCAACTCAATGGAATGCCTGGCCGAGGTAACTGTAACCAGAAAAACAGTCTTGACAGTCAACAATCATAAATGACAACTATGAGACTGCTCAAAAGGAGCACCCATCAAAAAGGTCAAAACAACGTAAGGGGAACACTGAGGCTTGAGGAAGAGAGTTGAAGGAAACCTGTCTATCGGTCCCTTCAGGAATTCCATCACTACCAGTTACTTGAAGAGGGATGGCAAGGAAAGGATGACAAGGCTGTTATGTATCCCTTAACAGTACCCTCTGTGCAGCCCTACTGGACCTGTAACAGGGGGAATTGAAGGACCTCAGACAACTGAGTTTTCAAAGGCTCCACATGTTGTTTAGCTCACCATGTGATAAATATATTTCAGTTGTTGTTATAGACAGACTTGGTGGAGGGCCAATAAGAGGATAGGATCAAATTGTCCACCTCCAAAGGCAACTGCAAAGAGTTCAGATGTCCTGCTCAACCTCCAGGCATTAAGGTGTAGACTCTGGAAGATGGGGTGCAGAACCTGCCCCTCTGACTGGGTGAGGTGCCATGCCCTAAAAGTTAAATGGAGCAGGGAACACATCAAGAGGTACATAGTTTCTGCATATCACACTCTTCTCAGTCAGTCCAGGACAATGATAACTTGAGTCAATGCCTGGTGAATCTTCCTCAGAAACCATGAGAAATGAAGGGAATGGGAGGAAACATTCTGAGGTGGAAAACTGTACTTCAATTGAAATGCACACTCCAAGTCGTACTGCCTGTCAAGATCTGGACGGACTGGCCATAAGGGCTAGACAACTGCCCTCAATTTGGAAGACTGATGTAAAGTACCTGCTATTCTGGAGACCAAAGCCCTCTGAGCTCCAGAACCTCCAGATGAGCACCCTAGCCAAGGGTCTATGCATCCGTCCCTACTGTGGTCACGGATGGTGGCGAATATATGAACATTCTATGACAGAGGTGATCCTCCACAAACCACCAAGTTAGATACGTTATAGTATCCTAGGAGACCACACTGGTGTCTGCTAGGACCCCATGCTGGAAGCAATATCTTATGGGATATCACTGATGCGCCCCCATAAGTCAGCATGCATGCATGACCAGGAGGGTGCATTAAGCCAGTAGACCAAGCAGCTATAGAGCCTACAAGACAGAATCTGAACTTCCGCCTGAAGAATTGCAATCCTACCCTGAATGTCCCAGATCTGCTGTGGAGGAGGTGAGGTTCAGTGTGATGTTGTATACAGTACAGCCCCCATGAACAACAGACACTGAGAAGACTCTGGGTGAGACTTTAACCATGCTGATGGAAAACCCTAGTTGAACAGCATGGATGCTATTGCCTGCATGTAGTACACCCTATGTGATGAACCAGCTTTAAGCAACTAGTCATCCAGGTACGAGAATACAGAGATCCCCGACCTCCTATGATTGTCTGCAACCACAGCCATCAACTTCATCTAGACCTGGGGTACCACTGTCAATCCAAATGAGAGGACTGTAAGCTAGCAACGTGCGGGCAATACCATAAAATGCAGGTATCTCTTGTGAGACCACAGGATCTTCATGTGGAAATATTTGTCTTGCACGTAGAGGGAAAACAGCTATATTTCTATTTCCAGCACCAAAGGTATCTGAGCCAGCGATAGCTTACTGAATTTCTTGTGCATAGGTAAAAAGTCCAGAACCAATAGAGCTAGGATCAGACGGAAACCACTGTCCTTCTTGGGAACCAGTCAGCACTGAAAAAAGCAACTTTTGCCAATTTTCTTTTCTGTAGCAGGGCAGTAGTATTCACAGATGTTCTTCTGACTGAGAGAACTGTTGGGGTGGGCTGTGGTAAGGGGTCTGCTGGAAGAGTAGGGTATACCTTGTTCTTGTAGGAAAAACTTTGGCATAATGGTGGTGACACAATGGGCAGAAGGTCCATCTGTCCAGCTCTTTATTAAGTACATGATTTGATACAGCCAAAAGGACTGTTGAAACTCTTCTTGGTAGAATGGATTTAACAGGCTTCATTCCTCAGCCTTGGCCAAGCTGTCAATGACAGCAATAATTGCTGTGCCTTTAATTTTAGCAAGAGAGACAATCTTGCAGGTGCGAGGTCAAATTGTGCATTGCGAGAAGCTGATGTGAATATCATTGTCCTGCACTTCACTCATGCTGGGTAAATTATCCTGCACTTCATTCATGCTGGGCAAATTTACCCCAGAATGTTGAAATTGTTAAAGGTGAACTGAGGAAGAGATATTTGTAATACATGACATTGTTTCCTACTTCATACCAAATTCTGATGGCGGGAATCCCCAACTTCCCCAATCCAAATGTCTGGGATTGGCCCGAGCACTGGAGATCGACTGGCAGTTCAAGAGTTTGCATTCCATCACCTAACAGATTGGTGCCAAAGTATTCTATCCAGTGAATCACAGAGAAATATCCACAAAGCTTGGCCGGACTGATGGCAAACCTGGTGGGGGGTAGGTGGGGCAACTGGGCGCCAAAGTTGGATTGCAGGAGGCATATCATCCCCGATGCACCTGGATACCCAGGTGTTTGAAGGACTAGGTAATGTTTGACATGTACTGTATTTTAATACCACTGAATTGGTCTGAGGGTGGGTGGTTTGAGGGCATACTCGATGTTCAGGTAGAATATTACCTCAGATGAACAATGAGAATGCAGGAATGAGTACTGGTTAGGCTTATAGGTTATGGCCATGCTCATGCTGGTGAGTGCTTCTGTGGCTCCTGAAAATGTTTTTTCCAATATTGCCTTTGAAGGTCTGGGAATTGATGGGCCTCTTAGGAATACCCAAAGGGTAATCCCCAGCTGTGTTTAGGTGTTATTCCTAGTTTAAATGTATTTGTTTGGTTGACAGGCATGTTGTGATTTGAGGATGTGGGCCATTCTGAACCAGCTGCCTAGCAACAAGTAGTGGGGAGGCTAGGCAGGTGCTGACATGGTTGATGTGCATTGTCAAAGGTCAGTGTTGCAGAGTACAATATTTTTTATACGGTAAACCACTGTTTGGATGCCTGGATTGTGCTTGTGAGTAATTGAATGTATGGGAGATACCAGAAAATCTTCACTATAGCAAATTTTTTTGCAGAATGAAAATAGTTTGAGAGCAAGATAAAAATGAGGTAATATACAACACGATCCATAGGCATGGACCAGATGGGGTGTGTCTTAAAGATATGCATATGGGGGTAAAAAAGTTTTTTGTAGTAGGGGAGCTATACATCCTCTATATACATGAAGCTCAAGGAGAGTCACCACATTGCTCACAAATCTGCACCATTTCTAGTAGACAATATAGCACAATTATCAAGGGCTGATGCGATTCTTGGGGAATATGAACAAGATGTTGTTGCTAGAGATAGATAGATCTGGTATTGGAAGGGAGGCTGCTCCTGGGCCTTTGTATCTGCAGAAATCTGTCAATGGTATATGGCATATGGTGAG
The DNA here is from genome assembly GCF_964261635.1 of Lissotriton helveticus. Taxonomy (NCBI): domain Eukaryota; kingdom Metazoa; phylum Chordata; class Amphibia; order Caudata; family Salamandridae; genus Lissotriton; species Lissotriton helveticus. The sequence goes on along the minus strand of NC_136072.1, from coordinate 647,922,587 downwards.
AGAGACATCACTCAAAGAAACAATTTTCCAACTATTCTGTGGCACACAACTTCTTGAGAATAGATTACTTTACTTGTGATGGCATCTTGATGCCACGTTGCTGAAAGACTGAGCCATAGTGGACAAGCTGAGATAAACCACAGAGGAACATTGGGAGTTCCTCATAACCATTATAAACAGTCCATTTATCTCTAATGGAGTGGGGAAGGGAAGGGTAGAGAGAAACTAAAGAAACTCAGGCAACACACTTGGAAGTATAGAAACCATAAGTGGCGGTGAGAATAAAATGTAAGAAGTGATTTCATGGCTTAGTAAATGTGTGGAGAGCCATAGATTGTTGATAATGTAGATACAGTGTAGAGATAGACACTTAGAAGTTGACCTTTTACTAAGCCAACTGACAAAAACACACTGTTACATTGCAAGAGTTATTATCCCAAAACACAAAGGGATAATATCCTGCTTGGGGCATGTTAGAACTGGCTATTTCTGGTAGGCTAAGGCTGACGCCAAAGCCAGGCAGAAACCACCATTCTAGTCAGGGCGAGGGAGTCACACGCCAAGATAACCCCTGGTCACCCCCTTGGTAGCTTGGCACGAGCAGTGAGGCTAAACTCGGAGGCAATGTGTAAAGCATTTGCGCCAGCGCACAACAGCAACAACATCCTAGGCACACCACAAAAGGAACTCCACACAAGGTTGTATAAAAATAACTTCTGTATTGTCAAAACCACATCAGATAGAAATCACACATGTACATTGTGCCAACTGGCACGGGCAATATTCACAAGGGATTATTTACAAGACAGGGCCACATAGGCCACTGTCGTAATCAGCACTTAGTAGAAATAAAAATACTGTCAGAAATTAGAATAAAAGATATAAAATCACTGTAGCAAAAAAATAACAGTTATAAATCACATCCAGTAACTACTGGGAACAGGTAAGTACCACCTACGCAACCCTAAACACCTTAGGAGAATGTCACGCAGGGAACCAGGACCTCACTAGGACCACCTGTATTAGAAAGAACAACCACCTAAGAATAAAATACATTTAGGGGTATTAACAAGAACACATTACCCATGATGCATGAAACACATTCAGAGGAGTAGTAATGGAAAACACATGATGCCTAAAAACATTCAGAGGTGTACGGACAACCACCTAAGTATCACACAGCGTTTAGGGGTCTAGAAAAGAACACATTACCCATGATGCATAAATATACATTCAGAGGGGTAGTAAAGGGAAACACATGATGCATAAACCTACGCATTCAGCGGTGTTCAGAACAAAGCACATGATGCAATAAAATACATCCAGAGGTGCAGCGCAAGAAGACACATGATGCCTAAAACATTCAGAGGTGCAGGAATAACACATGATGCAAGAAACCACATTCAGAGGTGCAATAACCATACAATTGCGCAAAATCTACATAAGCCACCACCTGTGGCAGTCCCTAGGCCAACTGGCCTTGTTGGGGCTAAGACGCCCTGTGTCTCAATGTCAGGGGCCTAAACGGTGCAGGTGCCCACTACTTGCTGGGCACCTGTGAACATCCCAAGACCTAAACGGTGCAGCTGCCCACTAATTGCTGGGCAGCTGGGAATCAACAAAAACTGCGACAGGGGCTGTCACTAGCTCCTAGAACTAAAGCTGCGCCAACTGGGAGCCACACAGGCTCTGGACACCACACAGGTCCCAAACCTTGGAGCCACACAGGCTCTTAAAACACTCGTGTCCCCTAAGGCCACGGACTCTGTGCAACGCTGGGGCGGTCCACTGCCAGCCGGGACCGCCCTGTCTGCCACCAACATCTTGGGGCTTCGCACTGGCACGGCTCCTCATGGAGCCCTTGAGGCTCTGAAAGTACCTCCTGAGCCCTTCGTGGGCTAAACATAGCCAAATGCCCCCACGAGCCTCCGTGGCTCTAAACACAATAATATGGGCAGGGAGCCTCTCAACACAAAGGGCGCCTTGAGCCTTCTGTGGCTCGGGTAACAGATGCGGCACCGTAAGCTGGAGTCCCCCTCCCGGGGACTCCCACAGACAAAGGTGCTCTTCGAGCCTCTCGGGGCTCTCAGCAATAATGCGGCCACCGTCAGAGTCCCTCACGGGGTACTCGGTCCCAGCAATGCCCCTGAGCCAAGACGCCCGCACTCACCAGCTTCCCTGTGCGGCGGCGGCTCCTGGGGCGGCTCTCCTCTCGCTGCAGGGCTCCCTCGGCACGCGGGAGCCCTGTTCACCGTCCGCCATACTTCTTCTTCGGTCTTTGACGTGCGGTGGGGGTGGGCACCGGCAATGTGCCCCGTGCCCCCTCCGCTACTCCTCAGCTCCTCCGGGGCTCCTTCAGCAATGGGAGCCCTGCACCGGCGGCACCGGCCGCCTTCTCCCGGGCGCCTTCCTCTTCTCTTCCCGGACTGCGGGGCGGGACTTCCGGCCGGTCGCGCCAGGGTTGGCCGGCCGGCCAACCACTTCTGGGTCGCTGCGGGCAGCGCAGCTGCCCCGCTTAGGCAGGCAGGCGGGGAATCATTATCCGAGGGGTGGGCTCCCTCGAGATAAATAAATAAAAAGTGAATACGCGGCGTGGGCAGCCGCGGAAGGCCATAACAGGGCTACGACGCGCTGAGGGGGAAAATTACAGCGCTCCCAGCGCTATAAATGAAATAAAGCGCTCATAAGCGCTGGCAGCCAGATAAAGCGCTTCCCAAGCGCTACAGGCGAAATAGAGCGCTCTTAAGCGCTGGAAGCAGGACAAAGCGCTAGGGGGAATCAGGAAAAGTCCAGCAAAGTCCTGGGGGGATAGGAAGAAGGTCCAAAGGATCCCAGGGCAAAGCAAAGTCCCCCCATCAGCCCAGGCAAGGCAGAGGGGTCCCCCAGAAGTCCTCCAGGCATCCAGGGGCTGGGCAGCTCCCGCCCCTGGTAGATTCAAGTAAAAAACAAGAACATTTTGGAAGGGGACACAGCACCTTCTTATACACAGAAAAGTCTTTGAAGTCTTTGTGCAGGCAGTGTGAGAACCAGCTAGAACTGGTTATAGGGAAGTCCTTTCAGTATCAGGGACAGAGGTGACAGTCGCCCAGCGGGGAGGTGGAGCCAGCATTGTGGCAGGCAGGCACAGCCTCATACACTCTCAGGTGCTATCTCCACCCACTTCCTTAGCAGCAGATGCTGCCTTTCATCCACGGGCTGACTCAGACAACCTCCTGGGGCTCTGCAGCCCCTGTCACCCTCAAACCAGACAGTCAATCCACAAGCAGGCCCAGGCACTCTGGGCCAGGCTCACCAGCCAATCACACACCAGGCACAAATTACACAAATATGCCAACTTCTCAAAGTGGCACTTCTAGACTAGACACAATCATGCCGCATACACCATTACGCTGCATTCAATCTCACGAGTGCGCACATATCAAACACGACCCTGCACTCCCCACACATCAGGAACTACCATGGGCATACATATTCCCCATTCATTCCTATGGGAGGGCAGGTCACTCACCATACATACACAGAGAGCTCACGCACTTTACACTGTACCACAGTGAAAAAAGTGCGCCAAGGCCTAAAATCACCAACACCAGGTTACAGAAACAGGCTAGGAAAAAGCAAAAAGTTTAGGGGTGAACCTGCCAAAAGGGCCTGGTCCAACAGGGCAGTTCCCCCAATTGAGGAGGAACTGTTCATCTTTGGAGGACTTCTACAAGCATTCAGATACTGTGGGTCAACCTCCTGGTTAGGGGTTATCCAAAAAGGATAATAAAGCATGCTTTTAAATGAGCATGGTTTTATAACAGGGAAAGCATGCTGGATAAGAGCAGAGTCAATAAAAGGCAAGATTCCACTACGCATAGAATATTATTTGTGAGTTAATTCTCTAATGTAAGCAATAAAATAAAAAATATTGTAAATTCGAATTGGAGTATCCTGAACAAAAATGAAGAGGTAAAACTGTGCAAGCCCCGGTTTGCATTCAAACAGAATGACAATACACGTAGGAGCCTTGTTCACACATTTAGGCGCCGATTCTGATCTCGCTCGGGAGGGCACCGAACGCGATCCGGCTGGAAAAAGTACGAGTTGTACGCGTGTTGTCTGCCCGACTCGTACAGCTGTACGAGGGAGCAAGTACGATGCGAGAAACACAAAATCCCCGACCGAATAGTTTCCGGGTCTGAACCGCTCTGTTCGCCTCATCCGGAAGCAAACCGTGCTGTGCAATGGAGGCGATTTCCAACCAAGCCAGTACGATGCGCGCGTCTGACAGCCAGATCGAGCGGAAGTTTCCAGCTCACAAAATGTCTGGGAAGTTGCCTTTGGGGGTCAGCATCAGACCCCCGTCACCCGCAGCCTTAAGACTCGGACACAGGGGGAGACCCAAGGGTCTTCCCAACACAGGCATGTACGGTGTGGATGGCACCGACACGTACCCACTGTAGGGGGCACCCTTGTGCAAGATGTACCCATTCAGTCAATGGGACCCCATGTACGCGTCGTATGACCTGCTCCCATTGACTTAAATAGGAGTCCGACCGAACCGAGTCCGGCAGCATGCGGCCACATCGTACTCGCTTGGTTGGACTGCAGGAGTCCAGCTCAGTCGGAAATCACTCCAGTTCCGGCTCGGTCGGAGAACTTTCCGACCCAGATCGGAATCGGCTCCATAGAGAGATCAGACCCATGCAACAAAGCACGCTCCAATAAGGGAGAGCATTGGGTAATAACAAGTGTGGAAGCTGCTCAATATGTAACCACTGTTTAGTGACAAAAACACTGGTACATAATGGGTATACGCTGATACCTAAAAGTTTGAACAATTGCAGAAGCTCCAACGTAGTTTATCTGTTATGCTGCCCATGTGGGCTACCTTAATTTGGAGAGACAGGAAGAGAATTGAGGTTGAGACTGCTTGAGCATAGGTCAGCGCTCAAAACCAATAAACAGAATGCCCCACTAGTGGACTATAACAATACCCTGAAACACAAACATACTGAATTTGAGTGGTGCATTATAGAGAAGATCACTGGTAACAGGAGAGGTGGAAATCTGGAAACGAAAAGAAAGAACGGGGAACAATGGCACATTTACAGATTAAACACCATACAGAAGGAACTCAACACAAGGGAGGACTGGATGAAGTTAGTAATGTAGGTTTTGTGCTGCCAGTCCTATAATTCTGTTACTCTGGGGCCCATAATGAATACCTGTTCTAAGGGGACAGTGGGAACCAGGATGAGTAGAAAGATGGAATAGGGAATACAAATATTATTACATTCTATATCCTTCTCTCCCTCTGTTTGAAAAATATCACAATACGAAGATTAATAATAGTCTGAGTCGGGGGGAGGAGCCAAGATGGCGACGGAGACGGACGTGTAATCACCCGGCTCCCCGAGCCTGTTTTGCTGCTAATATATCCTGATTACTATCCGGCGACAAAGTAGCCGCGAAAGGACGAGCGAGGCGCGCTGTGGCCGGTGGCGTCCCTCCGGTGCTCCTACCTGCCCGATTGTTGGTGTTAAAGGCGGGTTTTCTTGACGACCGAAGCCGAGCCCTGCACCAGTGCCCCGGGTCGATGCGCCCAGCTGGAGACGGCCGGAACTCCACGGCTCCCGCCTGCGAGTGATGTGCCTGCGCCCCCCGCCATGACTGCCTGTCAGGTGCCCGCACTGATCCCTCCTGTGGAAGGACTCTTCGACCGGCTGTGAGTTCATAATGCCTTTCCCCTCATATCGATGTTAAGGTGCGCTGCCTTGCTTTGAATTCGCTGAGGGGGAAATGGCCGCTGCGCTTTGCCATTGCTACACGCCGGGACGGATTGCCGTCCGGTACCTACAGGATCCAGTGCACGCTATTACACCCCGGCTGCCTATCGTGTGTCCCACCCGAATGAGCGGGGACCCTAGGTTGGTACACAATATGGCGGTCGTCTCCTCCGCGGTACGGATGGATTCAGTCTCTGCCCCTGAGGATCTCGCCCTCCATGATCTTGAGTTGCGATCGGACCCCTTTGTCGTTCCTCGCACTGCCGATTCACTAGATCGGCCACATTCCATCACCCGTGCCTCCATCCTTACAGCGCTAGCCGAGCTGAGGTCGGACTGGCATGTTCGCTTCTGTGCGCTCGGTGTGAGGCAGGACGCAGCCATTCTCGGGCAGGAGAATGCCTCGCCAGCTGACCCCCCTTGTGTGATCGACCGAGCCTCTCCTGAAACCGGCATGGGAACATTGTTGCAGCGCAATTATCAGCTTGTGGAACATCCTGAGACTGTGCCCTTTGTGGGACTACCGCCAGCCCATGTCGTGAACGCGACTTTGTTTCCCTGCCTGCCTCAGCCTTTCCTGTTGGACAATGGACACTTGTCTTCATTCGTGGCTCAGCTGGGGATACGACTCAGTTTCTACGTTGCCCAGGCCGGAGATGCTCTGGGTTTCAGTTGCTGTTTTGTGCTGCATTGGGTGGACTCGGGTGCGACATTATTCTGGACTGCCATGGTTTGTGACTATGTTTGTATGATCCACGCAGGGGGACCTTCTCCATGTAGAGGGCGGCCATCTTATCCCTTTGTTCTGTCTGGGGCGGAGTGTCATCCGGGGCCATATTTGGATGGACGCTTGAAATCTGGCCAGGGCTAGGCATGATCTTCTTTTGTATTTACTGTGTTTAAGGGGCGGGTGGGGGCCCGAGACGGGACGCCTCCTCGAACTGTGCTGCAGTGCTTTCTGATGTCTCTCCCTGCTTTCTATAAATATTGTCGCTCTACTCGTTATTATGGGGGGTGACGAGGTTTTATGGCCGGGGAGTTCGGGTGATTTGGGATGGGCCCTCCTCCAATGTTAGGGATTTCTTTTTCTTTTCCTTTCTTTTCTCCTTCTATATTTCGGGTTCTTGTGGGCGACAGACACATTGTCGGGGGGGGGTAGGCCGTAGCCTCCGCATTGATGTAGGGTGGGGGGGGGAGGGTTTACTTTCATATAGTTCGTTTCTATGGGCCTTCTATTTTCTGCGCTTTTCTTTACCTGTTTCCGTCCTGGGTCCGAAGGTAGGGTTAGTAGGAGTGGGTGGCGCTATGCGTGGCGTGTGCTTGCCTGTCTACGCTCCTGTTGTTTTGCCTTGATCCGCCATGTTGTTTTAGATGTCGCTTCTATGGGTGATTTTGTACTATGCTGTTGCCTACTCATGATGTGCAGTTATAACGCGGACTCAGTACTCCTTGATCTCTATTCTTCCCTGTTTAAGTTTTATACCTTTAAAAATTTTAAAACCTAACCTTCACTGCTCCTGTTTTCCTGGTGGCACGTATTCGTTTGAAGAATTACTCCGTGTATTGCTACTGTTTATCCTGGGGCCGCTGGGAATCTGTAATGTTTGCTTTTATGCTGAAAGTATTGTGGCCGGCCTGACGGTTGTGGGCCCGTATTTGTACACTTTTCATGCACAATAAAGGTTTTATAAAAAAAAAATAAAAAAATAATAGTCTGAGTCTTCCAAATTATTATCTGCCACCTATTTAATAAGGTCGATCTGTAGGTTTATACTAAATGTGGTTGATATTGAAACGCTAGGTAGAAATCAGGGTACACCTTTACATCTTGTAATGGGTATGATCCAACAGATATGATCAGCCATATGATTACATTTAACGCAAAATACATATAAATATATATATATATATATATAAGTATAGATAGATACTAACATATTATATCATTTTGTCTATTAGTGTAGACGCAGTATTAAATAAATATCAAATATAAGTATGGGGTTTTTATATTTTTTAATCAATGGTTAGCGTGTTAAACATACTATTATCTATCCCATACGAATTAGGAATCTATGTATTTCATCATATTCTTAAAATGATCCCTGTATATAGGAGTAAACAAGTAGTTCCACTGGCTGCCCTGCAGCATGCTGATGTGCACCCGATGGATGTAATGCCCACGAGAGGGGGTGTATGAGAGCGCACTACTTGTGACGTGATGTGTGACTGCGCTGCCAGAGATGGCTATCAACATTGCTGACAAGGCTATATAAACGCTTATAGTTATTTTGTCTGTCCTATGTCCGAGGGCCGTCATGCTGTAAAGAATTGCCTACCCTACTATTGACCCTGCCATCGGTGCCACTACAACTGCGTTTCACGTTCTTAGAGCCCTGCTGCCACCGGATGACCACGACGACTAGAAGGGTGCACGCCGTTCACAGTGCCCCGCGCGGAGGCTGCGGCCTCCCCAATACAGCAGGCAAGATGGGCAAGCCAGAGAAGCAGCAAACGAAGCTACAATTCGAAGCAAAAAAACAGACCAAGGGGGCTGCTGGCGGGTCGGAGGGGGACAATGACACCGACGAGGGAGCCGGTATGGAGGGTGTGCTACATGCCATACAGCGAAGCCTGCAAGAAATGAACGGGAAGTTGGATACTCTTACGCAAAGAGTTGACCACATGGCCGCCAAGATGGACAAACATGGGGAAAGGCTAGTAGAAGCAGAAACGAGGATATCGGCGGTGGAGGATGTATCAAGTACCAACACTAAGACCTGCGCCACCATGGAGAAAACGTTGGAAGAGCTACGTAATAAGACGGAGAATTTGGAAGCGAGGTCCTGCCGCAACAATGTTCGCATATCAGGTCTTCCGGAATCAACAAACACGGGAAGGATGGAACTATATGTGGAAAATCTCCTTAAAGAACTTTTCGGGGCGGAGGAATTCTCGTCGGTGTTCCTGGTGGAACGTGCTCATCGCTCCCTGGCGCCATGCCCGAAACCGGGGGCCCCCCCACGCATCATCATAGCCCGTCTGCTGAACTACAGAGACAGAGATACGATCCTCAGACGAGCACGGGAAAAAGGAGACATCACGCACCAGGGAAACAAACTTGACTTCTACCCTGATCACACCATGGCTGTCCAATTGGCCCGCAAAGAATACCAGTCGGCGAAAAAGAAGCTAAGGCACCTGGGAGTGGAATATTCCATGCTCTACCCTGCAAAACTCAAGGTAATTCACGTGGGGAGGTCCACTGTTCTTTCCACGCCACAGGCAGCTCTTGAATATATCAAAAAGCTAGGCAGGCGGAGACGAACGTCCGGACGAGAAGACCAGCCAGACGACGAGGGCTGAGCGGCCCTGAGCAGGTAATGGTGTTTCGGTGTTGAATCAGCGGGGGCATGAACTTTGTCATCCTCTTTCGTAGGGACCTCGTTGCAGGTTTTATAACGCCTTAATTGCATACTGTACACAGGGATTACGATTGGGCAAGCTGAACTATGGCAGTTTTTTTCACTGAGGTACAGCGCTCACACAGCAACAAGTAGTAGAACATTTGTGCTGCTGGAGGGTGGAATGATTTGCACTTTGGGTGGGCCAAGATGCACTGTCCCGCGACCGCTTAACTAGAATTAGAAATGAGAAAGAGATATTGCTTCTATATGAACTGTCGTAGGCTAATTGGCGGACAAGGTGTGCTTGATACGAGAACTACTCCACCATAGACTATGTGGGAGAGGTGGCTTCTTGCCGATATCGCCAGTTAAGACTACACCACTGTAAGGTTGTAAGGTCTCGTGACCTGTTGATCAGTGACGGAAGAGTTAAAGGTACTTCTATTTGTAGCAGGTAATGGGGTTTCATCGTTGTATCAGAAGGCTCAGAAGCACTGGCGCACAGGGCGGACTATGAAGCCCAGACTCACGAACACTTCACTCTGCTACTATGCAAAAGTGTGGTCTTGACACGTTATATACTGCCCTTGTTCACATGTTAGCAGAGCTGTGTCCTGTTAGTGAAACAAATTTGGCATATACTGAGAAGGGCAGCAGTACTGCAGGCGTTCATGCACGGTTAGCTCAAATGACAGGCTATGAGGCCTTGACATATGGTACACAATAGCGAAAGTGTAGAAAGTACGCAGACTAATAGCACTATGTTCACGTTTGTTAATTGAGACAGACTACCCGTCCACATCCACAATGTGGGTGGAGAAGTGCGCACCTGGTGGACCCCCTGCATGGGTGTCCCCCAACACATGTTGGTTTTATAGTTTATTTTGTTCCGAGATATGGCTTTGGCAGGATTGGGTTGCTGAAGTGGGTGGGGGGGAGGAGTGGGGCATTTGGGGATGTTCATTACAAATCACTGTATCTGAGAAGCATTGCAAACTCCGAATTACATAGCATGTATGACATGGTGGATTTCCTTGTTGTTGATATGTGGCCAAATTGCAAAATGTCTATGATGAAGGGCGCCGAGAGGATGAGATGCAAATGGGTTCCATGCTGAAGTAATAAAAGAGGCCAGGCTGAACCTTATTACTTGGAACGTAAGGGGCATGAGTAACCCCAAGAAAATTCGTCAAGTATTTGCATATTTCACTAGGCTCCGGATAGATGTTGCATTTCTTCAGGAGACGCACATTGCGGCAAATGCACCGACCACCATAGGTAGCAGATGGGCAGAAGCGGTGCGCAGCTCCAATTATTCCTCATATGCACGTGGCGTAAGCATTCTCATTCGCAAGGGCTTTAATTTCAGGGTATTGAGGGTACTAAAAGATTCGGAAGGTAGATATGTCATAGTGCTTGGTCTTCTTAGGAACCAAAATGTAGCTCTAATAAACACGTATGGGCCAAACACGGATGACCCTAGGTTCTTCACTAAACTATGGCACACTATTTCTGATTTAAATGTAACACACATGGTGTGGGGGGGGGCGACTTTAATAAAGCCCTGAGAGATGGATTAGACAGATCGCCTAACACTGTAGAACCACACAAACGGGCAAGAACAGAACTACGAGATGCTATAGCAGAGTTACAACTAAGCGACATTTGGAGGACACGAAACCCGTGCCACACACGTCTATGCTGCACATAATAGCTGGTCGCGGCTCGACTACTGGTTGGGGTCGAGTGAGGTATCCCTATGGATGACCTCTATTAAGCATCTACCACGCACGCTCTCTGATCGCTTTCACTACAACTGCCCCATTACATCCCACCTCCCTTCACCTGGAGATTCAATGCCTCGGCACTTCTAGACTCCGCATACACAGACACCATACACAAAGCTATAGTGGAGTATTTCGAACTCAACACCCCAACTACTGAGGACAAAGGGTTACTGTGGGAAGCATTTAAAGCAACGATATGGGGGAAGTGCATTAGCACCACAGCGGGAATCCTGAAAGACATTAGACAGCAATTACGTATTAGGGAGTCTAAATTGAGTGAATTGGAGCGCCGCTATGAGCACACACAGGACGCCCCCATATTAGGGGACATAAAAACGATCCTGACAGAACATCAGGATTATGCCGCTGCTGAACTTACATACGTCTCGAAACGGGGGAGGGCGAGAGCATACGGGGAGGGAGGTAGACCTGGAAGGGCACTAGCTCAAAAGATATGTTCAGGTCATGCCCCGCAACACATTCACACAGTGCGAGACTCAGGGGGAACTAAGAAATATGACATGAAGGGGATATTGGAAGAATTCAGACTAACCTATGGCTAACTGTATGAATCACGCCTACATGTGTCGTCAGATAACATGCAAGATTATATGGCTGATGTGGAAATTGCATGGTTATCAGATAGGCATAGAGAATACTTATCCAGCCCTGTCACGGTTGAGGAAGTGACTGATATCATTAAGGCCCTCCCTAACGGCAAAGCACCAGGACCGGAGGGCTTCACTGGGGAGTTTTACAAGGCGTTTGCAGATCTGTTGGCCCCACACCTGGTAGAAATGTATGGTGATGCGCATGAAAAGCAAATCCTCCCGGCGTCTCTTCGTGGAGCGATGCTGATAGCACTGCTGAAGCAGGGAAAAGATCCAGAAGCCTGCGACTCATATAGGCCATTGTCACTTATTAACGTAGACACCAAGATCATTGCGAGTTTGCTGGCCACGCGACTTAAGCCATTGATGCCGTCACTAGTCAGACCAGATCAGTCAGGTTTTATACCTGCGAGGTCCACGACGCACAATACAAGAACACTTTTTGAGCTATCCCATTACTTATCACCTGAGACCAAAGCCGCGGCGATCCTTTTAGACGCCGCAAAGGCCTTCAACGCGATTGAATGGGAGTATTTGCATGCAGTATTAAGATGCATGGGTTTTCCGATAATGTTTATACAATGGATATCAATGCTGTACACGGACCTCTCAGCCCGCATAAAAGTAAACGGCTATGTCTCCGATCCAATAGTGATAGGCAGAGGGACCAGACAGGGATGCCCCCTGTCCCCACTGCTGTTTGCATTGGTGATGGAACCACTAGCATGCAAGATTAGACAACATCATCATTATTCGGCACTCCAGTTCCCAACAAGACCCCTGCACATATCCCTATATGCGGATGATATGGTGCTATATGTTAAAGACCCTGCCCAAAACTGGGCCAAGTCTCAAATACTGGCGTTATCAGACAGCACTACTCCATTCACATTAGAGTACCCGCTCGAATTGCGGGAAGAACCCACGAGATATTTAGGCATCTGGTATCACCGGGACCCTGAACTGGTCATCCGTACAAATTATGGGAGGGTCATTTCGGAACTGGAAGAGAAAATTAACAGATGGAACAAGCTGCCACTTTCATTAGCGGATAGAACTGCCATAGTGAAAATGGTGCTTCTGCCCAAATTCCTCTATTTATTCAACAACATTCCCATTAAACCGCCTGCAGAAGTCTTCCAGAATATAAACAAATTGGTCCTGAACCTCATTTGGGCGGGCAAGCAAGCTAGGTTGGAATTACAAACATTAACATTGCCTTATGCACAGGGAGGCTTCAGGGTACCGGATCTCTATCTTTATTATTTGTGCGCGCAGGCGCAATTTGCACACTTCTGGTATCATGAAATACCGTTCATGTCGCATATTGCGGTTGAGACAGGAGATGCCTACCCCATTCCCTTATCGGCCATACTACCACACAAACGTCCGCCATTGCATACCCGGGACATAAATACTATAGACGCCACCAACACAGCCTGGTACCTGATGGGCAAAAAGGCGGGCAAGCTCCCATTATATGCACCTGCCATGCCATTGGCACATCACCCGGAGCTCTCGGTCACCCAGGAGGCAGTGAGCATGGGATTGCTGCAGCGAGCAGGAATAGATAAAATGGGTGATCTCTATGAAGAGGGGCGATTTAAGACGTTGGAGTCATTGAGTTATATCAGTAACCCGACACTATTGTTCAATTTCACATACTACCGGTTACAGAGGGCGATGAAAGAACTCTACACAATGTACCCCGAAAAACTTCAACAACTGCTCTCACTGCAGTTTCTATTAACAGCACCTACAGCGGCACACATAGTCCCTAGGCTATATGCTAGGTTACAAGAGGATGTTGCGGGTAACACTGACAAAAAGAGACATAAATGGAATGATGTAATGCTTGAACCACTATCCACGGAAGAATGGTCCGCGACATGTATGCTAACAGATATGCTCACCCCGAATGGAAATTTAAGAATAATTCACTATAAGTACCTGCATCAAATGTACTACACACCACACAGGTTGCATAGATATGGTTTGAGTGCAGACTCTAGATGCAAAAGGTGTTAAATGGAAGGGGCTGATTTCATTCATTTAGCTTGGCATTGCCCCAAGATTGCTGACTATTGGAGAAATGCGACGGAAGCACTAAGTGTAATGTTAGACGCACCCGTCGAATGTTCGATAAGAGTATGCTTGCTAGGCCTTGTCCCTAAATATACGAGCAAGAAAACGTAAGTACTGTGTAATAGCGCTGCTGATGGCTAAGCGTAGAATCTCGCTCCACTGGAACAGCACAAGGTGTCCCACCCAGAGGAAGTGGTTGGAAGACCTCACATACTGTAAAGACACACTAGTCACCTATGAGGAGGAACTGCCTGCGGGATCTAGACCCAAAGACTACTGGACGTACCTAGTTGAATATCTAAAAGAGAGGCCACTGACAGTCACAGAGTAAGCGGACAACTGTCAGGCATACATGTTTGTACAAGGATACACCATGTTTGGGAATAACAAAACAAAAAATAAAAACAAATGGAGGGAGAATGTTGTGATGCAGTGATCACTGTATAGTTAAAGGAAGGTTATGTATGGTTACTTTCAAAAAACTAAAATGAGTTCTAATGTAATGCTTTGTCAGATGTATTTGTCACAGGTACATGACACGTAAAACATATTCCTGTCGAACGCCGCCGGACCCCCGGGTTGCCGGTCAAAGGGCTGTGTTAATCTGTTACATACTCCATTATCTTTAAACTTAACATGCTGCCGGCCCCAGGGTTGTAGGCGCACAGCTGTGTACCGTGTGGAAGAATCAATAAAGCAGTTTGAACCCCCCCCCCAAAAAAAAAAAAAAAGTAGTGCCACTGGCAGTCAAGTAAGAAATCGAACTGAAGTAATCAGTAAGTGGTGCAATGAGATAGATATCCCTGTGTTTTGTACACATCCCAAAGGGAGAGTTACCTTCGGTAACGATATATCTGGTAGAGACACAGTCTAGCTGCAGATTCCTTAACCTAGAATTTCTCCCCAGGCGACAGACTGGATCCGAAAAATCTTTTTTCCCCAGCAATACCTCTGCACCAGCTACGTCCTGACGTCGTCCATTGAAAAGACGACAATGGAGTCATATAAGCACCTCCTGGTGTGCTGACGTCAGTTTTCTGCAGGAAACTTTTCCGCACCACAACGCGGAGCTGTGCGAAAAACTGCGATAGCATAGGAACAGTGTGTTAAAAAAGAACAAAATTGTTGAAAAAGCACCCAGTACCCGGAGGGACTGAAAGGAGCTCACAGAGTACGTGCTGCGAGCAAGGGCCCAACAAAGTGCCAAGCCGTGCTCCACCTCGAGGGGCAACAACTGAGGCATGAAAGATATGACAAGCCAGGCACAGCTTGTCACCACAGGAGTGAAATTAAAGAACCACAATAGTGAAGCAACATGTTGCAAGACAAGTGACTAGAAGTGAACAACCACTAGAAAGTTCACTACACACACCCTCCAGAGATTTAAGGACTGTGGTACCAAAGAGCACATAACCGACTGCCAGAGAAAGAAGGAGGCATACATGTGGGCGGAGGGAGGGAATGAAAAACAGAATAACTCCACACGTGAGGAGCACAGGTGAAACAACATGAGAAGGTAGTAAAAAGTATAGACCTGGACCACCTTAAAACGTGAACGGAGTGGAGAGCCAAAGGGTTCGTAAGCTGAACCACAACCCCTGCGCCAAAGGAAGGTGCGAGAACACGCCACCAACCAAACACTAGGACGGAGGGGAGGCAGAAGGGCCCCACGCAGAACAACACACCCTACGCCAGAGTGAGGTGCAAAAGCACACCTCCGGAAGACCAAGGCCACCAGAAAGTGGGGCTAGGTGGAAAAACACCACATGAAAAGGCCTTTGCAGAGAGGGGAGGATGGGCGGGCGTTAAGGAATCTGCGGCTTGACTGTGTCTCTACCAGATATATCGTTACCGAAGGTAAGTAACTCTCCCATCTGATCGACATCTAGCCTTAGATTCCTTAACTTAGAATAGATACCAAAGCCATACCCCATAGGAGGAGGGTCTGCGAAACAACCACCAAGTTCTAGGAGAACATATTCGTCAACTGCTGACAAAAAACAGTGGAAACCGCAATGCCAAGACAGCGGGCATCAGACCCATGACCACCTTAAGGAGAATGAACTAGGGATGGTAAAGACACCAAATCCGATGAGGGACGGTGTGAGACCTCTCTCGCCCAGACACAGACGAAAGGAAAACAGAACTCAAAAGTTCAGTGTAAACGCAGGAAACAATGCCGCGAGCCCTTCAAGAAGGAACCAAGCATCGGTCCCTATAATCCAAGAGGAACAGAAACAAAGGAGGACAGAGAATTAATCCCTCTGTGGTGTGCTGTCTATTATTGCAAACTAACAATTTAATGACAAATGTTAGTGTCTTGTTATATTCCTCTCCAGGGGGTTGTTGGAATCATTACAATTTATAAAAGTACAATACATCATGATTTTATTTATGGTAAAATGAATGGAATATTCTTATTTGTATGTTTTTATCAAATTATTGATGGTTTTATTAATAATCATATAAGTGCATTGGCATGCTGAGTTAATGTGTTCCCTTGATAAGGTGTGACTGTATAGGACAAAAGTGGATATCTATATATGAATGTGGGGTTGACAAAGCATCTCGAAAGGGAGAATTGATTTTTGTACTATTGAGACTTTTATATACTAAAGGATTGCTATAGCTTATAGCATGATAGTAGCTGCTGCTGCCCCCATTGCAGCTGCTTATCAACTGGTCAGTAGTTTGAGGCCCTCCTCCTCCCACAGGCTACTGTCTGC
The DNA here is from genome assembly GCF_964261635.1 of Lissotriton helveticus. Taxonomy (NCBI): domain Eukaryota; kingdom Metazoa; phylum Chordata; class Amphibia; order Caudata; family Salamandridae; genus Lissotriton; species Lissotriton helveticus. The sequence continues at coordinate 647,906,203 of NC_136072.1, read as the reverse complement.
GCCTCATCCCTGGTGGTATAGTGGCAAAATGTCACTTCTCTGCTGCTAGGACTGCTCCGCTGTCTCTCTTTTCTGCTTTTTCTGTTGTGCCTTTATTTCTGTTCTTTCTTCTGCCTTTATTCTGTTTTCCTCTGCTTTTTTCCCTTTTCGCCCCAGCGATCCACTGCGGCCCACCCCCTCCAGTGACCCTTCCCACTCCTGTGTTTCTCACCTCTGAGCTGTCCAGCGTACTTAATGTCAGCCGTTGCACGGTGATAAGTGCAGTCCACTGACTTTTAGTGGACTTGCTCCCTGCATGGGACAGCTCGCCTGGTAGCTACTGCAGCGCCCGTTGCTGCTACTGACCAGATTGTCAGAAGTTCAAGGCCCTCCTCCACCCGCAGGCTTCTGCCTGCACCTCATCCCTGGTGGTCTAGTAGCATAGAATCATGCTACTAGAGCAGAGAAGCATGCTCTGCTGCTACGGCTGCCCCTCTGTCTTTCTTTTCTGTTTTATCTGTTGTATCTTTATTTGTGCCTTTTTTTCAGTTTTTTTTCCTTTTTCACCCTTGTGATCCGCCACGGTTCCACCCCACCACCAATTACCCTTCCCGCATTATCTGCCTCCCTGCTGCCCAGCCCTCCACAGCACTACTTCATGGCAGCCGCTGTGCAGTGGGCGAAAGCAGCGGGCGATCCAAAGGCAAGCCCATCAGCCCTCGGACTATATCCAGTGCCAGAGACCCTGGTTCTCGGACCTTCCACCGCTACGAGGTCAGCATTCTCCTCGCCCTCAACTCAGGATGATACGCCATTTGCCACCTTGCATCGCCACAGGAGACCCATGAACCCTTCACCTGCTGGAACTGCAGCCACACCTTTATCTACACCAACACAACAGCTCCTCTCACCGCCCAGCCAACCAACAGCGCTCCTGACTGCCTCAACTGCATTCTCCTCAACGTGTGATCCCTCCACAAACACGCCACAGAAATCTGGGACCTCCTCGTCACCGCCTCTACAGACATCGCCTTCTTCACGAAAATCTGGACCAACCCGTGTTCTGGACCGACCATCACTATCCCGATGGCTACAAAATCACCCTCAAGGACGGCACCGTCCGACCAGGAGGAGGCATTGCCATTATCCACAAGAACACCCTCTGACTGACCACGCACTCAAATGACCCAACGACAGCCATGGAACACCTTCACTTCCAGATCAACCCCAACACCATCCTCCACGATACCCTAGTCTACAGGCCCCCCGGCCCCACCCTTCCTTCAGTGACATAATTATGGACCTCATCACACCCCAGACTCCCGCATCCATGGCTACATCCTACTCAGAGACCTCAACTTCTACCTGGACAACACCAGTAACTAAAACACCACCTACCTACTGGACAACCATGCCAACATTGGACTCAAGCAGATATCCACCGCACTGACCCAAACAGCCGGACACACGCTCAACCCCGTTTTCACCACCAAACTCCTCTGGACTGGCCACCACTGCGTGCATCTCGCCGTCGACATGCCCACCATACACCATCGCCCTCAGCGCCCCCGTCGCAGCTGGAACAGGGCCACCAAAGAACTTCTCGTCGACTACCTCAGCACGAACACTCCGCCAGCATCAACAGACACCAACACCACAGCGCGCAACCCTCGCTGATGGATCTCCAACTGTGATGACACTCTGGCACCCCTCAAGAAGACACCAGGCAAGCAACACTCCAAGAAAGCCAGCTGGTTCACTCCTGCCCTCCATGAGTTCAGATGCACCTGCAGGAGACTCAAGAAGAGATGGAGGAACAAGAACCGGAAACCAGTGCGACATTCAAATCAGCTGGCAACGCACACCACCTTCTCCTCAAAACGACAAAGAAAATGGCCTTCCAAGACGGAATCAACGCCAACACACACAACAGCATATAACTCTCCACCATCGTCAAGGAGTTCACCAGACCCAATAGCAAAACCACAGACATCCCACCCTTCCAAGACATCTTCAACAAACTTGGCACCTTTTTCCAGCACAAGATCAGGCAGATCTACAACAGCTTCACCACCCAAGACCCTGCCACTATGCCCCCCACCACTGCATGAAACCACGCCACACCACAACCGATCGTGCTCGACTTGACTCCGCTAAACACCGACAACACACTAAAGACAATGAAGAATATCCACCCAGGAGCCCCATCAAATCCTTGCCCATACCACATCTTCCATAGAGCAGCCACCTCCATCGCCCCCCAGCTTCGCCTTACCATACACTAATCCATCAAAACCACCACCTTCCCGGACCACTTGAAACACGCTGATATCAACCCCCTGCTGAAGAAGCCGCCCACCGGCCGTGACAAGGCACTGTACTGGATCAAATCCTTCCTTGGCCGAAAACGGAGTCAGACTACCTCCGTCCCTCTCAGAACCTACAGAGATCAGCTGCGGAATGCCACAAAGCTCCTCAATGAACTCCACCCTTTTCAACATCTACATGGACCCCTCGCAGCCATCGTCAGAAGCAAAGGACTCTACATCGTTGCCTGCAACACCCAACTGATCCTCTCCCTCACCAACAAACCCACTGCCATCAGATTCAACTTTCACAGTGGAATGAAGGCTGTTGCAACCTGGATGAAAGACTGCTTCAAGCTCAACTCTGACAGGACCGAGGTACTCATCCTGGAACCCACCCCCTCACCCTCACGGGGACGACTCCTGGTGGCCTGCGGTGCTAGGAACCCCTCCCACCCCTATGGACCACCCATGCAACCTCCGCATCATACTGGACTCCTCTCTCTCAATGAACCCCAAAATCAACGCAGTATCCTCATCCAGCTATCACATGCTCCACCTGCTTTGAAAGACATTCAGATGGATCCCCATAGAATCCATGCCCTCATCACAAGCAGACTCGACTATGGCAACACACTACGCCGGCATCACCCAGAAACAGATTAGGAAATTACATAACGTCCAAAACGCCGCAGCCAGACTAGTCCTCGACATCCCCTGCCGACGCCATTTAACACAACACCTCCAACAACTCCACTGGCTCCCAAGCAACAAGAAACTGACCTTCAAGCTTCTGACACATGCCTACAAAGGTCTCCACGACGCAGAACCAGAATATATGAACCACGCCTCACAATGCACACACTCGCCAGAACACTCCACACTGCCCAATTTACCGTGGCCTCCGTCCCAAGGACCCACATGACCAGAAGCAGAGGAAAAACCTTCTCCTACCTCGCTGCCAAGACCTGAAACACCCTGCCCCTCCACCTCAGGCAAGCTGTGTCGCTGTCCCAATTTAGGAAGGACCTTAAGACCTGGCTCTTGGACCGACTCTCCACCCTCACAGGGCCCAGCAGTCCCCCCCCGCACCTTGAGAATCTCACGGGTGTGTAGCCCTGCTACACAAACCCCAGATTGATTGATGGTGCATTTGCTTTCTCAAATTTGCACAAGTAATACTGAGCATCCAAAGTTGTTGTGATGAATGAATGAGCCTTCACATACCTACAGGACACAATGATATTAGTTCAGAGATGTGCTATAGGCAACCTTTGCTATCTAGGAGCACTCTGTGGTGTCACACAAACATTAGAACTCAGCTAAAAACCATAGTCACAATGGTCAAGCCACTGAAGTTGACCACGAGAAAACTGTGATGGGTAGGCAGATTCACTGATCTCATCACCTTATGGGTGAATAGTGCATTAAAAGAGCCAGGGCAACTGCAGGGATTTCACAGTTGGTACATAATAGGGATATTCACCTTAAGGGATGCAATGGGTCCAGAGGGAACACTTACTACTTAATGCTGCTTAGAAGTGACAGCTCATAATTTAAATGTGGTTCAGGTTTAGGCTCGGTTTGGACTGCAAGTTCATACAGGGGGTGATAACCAAATCCTGGATGGTGTTCTAGATCATAGAGTGATGTCAGAGGTGCTCTTGAAAAGTTCAGCCTTGTTAATTTATAAAACGCAGTTTTGCTATACCCCAGGAGATCTGAGTAGTCCAAAGGTTGAAACTGGCAACAGATTTAGTGGATAAGGAAGATTCAGAGTGGGGGATGCCATGCAGAACGCGCTAGGTACTAGGTATTAGTAAGACAAATTTCACATTAACACTACTTAGAATTTACATATGATGTATTACAACCAGTCAAGGCTAAACAAAATGGCTGTAGGAAAGTAGGATCTGCTTTCATGGCTACCTCCACTTTTTTCTGGTGTTATTCTTTTTTATGACTAGTATCCTGCTAATTAGGACCCGGTCACTGTCCTTGCTCCCTAAATTTGACTATGGTTAGTACTTTGGTACCTTCCCAATTGGTTACCGGTGTACCCAAGTAAGTCCCTATTATATGGTACCAAGGTACCCAGGGCACAGGTACGCCAGGAGTATCCCATGGGCTGCAGCATGAATTATGCTATCATGAGAGACCACTCAATCTGTGACAAAAGGCCTGCCATTGCAGCCTGTGTAAGTTGGTGCTAGCAATTCTCACAAAAGATATGTTTTCCCCTAAGGCAGGCCTTTCAATTCTGAAGGCAGAGTGCTAGGTTAAAGGTGAGAGGGTGTCCTGCCTGCATGAGCAGCACAACTCCTACAAACCCCAGAGTAGATTCACCAGGCTTTGTAAGTGTGTCCATTTTGAGATATATATATATATATATACATATACATATTGTGGTGGAGTGGTGCTGAGCAGAATAAAATAATTGGCACTGATTCCTGGGTTCGTCTCGTCATTCTACAAATTCTACAAATTTGCTGTGACGTTTGTTTGCCTAATATACATATACATATATATATATATATATATATATATATATACACATAACGCTCCCCTGCGTGTATACCACCGCCAGCATCGAGAGTGGTGTCGTCAGTCCGGACCCCGCGGGAGTAGATCCGTAGTATTTGCTCCACGCTACATCTGTTTTGGCAAAAGGATAACGACGACGCCTTGTGTAGCCGGCTGAAAATTAATTTATTTCGGCCAGACTTGAACGCGTTTCAGCTGTCTTTGCAGCCTTGCTCACTGATAGCTTACAAAAGTCAAGAGCAGCCACACATCACAGTGCGTGTCACGTCAAAACTACAAACAAATCAACAGTGTAGACAGACTCGTGTTTTTTCCGGGTATCACCTCACAGTGCAATAAATTCATTCATTGACAATAAAGTTAAATTGAAAACCTTGAAATTACTTTTTTGTGATCATAATTCCATTGAAAATAAGCAGCATAAAACCTGTATTTTACACAGTTTCCTGCAACTCGCGCATTTTTGGTGCGCTGCCTCGCCTTTATCATGAAGCAGCGCCCGCTTTGTCTTATTTGCCAAGCCACAATAACACCCAGGTGGGCATAATACCTTACTTCAATGAGTAGTTAGACAGTATCTCTTCCAATATAGCCCCTGTGGGCAAAGTGGCACAGCAGCAAAAATCAGTATTACGCAATCACTGTTACTTTTTGTATCATACCCCAGTGGGTTTCCCAACTGTTCGTATACACTGTCTACAGAATCATTCCAAATTTCATCGTTGCACCTTCCAATAAACCTTTCACATCTCTGTGTTAGCTTTTATGCACATGTTGTACCCTACCTACTTAACTGTCTAGAGTGAATTAAAAACATTTCATAAAAACTTCATGGGTCAATCAATTATCATATTATTTTTGCACTTTTTTCTCACTTTCTCTCATAAATGCATGTACGTTGTAGTGTAGTTCCTATTATCCCAATAGGCTCTGCGCATTGGAATAATACCTTCAATAGTATAGGCCTAGACCAGACGTTAACTAGGTCTTCTATTGTCGATATTAGACTTAAAGTTTTGGGTTTGCCAGCTAGCTCAGAGTTCACTAGAAACTTTCTCGAATAGGCAAGGAGGAGTTGTACCTCCCTGGATAGACAAGAAGGGATTTAGTTTCTGACAACCATAGAACATGACAACTTTGCTCTCCCCTAATCAAGAGTGTATCTCTAGAGTCGTGTGAAAACAAAAGACAACTTATTTTACTCAGTCAGTACGTGCATTCTTAGTCTCACCAGATTGTAGAGAAAAGGAAGAGACGGGCGTGTTCAATAAAAGATGTTATTTATTGATCAGTCTCTTTTCTCATACAAGAGAAATGGATCGATATTATCGCAATACTTATGGTTAAGTAAAGTGCATACAATAAAAGCAGAAGTATAAAATAATACTGTAAAAACATTTATATGGTTTCTAAGCCATATGCAGGTTTAAAATGGATAAAATATATATATATATACATATACATTTGACTAATCGTACTCAACTGGTGTTTCTAACTACGCCTACCCCGGTGTACCTGACCTAAGCCTAATACGTGGGCGGGAATAGAAAGTAGCAGTTTAAGTTAAGTTTGTTTTGCCAGGGGCGTGGCTAGCGGAGCAGCGAGATGGCCGCTCTTTGAGTGAGCTCCGCCGGCTACTAAGATTAATCCGATCATTTATCCTGTTCCTGGCTCTTGCGGACCCCGGTTCCTCCCGGATTCCGCTCCGTATGCCCTGGTGATCTCTCGACCCGAGTTTGGGGTGCGGAGGAGTTTTATTTTTGAAGCGGTGACAGGCTCCGTCTGCAGCGGCCGCTGCGCTGAGATTGCGCCCCGCCGGAAGTGACCCTCGCCGGGAGCCGCGTTCCACTGTGGGCCGCGGATGCGGAGGCCCCACCATCCTTATTGGACTTTACGGTGAGCTGCCGCCTGCTGGGTTGCTACTCAGGCTGGGCTGCCGGCGACCGCTGCTGGAGGGCTGACGGTGGCTGGCGCGGCTTGGCGTGGACGGCCGAGCTGCGGTAGACGGATCCTTTGCCAGACGGGGCCGAAGCTTTCCTGTTAGAAGTCCGGCGGGGTACGACGTGATCGCTCCTGCTCTGCCCGCGCTGCGGCGGCGACCGGAGGAGAGGTGAGAGAGCGCGGCGGAGAGCTAGGCTGCTCTTGGGGACCCTCCCGCTGCGGCTACACCCGGATTCCCCGGCGGCTCTTGACGGAGGCGGCCCTGCTCCCCTCGGAGTCCCTAGGATATGTGCATCTCTACCTAGCCGGTGGATTCGCCATTGAGCTCCGTGCACCCGCCATTTTGAGACCTGGGAAGATCTGTTGGGCGCGCGGCGGTTGGGTGCCCCACTGAACACTTGTGACTTACTTTGCCCATACCACCACGTTTGCCACATAGCGCCTACAACGCCCTGGCCTTAATTAGATAGCAGCGAGTGGACTGGGTGCTTGCTAGCTGTGACGCTAGGGGGGTACTTCTCCGCTGCGTGGCGAGTGACCCTCAACGGCTGGTGGTGATGGGAAAAACCGACGCCAAGCAAGTGAAACTGAGCTTTGAAAATAGAAAGCCGCCGAAAAATAAGTCTATGGAGTCGGAAACTGGCGCATCGTCCTCGCAATGTGCTACCCCGGACATTGATTTTGGGGCCCTCATTATGGAGGTGAGAACCAGCTTGAAGAGCATAGATGCCAAGCTCGATACTATGGCTGCGCAACTCGAGTCAGTGAAAACAAAGGTGGACGCTCACGAGACGAGGCTGGACTGTCTCGAAAATAGACAGACTGAGTGTAGTGAATTTCAGCAGCAGGCCAAAAAACACATCACTGCCCTAGAGCGAGAACTTGAAAATTTGCGCGCGAAATCGGATGATTTGGAAGCACGCTCCAGAAGATCCAACATTCGCATTACAGGCATTCCGGAGACGACAAACACGGGGAAGATGGAAGCCTTTGTATCAAGCCTCCTTCACGACCTGTTTGATCCAGACCTGTCCCCGGTCTTCGCGGTGGAGAGAGCACACAGGTCCCTGGGGAAAAGGCCCCCGCCGGGCGCCACTCCGCGCCCAATCCTGGCTAAGCTGCTAAACTATCAGGATAGAGACGTCGTTCTGCGGTTGGCGAGAGAGAGGGGTAAGATCACGCACCAGGGAAACCACATCTCCTTCTACCCGGATTTCACCCCCCTGGTGCAGGCGGCCCGCAAGGAATTCCTACCCGCTAAGAAACTTCTGCTGCAAGCTGGTGTGCCCTATTCTCTCCTATACCCGGCAAAGTTGAAGGTTCAACACGACAACACCTCTCACTTCTTCACTGACGCCAAATCAGCCCTAAAGTTTGCCAAACACATCTGTGCTGGAGCCAGGAGAAAATCGCCGAGACTTGAGGAAGCTTCAGACCCACTCAGTGACAATGACTGAAGCCTCGGGAGCGCCTGCCCCGTGAGGCTGCGACTGCCCTCGTTGCCTTGATGTTGGGAGCCTGAGAGCGACTCACACACAGGTCTGTTGCGCCCGACTTGGCTCACTGGGGGTAAGTCCGGGCGTCACCTTTGTGCACAAGAACTTTGCTGCTGTCACCGTGCCTCCATTGGGACATTGGCTGCTTGGGGATCTTGTGGGTCCGGGGGACGGGGTCACTGCCTGAGTCCAGGAACACTAAAGTTCTACTGTAGCCACCCTGTGTATACGGGGGTGTTTGCCGAGCGCACCACGCCTCATGGGGTGTCTCCCTTTGCTGTTGATGTTGGGGTATTTTCACGCTATGCGTGTGAGTTTCTGGGCTATGTCACGACCTGATTGGGGGGTTGCTGCGGGAGGGGGGTGGAGGGGGGGATTTCGCGAGTTGCGAGTTTTTGTTCATATTAGGTGCAATGTACTGCTACACATGCTTCTATACCCACACGCTGGGTCTGCAGATGTTATGGCTGGGCGGTCGCATGGCCTCTGTGAGTGGGGATACGTAGGGGGAAGCCTCTATTGTGCTGCATTCTAATGGGGGGGATCAAACTCTGGACTTGGAACATTAGAGGCCTTGGGGACTACAAGAAGGCCCGTTTACTGCATGGCATGTTATCCAGACACAATGTTGATATTTGCTTCCTACAAGAAACTCACTTAAACGTGATCCCCTCGGCCCGATTGAAAAATTCCAGATGGGCGCATGTCTATTCCTCCATCTACTCCAGTTATGCGAGGGGCGTTGCCATACTCATTCGCAGGGGGCTGGATTGGAGGGAGTTCTCGCAGATACGGGATGTGGAGGGAAGGTATGTTCTGCTCCATGGGTCTCTACAGGGACGTCCCATTGTCCTGGCTGCAATCTATGGCCCCAACGTGGACGATCCTGATTTCTTCAGGAGTGTTTGGGCGAAGATTGAGTTGCTGGATTGCCAGACGATTGTATTGGGGGGAGATTTCAACACTGCATTAAATGATGACATGGATCGTGAGGGTGTGAGCAGGCCACAGCATGTTAGAGCGCGCCAGGCGATATTTGATGTCATGCATGAGGGTCTGCTTTCGGATGTGTGGAGAGCTAGGAATCCGGGGGTAAGGGTAGGGACCTGCTACACCTGCCATAAAGCTGCCTGGTCTAGACTTGACTTCTGGTTGGTATCTCCTGACGTTGCGACATGGGTGTCCAATGTGGATATTATGGCTAGATCCCTGTCGGACCATGCTCCGTGCATGTTAGAACTGTGCCCTCCCGACACTCTACACAGGGCGTTTCAGTGGCGCCTTCCCCCTCACGTACTCACGGACCCAGTGTTCGTGGAAGAGATCAGAGAGGACATCACTGCATATTTTGAGGAAAATGCTGGGTCTGTCACGTCCGAGGCTATAGTCTGGGATGCCTTCAAGGCTGTAATCAGGGGTCAGTGTATAGCACGGAAAGCAGGGGTCCTTCGCTCTGTCAGAGACACGCTAGCTAAACTTGAAGGGGAACTGAAGGATCTTGATGCTGCTTTTAGCTCGGATCCGTCGTTGGAAAATGCTGGCGCTCTAAAAACCAAACTTTTGGCCTTCAATGAGGAAGCGGAACGGGAGGTGAAATTTCTGGGGAAACAGGCTGAGGCGCGCAGATACGGGGAAGGGGATAGGCCGAGTAGGACCCTTGCCAGGCTAATTACTCCCCGCACAAATTCAAACTTCATACACACTATTTATGATACATCCGGACGCTTAGTGGCGGGCCAAGAGGCAGTGTTGGGCGCCTTCGCTGACTTCTACGCTACCCTGTACACCTCGAAACAACCCGCAGCACCGCCTTCTCTGAGTGACTTTCTTGATTCCATAGCGCTAGTATGGTTCAACGATAACCATAGACAGTACATGGACCTCCCAGTCACAATCCAAGACATCGCCCAGGTAATTAAGAGCATGCCGGCCAACAAAGCTCCTGGCCCAGATGGCCTGACAACCTCCTTCTATAAAACCTATGTCGCTGAGCTGGCGCCAAGACTACACTCTGTGTTTGTCGAGGCTCTCGAATCTAATACCCTTCCGGACTCCATGAGGGAAGCTTTGATTATCACGCTACTCAAGCCGGATAAAGATGAACGACAACTAGGCTCCTACAGGCCCCTATCGCTTATAAACGTGGATGCTAAAATTTACGCGAAGGTCATTGCAGATCGGTTACAACCGATATTGCCCATGATTGCGCTTCCAGATCAATCGGGATTCATCCCTGGCCGCGCGACATCACATAATCTCAGAACCATTTTCTCTGTCCTTCACTATTTACACCCATCTGTACAGGCGGCGGTGGTGTTCCTTGACGCCACCAAGGCCTTTGACTCCCTAGAATGGCCCTACCTCTTCCGTGTCTTAGGACGGATGGGCTTCAGCCAGAACTTCATGACACTGATCAAACTCCTTTACACAGCACCCAGGGCCCGGGTGAGCGTTAATGGTCTCATCTCCGAACCGTTCAATGTCTCAAGAGGTACTAGGCAGGGATGTCCTCTATCCCCGCTACTATTTGCGATAGCAATGGAGCCGCTTGCAGCCCGTATAAGGCAACACCACACCGCCAGAGGCATTGGGTTTAATGCTAGGAGCCTGTTGATTTCGCTCTACGCGGATGATGTCACCCTATACGTCCTGAATCCTAAAGATAACCTAAATCCGCTACTCCGGGAGTTTGTGAGATTTGAGGGCCTGGCGGGAATCTCCATTAACTGGGCAAAATCGGTGGCGTTCCCACTGACGGAGAGCACTGATCGCCCTGCTCCTGATTACCCCCTCGAATGGGAGACGGAGGCGGTCAAATATCTGGGTGTCTGGATCAGCAGAGATATACAAGAATTGTGGTCGCTGAATTTCGGCAGAGCGGTGGACTGGCTGGAAGGGAAAGTCGAGGTTTGGAACAAACTACCGCTGTCTCTGGTCGCGAGGATTGCACTGACTAAAATGGTGGTTCTCCCCAAATTCTTATATTTATTTGTCAACGTACCACTGCCTATGACGGCGGCCTTCCATGCTCGTGTACGTTCATTGCTGCTGAAGCTGGTGTGGGCCGGCGGTCAGGCCAGGGTCTCCTGGGACTTACTCACGCTTCCGCTACGTCAAGGAGGCCTGGGTGCCCCTGATCTGAAGCTATATTCCCTCTGTGCGCAGGCCCAGTTCCTGCATTTCTGGGCCTACCCCACCCCGTACCAGCCACATGTGGCGGTGGAACTAGCAGTGGTCGCCCCATTGCCCCTACAAGTGGCACTGTATGGTAAAGTCACATGTCCGTCACGTGAAGTGGACACAGTGGAAATGGTCCGCTGGTCCTGGCGGGAACTCCAGAAGAGAGCTGGTCTCCCCCTGCTTTATGCGCCGGCCATCCCCTTGAGGGGTAACCCGATGCTGCCTTGTTTGACAGCGAGGGGTGGTGTCCTCTCCATCCGTGACACTCGCCTTCTCACATTTGCTGACTTATATCCGGATGGCACTTTCCTCGAGATGCCCGCTGGTGGAGAGGACCAGCCCTGCTCCTTTGCTGACACACTATTACATCACTCCCTTAGGGAATCTTGCAAGAAGATGGGACCGAGCTTCCCGGAGGAACCCTGCACACTAGCCGCCCTCCAAAACTTGCTCTCACGACCTTCCCCTAAAAAGCTGGTGTCCAGACTGTATAACTGCATGCAGGAGCAGGCCCCGGTGACAGAGGCTACGGCCAAACTCGCTTGGACTGCCGACCTGGAAAGTCCGCTACCGGACGACACATGGGAATATTGTTGTGCACAGCTAACAGCCCTATCCCCTAATTATCGATTGAGGCTTATCCACTTTAAATTCTTACATCGATATTACCGCACTCCGACACTATTACACCGTATGGGTCTCCGGGAAAACGCCTCTTGCTGGAGATGTGGGGGTGTAGATGCGACCTTCATCCATATGGCATGGAGCTGCCCCAAGTTGTGCACGTACTGGTTGGAAATCTTTACTGCAATTAATCACATCATACATAGAAATGACTCCCCGTCCCCACTGCTGGGTTTGCTGGGGTATGTTAAAGACACTGCACCCTGCGACAGGAAACTGCATGCGTTGCTCCTTCTATATGCCAAACGTCAGATTGCACTACACTGGGGCAGGCCGGGTCTCCCCTCCTTCGAGAGCTGGATTAGGGATGTGACTTATGGCCACACGCAACTGGCACACTACTGGGAGACCATGCCCACCGCTTCCAGACCCACTGACATATGGGGCCCGTTTGTGCAATGGGCTGCAGCGCGCGCGAGATCGGACACCTCAGGTACTCCAAGCGCTGCGAGTGTTTCAGACGACATGGGCTGAGGGTGCGCGCTGAATGAGGTATCGATTGCCGTCCCATGGAGTGGCGTGATTGTGGTCAGGTCCTACCCTGGCGCGCGCTCGACATTTGCTGCCCCCACTGGCCCCGACTATGTCCCTGGCCTCCCCCCTCCGCTGACCCTCCTGTGACCTATTGATTGCCCCCTCCCCCCCTCCCACCACATGCCCTTTTGCCAATACGGGCACAGAGGAGATGATCTAGCACACACGCCGTGACTGGGACATGCCCTCTCTTTGAGTGCTCCGTTGTGGGCCCGTACATCTCTTTTGTGGACTGACGTGTTGTGTGACTGCTGTTTCTTAGTACTTGCACCTATGTTTAGACGGTTTTTGGGTTAACTTGTTGGGGGGGTCCTGTTGGAAGAAACAATGGTGCTGATGGACATATCCTACCCACGGGCTGCTGCAGCGGATAGTTGACCGCTGCTTCTTTAGGAGCGGCTCCCCATTCTTGGTTATTTTCTAATTGTCTGAGGCACTATGAGAAAAAGCATGACCATTTCCTTGCTGATGTTGCACTGTGCACGCTATAGATTTTATTGTAATTCATGTTTACATCTGCTTGACTGACCAGAACGGCTGTCGGCCTCTGGATTGTTTTTTTGCTCTTTTATGTATGCTCTAATTGATAGCGGCCTGCCTCCGGGTTGTTGGCGTGACGCAGTGTGCATCTTCTCTTTCATCTGTTTCAGATACGAGTCTTGCTAATAAAAAAAAAAAAAAAAAAAAAAAAGTTTGTTTTGCCAAGTGACTGACTCAAGAATTCTCTGCGAGGGGTTATTCAGTTCTGTACCTGGAATTTAGGATGAATGAGGGATGGTATCTCTCGTCTCTGGTCTCGATATTCCAGGCTGCCTGCGAGGGCTACCCGGAAGCGCCGGAGCTGGATTTCTCGGCAGGAGAAAGCAGCGTCTCGTTCTCAGCGCGTCAGGAAGGCGGGGCTGCGCCAGCGGGGTCTGCTCTGCTCTGGGCTTCGGCAAGTCTGGCTGCTCCGATCTCGTCACCACCGCGTGTGTTTGCTTAAGGCAATACCGGTAATATTTATACCTGTAAGGTGCCGAGATTGACGTAAGGATGGACATAGATACGTCAATAAGGATGTCATACGACTTGGTCGTTAGCACATTCTTTTGCTGAAGTTCTCGATGAAATCAAAACAATGGCCGCAGGGTTTTTCCCAGGTTGTCATAGGTTTGATTTGTTTTGAGAACTCCGTATGCCTTATCAGGGGCTGGAGGAATATCGCTTGTCTAATTAGATTGCAAGCGTTATGACTTAATCAGATAACACGTTCCTGTGCCGTGGTGTGGCATCATCAGATAACGGTTTCTGCATCATGGGATGGCTGCTAGTTAACTTGTTAACCAGAACAGGGTCAGGAATAGGGGGATCGATACAGAACCTATAGGAATACATCACACCCACTCCACGCTAACTATGGCCATGTTTACGAATCTAGGCATAGTAAAACATACTGTAGAGTATTGTGTATACCTTACCACCCCAAAATACATATAATGCATTTCGAAATTATCTAATATACGGAAAAAACAGTCACATGTATTATATGCACTCAAGCTGTAGAATAATGCTAAAGTAATCACGCATATGTATACATTATTGCTAAATGGTATATGAGAATTTACACATGAAATGGCTCTTAATACAGAAGAAAAAGGTTCGAGACCATTTCATCAAAAAATAATTATGAACATACCAGCGGGCAGCTAATGTCTATAAAGTTTCTTAAAAATAGAAATTTTTAGTTCTCTAAGAATAGTTCTTACTTTAAGCAGAAGATAAGTGTCCCGAAAAATCGAAAAACATTTTGGGGCTGCTGAAAAAATTGATGTCCGTGAACTGGAGGGGAAATCGTTCATGGTATTCTGTTATTAAAGTTGAAGGCCAAATTCAGGGAACGCCGTGTGCTAGCTTGCTCAAAAGTCTCTATTTCTGCTCTGGTGAGAACATCATATCATTTAGACTGTCGAAAAAGCTGTCAACAGCTTCCTGGGAGAGTTCCACTAACTCGGAAAAGGATGTAACCATGCATTCATGTGCATGATTGTCTCCATTGATGTTTTGATTAGTATTGCTGACAGAAAGTCGTACCTGATCGATGCTGCTTTCATCTTGAACTTCACTACCCCTTAATCGTAGCAGTGAAGTCTCCACGAATGCCGTCATCAGGATTGGCAGCCGTTGAGGGCAGCACAAAGTATGAGCCTTTATTGGGCTCAACAATGTTTCTGCATCCATTGGCGCATCCGATTGTAGCGTCAGACAGGTGTCCAACACGCATTCTTCTCCGCACAGCAAGCACCTTAATACAGGTAAAACACATCGATGCCACATTGGTCGAAATGAAAGAAACCAAGTCATGTTCAGGTCTCTAAGCCGGGATAGTCCCAGGATTTTTGATATCCGGTCCCGGTATCCAATGGCTCGGATTGTTTCTTCCCTTGTCGCAGGTGTTTTGTCTGTGACACGGTTTGCCATAACGAAATATAAGGACCAAGAATAGGATTCCTGCAATTAGTCCTAAAATGAGGGGAAGTCCGCCAAAAATCGAATGGACGAAATCTGGAAAAATACCCAGTATGGCTTTGAATGGTGTTAATGCCATCGAAAATACTGTCTTAAATACTTTTGAGACTCCACTGGTATCAGAAATATTTAAGATTTCATTCAGGATTTCTGCGAAATGTATGGGGGAATTAGTTGATAACAGTGAGTGAATCTCTGCAGTCGTCCTTGCGACTAGGAGATCATACGTTTCTTTTGATGACGTGAGTCTGGTCGGCGTCTGAAGAAGCACTGTTTTCATTCTGCTTAAAGTGTCTATTCGAATAGAAGTAATTTTCAAGTTGGGCCATGCCCTTGCCTCCCTGTCTGGAAGGGAGCTGGGGAACAATAAGTGTCCACAGCACTTGACCTTCGCAGTCGTAGTTACGAGATAAGGAGTCCCGGGCATAAGACTACTGCATCTGCGGTCCACAATTAGAATGTAACTCCCATTATAGAGTCTTTGAAAAAATGGTTCTATCTCTGCTGCAGGTGTGCCTAGCTGGTGACATGAAAGGTTATTTGAGTTCCCTTCACAGGCTCCATGCAAGCTAATTCCATTACACAGAAGTGTACCGCTTAGTGACATCGCACAATTATTGCCACTAAGAAACACTTTCTGTCCTTTATTACTGACACATGCATGTGAATAGGGCAAGTTCCATGTTGTCTTAATGTACCCTTTTCCCAATTTTTCGTACATGCCAGCCTGTATATATTTTTGGCAGTATTGAAACCTGAAGGTTGATATTGGAATATTAATTATCCCATGTATTATCCATTCACTGACAGGTCGTTCTGACATTGTCACTGGTAATCTCTCGAGTTTCTCAATGCTCAGGATTGTATAATCAGCACCCTTTTGTGCCATACTGATTTGTTTATCAGTAAGGTTAAAGATATTGAATAGGGACGTTGTGTTGATTAAACGCCAAGGCACATAGCCTGAACGCAGATTTTGTAACGTCCAGCCAAGCTGGACAATAGAACGCAATTGAGACTGACCGTGTTGTAACAACAGTAAGTCTTGCGATAATATGTCGATAGCTGAAGACACAATGCTGCTGTCCAAAGAAAAAATTCTGTAGGACAGAGTCATTAACCCATTGTCCACTACAGAAAGTGATTTTTCCAAATTAATACGGTCAATTTCCCGTATACTTTCTGCTGTCTCAATTTGAGTTACCTTCCAGGCCTCGTTGTAAGCTGCATATACAGAGGCTGCTATGAAACGTTTCTGACGCTGTTTGCGCGGTCCCATAATGAAATCACGCAAGTCAGCACCATCAGTAAGTAAATTTAGGTGTTGCTTAATTTCTGTCAGTGTGGAAGTTTGTAGCCATTGAAGGCATAATTTGCCCACACTGTAGGTGGTTAATATCCCTGGGTGTTGTCTTTGGGAATATCTAGGGTCTGGCCTGGTCAATGTGAACCCCTGTGTTTTGTTCAGGAATCTATCTTGACAGTTATTAGTATCTGTGGGCCAGATCAACCATTGTTTCCAATCAGGATGTGTTCTGTTTTGGTTTAATACATAGTTTACGTCTATCTCTTCATCTGTATAGCTATTGCTGTTCATTGTTGGCTTTGGAATAGACGGTTTATTTAAGTCTTTGATTTTGGCTAAGCCAAGACAGGTAGTTTGTTGAACAGTATCATTCAAAAATATCATTTGTTCTGGGATCATGCAGGCTCTAAACAATGATTCTATACCTTGTACTTGCCATTCTTTTGTACCCCAAACACTTTTTACTTCAACATTTTTGTCCCAATAATCAAAACCAAAAGTATTCATGTGTTCAAAAAATGAGTCTGAATATATCAATTTCGTGTTTGTTAGCATGATCTTTGTCCCTGTCTTATTTGACAATTTAAAATAAAATGTTTCAGCATTACTTGTGTTGAACCCTGAAAAGTATGAATATTTGTCGTAAAAGGTTCTTGAGCTTCCTTTTGGAGGGGTCGCACAATGTTCCCATTGATTATAATTTAAAACATTTCTAGGTTGTGCCGATTTATGTAGAAAATGGTTACCATAGTGGTTGTAACAGTACATACTATCATAATTTGTCGAACCCTGCAAATAATCATGTTTGGTAAATTTAGCAGACATCACTAAGTCAGACATCATATCATTTATGTTTTCAAAGTCCCAATCATCAGCAAATGAACTTGGTTTTACAAAGTCACTCAACGAGATCTTGATTTGGTGTGGATATTTCAGGATTTCAACCGGACCATAAATTTCGTAGTCAGTGTTGTCCCATGCTACCCCACCTTGTATAGGATTGGCTGTGAAGTTGACTGAAGAAAGTTCTCTTTTCTCGACGTGTGAAGATGTGTGTGGCTTGAGGATCAAGTTGATTTTCTGACTTGCTGTGTCCATTTTAGCATATTTTCCCTCAATGAAGCGTCCCAAAGTTAGTACCATGATGAGCCAAAGTATGAGGATAAATGCACCAAAGCCCACCCAAAATTCAATCCATGGAGAAATTAGATATGTGTCTTTCAGCTGTTTCAAAATTTCTTTAGCTTTATCTTTAAAGGTTATTGTTGATGGCTGTGTTTTTGATTCACTTAGGTCTTCAGAGGAATCATCGAAGTTTATGAAGTAGCCGGATGCAGTTCTGTCAATTGTTCCAATTGCTTCAGGATTACTGTTTCTTGCATATTCGTTTGTTACTTCATTGTAGGTTGGTGTGTCTCTACTAAATGTTTTTATTTGGGTTGTTAGAGGTCTGAGTTCCAATGCATTGTTGCATAGTCCTTGTTGTTCTTCTGTAGGCGTTTCGAATGTGATTAGCCTCTTAGTTTGGACCTCTGTATTTGTAGCAAACCTTGGTGTTCTGCTACTTATCGGGAGTCCACTTGGCCTACTGTTTGTTATCGGCCACATGATTGTGGTTTTACCAGGTCGATGGATACAACTCGGTTCTCCTTTTTACCAGCAAGCGGCGGTAGTACAACTGATCTTGTCCCGTTGATAGACAAGACAGGAACTGCTTTTCTGTAAGAAGGCCCAAATTCCTTCTTTACCGCGATCTTTTCTCTGACTAGATCCCCGACTTTTGGAATCCAGACAGGTCTTGCTGGGACAGGTGGTGGTTCTTCAGTGGTTGTTGGCTGCTGTTTCAACTTTATGTTGCTCAGGTCTTTTCTTGTTTTGTTTAAGTCCTGTAAAATAGCCAAACGATCTTTGATATCAAAGCTTTTTTCCTTCACCACTGAAGTCTGACTGTCAAGATCTAAGACTAACATCCTAGTTCCAAACAATAATTTGTACGGACTGAATCCCTTCAGAGAATTTCTTGGCAAGTTATTTAGACTACGTTGGACACTTATTAGATGTTTGACCCACCCAGCTCCCGAACCTAATATCCTTTCCGTTATAGATAGCTTTATGCCTTGGTTTTTTCTTTACACCATCCCGTATCCCTCAGGAAGGAAGTGAGAAGAATCCCGCTGTGCTATGCTCATTTGGTCGAGCTTTCCCCCAAGCTTGAGTACTCAAGTGAAAACATTGGTCAAACGTAGCATGCTCCTAGCGTATATGCCATTTAGACTCGCAAATCTTTGTATAACAGTCCAGACGTCAGCCGAGTGCTGGGGATCTACATTATAAGTGGAAACTAGCCTGTATATGTTAATCGGACGCTTTGCTTTTTACTGTTGATTCTTTCTGGAGTGAAACGCCACGGTAGTATACCGTTTCTCTCGCCACTGCGATCTCTGTTGCAGTCCGGGCATTTTTTTACAAAAATGTCATGCTGCAGGCTCATGCCTGGCCACCAGTACACTGATTGTAATTCTTCCAGAGAATCTTTTAGTTTGAGGTGTCTGAGACCCTCACCCATATGTGCGTCTGCAATTAACAAAGTTCTCCTGTCCATGTTTGGAATTACTCTATCCCCCACTCCAGGGATTCGAGCAAAAGGGACGGAGTTTGCATCAATTATGTATGTATAATTGAGTGGATAGTTGATCGGTAGCGCTGAGCAGTCGCCTTTTGATGACGTTTTCACCGCCAGCACTGTTTCACCGTCAATGTATTTTATTGTACGCTTTTTTCTAGCTACGGAAGCCGATTTAGTTGCTACCGCTGTGGCTGTCTCAGCCAATGAATTCCCTGCAACGTGAACGCCATCACGCTGATGACTTAGTGAGTATATCACGTGAGTCTTTGGTAGTTCTTTTTGTAACAGAACTATTTGTTCCCAAAGCAGTTTTTGCTTTATTGTTGCACCTGTGCCATCTTTGTAACCGTTTTGAATCCATTTCTGCAAATCGTTGTTATATGATTTGACGCAGTAATATGAATCGGACACTATAAGTGTCGGGAATTCGCGATCTGCATTATCTAGCGCCATTTTCAATGCTATTATTTCAGTCTGTTGTTCAGAATTGGTTTCTACTGAGTGTGTTTTTGTTAATAGAGGTCTTAGTTTATCTCCGCGCCACACTTCTTTTGTAATCTCACATGTGGGGTTGTATGCTTGTTCTCCCCAAACGGAGGGTTGAGCATGTCCGTCTGTATAGATTACACAAGCGTACTGTCGTAAGGGCAGAATGTCGATTGGCAGAGGGAATGTTCTTTCATATTCTAGCTTTTTCAATTCTTTTAATTCTGGATCAAAGTAGTATTTTACTTTGTCCGTTGTAATTGAATTCACCCATTGTATCCATTCCGGATTCAATGCTGTTGTTGGTAAATTACACGGTGTTGTTAATGCCTCAAAGGCTGATTCTGCTGTTCTGACTGTGATGTGTCTACCGTCAGCTTTATCTTTTTCTCTAGCTATTGCGGTTTGAACTGCATGAACAATGTTTTCTTTAATGCTGAATTTCTTTTCAGCTTCTGTGTACAAGTGTGATTTGAATGCAATTGGTACCTTTTCTCCCTCGTTAGAGGTCAGGTATGTGAATCCGCATCTTCCTGGGATGACTCGAATCACAAGGTTGCGTGTGTTATCACGTGTTTCTAATTTTGTTTTAATTAACATGTCTGTTTGTAAGGATCTCAGAATTTCTGTGTGTATTTGAGTCCAATTGGTTTTTTTAAAATCTGGTTTTATTAGATCATAAAGGGGTTTGACCCTTTCTGCGTAATTTGCAATGTATGTTCTTCCGAAATTTAGGAAGCCTAGAATTGACTGTAGGTTTTTTAGTGTTCTAGGTGCTTGGAGTACGGCACATTTCTCTAGGAAATTGTCAGCCAGGCTTTGGATTTTTTAAAGTTGAATTTGTAACCCTCTGCTGCGAACCCAAGTATTATGGTGTTTACTCTCTTCAAGTGAGTATCCAAGTCATCATCTGTTAGGTATATGTCGTCGACATAAGATAATGCCTCTTCGTCATATGTTTGTAATAATTCTGTTACTCTGGCTGAGAATAATCCTGGGCTGTTCTTGAACCCTTGGGGTAACCAACAGAATTGTTTTTGAGCGCCATTTATTGAGAACGCAGACAAGTATCTGCTCTCTGGTGCTATATTTTGACAGAAGAATCCATTAGAGATGTCTAATGTTGTTTTGTATTTTTTGCGCACTATGTTATTCATTAGTGCTGCACTATGCGAGTTTTGTACTGCAAAAGTTTTGCAACATGAGTTAAGGTGTCTGTAATCCAAAACTAGACGATATGAATTGTCTGGTTTGGAAACAGGAAACAAAGGGTTGTTCATTTGTGAGGTGCAAGTTTCAATCACCCCCTGGTATTCTAATTGGTCTAGGATTTCTTTTACCTGTTTTTTAGCTTCTTGCTTAATTGGGTACTGTCTTTGTGCAGTAGGTTGTGTTTTTAACTGGATTTTGTGAGGAGGAGAGTCCTCATCCCATCCTACATGATTTTTATATAAAGCAGGAGCTTGAGCTACTGCCCACTTTCTTGCAAGTGTATATTTTTTATGAATTGGGATATGATTTGAGAAGGCAGGCATAATTATTTCTTCGCCATGAGGGCACTCCCTGACAAACTCTGGTGGCCAGTCTTTTTCAGCTAGAAGGATGTCATAGCCCTTGGAGAGATTATCCCAAATAGTCCCCTTATTTTTCTAGTCTTATCCCCCTCTATACGTAATGTTATTTCATATATTTTGTGAGGTTTGCTAACTCTGGTGTCTGCAGTTTCCACTTGAAGGTATTCATTCGTGTCCACTGTCTCCAGATGATTCATAAGGACTTTGCGAGCTATGCTCACTTCTGCTGCGCTGTCTAGCATTGTCTGAGCCCACTCTCCGTTTTTCAGCTGTGTCCTCAGTATTCTCGGCATTGTTGAATACTTTAATACTGGCTACCTTCTTTTTTGGAAATTGTAATTTCTTATTTGGAGGAACAGGTTCCTTGTCTTTGGACTTGACGTGCCCTTCCCTGGGTTACGATCGTCCTCTTCTTTCCGATTTCTGCGAGGAAGTCTGAAAAGATTGAGAGAGACGTGTATCAAAATCTTGATATCTATCCGGTTTCTTTATATTATCCCTATTTCTAAGGTTGTATTTTTTCCCAGAGGGCTCACTTTGGGGAGACCTGTGTCCTTGGTTTGGAGATTTTTCTCTCCGCCGAGGAGACCTTCCTCTGGACTGGAATCTCTTTTCTTTCGGATTGGATTGTTTGTTTCCATCCCAGTTCTTCTTTTGTGATGTTAAATTATTTTTAATAAATATTTTTTCAGGACTTTCAATCAGTTGGGGTTTTACTGGTATTTCACCTAAACTATCTCTACCTAGTTCCTCATAGGATTTTTCTATGATTCTGGCAATTTCAGCTGGTTGGTCTGCTATATCTGTTTCTTTTAACCTCTGGCGGATCGCCACGTTTGCTGCTTCTCCCTTTATATTGGCTAGTAATATAGCCGAGACCTGCTTGAAGTCTTTCAGTAATTTCATACCAAGAGTTAAAGCGGGTTCTGGACCGTATTCGTCTTGAATTTGTTTTAGCACTTCTGGTATTACCGTGATGGATGGAACACCATGCGTTTTTGTGTAGATGGAAGCAAAGACTGTACCCCAAGTGTCACAGTCCTCCACGTGTGGTGCGATTCCCATTGGAAGACAGATAGTAAGAATCCTGTGTTTATCCACAGGAGTGGTGTCTGGAAACACCGCCTCTATTTGGGTGATTTTTTGTGCTAACCAGAATGGTATTTGTTCCCTTTTAGCTGGTACCTTACCTAGGCAGGACTGTATGTTCTGTGGTGTAATTTTATTTGTGTTCCCCTGATGAGGGGTCAGCTGTGGAATTTTAATTGCTGGTTGGATTGTTGAAGTCCGCATTACATATTGGACTAATTGTCTATGTATTTTTATTAATTGTTTTAGTTGTACTAAAACATCTGCTGCAGACATCCTTTCGATGTCTGGATGTGGTGTGTATCCGGCTAGGACCGGCCACGTTGCTCCTGGTCTACCTAATGGACCGAGCCTGGTGATGTGATTGTTGTGTTGTAGGGCGCCATTAAACAAGAGCAGGTGAGGGGGGCGCTAGAGGGCGCACTGCGGAATGGCTGGCTAGCTTGTCAGCTCCGCCGGACGGTCGCGAAACTAGCGGCCTTTAGCCCCTTGAAACCCCATAAAAATAAGCGGCGATTGTAAATATGGGCGTCGGAAGGTGAGGCCGTCATCCCGAGTTAACGCTAGAAGGCGATTTATGCCGGGAATGGAAGAATCAGCCCAAGTCTCGGGCTCCGGGCTACAACATCGCCAAAATGGCCGCTCAGGGCGCCTGGCGGATCGGCGCTTACCGAGGCTCCTGCTGAAGTGAAACAACGGTACACACCCAGCGCCACTTGGTGAGTGGCCACTGACCACCAGCGCGACGACTGCGAGGCTCGAGTGAGCCCCCACGACACAGCGCCGCACCAAACAAACGTGCGTTTCACCGCGGACAAGATGGCGGCACCCGTGGAACGCACCGGACTGAGGACGGCGGCAGACACTCCCGCAGGCCGACTTCCCGACACACGCTGCCTGTGCAGAACACACAAGTGAACCGGTAACGGAGGGAGGCTCCCAGCAATTACCAGACTGCATGCCTTGCATCGGCGCTGACAGCGGGACAACGCAGAGGGCCGCCAGTGTGCCAACCTCGGAGGTGAGCAGATCCAGATAATACGCGGGGCGCCCGTGATTTGTGCACAGCAGCGCATAGACATCGGCACAATAGCACGCCTCAACTGCCAGCAAGAGACTTCTGCACCGCGCAGTGGCACCTGTCGTCCACGAGGACTCTCTCTGGCCCCCGCGCGGGAGATGAAGCTGGCTGCACACTGCTCCAAAGATGAGAGTTGTACATGGTACATGAGCTTATGAGGAGCGAGCCCCATAACTTTGCCAAGCACATCGGTTCCGCTCACCGGCTTTAAGGAGAGACCCCCCAACGCGCTGCAGCCACTAGCATAACGCCGTTTGGGGCCCTGAGCGGACGGCCCGTCGCGGAGGCGACCGGCCTTATTTCCAGAGCACGTGGCTGACTAATGACTACACGCAAAGCTCGGTGGGGGGCTGCAGCGAAAACGCACCGCGTCAGCTCCACGGCCGGTGGGACAACGGCTAGCAGCCCCAGATTGTCGTCGGCACACACTACGCCGAAGCAGCAGATGGACATGGGGAAACCGGACAGGCAACAAACTAAGCTCCAATTTGAGGCGCGAAAACAAGATAAAATGGCTGCGACGGACAATGAGGCGGAAGGAGGTCAGGAACAATCAGGCGCCACGGGCATGGAATCAGTGCTGCGGGCGATTCAGAAGAGCCTGCAGGAAATGAACGGAAAACTGGACAATGTGGTGCAACGAATGGACAACATGACGGCGAACATTGAACAGCACGACGGGCGTATAACGGAAGCCGAACAACGAATCTCGCAAGTGGAGGATGACCATCAGGCCATGTCCAGGTCCTGCGGAGGTCTGGAAAAAACAGTGGAAAGCTTGCGCGCCAAGGTGGAGGACCAGGAAGCCAGGTCCAGGCGCAACAACGTCCGAATTTCGGGCTTGCCCGAATCCACAAACACGGGGAAGATGGAGACTTATATAGAATCGTTGGTGAAAGAGATATTTGGTTCTGAGAAACTGTCTTCCGTGTTCCTGGTCGAACGGGCACACCGTTCACTTGCGCCTGTGCCGAAACCTGGTGCCGCCCCCCGCATGGTCATAGCCCGCTTACTAAACTACCGAGACCGAGACACGATACTTAGGCTGGCCAGAGAAATGGGTAAGGTCACTCATCAAGGCAACACGCTAGAGTTCTATCCAGATCATACCATGGCGGTGCAACTGGCTCGGAAGGAATTCGCTCCAGTTAAAAAGAAGCTGAGAGAGCTAGGACAAGAATATGCGATGCTGTACCCAGCGAAACTCAAAATCTTCACTGGTGGGAAGCCGGTCATACTGCCAACATTACAGGCGGCGCAGGACTACGTTAGGCAGCAATTGAAGAGGCGCAAGCAGCAAGATCAAAGTGCGGCCACGAGCGATGTGGAATGAATGGCCCAGTCTGTGGACACACGAGACTGATTTTCAGTGCCCATCAGAAAGGCGCAGGCGACGGACACTACATTTGTGAGCGAATGTTCGCACACCCCTAAGCGGTTGTGATTGTAGCGGTTGGTGACCTGGCGAGGCACTTGCGAACACATTGTAAGTATGGACCTTGCTGGAACTACGCCGCGGCAGAGTCATCATGACTGTGAGTATCTCTGCAATAGAGGGTGTGGGGATGGCTTGTTATTTGCCACTCGGCTATGGAGATTGCGTGATCACGACCAAGTGCCGGCCACTCTGGTAGACAATATGGCTTACATAGCTCAACTGACGGACGGCACTTTGTCCATACCAAGGCTTGATCTGGTGGCTACGCAGATGAACCTAAAAGTTGGGGACTTGGCGTACTGATGTCATGCCGCATTGGCGGCCCTGCATATACTGGAGGGGTGGGGGGTTGGGGGACCTGGAACGCATGTACTACACTACAGCATGATATCGCGACCGTCCACGTCCACTATGTGGATGGAGATGTGTGAACCTGGTGATACCCCCGAGTGGGTGTTCCCCACTAAGAATTTGACATTACTGTTTAAGGTTGTTAAGGGATGGCTTTGGCAAAGTTCGGGGGCTAAAGTGGGTGGGGGGTGGGCGGGAATTTCTAAATGCTTACAACTGCAATTTCTGTGTCTGAGACGCATGGCGAACTCCTTAGCTGTGTATTATGATGTAAGAGTTGTCTATGTGCAGAGCGTCCCAACGTTAATGCCGGTCACTGTGTACTGCTTACGTCCATACGAACTGTACAAACAAAGTTATAAAAGTAAGGTCTATGCCGTTGATGTCCAGCCCCATACCCATTACAGGTACTAACACGCTCAAATTTCTAACATGGAATGTAAGGGGGCTAGGCGACCCGAAAAAGATCAGGCGACTCTTTGCCTATTTCGACAGGTTGCGAGTAGACATTGTGTTTTTACAGGAAACGCACTTAACCCGAGAAAGTAAATCCACACTAGGCGCTTAATGGGCTGAGTCTGTCACCAACTCGAACTACTCGTCATACTCTAGAGGGGTGAGCATATTGATCAGAAAGGGAACGGGATTTGAGATCACGAGCATGCATAGAGACTCAGAGGGGAGGACCGTCATACTAGCTGGGGTGGTGAGACGACAGAAGATACTGTTAGTGAACACATATGGGCCTAATGTGGATGACCCGGACTTTTTCAGACGGGTATGGCACACTATCGTCGACATGCAGACGACACACATAATTTGGGGTGGAGATTTCAATGTCGCACTACAGGATATTCTAGATAGGGCAACACATACGCTGGAACAACACGGCAAAGCGCGATTGATGCTGCGAGACACCATGGAAGACCTGCACATGGTAGATTTATGGAGGACACGCAACCCAGTAACGACTGTCGCGACACACATAAATGCAGCTAACAATAGTTGGTCTAGGCTGGACTACTGGCTGGGCACACAGGAGGTACTTTCGTGGGTCAGGGACATAACTCACCTACCGCGAACACTTTCGGACCATGGTCCAGTACTATTAGACATTGCTATACCATACTATGACCCACCACCTTTTACCTGGCGTTTCAACGCGACCGCACTGCAGGACCCTGTTTATGTTGAGACCATACACAAAGCGATCATAGATTACTTCGATCTCAACGCCCCCACCACTAAAGACCCTGGTCTACTATGGGAGGCCTTTAAAGCCACGATACGGGGGATCTGTATCAGCACCACCTCTGGCATCCTCAAGGATATCAGACAACAACTGCACACACGTGAACGGGCTATACAAACCCTGGAACAGACGTACGCCCAAACGGGCGACGCTGCTGCTTTGGGGGAAATTAAAGCACTCCTAACCGAATACGATGAGTTCGCGACGGATGAACTAAAGTATGTATCGAAGCGTGCGACAGCGAGGAGATATGGGGAAGGAGGGAGGCCTGGTAGGGAATTGGCCGCAAAGATATGCGCGGGTAGAACCCCACAAAACATAACGTCCATTGGCACAGACACAGGGGAGGCGATCACGGACACCAAGGGGATATTAACTGAATTTATGAAAACTTACGAGGCACTTTACACTGCACGTCCGTCACCACCACAGGGTGAATTGCTTCACTACATGGATGATATAGAGCTGGCATGGCTAGCTGATGGGCACAGGCAATATCTGGAACGCCCGGTGACAGTAGAGGAAGTGACTGACACTATTCGGAGATTGCCAAATAACAAGGCACCCGGGCCGGACGGCTTCGCCACGGAATTCTATAAAAAATACGCGGATACCCTAGCACCATACTTGGTGCGGCTGTACGGGGCGGCACATGAAGCGCAGTCGCTACCAGCATCCATGAGAGAGGCACTGCTCGTGGCATTGTTGAAACCGGGTAAAGAAGCAGATAGGTGCGACTCATATCGCCCTCTCTCTTTATTGAATGTGGACACTAAAATCATAGCTAGTTTATTAGCGGACCGCTTGAAGCCCCTTATGCCTTTGCTGGTCAGGCCGGACCAATCAGGTTTTATCCCCGACAGAGCGACTACACATAACACTCGTACATTGTTCGCACTGGCCCATTATTTAACACCGGAATCTAAGGCGGTGGCTGTGTTACTGGACGCAGCAAAAGCCTTCGACACAATCAGCTGGCCCTTTATCCAAGCAGTACTGGTGCGTATGGGATTTCCGCAGATCTTTCTGGGGTGGATAACGATGTTGTATTCCAACCTGACAGCACGCATCAGAGTGAACAGGTACATATCAGAGCCCATTCCAATATGCAGAGGCACTCGACAGGGGTGCCCGCTCTCGCCGATGCTGTTCGCGTTGGTGCTAGAGCCGCTGGCATGTAAGATCCGGCAGCATCACCACTATTCAGCGATACAAATGCCCTCCAGACCCATACATATCTCACTGTACGCAGACGATATGGTGCTATATGTGAAGAATCCTGAGCAGCACCTGAATCCACTCCTGAGAGAGTACATTAGGTTTGGCCTACAGTCCGGGTTGCGAATTAACTGGGATAAATCTCTAGTTCTGTCCTTAACGGACAGCACCCACCCGACGAAACTAGACTATCCTCTAAAGTGGCAAGAAGAACCTACGAAATATTTGGGTGTATGGTTCCACAGAGACCCAGAATTGGTGGTAAGAACGAACTACGGGCGGACCATATCGTCGCTAGAGGACAAGGTTAAAAGGTGGAACAGACTTCCCCTTTCATTGGCAGACAGGGCGGCCATTGTAAAAATGGTGCTTCTTCCGAAGTTCCTGTACTTGTTTAACAATATCCCAATCAAACCGCCCGCTGCCGTATTCCGTAATATTAACACACTGGTCCTAAATTTGTTGTGGGCGGGAAAGCAAGCGAGGATGGAATTACGTACCATGACGCTGCCATATGCTAAGGGGGGCTTCAAGGTGCCAGACTTTTATCTATATTACTTGTGCGCGCAAGCGCAATACGCGCATTACTGGTACCACGAGGTGCCCTTCATGACACATGTGGCCGTAGAGGCGGGAGACGCTGACCCTATCCCACTAGCCAACATATTAACACATAAACGCAGTAAACGGCATGAACGAGACATTAATCCTGTTAATACCACGATTGAGGCTTGGCGGCTGATAGGCAAGGCAACACACAACTTACCACTGTATGCACCAACACTCCCTCTGGCACATCACCCAGCTCTTTCGGTGACGCAGGAAAAGGTGGGCATAGACCTGTTCAGGCGGGCGGGCATAGACACTCTTGGGGATCTATACGATGGCGGGGTCTTTCTCACGCTGGACAAGCTGACCTACATCACAAACCCGACACTATTATTCAGTTTTAATTACTATAGACTACAAAGAGCGCTTAGGGAACACTTCCCGACACACCCGGAGGAACCTCCCACACTAGCGCCCCTACAACTGCTCCTAACTACACCGACAGCGTCACATCTAGTGTCCAAACTGTATGCCACTGTACAGGAGGCGGCGGGGGCGAATACTCACAAGGCCAGGGACAGATGGAGTGCCGGACTAGCAGAACCTCTCACTGATTTGGAATGGGATTCCTCTTGTGCACTCACTGGTATGTTGACGCCTAACGGGAACTTGAAAATAATACATTACAAGTATTTACATCAGGTATACCACACGCCTCAGAGGTTACATAGGTATGGTTTGCGGGATGATTCACAATGTTGTAGGTGTAAGCAGGATGAAGCGGACTTCATGCACCTAGCGTGGCACTGCCGCAAAGTGGCGGGGTTTTGGGAAGGCGTGATGCAGGTCCTGAACGAGATGCTGGGGACCTCTATGCTGTGTGATGCGAAAATCTGCTTGTTGGGCATCATCCCGCAACTGAGAGCATTGAAACGCAAATTCTGTGCTATAGCGCTTTTACTGGCTAAGCGAAGGGTGTCTATGTACTGGAATGGCAGAAGGGCCCCTGGGGTGAAGCAATGGATAAGTGATATGGTGTATTGTCGAGATACGCTTGAAACGTATGAGGAAGAGCTGCCAGGTGGCTCTAGGCCCAAAGATTATTGGGGATACTTGCGAGTGTATTTACTGGCACATGTTGGTTCTGGATCAGAGACGGAGATATAGAGAGATCAACAGATAAGACACTGACGACTCTAAATGTACAAGTTTAGTGGTAATGAAACTGAGGAGGGAGGATGCTGTGACACAGAAGATAATTGCAGGATGTGAACTAAAAGTTGGGGACTACATTGTTTGGTTTTGTTTAAGTTACGGTACCAGATAAGAAGTGAGAGAACTTTGAAAATGTAAGATTACTGATTTATGAGTGAGCGAACATAGCACTGACACACGCATGGATGCTAACAATCATTACGCCGCCGGTCCGCTGGATGTCGGCTGATGGGCCGTGTAACACTAATGCAAACGATTTTGATTTTTGAGTGCAGGTGGCCGGCCATTTATGGATGTAGGCAACTGCACTATATATGTTTACGATGTGTTTCTGTTCGTCAGCTGCATGAAGTGCAGTGATACTCTTACTCCAATAAACAAATAATAAAAAAAAACAAGAGCAGGTGCTCTTGAAATTTAAGTGGTACTTCCACCTCCTCGAAAGGAGTGTATTCTTCAGGAGGTTCCTCTGTTTTGTAATGGTGGAAGACCTTTGTTACAGCGTTTGCTGCTGGAAAATGTATCCATGAATAGAACACCTCTGTCTGCCGATATTCGTGTGCCTCTATTACGAATATGACTGTGCCACCTCTAGGTGTCAGTCCATTTTCTATAAGTTTCAAAGTTATAGATTTCCTTATGTTGACCGCGATGAGTATTAAATTCGGGTCTGCTTCTTGCATAGTTCTATCAGCTGTTACGAGTTCAGCTGCAACTCTAGCTATCTCTCTTTCTTCATCACTGTCTACCATTTTACCGACAGGAAGGTTATTTTGTTTGTTTGCAGATCAGGTTTCTTATGGAAACAAAGATTAGATGCACAATATTTTGGAACAGTGTATCCTTCAACGTTGACTAAACCAAGAACCATACATAGGAGTTTCCTCCTGCGAGGTTTGGCGGATATGACCTTTCACCCACTCCAGACGTCTTTGGAGTATTATGGGAAAAAAAGGGGTCTGAGTGAAAAAGCACGACTGAGTTACTCTAATGTCTTGCGTTAGTTTTATCGCCTTTCCAAACGTTTGGGCGCCATGTAGTGTAGTTCCTATTATCCCAATAGGCTCTGCGCATTGGAATAATACCTTCAATAGTATAGGCCTAGACCAGACGTTAACTAGGTCTTCTATTGTCGATGTTAGACTTAAAGTTTTGGGTTTGCCAGCTAGCTCAGAGTTCACTAGAAACTTTATCGAATAGGCAAGGAGGAGTTGAACCTCCCTGGATAGACAAGAAGGGATTTAGTTTCTGACAACCATAGAACATGACAACTTTGCTCTCCCCTAATCAAGAGTGTATCTCTAGAGTCATGTGAAAACAAAAGACAACTTATTTTACTCAGTCAGTATGTGCATTCTTAGTCTCACCAGATTGTAGAGAAAAGGAAGAGACGGGCGTGTTCAATAAAAGATGTTATTTATTGATCAGTCTCTTTTCTCATACAAGAGAAATGGATCGATATTATCGCAATACTTATGGTTAAGTAAAGTGCATACAATAAAAGCAGAAGTATAAAAAAATACTGTAAAAACATTTATATGGTTTCTAAGCCATATGCAGGTTTAAAATGGATAAAATATATATATATACATATACATTTGACTAATCGTACTCAACTGCTGTTTCTAACTACGCCTACCCCGGTGTACCTGACCTAAGCCTAATACGTGGGCGGGAATAGAAAGTAGCAGTTTAAGTTAAGTTTGTTTTGCCAAGTGACTGACTCAAGAATTCTCTGCGAGGGGTTATTCAGTTCTGTACCTGGAATTTAGGATGAATGAGGGATGGTATCTCTCGTCTCTGGTCTCGATATTCCAGGCTGCCTGCGAGGGCTGCCCGGAAGCGCCGGAGCTGGATTTCTCGGCAGGAGAAAGCAGCGTCTCGTTCTCAGCGCGTCAGGAAGGCGGGGCTGCGCCAGCGGGGTCTGCTCTGCTCTGGACTTCGGCAAGTCTGGCTGCTCC
This sequence comes from Lissotriton helveticus, assembly GCF_964261635.1. Taxonomy (NCBI): domain Eukaryota; kingdom Metazoa; phylum Chordata; class Amphibia; order Caudata; family Salamandridae; genus Lissotriton; species Lissotriton helveticus. The sequence goes on along the minus strand of NC_136072.1, from coordinate 647,874,888 downwards.
GATCTCGTCACCACCGCGTGTGTTTGCTTAAGGCAATACCGGTAATATTTATACCTGTAAGGTGCCGAGATTGACGTAAGGATGGACATAGATACGTCAATAAGGATGTCATACGACTTGGTCGTTAGCACATTCTTTTGCTGAAGTTCTCGATGAAATCAAAACAATGGCCGCAGGGTTTTTCCCAGGTTGTCATAGGTTTGATTTGTTTTGAGAACTCCGTATGCCTTATCAGGGGCTGGAGGAATATCGCTTGTCTAATTAGATTGCAAGCGTTATGACTTAATCAGATAACATGTTCCTGTGCCGTGGTGTGGCATCATCAGATAACGGTTTCTGCATCATGGGATGGCTGCTAGTTAACTTGTTAACCAGAACAGGGTCAGGAATAGGGGGATCGATACAGAACCTATAGGAATACATCACAACGTATCCTCTTCAACATTGAGGCCTTCCGGTTGCAACAAATTCATTTCTATAATGTACCGCGATTCCAATCTAAGCAGCTTTTTTTTACGATTCCCACCTCCAATCTCTTCCACAGCATCTACCACAGAGTACGTAATTCCTGCCACATCTTTGTTGTGAAATCTCTCGAAATGGCGAGCCACTGGATAAGTGCGGTCTCCATTCCTGATTGCCCTAAGGTGTTGTGGCACTCGTTTGTGCACCTCTAGGATAGTGCTGCCTACGTACCGCAGCCCACAAGGGCACTGCAGGACGTAGACAGCAAATTCCGTTTTGCAGTTGTATTTGCCTTCGTTTTTTTGCATTTCACTCGATATCCCTGATCTATACTTATCAGTATTCATCCCAGGGCGGCAAGCTTTGCACTTGGTGCATTTAAGGAAACCCTGCCTTTTATCCAACCAGGTCCCTTCAATGTCTTTTTCTTTAGTGTAATCCTTACAAGTGAGTCTCTGAAAGATTTCACTCTTCTGATTGTTATCTATGGCCTATGTGGGACTACCTTACCTAGGACTGGGTCGTTTTTGATGACATGCCAGTGGCGATTTAAAATACTTCTCGTGTTATCTTGTTGCAAGCTGTATTTTGTAATCAACCTGCATTGACTTCCTCTCTTTTTACTCTTCTCCTTCTCTGACCCAGTCCTAGGTAAGGTGTATTATGATCACATAAAAAGTAATTTCCAGCATTTCAATATAACTTTATTGTCAATGAATGAATTTATTGCACTGTGAGGTGACTCATAGTACGGCCCGCTGGCCTCTAGCGGCCCGGCAAGCCTTCCCTGGCGGCCTGCGGACCTTGCAGTACCCGTGTTTTATAAAAACATTTTTAAAGAGTCTCTGCAACCGGAGCGCGACTCCGAGAGACTCTGCTGCTCTGTGGGGGCCGGGTGATTAATTTCAGCGATAGTCAGAGTGGGGCTGCAGGGGCCTAAGAAGAGGTGAAATACTACAAAGCCCCATTAACATGCAAATGGTATTTTAAAGACCTGTGAAGTGCTCGGGTGCGGCTGTGTGTGTGTGTGTGCCCAGGAAGCTGTCTCAGCCGGACTGACACACAGGCAGGGTGAGATGACAGAGGGTGGGAGAGGGAGGGAGGGAAAGTGAGGGAGACAGAGGGAGAGGGAGGGAAAGGGAGGGAGACAGAGGGAAGGAAAGGGAGGGAGAGTGTGATCGAGAAATGGAGACAGAGAAAGGTAGACAGGCAGAGGGAGGGAGACAGACAGAGGGAGGAGGGAGACAGAGGGAGGGTGACGGAGTGAGGGAGGCGGTGTGAGGGAGGCGGGGAGGAAAGCGGAAGTGAGGGAGTGAGGGAAGGCGAGGGAGGGAAGGGGAGTGAGGGAAGGGGAATGAGGGAGGGAGGGAGGGAAGGGGAGTGAGGGTGGGAGTGAGGGAAGGGGAGGGAGGGAGTGAGTGAGGGAAGGGGAGTGAGGGAAGGGAGTGAGGGAAGGGGAGTAAGGTGAGTGAGGGAAGGGGAGTGAGGGAGTGAGTGTGAGGGAGGGAGTGGTGGAAGGGGAGCGAGGGGGGGGTGAGGGGGAAGTAAGAGGGGAGTGAGGTAAGGGGAGTAAGGGGAGTGAGGGAGGGGGAGCAGGGGAAGGGAAGTGCAGATGAGGAAAGGGGAGTGAGGGTGAGGGAAGGGGAGTGAGGGTGGGGAAGGGAAGGGGAGTGAGGGAGAGGGAAGGGGAGTGAGGGAGAGGGGAGGAGAGAGGGAAGGAGAGGGAGGATGAGGGAGGGAAGGAGAGGGAGGGAAGGAGAGAGAGAGAGGGAAGGAGCGGAGGGAGAAGAAAGGAAAGGGGGGAAGGAGAGGGAAGGAGAGAGGGAGAGGGAAGGAGAGAGCGGAAGTGAGACAGTCAGAGTGAGGGAGAGTGAGTGAGGGAGAGAGGGGGTGAGAGAGGGAGAGAGAGGGAGTGAGGCAGTCAGAGTGAATGAGACAAAGGGAGACAGGGAGAGAGGGAGAGAGAGGGATGGAGGGAGGGAGACAGAGAGAGATAGAGGGAGGGAGACAGAGAGAGATAGAGGGAGGGAGACAACAAGTGAGAGATAGAGGGAGGGAGACAGGGAGAGAAAGAGAGAGATGTGTCTATGTGGGTCTGGTGGCTCAGTGGACAAAGGCGTCCGCTGCAGGGACCTGTGATCAACCTCATAGTCACAGGTTTTTTTTTGTTGCTCTAGCCTCGCCCCCTCCCCCACTGACCCTTCCCCCACCGGTGCGGCCCTCGGACATAAACAACACTGTAAATTTGTCCCCTGAGAGAAAGTTTGTGAGTACCCATGGTCTACGCTGTTGATTTGTTTGTAGTTTTGACGTGACACGCACTGTGATGTGTTTAAAATGGCTGCTCTTGACTTTTGTAAGCTATCGGTGAGCAAGGCTTCAAAGACAGCTGAAACGCGTTTGAGTCAGGCCGAAATAAAGTAATTTTCAGCCAGCTACACAAGGCGTCATTGTTATCCTTTTGCCAAAACTGAGGTAGCGTGGAGCATATATATATATATAAAAAAAACTTGCACAAATTCATGTCACTGCGGGACCCACTGTGGGTAATTAAGGCAGGAACTGCAGCTCCCAAAATTCACTACGGTGATCATCGCGCCACTGAATGCGCACACCTGAAGCTGCACTACTATAGACAGCTTCAGTCACGGAACTACAGAAACCTGATAACACCGCATTGCCATGAGCCCAGGAAGAAGGTGCAGACAACACGGAAACGCGTAGGCAAGCAAGCAAAATGACGGATGTTAACTGCCTTTGAAAAATGATTGAAGGATTTATACCTTACTGCTATCGTGTGCTCCTCTGCTGCAGAGCATTTGGATGAAACAATTTACTCACGACAGCTTCGTCGTGGGAGGAGAACCACCTTTGAGATGGAGGAGGGAGCCGCTGGTGAAAGGGACCGTCTGGCAGGGGAAGTCTCCAGCTGGAAAGGGCATAGCAGCTCTGGAAACTAACAAAGGTACAACGACCTCCGGGGCACACTAAAGTGCCTATTATTACAGTGGACTGCTAATAAACCACTGAAAACTTGCACAAATTCATGTCACTGCGGGACCCACTGTGGGTAATTAAGGCAGGAACTTCAGCTCCCAGAATTCACTACGGTGATCATCGCGCCACTAAATGCGCACACCTGAAGCTGCACTACTATAGACAGCTTCAGTCACGAAACTACAGAAACCTGATAACACCGCATTGCCATGAGCCCAGGAAGAAGGTGCAGACAGCACGGAAACGCGTAGGCAAGCAAGCAAAATGACGGATGTTAACTGCCTTTGAAAAATGATTAAAGGATTTATACCTTACTGCTATCGTGTGCTCCTCTGCTGCAGAGCATTTGGATGAAACAATTTACTCACGACAGCTTCGTCGTGGGAGGAGAACCATCTTTGAGATGGAGGAGGGAGCCGCTGGTGAAAGGGACCGCCTGGCAGGGGAAGTCTCCAGCTGGAAAGGGCATAGCAGCTCTGGAAACTAACAAAGGTACAACGACCTCCGGGGCACACTAAAGTGCCTATTATTACAGTGGACTGCTAATAAACCACTGAAAACGTGCACAAATTCATGTCACTGCGGGACCCACTGTGGGTAATTAAGGCAGGAACTGCAGCTCCCAGAATTCACTACGGTGATCATCGCGCCACTAAATGCGCACACCTGAAGCTGCACTACTATAGACAGCTTCAGTCACGGAACTACAGAAACCTGATAACACCGCATTGCCATGAGCCCAGGAAGAAGGTGCAGACAGCACGGAAACGCGTAGGCAAGCAAGCAAAATTACGGATGTTAACTGCCTTTGAAAAATGATTAAAGGATTTATACCTTACTGCTATCGTGTGCTCCTCTGCTGCAGAGCATTTGGATGAAACAATTTACTCACGACAGCTTCGTCGTGGGAGGAGAACCACCTTTGAGATGGAGGAGGGAGCCGCTGGTGAAAGGGGCCGTCTGGCAGGGGAAGTCTCCAGCTGGAAAGGGCATAGCAGCTCTGGAAACTAACAAAGGTACAACGACCTCTGGGGCACACTAAAGTGCCTATTATTACAGTGGACTGCTAATAAACCACTGAAAACTTGCACAAATTCATGTCACTGCGGGACCCACTGTGGGTAATTAAGGCAGGAACTGCAGCTCCCAGAATTCACTACGGTGATCATCGCGCCACTAAATGCGCACACCTGAAGCTGCACTACTATAGACAGCTTCAGTCACGGAACTACAGAAACCTGATAACACTGCATTGCCATGAGCCCAGGAAGAAGGCGCAGACAGCACGGAAACGCGTAGGCAAGCAAGCAAAATGACGTATGTTAACTGCCTTTGAAAAATTATTAAAGGATTTATACCTTACTGCTAACGTGGGCTCCTCTGCTGCAGAGCATTTGGATGAAACAATATATATATATATATATATATATATATATATATATATATATATGTATATATATATATATATATATATATGTATATATATACATATATATATATATATATATATATATATCTCCACCACTCCACTTCCACGACCAAACGCTTGCAATTTTCTTTCCAGAAAAAAACGTGGAGCACAGACCCAGATTAGTGCCAAGAGTTCTTATTTATTCAGCAGTTACTTTCTGTCGGCCATTACGCGTTTCGGTACCTGAAGTACCTTGATCACATGACACGGAAGGTTGTCACCTGACTCAATATTTCTCACTTTTTTCTTTTTTTGTGATACAATTAAAGTGACAGTGCTCTAATTCAAGTGCAACAAAGCTACATTTCTGACACTTTCATTTCTATATCGGTATAATACCCAATTGTAGTTGATCTTTTTTACAATTTTAAAATTTATTTTTTAACCTTTTCAAACTGTGCAATAATAAATTTTGTGCAAATTACGCAATACAGTACTTCATTTTTGTGCAAAACACTTTGTTTTTACGTGCAAAGGTCGCAGTTGTTATCTCGGTCTAAATACCTTTTTGTGCAAATCTCGCTTTTATGGCCCGAGCTACCTCAACAACCGGCTACCCGAGCTACCTCAACAACCGGATCAACTTCTACACTCCCAAGCGCCTCCTCAGATCAACCAACCACGCCCTCGCCGCCGTCCCCCGCATTCGAAGAGCGACAACAGGAGGAAGATCCTTCTCCTACCTGGCCGCCAAGACCTGGAACTCACTTCCGACCAATCTTCGCCTGACCCAAGACCACCTCTCCTTCAGGAAGAAGCTCAAGACCTGGCTGTTCGAGCAGTAGCGGCACCCCCCCCCTCCCAGCGCCTTGAGACCCTACGGGTGAGTAGTGCGCTCTACAAATGACCTGATTGATTTGATTGATTGATTATGTGCAAAATGGGCAAATTGATATAGTTATACTATAAACTCAAACCTTTATATATCAGTAAAAGCCTCTATAAAAATCATCATTGCCATCTATATACATATAAAACCATTACATCATGCACCACATATATACATGTACTTAGTATTGTTTTATTTGATATTTTCCAATTGTAGTGTTTATATTTGTATAGGTTTGATTTTAGGTAAGATAGTTATCTTTCATTAGTATAAACAAGTGTCTGGGCTTAAAACGTATAGAATTCCCTGTCCATGTAGCTTTTTATGTCCCTACACTCAGAAGCCTCTGGTGAGAGTATATCTGGTGAGAGTATATTCGTATTCGCGAACTGTTACAAAAGTGAAAATATGTGAAAATGTGTGCTAGAGTCTACTTGGTGAAAGTGAAAAACTAAAACTTTGATTAATCAATTTTCGTTTCTATTTTTTATAATATTTTTCTTTAAAATTACTGTTCTTCTGTTTCGTGAGGCATTTTGATTTGTGGACTTTTTATGGGGGTACGCTAGTTCCTTATGTGGTCGACCCGCCAATCTTGAAAGTTTCTTGTATAGGGATTGGCTTATGTATTCTCTTCATATATCTGTGAGTTGTTACTTTTTATATACAGGTATATAGGTCTTCCGTTATATTCAGGCCATATGGATGTTTAGAGTCTAGTTCCAAGATGTGCCTGGTTTCCAGTTTCCTATGTTTTTCATCCCTATCCCCTCCTCTTTTGCTTTGGGGTATAGTGTCTATCAGGAAATATTTTAGAAGTCTAACATCCCCTTGATGTTTCTCATTAAAATGTCGGGCAACAGGATATGTCGGATCTCGATTTTTGATTGCACGTATGTGTTGTAATATTCTCTTATGCCCCTGCAGCTTTGTACTTCCCACATACTTCAGCTTGCAGGGGCATTCCAGAACATAGATCACATACTCTGTTTTGCAAGTAAGCAGTTGTTTTATACGATGCTCGCCTTTACCAAATGCCAATGCAAAACTCTTCGTGTTCACGTCATTGATGCATGCCTTGCAGGTTTGACATTTATAGAAACCCTGTCTCTGATTAAACCAATTCTTTTTCGGGATTTCTATTGGGTTGTTGACCACCAGACGGTCTCTCATGTTTGGGGCTCTCCTATTTGTAACGGTGGGTTTTTTGGGAAGATGAGCGCCCAATATTGGATCGTTTTTCACCAGGGGCCAGTTCTTCTGTATTATACGTCTGATTTCTTTGTGGTGCTTATTGTACCCTACAATCATCCTAAATTCTTTTTCTGGTTGTAAGGATGTGTCTGGTACATTTCTTGTTGTTGTCTTTTTGGCAAGGACTGATTGTAGGAGTGATGTTCTCTCTACTTCATTACTTTTTCTTATGGCGGTGTCAATGCATGTTGTCGAGTATCCTCGTTCAAGGAACCTTGTTTTGCTTATTTCTTGGGCTGTGTTTAGTTCTAGTGTTGTGCTGCATGTGCGCTTCAGTCTGAGCATTTCCCCATATGGAATGCTCTGTATTAGGTGTCTGGGGTGGTGACTACTTGCATGCAAGATGGAATTTACTGCTGTGGGTTTTCTGTGTAGTCTGGTCTCTATTTTTCCACCCTCTACATATACCTCCACATCCAAGAATGTGACACTGGTAGTACTTATCTCTGATGTAAAATGCAAGTTGATGTTATTTTGATTTAAATCATGGATAAACTTTTTTGCCTCGCCTTTTGCGCCCCTCCAAACAATAAACAAATCGTCAATATATCTCCACCAACACTTTACATGTTCCTTCAATGTGTCTCCAAATTTCCTATGGAGGACCAGTTCTTCCCACCATCCCATATGGAGACATGCGTAGCTTGGGGAAAAACAGGCCCCCATAGCTACGCCGCGTAACTGTTGATAGAGAACATGCTGGAAAAGGAAGATGTTATTATGCAGACAAAAGTCTATCATATCAAGAATTATTTTACTGTGATGTTTGTGAATTTCTTGTCGTTGTCTCAGATAATGTTCTATTGCTCTTATACCGTCTTTATGGCTTATGCTCGTATATAACGAGGTGATGTCCATTGTAATCAGTAAATAATCCGATTGCCATTGTAGATTACTGATTTTTGCCAAAAAGTCTCCTGTATCTCTTAGGTATGAGGGTAGATTCTGGACATAGTCTTGTAAAAAATGATCGATGTATTGGGACATATGTTCTGTTAGGCTGTTTATTGCTGATATGATCGGTCGCCTTGGTGGTTTTTGGGGATTTTTGTGGAGTTGTGGTATAAAATATAGTACCGGTGTTGTCGGTCTATCATTTTTCAAGAATAAAAACTCCTCTTTGTTTATAAGACCCAAGCTCTTCCAGGCTATCAGTTTCATATATAACTTTTCATATGTAGTTTTCAGTGCGCTCTGATCACATCTGCAGTAACAGTCTTTGTCCATCAATTGGTTTTGGGCTTCTAGTAAATAATCTGCCTTTTTCCAAATTACCAGGTTGCCCCCTTTGTCTGCATTTCTTATTACAATTTGTCTATTTTTGGACAACTTGCTCATCAGTTGGTGGTAGCTCTTTTCCAATTTTCTTTTCTTTCTATTTTTATTTGTGGCAACATTTAACTCTTTGAGTTCCTTTGTAATTTGTTCGTGGTAAATTTCTATTCCATCTCTTGGCATGTTGGGAACAAATTTTGAGCGGGGTTTGAATTTGGTAGTGCATGTTTCGATATATTGTGGTTCTGTTGTTACATTGCTTTCACCTTGTGTTATATTGTTTTGTGATTGAGTGGATGCCATATTTGCTAGATCTTCAATTAGGATTCTTTCCTGGGTATTAAACATTGGTTCTATTTGTTGCTCATTGTCTAATACTGATTCCTCAAGGGTATTTCGCTCAGTTTCTCCTTTGAGTAGATGATACTTTTTTAGTTTTAGCTTTCTAATTCCTTTGTACACATCCATCCGTGTGGATGCGTAGTCAAAAGTACTTTCAGGTGCAAAGGAAAGACCCAGGGATAGTAACTGTAGCTCCGCTGTGTTCAATGTTACATCAGATAGGGTACAGTTATGTTTTTGGACCTTTTATCCCTGGTTTCATTTTCTTCAATTATTTGCGGTTCCATCTGCATGTTTGGTACCACCTGGTTGTTTCTCCTTTTTCTTGCCCTTCTCCTTTCTCTCCGTTTGCGGGTGCGGTTTTTAATTTTGCCGAGGCTTTTTTCGTTTGTCGTTTTGGCCTGAGGGTTTGTTTTTGTTCCTCCACCAAAAAATCAAGCTCCTCGACTAACGATATGGTAGTTGGTACTCTTCCCGCTCTTGTATCCTCTGACTCACTTTCTATTCCTGAGCTGAGACTTGATGTCGATGACTCACCTTGTTTATTGTATCGATTGCCTAGGTTTGTACTTTTGCTTATGCCACTGAATTTTGACATTTTCATGCTTTCATATTTTTTTAGCAAAGGTGAATATTCTTCCACTTTCATAATCAATTCTGTCCCGGTGATATTTGTATGTCTTCTGTTCTCTGATTTTTTCTTCTTCCTTTTCAAGACGGCTTGTCATCTCTTTTATTAATTTGATTTCCTCATCATTTTGTCCCATTGTTTTTATTTCCTCATTTAAAATATTCTATTTTTTGTTGTAGTTTTTCGCGGTCTGTTTCCGCGTATTTTACTGAAATTATCATCAACTTGCGTGAGTATTCCATGTTTGTTTCCGCCCATTCTTTAAGCATGTTTGGGTCGGGTGTCTCGTAGCTCGGTGCTAGGAGACTTCGTAATCCTCTTGGTACACGGTTCACATCAATATAACGTTGAAGTGACCTTCCCTCCCACCATTTGCTTTGTTCCTGTTTGCATAATTTTTCTAATGTCCGAAATTTATCTTTTATGGTCTCACAATTTGCTACAGATGATCCAGATGCATTCTGGGATCTGTTGTTTATCGGCGGTGTTGCTGTGTCATCAAACATTTCCGCTGCTTTTGCCTCCCGATTCCTTAGCGTGTCTGCCGATATCGTAATCAGCTGCTAGTTTTAAAGTTAATTACGCTTGCGGTTCTTCACTATCGAGTCCCGGCTGTATCTTCAATAGTCTTTACAATGCCGGTCGAGTGATACCGCTGTTGCACACTCGTCACCCAACTTTATTAACGCTGTGCGCTTGGTCCTACCCTCAGCTTCACGACGGCTTGTCCCGCGTCCTCCGACACTCGACACAGTTGTTCAGCCTACTCCGCAGGAACCTCTGCACTTTTAACACCGTTGGGGGGCTGCTCGCAATTTACAATCCTCCAGGATCACTCGTTGGTTTATTGTCCGTTACCAGACTGCTTCCTTTTGTTGCGAGTTCAGCCCTCTGCTGCAGACGAGGGGTCTGTGTACTATCGGGGATGGAAGCTCACCGATAAACAATATCTCCACCACTCCACTTCCACGACCAAACGCTTGCAATTTTCTTTCCAGAAAAAAACGTGGAGCACAGACCCAGATTAGTGCCAAGAGTTCTTATTTATTCAGCAGTTACTTTCTGTCGGCCAACGCGTTTCGGTACCTGAAGTACCTTGGTTACATGACACGGAAGGTTGTCACCTGACTCAATATATGCCAACAATTCTCACTTTTTTTCTTTTTTTGTGATACAATTAAAGTGACAGTGCTCTAATTCAAGTGCAACAAAGCTACAATTCTGACGCTATATATATAAAATTTGAAAATGGTGTTTTACATGATTTAACTAAGATTCGTTATAGAAAAACATCTGGGAATAGAAAGAATCGTACGCACAATCAGATTACAGCAATTGATAATTTGAGATCGGATAATGGGATTGTCATTCGACAATCCGACAAAGGTGGTAATGCCGTTATATTAGACAAAGAAAAATATCTACAAGAAGGGTTAAGACAACTCAGCGACAGAACCTGTTACTGTAGAACTAATCAAGATGAGGTATTGAAATCGAACACTGCATTCAGAGACAAACTGACAGAATGGAGGGAGAGGGGACTATTGGAATGGGAGGAGTATCATTATTTATATTGTGCTCATCCCAGAATCCCCATCTTATACCTACTTCCGAAATTGCACAAAGATCCAAGCAATCCCCCCGGACGCCCAATGGTGTCCTCTATAGGATCACTATTAGAGCACATATCAAAATACATTGACCACTATTTAAGACCTTATGGGGTAGCCCTGCCTTCCTATATAAGGGATACTACTCATTTCCTTACTGTTATCAATGGGATACATTGGGAAAACCACTTCACATTGGTAACCCTAGATGTGAGTAGTTTATACACTAGTATCCAATACAATCAGTGTCTAGATGCTGTACAACATTTTTTGAGGACCCGTTCAGTCTCCTTTCTCCATCACTCACAGATGATCATATCTATGATCGAATTCTGTTTGACAAACAACTTTTTTTACTTTGACGATATCGTGTACTGGCCGTCACAGGGCACAGCCATGGGAACCTGCTTCGCCCCCAGCTACGCGAATTTATTCATGGGCTGGTGGGAGGAGCAGGTTGTCATGGAAATGACCGAGTTTAACAACGTAGGCCTGTGGCTGCGGTACATTGATGATATTTTTTTTATTTGCTGTGGAGATGCTGTATCATTGACAAACTCAATCAGAATACATTAAACTTACAATTCACCGAACACTTCAGCAGAGAGGAGATGGAATTTATGGATGTAGTATTGGAGGTTAAAAACAACCAGCTAACTACTAAATTATTCCGTAAAAGCACAGCTGGTAATGGCATCCTGAGTGCCACTAGTTGCCATCCCCGTAACCTGGCGAACTTTTACGCGCCAAGAGGAACTGCAGTACGATGGATGCCTATAAGGAAGAGGAGGTGACTATGCGTCAAAGATTTTTGAACAGAGGCTACAGCAAGCACATGATTGATACAGCTGTGGCAAGTTGAATCTAAAACTAGAGAAGAAGTATTACATCCTAGAAAGGAAATGGAAGAAGCAGATAGCATCAGATTCATTACCACGTTTTCAGGACAGTCGCAGGAGATTCGTAGAATATTTAAGAAACATTGGCATGTCCTTAAGACGGATGATCATCTCAAGGGCTATCTTAATGATAACCCTCAGATCACTTCTAGAAAAGGGAGATCTCTTAGAGATGAACTGAGCCACAACTACATAACAACAAAAGCAGTGAGTCAGAGTAACAATATACCCGGGTTCACACGCTGCCGTAAATGTAAGGCGTGCAAGAACAGTAAGGATCGCAAAAAATTAACAGTGCCCAATTCATCAAGGGAGTTCACTATCAGGAAGAAACTGACATGCAATACACCTTACATTGTCTATATCTTAATCTGTCCTTGCAACAAGTGGTATGTTGGAAGTAATAAGCACGAGGCGAAGAAACGAGTGTTAGAACACCTACGTGCTATTCGAAACCACAATAAGCAATATCCGATAGCGCGACACTTCTACGACAAACATATGCAAGATGATACTTTGGTTCAAATGGTTGTAATAGATGTGTAAACTTAGGTGTCAGAGGAGGTAATCGAGAATTATCTCTAAGAAAACTTGAATCAAAGTACATTATAGACCTAGAGTGTTACACAAGTGAAGAATTGGCAATTCATTTACATGAGTAAAGTTCAAGAGATATGAAGTTATTGATATGAAAGTCTGTATTCTGTTAGATTTTAAATGTGATTTTATCATCATTTTAGATGGCACTTCTGGGTTCTTCTGACGGACTTTAACCAGTGAAATGCAGGTTGCTGTGGGTCATGGAATTGGTATGGAGTTTCTTCAAGACATGCCCACTTGGGCAAGGACACTTGGTTACAATATAAGAAACGTCCTTTTGTAAATTGTGTATGGTGTTTTGCCCACTGGGGCATCTTGTTCTCCGAATTGAGTTAGAATCATGCTATTTAGCTCGCATAAAACCTAAATATTGGAACTGTGTGAAGTAACCTAGCAACGTAACAACATGCGGTTAAACCAATGAATTGTGATGATATAAATGTCACTTGTGGCCCAACCAATCAGGAGCGATGTTGGATTTCGATCAGATCACGTGATACGGAGTTCAGCTAAATTGCCTAAACACACTGATATTAACTTTTATAAAACAATATTAGACTCGCGCAACTTGTATTTTGTTATAAAAACAGGCATTTGAACAATATACCAATTTGGGCAAATATTGAGTTGGAATAGAACAGGCGTAAGAATTGCCCCACGTGATATGAAAAACAGATGCAATTTGTGATATACGATTATTTCATTATATATTATGGAATATGCACTGAAAACATTTACTGACAGTGTTAATTTGCCTGTGTTAAAATGTCCGCCATATTATTACTTTCACTGTATGATATATTTTGAGGTGATTACAATGTGTATTTAACCCCTTCGGGGCTAATGACGAGCTGGGCTCGTCATCGCGCTTACCTGTCCTGCGCGGATGACAAGGCCAGCTCGTCATCAGCCCCACCCTCGGGGGAAGCGCTGGCGCTCCCCCCGAGGCTCTCTGATCGTCGTTGTTTTGCTGGGGGCGGCAGTGGAAGAGCTTCCGCTGCCGCCCCCGCCCCCCCCCCATGGTAATCCCTGATGACGTCAGCGCGCACAGCGCGCGCTGACATCATCAGGGATTCCCAGCGCTCGGGAAGCCATTTGCTTCCTGCGCGCTGGGAAAGAAGGTAGGTTTCTCGAGGCTGGCGGGGGTTTGGGGGCAGCGAAGAGGCATCAGGGGAGAGGAAAGAGATTTTCCTTTCCCCTGATGTCTCTTTGCAGGGCATTTCTGCCTCACGATCGCGCACAGCGTCGCGATTGTGCGGCGGAAATGCCCCCACTAGACACCAGGGATATACTTTTAGTTTTTAGGAAGTGACCCCTTGGGCAAGGGTCGCTTCCAGGCTGGCTGGCAATATGTTTTCGTTTTTCTGCCCCCCCTGGGGGGAAATCGGCCCGTTTTTTCGGCCGTTTTGCCCCCAGGGGGGGCAGAAATTCCCCACTAGCACCAGGGATATAGATTTTTACAAAGATGGCGGCCATTGATTTTGTTTACGTTTTTCTGTCCCCCCTGGGGGCAAATCGGCCCGTTTTTTTTTGCCGTTTTGCCCCCAGGGGGGACAGAAAATGCCCACTAGACACCAGGGATGTAATTTTAGTTTTTAGGAAGCGACCCCTTGGGCAAGGGTCGCTTCCAGGTGGGGTCTGAGTATGTTTTCGTTTTTCTGCCCCCCCTGGGGGGAAATCGGCCCGTTTTTCGGCCGTTTTGCCCCCAGGGGGGGCAGAAATTACCCACTAGAACCAGGGATTTTTGTTGGGGCAATGTGTTTGTTTTGGGAAGCGCCCCTTGGGTAAGGGTCGCTTCCAGGTGGACATGATTGTGTTTTTGTTTTTCTGTCCACCCTGGGGGCAAATCGGCCTGTTTTTTTTTGCCGTTTTGCCCCCAGGGGGGGCGGAAAATGCCCACTAACACAAAGTTTTTAGGAAGCGACCCCTTGGGCATGTTTGCTGGTGGTGTGTGTGGGGAGTGGTACTTGGCTGGATGGTGTGCGTGGAGCGGTGCTTGGCTGGCGGTGTGTGTGGAGTGGTACTTGGCTGTCGGTATGCGCTGAGTGGTGTTTGGCTGGCGGTGTGCGTGGAGGGGTACTTGGCTATCTATGCACGGAGTGGTGCTTGGCTGGCGGTGTGTGTGGAGTGGCGCTTGGCTGGTGGTGTGTGTAGAGTGGTACTTGGCTGTCTGTGCTCGGAGTGGTGCTTGGCTGGCGGTGTGTGTGGAGTGGCGCTTGGCTGGTGGTGTGCGTGGAGTGCTACTTTGCTGTCTGTGCACGGAGTGCTGCTTGGCTGGTGGTGTGTGTGGAGTGGCGCTTGGCTGGTGGTGTGCGTGGAGTGCTACTTTGCTGTCTGTGCACGGAGTGCTGCTTGGCTGGTGGTGTGTGTGGAGTGGCGCTTGGCTGGTGGTGTGCGTGGAGTGCTACTTTGCTGTCTGTGCACGGAGTGCTGCTTGGCTGGCGGTGTGTGTGGAGTGGCGCTTGGCTGGTGGTGTGCGTGGAGTGCTACTTTGCTGTCTGTGCACGGAGTGCTGCTTGGCTGGCGGTGTGTGTGGAGTGGCGCTTGGCTGGTGGTGTGCGTGGAGTGCTACTTTGCTGTCTGTGCACGGAGTGCTGCTTGGCTGGCGGTGTGTGTGGAGTGGCGCTTGGCTGGCGGTGTGTGTGGAGTGGCGCTTGGCTGGATGGTGCTTGGCTGGCGGTGAGTGGTGCTTGGCTGGTGGTGCTTGTGGAGTGGCGCTTGGCAGGTGGTGTGCGTGGAGTGCTACTTTGCTGTCAGTGCACGGAGTGGTGCTTGGCTGGCGGTGTGTGTGGAGTGGCGCTTGGCTGTTAGTGTGCGTGGAGTGCTACTTTGCTGTCTGTGCACGGAGTGCTGCTTGGCTGGCGGTGTGTGTGGAGTGGCGCTTGGCTGGTGGTGTGCGTGGAGTGCTACTTTGCTGTCTGTGCACGGAGTGCTGCTTGGCTGGCGGTGTGTGTGGAGTGGCGCTTGGCTGGTGGTGTGCGTGGAGTGCTACTTTGCTGTCTGTGCACGGAGTGCTGCTTGGCTGGCGGTGTGTGTGGAGTGGCGCTTGGCTGGATGGTGCTTGGCTGGCGGTGAGTGGTGCTTGGCTGGTGGTGCTTGTGGAGTGGCGCCTGGCAGGTGGTGTGCGTGGAGTGCTACTTTGCTGTCTGTGCACGGAGTGGTGCTTGGCTGGCGGTGTGTGTGGAGTGGCGCTTGGCTGTTAGTGTGCGTGGAGTGCTACTTTGCTGTCTGTGCACGGAGTGCTGCTTGGCTGGCGGTGTGTGTGGAGTGGCGCTTGGCTGGTGGTGTGCGTGGAGTGCTACTTTGCTGTCTGTGCACGGAGTGCTGCTTGGCTGGCGGTGTGTGTGGAGTGGCGCTTGGCTGGTGGTGTGCGTGGAGTGCTACTTTGCTGTCTGTGCACGGAGTGCTGCTTGGCTGGCGGTGTGTGTGGAGTGGCGCTTGGCTGGTGGTGTGCGTGGAGTGCTACTTTGCTGTCTGTGCACGGAGTGCTGCTTGGCTGGCGGTGTGTGTGGAGTGGCGCTTGGCTGGCGGTGTGTGTGGAGTGGCGCTTGGCTGGATGGTGCTTGGCTGGCGGTGAGTGGTGCTTGGCTGGTGGTGCTTGTGGAGTGGCGCTTGGCAGGTGGTGTGCGTGGAGTGCTACTTTGCTGTCAGTGCACGGAGTGGTGCTTGGCTGGCGGTGTGTGTGGAGTGGCGCTTGGCTGTTAGTGTGCGTGGAGTGCTACTTTGCTGTCTGTGCACGGAGTGCTGCTTGGCTGGTGGTGTGTGTGGAGTGGCGCTTGGCTGGTGGTGTGCGTGGAGTGCTACTTTGCTGTCTGTGCACGGAGTGCTGCTTGGCTGGAGGTGTGTGTTGAGTGGCGCTTGGCTGGTGGTGTGCGTGGAGTGCTGCTTGGCTGGAGGTGTGTGTTGAGTGGCGCTTGGCTGGTGGTGTGCGTGGAGTGCTACTTTGCTGTCTGTGCACGGAGTGCTGCTTGGCTGGCGGTGTGTGTGGAGTGGCGCTTGGCTGGTGGTGTGCTGGAGTGCTACTTTGCTGTCTGTGCACGGAGTGCTGCTTGGCTGGCGGTGTGTGTGGAGTGGTGTTTGGCTGGCGGTGTGTGGGGAGTGGTGTTTGGCTGGCGGTGTGTGGGGAGTGGTACTTGGCTGGATGGTGTGCGTGGAGTGGTACTTGGCTGTCGGTGTGCGCTGAGTGGGGTTTGGCTGGCGGTGTGCATGGTCTGGTGCTTGGATGGTGGTGTGGGTGGACTGGAACTCTGCTGGCGGTGTGTGAGTAGTTACTTTTTGTTGGTCACTACACACACTGCTAGTTGAGTGACACTCTACGCAGTCCATCATTTTCTGTAGTTGCTATGTCAGATATGTGGGCGTGTGAAAGTGATGGGCGGCTGGCGGTGTGAATGTTTTGTATGTGTCACACGTACAAAAGGTGTATGAATGTCCTTACTGCCCCTGTGTGATATGGGTACTGGTAGTAGCAAAAGACTGACTGGCACCAAAGTGGTCAGGCACTTTACAAAAATTCAAAAAATTATCCAGTGTCTTGATGTTAAACCTCATCTAATCTCATTTGGTCTAAGCCCTAATTGATGGCCCATCTGGCCGAATTTTAATTTGGGGGGCAAATTTGTGTGTTGTTTTTTTAATTGTTATATTGTTTGTGAAATTTGGTAGTAATTTTTTTTTCTTCTCTATTTTTGTCTTGTTCCAGGCTTTTGCTGTTTGGATTGTTGTAGGTTGCGTGTCTGTTTGCAGCTTGTGTAGTTGCTTGTGCTTGGTAAGTGAATGTATTTTGTACTACTTCTCCTTGATGTTTGTCTTTTTGAAAAAGGTTGTACTTCTAGCAGTTTGTGTGGCTCTGTGTTTTTTTTTCCAGCATTAGTGTTTGATGTGCACTTTGTTTTCTAATGTCATTTATTTTTTTCTTTCTAGTGGGATTTCATTTCTTTTCGCTGTGTCTCAACAGAGTAGGTGCTGGTGAGTGTAGCTATATTTTGTAAGAGTGAAATTGTTTTGGATTGTATTTATCTTTTAGTGAAAGCCTTACCTTGTTTACTTCTTACTTTGCACAGTGTAGGTTGTTGTTCACTTGTGTGTGCAGTCTTCTTGCTTTGTAAGGATAATGGCTAGTCGCAGGATTACTGCTCAGCAGGTTCTTGGTTTGCTTTTTGAGTCTTCCTCGGACCATGGTTCAGAGTCTGAGTCCGATTCGGACTCCCAGGAAGCGGCAGAAGATTCAGGCAGTGAGTTTTCTCTTCGCATGGAATCATCATCATCGGATGATGACTCTTCTTCTAGTGCTGATGAAGGGCCTATGGTACAGGAGGACATTGTGTTGCCGGTAGTGGGCCAAGAGGCACCTGTGCTGCTGCCTAGGGCCGCAAGGTTTCCTTTCTTTTTACGTCGGCAAGAGGCATGTGGGCTGGAGCCTGCACCCAAAAGGCTTCACATTGCTGTGGTGCGCAAAGGGGCATCTGGTGCTTTTCGTCTTCCTGCTCGTGTAGTGCAGCAAGAGGCATCTGGGGCTGTTAGGCTTCCCATTGGTGTAGAGCGGCAAGAGGCATCTGGGCCTGCTGGGTTTCCCGGTGGTGTAGTGCAGCAAGAAGCATCTCAGGCTGCTGGGCTTCCCGTTGGTGTAGTGCAGGAAGAGCCCTCTGGGGATGCTACGTCTTCTGTTGGTGTTGTGCAGCCTGAAGTATCTGTGGCTGTTAGGCTTCCCGTTGGAGAACAGCAGCAAGATGTTTCGGTGCTGCAGGCTGGGGTGGCTGCTCCCCCCGTTGATAGGGATGGCCTCTGGGTTCCCCCTGGCTTGGTGCAGCCGGCATTGCCAGAGTTCACTGGTGTTCCTGGGTGTAGAGTGAATACAGAGAATTTTCTGCCAATTAATTTTTTTCAGTTGTTTTTTGACGATGTGTTTTTGCAAGAGATTGTTGAGCAAACCAATTTATATGCAGAACAATATTTGAGGGCCAACAGTGCCAGCCTTAAGCCCTATTGTAGAGCAATCCGGTGGACTCCCACCAATGTTGAAGAGATGAAGAAGTTTCTGGGATTAACTTTTTTGATGGGCTTGATAAGGAAGTCATCAATTACTTCATATTGGTCCACTAGTCCCTTGATGGTAACAGCTATATTTCCAGCAGTCATAAGTCGTGATCGGTATACGCTTCTTCTTCGGATGATGCATTTTGCTGATAATAGTTTAGCGTTGTCACGCGATCACCCTGATTTTGACCGTTTGTTTAAAATTCGGCCTGTCCTTGATCACTTTGTTGATCGTTTTTCTGAGATTTTTGTCCCTGGTAAAGAAATTGCAGTGGATGAGTCTTTGGTGTTGTTCAAGGGCCGCTTGGTTTTTAGGCAATACATTCCTAGTAAGAGGTCACGCTATGGAATCAAACTGTATATGCTGTGTGACAGTGAGACTGGATATGTCTACAATTTCAGGGTGTACACTGGTAAGGAGTCCCGCATTAACCCTCCTGGTTGTCCTTCTACTTTTGGAGTAACTGAGAAAATTGTGTGGGAACTAGGTAGAGGATTATTTAACAAAGGCCATCATTTATATGTAGATAACTTCTACACTGGTGTGCAGTTGTTCAAGGAGTTGGCCAAAGTGGGCACTGTTGCTTGTGGCACAATGCGCAGTAACCGTAAAGGTTTCCCAAAGGAACTTGTTTGCAAAAGGCTTGTGCGGGGACAGTCTACGGCATTGCGATGTGGGGAGCTTTTAGCTGTGAAGTATTCAGACAAGAGAGATGTGTACATGCTGACTACTATCCACGATGAAAGTACTGTACCTGTGCCTGTTTGGGGTCAGGGTGCTGAAGTGCGCAAACCTGTGTGCATTCTAGCTTACAATAAGTTCATGGGTGGTGTTGACAGAGTAGATCAGAGGTTGGAACCTTATGCTGCTCTTCGAAAGGCTTACGTTTGGTACAAGAAGTTGGCTATCCATCTGTTCCACTTGGCATCATTTAATGCTTTCGTTGTGTACCAGAAGTCTTGTCCTGGGACGAAGATGACTTTTCTTAAGTTTCAGGAGTCTATAATAGGCAGCCTTGTACTTGTGCAGCAGGCAAGTGTTCCTAGATTTGGAGTGGTGGAGGAAGTGGCTAGATTGCAAGATCGCCACTTTCCTGAATCTATTCCTTCCACTACTGCTAGAGACTTTCCGACTAGAAGATGCAGAGTCTGTTGGCGAAGAGGCGTGCGGAAGGAGTCTCGTATATACTGTCCTGACTGTCCTTCTAAGCCTGCATTGTGTATGTCAGCTTGTTTTAAATCGTACCACACGCAAAAGAACTATTGGGAGTTTGATTGAGCTGTAAAGTGAATTGCTTGGTCTGCATTCTGTAAAACTTTTTTAGTTTGTTTCAAGGATTGGCATTAGTGCAAAGTTTTTATTTTAAGAATTTGTGTTACCTGATTTGTAGGTATTTCCATTTGTTTAGTGTCATTTTCAAAAAAAGAATTCTAAATGTGTTTGTGGTGTGTGCCGGCTGGTGCTTGGCTGGCGGTGTGTGTGGAGTTGCGCTTGGCTGGCGGTGTGTGTGGAGTGGTGCTTGGCTGGCGGTGTGTGTGGAGTGGTGCTTGGCTGGCGGTGTGTGTGGAGTGGTGCTTGGCTGTCTGTGCACGGAGTGGTGCTTTGCTGGCGGTGTGTGTGGAGTGGCGCTTGGCTGGTGGTGTTCGTGGAGTGGTACTTGGCTGTCTGTGCATGGAGTGGTGTTTGGCTGATGGTGTGTGTGGAGTGGTGCTTGGCTGGCGGTGTGTGTGGAGTGGTGCTTGGCTGGCGGTGTGTGTGGAGTGGTGCTTGGCTGGCGGTGTGTGTGGAGGGGTGCTTGGCTGGCGGTGTGTGTGGAGTGGTGCTTGGCTGGTGGTGTGTGTGGAGTGCTGCTTGGCTGGCGGTGTGTGTGGAGTGGTGCTTGGCTGGCAGTGTGTGTGGAATGGTGCTTGGCTGGCAGTGTGTGTGGAGTGGCGCTTGGCTGGTGGTGTTTGTGGAGTGGTACTTGGCTGGAGGGTGTGCGTGGAGCGGTGTTTAGCTGTCTGTGCACGGAGTGGTGCTTGGCTGGCGGTGTGCGTGGAGAGGCGCTTGGCTGGTGGTGTGCGCTGAGTGTTTGGCTGGCGGTGTGCATGGTCTGGTGCTTGGCTGGTGGTGTGGGTGGACTGGCGCTCGGCTGGCGGTGTGTGAGTAGTTACTTTCTGTTGGTCACTGCACACACTGCTTGTTGAGTGACACTCCACGCAGTCCATCAATTTGTGTAGTTCCAGTGTCAGAAATGTGGGCGTGTGAAAGTGATGGGCCCTTGAATGGCGCTGTTTGCTGGTGTGAGTGTTGAAATGTGATGGGTCCGCGGCTGGCGGTGTGAATGTTTTGAATGTGTCACACGTACGAAAGGTGTATGAATGGCCTGTAAAGAGGTTGGTGCCTTGACGTGGCTTTACAGCTCACGAGCTGTGAGTCAGTGGTTCAGTTTATCATACTTGCAATTATACACAGTGTATTTCATTTTTGTGAAATTACTTGCGTATACAATTGTATGTACTGAATCATCACTCACCCTCGTGCCAAATCCAACCAGTATGTGTGTGTGCTTGCGGATTAGATGGGTGTGCAGTAATAATTGTTTTTTTTCTCTTTCTGCATTAGGGTGTACCTTGTCCCTTATTGTGATTGTTGTAATGTGTTGCTTTTATTCCAGATGGTGTCAGTGGTCTTGTTTGTATCAGGTATGAAAGGTGCGTGAATGGCCTGTAAAACGGTTGGTGCCTTGTCGTGGCTTTACAGCTCACGAGTTGCGAGTCACTGGTTCGGTTTTTATGCATTTATTTATTGACAGAGCATTTCATTTTTTTGAAATATCTTGTTAATAAAATTTTATATACTGAACCATCACTCGCCCTCGTGCCAAATCCAACCTGTATGTGTGTGTCTTTGAGGAATAGATAGCCGTGCTTGAATGTTTGTCTTTTGAGTAACTCTGTTAAGGTGAGGTACCCTTTTACTCGGGAGAATAAGGGGAACGCTGGGTGGTAGGACATTTTTGCCGGCACGGCGATCCCACGGCAAAATTTTTGGAAAAGTGCTATTTTTACCTAATTAAGGTTTGCAAGGAGTTCTGGGTAGGAAAACATTGGGGGACCCACGCATGCCATACCTCCCTGGACTCCCCCGGGTGTCTACTTTTCAGAAATGTGTGGGTTTGGTAGGTTTCCCTAGATGGCTGTCTCGCACGGGGCCAGAAACCCAGGTAACCCCTCTTGCAAAAGCTGGAGAATTCATGTCCACCAGCTTTTGCAAGAGGGGTTACCCGGGTTTTTGGCCCCGTGCGAGACAGCCATCTAGGGAAACCTACCAAACCCACACATTTCTGAAAAGTAGACACCCGGGGGCTTCCAAGGAGGTATGGCTTGCGTGGATCCTCCAACGTTCCTTTAACCAGAATCCCTTGCAAACCTCATTTTTTGCTTGGAAAAAATCTTTTTTTTTCACACGTTTTAGTGTGGGAAAGCGTGGCATCACTGGGCTCACACAAATTACCTCCCACCCAGCGTTCCCCAAGGTCTCCCGATAAAAATGGTACCTCACTTGCGTGGGTAGGCATAGCGGCTGCTTTAGGAAAAGGCCCAATTCATACTGTGGAGACGAAAACATTACCTTTAGCCAAATAATCTTATTTTTTGAGGGGGTCACCTGAGCTTTTGGCCCGGGGCTTGGCAGGCATCTTTGGAAACTACCAAACCCAAACAGTTCTGAGAACTAGACACCCGGGGGAGTCCAGGGTGGTATGGCATGCGTGGGTCCCCCAATGTTTTCCTACCCAGAAACCCCTGCAAACCTGAAATTTTGGTCCAAAAACCAACTTTTCCATACTTTTTTGGGTGGGATCTCGCTGCCGGAACAAATGTCCTACCACCCAGCGTTTCCCTTGTTCTCCCGAGTAA
This sequence comes from Lissotriton helveticus, assembly GCF_964261635.1. Lineage (NCBI taxonomy): Eukaryota > Metazoa > Chordata > Amphibia > Caudata > Salamandridae > Lissotriton > Lissotriton helveticus. The sequence goes on along the minus strand of NC_136072.1, from coordinate 647,852,579 downwards.
AATGATACCTCACTTGTGTGGGTGGGCCAAAGGCAAGTGACTTAGGCTGGGGTGCTTAATTTGTAAAACGTAAATATGAGTAAAAACTACCTTTTTCAAAATTCATTTTTGGGGTGTTCTACTTTGGGGCACCCACACAAGTGAGGTATCCTTTTACTCGGGAGAACAAGGGGAACGCAGGGTGGTACGACTTTTTTGCCGGCACGGCGATCCCACGCCAAAAAGTTTGGAAAAGTGCAATTTTTACCTAATTTTAAGGTTTGCAGAGAGTTCTGGGTAGGAAAACATTGGGGGACCCATGCATGCCATACCTCCCTGGACTCCCCCGGGTGTCTAGTTTTCAGAACTGTTTGGGTTTGCTACTTTGCAAAGAATACCACCGAGCCCCGGGCCACAAATTCAGATCCCCCCTCCCCAAAATCAAGGTAGTTTTGCAATAAGGTAATGTAAATTCACCACCGTACGATTTGAACCGTTTCCTGTTGCAGCCACTATGTCTACCCACGCAAGTGAGGTACCGTTTTTTTCGGGAGACCTGGGGGCACGCTGGGTGGGTGGAAATTTGTTGATCCACGCAGATTCCAGAACTTTCCACCACAGAAATGTGAGGAAAATGTGTTTTTTTGGTCACATTTTTATGTTTTCAAGGAGTTCTGGGTAGGAAAACATTGGGGGACCCACGCATGCCATACCTCCCTGGACTCCCCCGGGTGTCTACTTTTTAGAAATGTGTGGGTTTGGTAGGTTTCCCTAGATGGCTGTCTCGCACGGGGCCAGAAACCCAGGTAACCCCTCTTGCAAAAGCTGGAGAATTCATGTCCACCAGCTTTTGCAAGAGGGGTTACCCGGGTTTTTGGCCCCGTGCGAGACAGCCATCTAGGGAAACCTACCAAACCCACACATTTCTGAAAAGTAGACACCCGGGGGCTTCCAAGGAGGTATGGCTTGCGTGGATCCTCCAACGTTCCTTTACCCAGAATCCCTTGCAAACCTCATTTTTTGCTTGGAAAAAATCATTTTTTTTCACACGTTTTAGTGTGGGAAAGCGTGGCATCACTGGGCTCACACAAATTACCTCCCACCCAGCGTTCCCCAAGGTCTCCCGATAAAAATGGTACCTCACTTGCGTGGGTAGGCATAGCGGCTGCTTTAGGAAAAGGCCCAATTCATACTGTGGAGACGAAAACATTACCTTTAGCCAAATAATCTTATTTTTTGAGGGGGTCACCTGAGCTTTTGGCCCGGGGCTTGGCAGGCATCTTTGGAAACTACCAAACCCAAACAGTTCTGAGAACTAGACACCCGGGGGAGTCCAGGGTGGTATGGCATGCGTGGGTCCCCCAATGTTTTCCTACCCAGAAACCCCTGCAAACCTGAAATTTTGGTCCAAAAACCAACTTTTCCATACTTTTTTGGGTGGGATCTCGCTGCCGGAACAAATGTCCTACCACCCAGCGTTTCCCTTGTTCTCCCGAGTAAAATGATACCTCACTTGTGTGGGTGGGCCAAAGGCAAGTGACTTAGGCTGGGGTGCTTAATTTGTAAAACGTAAATATGAGTAAAAACTACCTTTTTCAAAATTCATTTTTGGGGTGTTCTACTTTGGGGCACCCACACAAGTGAGGTATCCTTTTACTCGGGAGAACAAGGGGAACGCAGGGTGGTACGACTTTTTTGCCGGCACGGCGATCCCACGGCAAAAAGTTTGGAAAAGTGCAATTTTTACCTAATTTTAAGGTTTGCAGAGAGTTCTGGGTAGGAAAACATTGGGGGACCCATGCATGCCATACCTCCCTGGACTCCCCCGGGTGTCTAGTTTTCAGAACTGTTTGGGTTTGCTACTTTGCAAAGAATACCACCGAGCCCCGGGCCACAAATTCAGATCCCCCCCCCCCAAAATCAAGGTAGTTTTGCAATAAGGTAATGTAAATTCACCACCGTACGATTTGAACCGTTTCCTGTTGCAGCCACTATGTCTACCCACGCAAGTGAGGTACCATTTTTTTCGGGAGACCTGGGGGCACGCTGGGTGAGTGGAAATTTGTTGATCCACGCAGATTCCAGAACTTTCCACCACAGAAATGTGAGGAAAATGTGTTTTTTTGGTCAAATATTTATGTTTTCAAGGGATTCTGGGTAACAAAACCTGGGGGTAGGCAGACGAGTCACCCCATCCTGAATTGCCCTGGGTGTCTAGTTTTCAGAAATGTATAGGTTTGCTAGGTTTCCCTAGGTGCTGGCAGAGCTACGGCGCAAAAACAAAAGGTAGTCTTTTTGTCTGAATCGTGCTAAATTTCACTGGGAAATTGAGGTGCGATCATGCTGCGTTTTGCGCTGTTTCATGTCGCAGCCACTATGCCTACCCACGCAAGTGAGGTACCATTTTTTTTGGGAGACCTGGGGGCACACTGGATGGATGGAAATTTGTTGATCCACGCAGATTCCAGAACTTTCCACCACAGAAATGTGAGGAAAATGTGTTTTTTTGGTCAAATTTTTTTGTTTGAAAGGGATTCTGGGTAACAAAACCTGGGGGTAGGCAGACGAGTCACCCCATCCTGAATTGCCCTGGGTGTCTAGTTTTCAGAAATGTATAGGTTTGCTAGGTTTCCCTAGGTGCTGGCAGAGCTACGGCGTAAAAACAAAAGGTAGTCTTTTTGTCCGAATCGTGCTAAATTTCACTGGGAAATTGAGGTGCGACCATGCTGCGTTTTGCGCTGTTTCATGTCGCAGCCACTATGCCTACCCACGCAAGTGAGGTACCATTTTTTTCGGGAGACCTGGGGGCACACTGGGTGCATGGAAATTTGTTGATCCACGCAGATTCCAGAACTTTCCACCACAGAAATGTGAGGAAAATGTGTTTTTTTGGTCAAATTTTTTTGTTTGAAAGGGATTCTGGGTAACAAAACCTGGGGGTAGGCAGACGAGTAACCCCATCCTGAATTGCCCTGGGTGTCTAGTTTTCAGAAATGTATAGGTTTTCTAGGTTTCCCTAGGTGCTGGCAGAGCTACGGCGCAAAAACAAAAGGTAGTCTTTTTGTCCGAATCGTGCAAAATTTCACTGGGAAATTGAGGTGCGACCATGCTGCGTTTTGCGCTGTTTCATGTCGCAGCCACTATGCCTACCCACGCAAGTGAGGTACCATTTTTATCGGGAGACCTGGGGGCACACTGGGTGGATGGAAATTTGTTGATCCACGCAGATTCCAGAACTTTCCACCACAGAAATGTGAGGAAAACGTGTTTTTTTGGTTAAATTTTTTTGTTTGAAAGGGATTCTGGGTAACAAAACCTGGGGGTAGGCAGACGAGTCACCCCATCCTGAATTGCCCTGGGTGTCTAGTTTTCAGAAATGTATAGGTTTGCTAGGTTTCCCTAGGTGCTGGCAGAGCTATGGCGCAAAAACAAAAGGTAGTCTTTTTGTCCGAATCGTGCTAAATTTCACTGGGAAATTGAGGTGCGACCATGCTGCGTTTTGCGCTGTTTCATGTCGCAGCCACTATGCCTACCCACGCAAGTGAGGTACCATTTTTTTCGGGAGACCTGGGGGCACACTGGATGGATGGAAATTTGTTGATCCACGCAGATTCCAGAACTTTCCACCACAGAAATGTGAGGAAAATGTGTTTATTTGGTCAAATTTTTTTGTTTGAAAGGGATTCTGGGTAACAAAACCTGGGGGTAGGCAGACGAGTCACCCCATCCTGAATTGCCCTGGGTGTCTAGTTTTCAGAAATGTATAGGTTTGCTAGGTTTCCCTAGGTGCTGGCAGAGCTACGGCGCAAAAACAAAAGGTAGTCTTTTTGTCCGAATCGTGCAAAATTTCACTGGGAAATTGAGGTGCGACCATGCTGCGTTTTGCGCTGTTTCATGTCGCAGCCACTATGCCTACCCACGCAAGTGAGGTACCATTTTTTTCGGGAGACCTGGGGGCACACTGGGTGGATGGAAATTTGTTGATCCACGCAGATTCCAGAACTTTCCACCACAGAAATGTGAGGAAAATGTGTTTTTTTGGTTAAATTGTTTTGTTTGAAAGGGATTCTGGGTAACAAAACCTGGGGGTAGGCAGACGAGTCACCCCATCCTGAATTGCCCTGGGTGTCTAGTTTTCAGAAATGTATAGGTTTGCTAGGTTTCCCTAGGTGCTGGCAGAGCTACGGCGCAAAAACAAAAGGTAGTCTTTTTGTCCGAATCGAGCTAAATTTCACTGGGAAATTGAGGTGCGACCATGCTGCGTTTTGCGCTGTTTCAGGTCGCAGCCACTATGCCTACCCACGCAAGTGAGGTACCATTTTTTTCGGGAGACCTGGGGGCACACTGGATGGATGGAAATTTGTTGATCCACGCAGATTCCAGAACTTTCCACCACAGAAATGTGAGGAAAATGTGTTTTTTTGGTCAAATTTTTTTGTTTGAAAGGGATTCTGGGTAACAAAACCTGGGGGTAGGCAGACGAGTCACCCCATCCTGAATTGCCCTGGGTGTCTAGTTTTCAGAAATGTATAGGTTTGCTAGGTTTCCCTAGGTGCTGGCAGAGCTACGGCGCAAAAACAAAAGGTAGTCTTTTTGTCCAAATCGTGCAAAATTTCACTGGGAAATTGAGGTGCGACCATGCTGCGTTTTGCGCTGTTTCATGTCGCAGCCACTATGCCTACCCACGCAAGTGGGGTACCATTTTTTTCGGGAGACCTGGGGGCACGCTGGGTGGGTGGAAATTTGTTGATCCACGCAGATTCCAGAACTTTCCACCACAGAAATGTGAGGAAAATGTGTTTTTTTGGTCAAATTTTTTTGTTTGAAAGGGATTCTGGGTAACAAAACCTGGGGGTAGGCAGACGAGTCACCCCATCCTGAATTGCCCTGGTTGTCTAGTTTTCAAAAATGTATAGGGTTGCTAGGTTTCCCTAGGTGCTGGCAGAGCTACGGCGCAAAAACAAAAGGTAGTCTTTTTGTCCGAATCGTGCTAAATTTCACTGGGAAATTGAGATGCGACCATGCTGCGTTTTGCGCGGTTTCATGTCGCAGCCACTATGCCTACCCACGCAAGTGAGGTACCATTTTTTTCGGGAGACCTAGGGGCACGCTGGGTGGGTGGAAATTTGTTGATCCACGCAGATTCCAGAACTTTCCACCACAGAAATGTGAGGAAAATGTGTTTTTTTGGTCAAATATTTATGTTTGCAAGGGATTCTGGGTAACAAAACCTGGGGGTAGGCAGACGAGTCACCCCATCCTGAATTGCCCTGGGTGTCTAGTTTTCAAAAATGTATAGGTTTGCTAGGTTTCCCTAGGTGCTGGTTGAGCTACGGCTCAAAAACAAAAGGTAGTCTCTTTGTCCAATGAGCTTAAGATTTCACTGGGAAATTGAGGAGCGACCACGTTGCATTTTGTGCCGTTTCCCGTCGTAGGCACAAGGCCGACCCACACAAGTGAGGTACCATTGTTTTCGGGAGACCTGGTGGCACGCTGGGTGGGTGGAAATTTGTTGATCCACGCAGATTCCAGAACTTTCCACCACAGAAATGTGAGGAAAATGTGTTTTTTTTGTCAAAATCTGAGCTTTGCAAGGGATTCTGGGTAACAAAACCTGGTGGTAGGCAGTCGAGTCATCCCATCCTGAATTCCCCTGGGTGTCTACTTTTCAAAAATGTATAGGTTTGCTAGGTTTCCCTAGGTGCCGGAAGAACTAGGGTGCAAAAACTACAGGTAGGCACTTTGCCAAAAAAGGGTCAATTTGTAACTGCAAAATTTAGGTGTGACCACGTTGCATTTTGCGCCGTTTCCTGTCGCAGGCACAAGGCCGACCCACACAAGTGAGGTACCGTTTTTATCGGGACACTTGGGGTAATTCAGATTTGTAAATCAACTGTTATTACCAATTGAGCTTTCTTGCATTTCTCCCTTTGAATGAAAGATATTGTGTAGAAAAAAAAACTTTATGAAAAATGACCAATAATTCTCATGCTAGTATGAGTATTCCCAACTTTGAAAATGTGCAATTATATACTGTTTCTGAACTCTATAATTTGTACCCAATTCATACATACATAGGTGTCTTTCATGCAGAATATTCCATGTGTACATTTTCCAAGACAAAGTGCACTATACCCAGTAAATGAAAAAATACCATTGCAAGTTGCTGCTCAGTTTTTGGATCTGGGTTCGTCGGGTTCTTGGTGAAACTACAAGTCCCATATATCCCCACAACCAGGAAGGTCTAACGGATGTAACGGTATATTGCTTTCCAAGAGCTGTCAAAATTAGAGAAAGTTATAGGTGAAAACGTTGAGACAAAAGGCCGTTGTTTTCAACAAATTTTCAAATATTCCAATATCTAACTGTTAGTTTCTATAACGAAACCTTCATGGATTTAGACAAATGACCCCTTTCTGAATTCAGAATTTTGTCTATTTTTCGGAAATGTAAAGCTTTCCAGGATCCATTATTGCTTTCAAACTCATTTCTACCATTAACTGGAAGGAGGTGGAAAGCTCTAAAAATAGCAAAAATAGGCTATGTCCCAGAAAAATGCCAAAACTGAGTGAAAAATTTCGGTTCTCTGACAAAACACTGTCATTCCCTAAAAGCTGAGAAAATGGAGAATTCAGCCCCACAAACCCTTTTTTGATACCATATTCAGGGAAAAAGCCAGAGGCTTTCATTTGCAGCCCGTTTTTCCCATTTTTCTGAAAAAAACTAAAAAACCACTATATTTTGGTTAATTTCTGGGCCCCCTCCAAGGGAATCCACAAACCCTGGGCGCCTTTAGAATCCCCATGATGTTGGAAGAAAAGGACGCAAATTTGGCGCGGATCCCTTATGTGGTCAAAAAGTTACAAGGGCCTAAGCGCGCACTACCCCAAAACACCAAAAAAAGCCTTAGCACAGGAGGGGGAAAAGGCCTAGCAGCGAAGGGGTTAAGATGACCGCTTACACTGTTTGACGAGCATGATCAAGCCGTAATGGCGAAACGCGTCGTTTTTTTCACTTACACAATAAATTTTTCCTGCAAGAAGCTCTGGGTGTCCTAGTCTCTTCCTGTAACGGGAGGTTAATTTGGAACGAAGATACAGGTCTGCCGGTGACCTTACTAGGACCGCCAACGACAGCTGGAGATCTCTCACCGGAACTCGTGAAATATATATATATATATATATATATATATATATATATATATATATATATATATATAATTACCTACTGGCGGTCGCCAGTAGGTAGTTATAGTTAGGATTGATTTCCATAGGGAAATCGCAACATTCTATTGGGAATAACTTTGGCGTTGGTTGAGGAATCTGCCTGAATTTTTCCTCAACTTTGCCTCGCGGCTCTCCGCTCCTTCCCTGAAAGTTGGGGGGGGGGTTCGTCAAGCGGGGGCCGAGATAAAAGGGGGGTCCCAAAACGTGTTTTCCCCATGTTAATTTCCATAGGGCGGTCGGTCTCACTTTTAGCTCGAACCTCCGAATGGGTTTTCACCAAACCTGGCAAAATTGTAGGGACTGGTAGCCCGATGTGCCTTCGCTATGTCTCTAGATATGGGATCCAGAGGATTTTGAGTAATTTAGGTTAAAAAAATATATATATATCTATAGCCGCGCCCCGGTACGCGCACCGGGGAGCGCTCCGGGCGCGCTACGCGACTTGCGCACGGAAAGCTGATTGGCTCTCGGGTGTCTGTAAACATTCCAAACAGTCCGGAGCGGCCGCCATCTTGTGTCTCGGTAGGATCGAGACACAAGAGGTGGCAAAAAACAAAGGGGGAAATGACCAAAAGGGGGCAGGGTAGACCCCCCCTGACCCCCTAGGTTTGATGTGGGGGGCCATAAAAGGCTCCGCGGGGCAAATCACATTTTTTATTTTTTTTCGATTTTCAGAGGGGGGAGCGCCCGGTACGCGCACCGGGGAGCGTACCGGGGAGCGTAGCATGGGGAAAACCCTGTTCATTCACTGCGTCACCTCTACGACCCTTTCTTGCGTCAATATACCCATTTTGCATACATTACACCTGACGTAGGTATAATGTGGCGCAGGGGTTTACAAAGTGACGCATCTACCTAGATGCGTCACTTTGTAAATATGACTCAATAAGGTGCATTTTTAACAGCACTGGTGCGTCACAAAAAGTGTCGCACCGGTGGCGTAAAAGTGACGCATGGCCTCATAAATGAGGCCTTCAGTCTTCTACTCATGCGTCATATTAAATATATGACGTATTATGTTGCAAGTACTTTTAGATACGTCAGTATTTTAGACGGTAAACATCACTTACAACGAAACTTTTACAACGCACTACCATTACAACGCGGTCATTACAACGCAAACTATTACAACGCATTGCGCTGGGGGGCGCTCTAGGATAGGGAATAGGTTAATTTACTATCCAATAACCTTCCCTAGTGTCCACGGGGACTGGAGTTGGAATAGTAAATTAAACTATTCACTATCCAACACCCAAAAGCGCTATGCGTTGTAATGGTATGCGATGTAAAAACCGCGTTGTAAAGGCAGGCGTTGTAATAGCCTGCGCTGTAACGTCATACATCCATTTCAGATGTATCTGTAAGCGCAAAAGTGATGCATTGCTGGAGTCTGTCACAAAAATGATGCAACTCCAGGAATGCATCCTTTCACATGGGGCCAGGCCCCATGTGAAAGGGCCTGCACCAGTCTTATGCCTGCTGTGAAACAGGCGCAAGATTTGGACACAACAGCACCATAAAAGTGACGTAGTGATATCTCATAGATTTTACTGCGTCACCTCTACGACCCTTTCTTGCGTCAATATGTCCCTTTTGCATACATTACACCTGACGTAGGTAGAATGTGGCGCAGGGGTTTACAAAGTGATGCATGTACCTAGATGTGTCACTTTGTAAATATGACTGAATAAGGTGCATTTTTAACAGCACTGGTGCGTCACAAAAAGTGACGCACCGGTGGCGTAAAAGTGAAGCATGGCCTCATAAATGAGGCCTTCATTCTTCTACTCATGCGTCATATTAAATATATGACGTATTATGTCGCAAGTACTTTTAGATACGTCAGTATTTCAGACGTATCTGTAAGCGCAAAAGTGATGCATTGCTGGAGTGTGTCACAAAAATGATGCAACTCCAGCAATGCATCCTTTCACATGGGGCCAGGCCCCATGTGAAAGGGCCTGCACCAGTCTTACGCCTGCTGTGAAACAGGCGCAAGATTTGGACGCAACAGCGTCATAAAAGTAACGTAGTGATATCTCATAGATTTTACTGCGTCACCTCTACGACCCTTTCTTGCGTCTATACGTACCTTTTGCATACATTACACCTGACGTAGGTATAATGTGGCGCAGGGGTTTACAAAGTGATGCATCTACCTAGATGCGTCACTTTGTAAATATGACTGAATAAGGTGCGTTTTTAACAGCACTGGTGCGTCACAAAAAGTGACGCACCGGTGGCGTAAAAGTGACGCATGGCCTCATAAATGAGGCCTTCAGTCTTCTACTCATGTGTCATATTAAATATATGACGTATTATGTCGCAAGTACTTTTAGATACGTCAGTATTTCAGACGTATCTGTAAGCGCAAAAGTGATGCATTGCTGGAGAGTGTCACAAAAATGATGCAACTACAGCAATGCATCTTTTCTTACCCTTCCACACCCCCGTTCCTTTTCTACATTTTGTTTGAATAACCACATTCCCCATGTTCACTCTCATTCTCCTTACTTTCGTTCCTAACACTCACCTTCTTTCAGGCCCCCTACTTCACTTCCTTTCTCCTCTCATACTTTTCTGTTCTTTCTTACTCATTTTCCTTTCATTTATCAATGCACTCCACTTCACGTACTCTTTTTAATTTTTTTAAGAATATAGCTCTTTGATGAGAATTGGAGGTAGTTCTGAAAAGAACTTTTTTTTTCCTTCTTTTTTCTTTTTTTAGAACTACAACAAAAACAGGGAATGGAAACTGCTCAACAGGAGCAAAAAACAAAAAAAAAATTAGGGCTGGTAACGGCAGTGATGGTTCTCCAATGCTCGAACCATGAGCAGAATGTAATGTCCTGCTTTATTTACCATCTGGTGTCTCTTTATGGAATGTGGAATTATACCTGTGATGCTAGTAGAATGTAGAATGTACTGAAGAGTCAGTTGGTATCCTGGCTGTTCGTGGATGGGGCGAATAAACCTTCTGCTGAACCAACAAGCTAGTATTAATGATTTATTACAATTAATAACAATTTTACATTGGCGACGATCCTACCTCTCTTCGCCTCAACACGCAGCCGTCCCTGAAATCAGAAACCTCTCCAGCGGCTGTTTACACCAGAAAGGAAGCGTAGCCTTCCCAGCGGCAGATCGTGTGAAAAATCGCTGTTTTACAAAAGCGCTCATACGGTGAGGAGTATTGCGGGAGGTGGACTGAAAGGAAGGGACTTAAAAAAAAAAAAAAAAAAAAAAAAGAAGGAAAGTTAAAAAAAAAAACAACGCGCGCGAGCGTTCATCATCTTTGAAAACAGCGCGTTTGCTCGCGCTGCCACCCGATCACCTCGCACTGCAAAATGGCGGTGCGTGTCAGTGACGAGTAGAATATCTCAGCCTCGTTTTCAAGATAAAGAAATAGACGCGCAACACCGGCTTGCAAAGAAGCTTGCGTGTGTAGAATAATGGGCATTATGACACGCACAGATTCCAAATAATCAGAAAGAGGCATTGTGAAATAAAATAGAATTTTTATTTCAAGAGCAGAATTCTTAAACAAGAAACTTGGAGAGTCCACAAAGCAAATCAAATGGATTGTGACATCATCAATGTGTTTTCAATAGCTCTACAAAAATAACAAGAAATATTTACAAAGGGCATTTACAACAATGAGTTTCTAATACTCTAATACAAAGAATAACAAGGAATACTTACAAAGAACATTTAAATATTGCAAAATTGACAAAGGGTATTTACAAAGAGCATTTATATGTTATAAGGAATATATAAAAAAAAATATATATAAAAAAAAAAAAACATGCAGAATGTAACACAACCTGCATTTTTTTGATAAGTCCTGGTGAACCAAATGTGAAATGGCAGAAATGGAAGAAGATTTTTGCAAATTACGCAAGAGTGTGTGGCACGAACTTAAGTGCGGAGAGGAAGCATTCATTACTATTGCACTGTCTGGGGGGAGAAGGTCAAGACGTTCTAGAACATTTACCTGAACTTACTGCGTCGGAACAAAGGAATTTAAATGAATACGAAGTGGCTATTGAGCAGTTGGATAGACACTATCTTCCTAGATTGAGCACTATAATGGAAAGGTACCATTTTGGCTTAAGAGGACAGAAGAAGGATGAGTCGGTAGAGGAATATGTTTCTGCACTAAGGAAATTAGCCTCATCGTGCAAATTTGGACAGACTCTGGATGAGAGAATAAGGGACCAATTTGTGTTAAGATGTGCCCATGACAGTATTCGCAAAGAACTCTGGCTAAAAGATGAACCGCCATTAGATGAAGTTCTGGGAATAGCGAAGCAAGTGGAACACATGACGAAATGTGTAGATGAGTTAAAAGTAGAAAAAGAGAAAATGAATGAACCTGAAAAGTAGGATGAACCTAAAGTGGAGGAAGTTGTATGTCAAGTGAAGAAAGAGGAAAAGTCATCTGTTGATAAAAATGAAAATGGAGCGAGTAGTTTTAATCCCAATTTTAATGTTACCAGTAAATTTTCATGTTTCAGATGCGGAAATAATGGACATTTGGCCAATTCAGCAAATTGTCCTGCTATGAAATCGATTTGTAACAACTGTGGCAGAAAAGGGCATGTCTCAAAGTGTTGTAGGACTAGAAATAGTAAGAGAGATAATGTATATAAAAGATGGAATCAACCTCAGGTAAAGACAGTGACTTTTCAAGTCAATAGCGGTTCGTTAGAACATCCTTCGCACTTGGTAAAAGTGGGTGATGCCATGATAGAATTTAAATTTGATTCATGTTCCCAAATCACCATGATTGATGAGGAATTATTACATAAGACTTTTGGGGAAAAGGTTAAGCTCTTCAAAAGCGACATTTTACCTTTAGGATATGGGAAGAAACCAATTAAAATAATAGGTTATTTCATGACTACTCTGGAGTTGGGAAGTCGCATCATACCTGGGAAAATTTATGTAACCAATGTTGGTGATGCTTTGATTAGTTGGAGGGATCAGCGAGACTTAGGTGTAAAACTTGATCCAAATGCTTCACCGCAAGTACAAATACATGAGGTGGAAAACTTAGCTGAAATGTTTGCAGGAAAATTTCCAGGCGTTTTCAAAGAACAGTTAGGAAGTTTAAAGGGATATAAACACTGCATAAAATTTTAAAAAAATGCCATACCTGTCATAGCGAAAGTAAGGAGGATTCCTTTAGCGGAACAAAGTAAGGTACAAAAGGAAATTGAAAAATTTATTGATAATAAGATTATAGAACCAGTAGAAGCTACTGAATGGTTGGCCCCAGTTGTAATAGCAAAGAAGCCTACGGGGGAGATTCGGCTTTGTATTGATTTGAGGGCGCTCAATAAGGAAGTAATTGTGGACAGATTTCCATTGCCAAACATTGATGAGATTGTGGGGACTCTGGAAGGGGCGAAGTATTTTACCACTTTAGATCTAGCTTCCGCTTACCACCAGGTGGAACTGGATGCCACTTGTCAAGATCTTACTGCTTTTATTACCCCTATGGGTACATATAAATTTAAAAGGATGCCTTTTGGGTTAATCTCGGCATCTTCTGTGTTTCAACGTATCATGACTCATATATTGAAAGGTCTTCTAGGGGTAAAGTGCTATCAGGATGACTTATTAATTTACGGGGCTAATGTACAAGAACACAATGATCGAGTGTGTGAGGTGTTAAAAAGGTTGTCTGAAGCTGGTCTATCTCTCAAGAAGGAGAAGTGTAAGTTTGGGTTGAAGGAAGTAAATTACCTTGGTCACTGTATCAGGAGTGAAGGTGTGTTTCCCAAGTCAGAATTGGTCACTTCAATTGATAATATGGTTGAACCTGTAAATAGGGATGAATTATTGTCATTCCTTGGAATGGTTGAGTTCTATGGGAAGTTTATTTTGCACTTTGCGGATAAAACTAAAAATATGAGAAGACTTACCGCAAAGAATGTGACATTTGTGTGGTCAAATGACTGTAAAAAAGAATTTGAAGCGATTAAGAGAGAGTTGAAAGAAGCTCCCTGTCTTCAGGCATTTGTTCCTGGCTTACCAACATTTGTGTATACTGATGCCAGTGACAAAGGTCTAGGTGCGGTGTTGGTACAAAATAAAGGTGGTAGCGATTTCCTCATTGCCTGTGCTTCTAGATGTTTGCGTGGTCCGGAGCTTAATTATTCAGTGATTGAAAAAGAGTAGTTAGCAATTTTTTGGGCTTTAAAAAAATTTAAGAATATGGTCTGGGGTACTAGGTTTGTTGTAAAATCTGACCATAAACCCTTGAAGGAAGTTTTTAGTAAGAAAGGGTTAGATTCGATATCTTCAAGGATCCGGAGATGGATAATAGCGTTACAAGAGTATGACTTTGAGGTGCAGTATTTACCTGGTATTTCAAATAAGGCAGCGGATTGTTTTTCTAGACTGGTTAAAAGGTGTGATCTGCACAGTGATGAAATAGTGCAAGATGAAGATGAGGTTCTGGATGTGTGTGAAGTTACTGAGGGTGTTGTTAAGAAAGATGAGTGGAAAGAGGAGTTGTTAAAAGATGAGGAATTATGCAAGGTAATGTCATCTCTGAGGGATAATAAACGTTTGGATAAACCCTGGTCACTTGTTTCAGAAGAATTGTCGATAACTGATGATTTGTTTACGCGAGGTGTGAGGCTGATACCTCCTCATAGTTTAAGGAAGAGATTACTATTGCATGCACATTCTGGTCATCAAGGTATAGTAAAAACCAAGGAATTGTTACGCACTCAATTTTGGTGGCCTGGAATGGATTTGGAGATAGAGCGAATGGTTAGAGATTGTGTGGAGTGTTGTGCGAGTGACAAGATCTTAAAAACCAGACAGATGCCCTTGGTTTGCCGAACTTTGCCTGATCATCCTTGGGATGAATTAGCCATCGACATTTTGGGTCCACTTACTGGAGTTGCTGACACCCCGTATCTAATTGTTTTAATAGATCTTTATTCTCGTTGGATTGAGGTGAGTGCTGTTAGTGAAATCACTTCTGAGTCTGTCATTAAATTTCTATCTGAAGTATTTACGAGAGAGAGTTTTCCTAACAGTATATTATCAGACAATGGCCCTCAATTCTGCTCAGCGTTGTTTGGCGATTTTCTTACTAAAAGTGGTATATTGCACAAGAGATCCTCTCTGTATCATCCAGAAACCAATGGTGCAGTTGAGAGGGTTAACAAAACGTTAAAAGAGTGCATTCAGCTTGCCAGAGCGAATGGTTTGAATTGGAAGGTGGAGCTTAAAGAAAGAATTGAAGCTTACAGATATTCTCCTCACTCCTCTACTGGTAAATCCCCTTTCGAGTTATTCAAAGGAAGGGTACCCAACACCAAGTTGTGTCCTGGTTGGATGAATTTGAATAAAGGATTTGTTGATAATCATATTGGTGGTTGGAGGGAAAGGGAGTTGGAAAAACAAGCTTGTAGAAAAGCTTACTTTGACAATAAGAAATGTGTTCGTTTTCAGGATATTAAAGTAGGGGATGTTGTTAAAATAAAAGCACCTGTTGGGAGGAGTTCCTGGTCGAAGTACACTGATATCAGACCAGTTATCAAGGTGTTTAAGAATGCCATCAAGACACAAGATGGAAGAATTTGGAATAAAAGTAGAGTTGTTCTGATTAGATCAAGAAATGTTACTCAATTTGCATCCAATGCTGACCATGAATCTTCTCCAGCACTTCGATTACCTGTGTCCAGTTCTAATAATTCTTCCTCTCTTCATGTGAGGAGTCAGAGAGTACGCAGAGCTCCTGCTTATATGAAAGATTATGTTTGATCTTTCTCTTAACTTTTCTGTTAATAGTACTTAGTTATGTCGTTTATATCTTGCTATCTGATTTCTTTATCATAGTTTTTGTTATTATTATTATGTAGGAGGGAGATGTGTAATGTCCTGCTTTATTTACTATCTGGTGTCTCTTTATGGAATGTGGAATTATACCTGTGATGCTAGTAGAATGTAGAATGTACTGAAGAGTCAGTTGGTATCCTGGCTGTTCGTGGATGGGGCGAATAAACCTTCTGCTGAACCAACAAGCTAGTATTAATGATTTATTACAATTAATAACAATTTTACACAGAACACTTTGCTCCCCACAGGAAAGTAGCTGATCACAGTATCTGCATTTAAGGGTGCCTTTGTTAAATGCAGGCTGAATGTTCGGAACCTGCTCTTGTGATCTCCCCCTCATCGATGGTGTTCGTCCTCCGGTTGATGTAGAGGCCCCATCACTGGGAACCTTTTGTGCCAGAGCCCTGACACTTTCCCAGGCAAAATTCTGGGGGTGCCTTCTCTCCACATGGCGAATCATTGTGGAGTTCCCAAAAGAATATTTTTTATTGGGGTTAACCCGTGACAGGACTGTGTGACAGATCCTGCACTCCACTTTTGGAGCATTTACCTTCTTCTGGTGATCAGGTATGGAAAAAAAATTCCAGATGAAATGTTCTTTGTATTTTGGCTGAGGAGGCTCTTCATCGATGAATTCATTGGAGTCATCTTCACTGCTGGATGGTCTGGCAGCCATGATAATCCAAGATATCCAACAAAGAACCGCCAGCAAAACAGGCAGGTCTTTCAGTCACAAAAGTGAAAGAAGAAGTGAAGGAAATGGATGGGGATTTCATTCTTTATTAAAAAAATGTTAGCAACCAATGAAAAGTGTTATTTTCAGGTCACATGACCCGACGCGCTTACGTTACGCGCCCCGGGGCGCGCCCGTAGTCGCGCTCCAGGGCACGCCCCGGGGCGCGCGGCGTAAGCGCGTCCGGACGTTGCGCGATCGTATGCGCTCACGTGCTTCCGGGTGCGCTTACGCAGTGCGTCATATGACGCATCACGCGGTTACGCGAAACGTCACGATGTTGTTTTCGTTCGCGAGAATAGCGCTAACGGGACGCTCCCCGCGCCGTAACATTGCGCTTACCCGTGCGTTCACCGGTACGCGCCCCTGGAGCGCCCCAGGGTTAAAATTAAAATAAAAAAAAATTTGACATAATTATACAATATAAAATTCGTTTTAAAATTTATTATTTTTTATACCTATAAAGATTTGCTATTAAAAAAACACTGAAATTCACTGACAAAACCATAGGTTTCACACCAGTTATAGTTAGGAATTAGCATTAAAAAAACCTATTAAATTCACTGAACAAAACATAGGTTTTACACCAGTTATAGTTAGCTGGAAGTTTTACTCGCATAAAACCATTGAAATTCCCACGTTATAGTTAGTTGGACTCACTATAACTTGCGCGTGCAATGCACTGCTGGTGACGTCACATATTACATCACTCATGACATGACATATATATATATATATATCATCCCCTCCGGAAAGCCCCCAGTGCTCCCAGTAACAGCTTTCCAGGGTCTGCCAGCAAGCTAGTGCTGCTGCCGACCCAGACACGATTCTGCCCTCCTGCTGCTGAGCTGAGCTGGAGCAGGGGAAGGTAGAACAATAGAACAATAGGTTTCCCATCACAGGGAGGTGCGACCACCTCCCATACAGGACTTAGTGTATTAGGCTGGGGTGGGGGAGCTTGCCAGTGCCACCAGAGTGCTTTCAAGGAGTATTTGGTGCCACCCTTGCATTCTCCAGTTGGAACCAGTTCAGGGAGCCCTTGGCTCCTGCTCTGGCTCGAAACTGGACAAACACATGGGAGTATCCTCCCCTACATCCAGCCCCTCCTCTGGGAGGAACCCTTGAATCGTTACAACCCTTTTCCAGGGGTATTTAAGGGGTTACCTGTGGGTGGCTCTTCAGATTCGTTGTGGGGCAAGATTTAAAACAGAAACCACTTGACCTTTGACTGTCTGGGCACATTGGACTTTACCAGGAACCCAAACTGCACCAAGGATGTGTCATGTAGTTCCTATAAATCTATAAAGTATCTGCACAATTTAACAACATAAACTATGGGAATGGTGTCCAGACTGATTCCAACACCCCCCAAAGAATATGTTAGCCAGTAGACCAGCTAGCTCACAGAGCCACTATAAGCCCCCCAACTTTACTAAGGAGCAAATAGTTTCTGGCAACTATCGAACATGACAACGCTGACCACTCAAGGATCGTGGAAACAGTACAGTACATTTAGCAAAGTCACTCATGCTTACTTCTTCTCAGAGAGATACACAGAATAAATAATGGGGACGTTTTCAATAAGTATTTATAGAACCAGTATCATTATAGTACAAAATAAGTGTGCTGCGACAACCATTAAACAGAAACAGATATATATGATTACAAGCACCAACAGAGTAAATAAAAGGTAATATTCTACCACGGTTCTAAAACAGTCAATATATGCAGGCATATAGATACATGGCAGTAATAATGCATACTCCTAATATGCGAACCCTGGCTAAGTATACCTAGCACGTATGTAAGTGTGAAGCCCAGAATCCCCCTAGGAAAGAGCTAACCCCATTATCTGATGGGAGAGAACGAAGGAACCCGTCTTGGTCTCAAGTTGGCCACCTCGCACGGAATGTCAGACCACTGCATGCTAGAGTTTCTGCGTGCAGGGTCTTCAGCGCCTTGTGCCAGCATGGAAGCGTCTCCTCTGGTTAGCCCAGTGAAGATGTGGTACTTATATACCCGAAAGGTACCCTCACCGGTTCTACCTAGATGTGTCATGGTACTGTGGGCCTGTCGTCCAAGAATGACGATAACAATGACTTTTGTACAGAGTTACTATACAGAAGATGGTAATCCTTCTGTGTGATACTAAGAATCCCCATGCAAAATAAATGAGGCTAGTTTTCGAAGAAAACCACACAACATTATTTATAAGGTCAGCGCCACAGCCAATATGTAGAGCAAGGTAGAGCAAGGTAGGACAAATGTAGGTAAAAGGTCATGCAGCTACCTAGGCCTATATTATGGGGGACATTGGAGCTCATAACACCCACTCCTCATCTGAAGAACGCTAAGATAAACTAATGCTAAATTATGTCTCTCTAAGAAGCATAAAAACATTGCTAAAAACGTATCTAAAAACATCTACAAAAATATGGTATATGTAAAAAACGATGTAACAAGGTAAAAAAAAGTTATATAAGTTCTCTAAAAAGTCAATATACTGTTTAGACGAATAGAGCACCTCAAAAGCCATCGAGTTCAGTGAGAGAAAAAGAGAAAAATAAAACAAAACTATGGTTTTGAATTCCAATTTGGGTTGTTTTCGAAAAAAAGGCCGAATTGCTCCCATCACACGGAGAGCCAAATGTTTATGTGTCCTGTGTGGAAGACGCGACATCACTGTTGCTTGCCTTCACAGACGATGGTCCCTGTAACGCCTCTTGGATTAGGTCAATGGAGCACATGTGGGCTTCTACGGTTCCCACAACAACGGCTGAGGAAGCACTCAACACATGTGAGCCTGTTGCAGAGCTGGTGTCCATTCTAACAGGAGCTGAAGCATTCGGTGGTGGCTCTAAGGATGCTGATATCAACATGAGAATACGCTGAGGACACTGCAATACGTGGGCCTTCAAAAGATCCAGTAGTACGTCTACGTCCAGTGGCACGACCGATGGAAGTGTTAGACATATGTCCAACACGCGATCATATCTGCAGAATAGGCAGCGGAGCAAAGACAAGACGCAGTCAACTCACACTGATCTGAACGATAGGAACCAATGTTCGTTTAGCTCCCAAAGCCAAGGCGTGCCCAGATGGAGTACCATGCGTTCAAGGGAACGCCACACCAGGAGTGCTTTTTCCAAATCTTTGAGGCTGGGACGTCCATTGCTTAGCATGAAAATTAAACCCAGGATACCCACTACAAGGAGTAGGACCAGTGGAAGCCCTCCAAAAACGCTTCCTAATACAGAGTGTATATGATGGAATAACTCCAAAGATCATCTGAAAGGTGCTCAATAGTCCAGAACCTATGCTCTTAAATAGGTGCATTATCCCACTCGTATCAGACATGTTAAAGATAAGATGTACCATTTCTCCGTAGTGGAGTGTGAAGTCAGTTTGGACTAGTGCCCCTATGTCAGCTGAAGACCTTAGAACCTGGACATTAAAAGTCTCTCGGGCTGAGGTTAAGGCCACATCCTTCTGTAAAAGCATGGCTTTCAGTCTGCTCAGAGAATCAAAATGTATAAGGGAAACATTCAATGAAGGGCATAGCGGTGCCTCCCAGACTCTGTGGGTTGGTGGAAACAATACTTGTATAAAACAAGTAATCCTGGAACTTACTGTGACCAGATAGGGGATGCCTGTCAGCATCCCACAACAACCTTGATTATTCAACATAAAATAACTCCCATTCGAGAGCAGGTTGATCACCGGATGAATCACAGCAGTTTGGGATCCTTTCAGGTGGCACGATAGGTTTGCAACTAAAGCATTACATGCTCCATGAAGCATAATATCCTGGCAAATTAAAGACCCACTTAAAAAACTGTTGCAGTCTGAACCGCTGAGAAAAACTTCAGTGTCCCCATTCCTTTATCTAAATCTGCACAGTAATTCCCAAGATTCATGTATGTATCTCTTACCCAACACTTCATACCTGCCTAGCTGGTGATATTGTAGACAGTATTGAAATTGGAATGTCATGACTGGCAGCGTAATGTCGCCGTGGGTTAACCATTCTGTGGCAGGTGACTCAGACACAGTGAAAGATAATTGGTCCAATTTTTCAATGTGCAGCATTGTATGTTTTGCATCTCTCCATGCCATAGTTGTCTGTCTTTCTGTTTGATTGTATGCAAAAACAGAAACGCACTGTTAATATACAGCCAGGGCATATGACTAAAGCACAATGAGTGTATCGTCCAGCCTAATAATAGAATCGATCGCGATTGCCGATGTTGAAGAATAGACAAATTCCGTTCTATTATACCTATAGCAGAATACACAATGTTGCCCATAAATGCTGGAAGGTAGGGTGGTCATGCCTTTGTCAATCACAGTCAAAGCCTTTTCTAGGTTAACCCTGTCAATCTCACACAATCTCTCAGCAGCCTCCTGTTGCGATATTTTCCATACTTCATTGTAAATAGCATATAATAAGAATTCTGATGTGGTTTTTGGGGACCTAACAAAAAAAGTTCAGATCTGTGTCATCGGAGAATAAGGACAAGTGTTGTTTCACCTGAAACAGTGTTGAGATTTCTAGCCACTTTAGGCATAACTTCCCAACACTGTAAGATGTCACCACCGAGTGTTCCATTTGCACGTAGTGTTGGTCAGGCACATGGATACTAAACCCTTCGGTGGTACCCTTGAATCTTGACTGATAGGCCAAACCAACCATCTCTTCCAACTGGGGTCTGAAGAATTGTATTAAGCATCATGTATAATATCATCTAGCGTGTATCCTCACTATGTTGTGTATAGTTTCGCCACCCCTCAAAGTGTGTCAGGGAGTGAATCTGAGGTATGTTTAAGTCCTTAATCTTGGCTAAACCAAGACAGGAATTCTGTTGCACTGTGTTATTCAGGAAGATAATTTGCTGTGGTATGAGGCATGCTCTAAATAAGGCCTCAGTTCTGTGAACTTGCCAATCTTTGGTCCCCCAGACAGATTTTGGAATAGTATCCCTGTGCACTGCATCGACTTGCTGTTGCCAAGGCTTGTTGGCTCTGTACTCCAGTGATCCTCGAGCTACAAGAAGCTCCAGCCTCCGACATCTCTTCCTGCCAAGTTCTTTGTCCTCATCATCTACATTGTGGGCCTGCATCTTTGAAGAGGTGCTTGAGGTTCTCTTGCGATTCCTGTGCTTTCAGCCTGTGGGTTCTCTTGAAGGCCTTCTTTGACTTCAGTGGCCTCCTCTGCTAACTAAGGGCATGCTTCGACTCTCCTGCAATTGGTTAGTCCCTTGTACTTGCTGGTCTCATCGCTGCACCTTTTTCGTTTCCCACGTTTATTGCTGCTGCCAAGGCTTGTTGGTGCTCCAGCCGGACACGGACCCCTTGGTTCTTGACTTCCGACAAGGGACAGCTTGTGAATGGCTCCTGGTCTTACACAGAATCGCCTTGACCTCACAGCTGCAGCGGCAACATCACCGTCAACACTCCTGCATCTTTCGTCATCGGTGGTCAGTGTTCTTCCCTACCTCCTGGTCACCTCTGAGTGGCATAGACTCTATACCCTCTGCTTGAAAGTTCTTCTCGCCAAGAATCCATTCTTGGATTGCCCCAGACTCTTCCACCTTCTTCGCCAGCGGCATCTTTCATGAAGTCCTCTATTGTGGTCTACAGCGGTTTACGACATCACTTCACACCTAAGCACTCGGCTTTCCTGGTGAAGATATCATGGCTCCTGGGGTATCCACAGGTGGGGTGACTTTCCAACCTTCTGTCTTCCACAGGGTCCACTGGGAAGGGTCCTTCTTGAAAACTGCAACCAGGATCTTCCCATTGACTTAACTGAGCATGCGGCTGTGTTTTCACTCTGCACACCTCCTCCAAGGGGTTCCTGGGTACTTACCTCAGGTGGGTCCTTGTGTACCCAGCTCTTCTGAGTCTCCAGTTTAAGTCCCAACTTCGGTTGCAGTTCACATTCCACTTCTTTAGTATATGGTTTGGTCTCCCCTTAGAGACCACTATGTATTTGTGCTTACTTACCTGTTTACAATCAAAGTATTGTGTGTATTGTGTTGATATCTCCAGGTAGGAGATATACCAATGTGTTCGTGAGAGTGTATAATAGATATACTCACTTTTATAACTACACTGTGAGGTTCCTTTTGCCTATACTATAAGATTAGTTCTGGTACAACAAGCTGGTTAACACTCCTTTTGGACTAAGCCTGAAGGCTGCTCTCCACAGATACAAAATAGAGAGCTTTCTAAAGTTGTCTAAGACCACTTAAATCACCAAAAAGGCAGTCTGGATTAGTGCATGGCGCTTCACTTAAATAAGTGTGCACCATATACTAAGCCAGCCTCCTACATTGGTGTGCAGCGGTTGGAATTTAAACTTGAGCTGTTTTAACTGCTTATCTAGGTGCGGAAAAAAAGAAAAGCCATCACTAGTATAAGGCACAAATAAAAGCTTTTTTAGATTGGTTGTTAAGGGCCTAGCACAACCCTATCTCCAATCTTTGGAAGTTTACGTTTCACTAGGGTAGGTAGGTACATCACTACACTGCACCTAGTCACTATGGGGCCCGATGTAGGTAATCCTCGACTCTAAAATACCGAATTTTACCGATTCGGTATTCTAGATTCGGTAAATGAGATGTAGCTAAAAATTCAGTATTTTTTACCGAATCGGTAGGATTCGGTAATTACCGAATCAGTATTTACCGATTCGGTAATTGCCATTGATTCCTATGGGCCTTGAGGCCCATAGGAATCAATGTCAATTACCGAATCGGTGAATACCGATTCTGTAAAAATACCGAATTGTCAAGGGGAACAGGGTGTCACTTTGACACCCTGTTGCACCCCTGATTTTGGCTTGTGTGCCATGTGACACACATACATGCCCTTAGGGCATGTATGTGTGCCACATGGCACAGGTGTACATGCACAGATGTGCATGTACACAGGAATTCGTTATTTACCATGCAATAGTATTACATGGTAAATAACGAATCGGTAATGGCCTGTGGCACTGTTTGAAGTGCCACCTACATCTGGATTTACCGATACGGTAAATTTACCGATTCGGTATTTTACAGAATCGGTAAATTTTACTGAATCGGTAACAATACCGATTCTGTAAATATAAGGCCCCCTACATGTGAAACACCAAA
This sequence comes from Lissotriton helveticus, assembly GCF_964261635.1. Taxonomy (NCBI): domain Eukaryota; kingdom Metazoa; phylum Chordata; class Amphibia; order Caudata; family Salamandridae; genus Lissotriton; species Lissotriton helveticus. The sequence continues at coordinate 647,829,636 of NC_136072.1, read as the reverse complement.
TACCGGTCGGTAACGGCCGAAATCGACCGGTATTTGGGGTCCTACATCTGGCCCTATGTCTTTAATTGTGGATCCCAGTGGGTTCCAGCCCTCTAGATACAGTGCTCTTACATTCCAGGAACGAAGGACACTGTGTGCTTCTAGAAGACTAAAGACAGGTAGCAACCCTAACACTAAGCAACTCTTAGAGCAGCTTCTGCAGGATGACCTCCAGAATCCTCATAGGTCAGAAGGGCAGGACAAAGTGGGTGGGGATGCTCTAAAAGATGGGTCAGGAGCAGGGCCGGACTGGCTACCGGGCAGTTGTGTGTCCTGCCGAGCAGGGTGATGATTTCGTTGATGGGGACCTGTGTGTGCAAAACGAAATTCGTTTTGCTTTTTTTATTTCAAAGCGCACGCACGTCCCCATCAACGAAATAAGCCCACACCACAGAGAAATCATCCCCCTGCTCGGCAGGACACACAACTGCCCGGTAGCCAGTCCGGCCCTGGTCAGGAGACGTTCCCCCTAGTGACCTTAATTCTGAGGATGACCAGGAGGAGTCTGATGACTCCATACTGGTAAACTCTGATCCCTTAGGGAATAGTACAGATAGTACAGAGGGTGTTCCTAGAGGTAGGCCTCCCTTTATTCCTCCTGGGAGGATACAGAGAATGCAGGGGAGGTCTAGATCCTCATCTGTCAATGCCAATGCCTCTGACAATTCCATAGGGAACTCCATCTCTAGTAAGACAGAGGACTCCTTAGAGAGGAAATACCACTTGCTCAAATTTGAGAGAGCTAAGCTCAAGCAAGAACAGTTGGCCCTTTATAAGGAGACCCTGAAAGTCCAGAGGGCTAGGAACAATTTGGGACTAGAGTCCCATGGTGGCAGCACTAGTGTTCCTAAAATCAGGGAACCTTCCTTTGATACTAAGGAACCTGAGCAGAATAGTCCCTCCTTCACTGGATGGGGACTGATATCCATAAATAGATCACGGATTTGAAGAGGGCCTGTAAACTTCAAAAGGTCCCCCAAGGGCAGGGGGCAGCTATCCTGTGTCTCTCCTTTGCTAACAAAGGTAGAAACAAGCTTCTCACTGTTAGAGAGGATATTGCAGATAATTACTCCGTCTTGAAGAGTGCCATCATAGATGGGTGTGGCCACTGAACAATACAGGGTTACATTTAGGGACACACAGAAGGCACACAAGAAAGGCTGGCTTGATTATATAGACAATGCTATTTAGGCTCAGGAAAGCTGGCTTTGTGGAAGCAAGGTGTATGATTATAAGGGATTGTGCAAGTTGTTGATGAGGGAGAACATCCTTAATAATTGTCAAAATCAGCAACTGCACCAGTACCCGTTGGACACTGATCTGACCATTTCCCAAGAATTGGGAGAGAAGGCAGAAAAATGGGTCTGGACCAGGTTTAAGCAGAAAGCTCATGGGGGTGGTGACCACAAGAAGCAAGAATCTTCTAAAGCCCAAGAGAAGGGTGGGAAGAAGGGTAAAGACAACAAGCATTGAAAATGCAATAGGTCTCGCCCTCGTTTAAGTTAAAGCAATTCTGTTTATAATTAGGTGGCTTTTTAGCTTTGCTTTTATTAGTGTTTTTCAAACTTTCATGTACATAACATATATATGTATATATGCATTTATATTTATATAGATATGCAGATGTATATACATGTTTATATATGTGTATATATATACACACACACACATATATATATATATATATATGCATATATATTCCCCCATATATATGTGCATATGCGTGCGCGTAGAGAGGTAGAGCGCTAGAGCGAGAGGTAGAGAGCAGTGTAGAGAGAGTGGTGTAGCGAGAGCGGTGTAGAGAGAGAGCGGTGTAGAGAGAGAGAGCGGTGTAGAGAGAGAGAACGGTGTAGAGCGAGAGCGGTGTAGAGAGAGAGGGGTGTAGAGAGAGAGAGGGGTGTAGAGAGAGAGAGGGGTGTAGAGAGAGAGAGGGGTGTAGAGAGAGAGGGGTGTAGAGAGAGAGGGGTGTAAGAGAGAGGGGTGTAGAGAGAGAGGGGGTGTAGAGAGAGAGAGAGGGGTGTAGAGAGAGAGAGGGTGTAGAGAGAGAGAGGGGTGTAGAGAGAGAGGGGTGGATAGGTGGAGAGGGGTGGATAGGTGGAGAGGGGTGAGAGGTAGAGCGCTAGAGCGAGAGGTAGAGAGCAGTGTAGAGAGAGTGGTGTAGCGAGAGCGGTGTAGAGAGAGAGCGGTGTAGAGAGAGAGAGCGGTGTAGAGAGAGAGAACGGTGTAGAGCGAGAGCGGTGTAGAGAGAGAGGGGTGTAGAGAGAGAGAGAGGGGTGTAGAGAGAGAGGGGTGTAGAGAGAGAGGGGTGTAAGAGAGAGGGGTGTAGAGAGAGAGGGGGGTGTAGAGAGAGAGAGAGGGGTGTAGAGAGAGAGAGGGTGTAGAGAGAGAGAGGGGTGTAGAGAGAGAGGGGTGGATAGGTGGAGAGGGGTGGATAGGTGGAGAGGGGTGGATGGGTGGAGAGGGGTGGATAGGTGGAGGGATGGATAGGTGGGAGAGGGGTGGATAGGTGGGGAGAGGGGTGGATAGGTGGGGAGAGTTGGATAGGTGGGGGAGTGAGGAGTAGGGAGTCGAGAGTGAGTAGCAGGGAGTGAGTAGTAGAGAGTCGAGAGTGAGTAGCAGGGAGTGAGTGGTAGAGAGAGAGTGGTAGAGAGTGAGTAGCAGGGAGTGAGTGGTAGAGAGTGAGTGGTAGAGAGTGAGTGGTAGAGAGTGAGTGGTAGAGAGTAGAGTAATAGAGATAGGAGTAGAGATTAGTAGAGCGAAGTGCTCTGGCGACATATCGCTGGTATGGTATAACTAACGGTCAAGGACTGTAATCACGGCGTCTCCACCTGACCAAACTGCGAGACACTCGACACATTAATCATCTCCCTCTGGCTTCTTTATTTGGCAAAGGATGGAGAAATGATTGTCATTAAGCACTGTCAAAAACCATGCGTGCAAACTACTGAACAGAAACATTAGTATAAACAGACAGAACAGCCTGCAGCCAAGGCCTTTAAACGTCAATATGGTTATCCATTTGAAACTCTTCAAATATATCTACCTACAGTACATTGGGAGAGTCCGATTTGTTCCAGGAAGTTGCAAAATATAAATCTTGCTACCTCTGGTGCATAGGTGGCGAGTCGAAGATAATATGTGGGTCGGGCGCTTAGTGACGGACTTTGGAATTAAGACCCCAGCGTTCCAATCCTGGCTTCTTCACTTGGAGCGAACCCTGTTCCGTATGGCATATATTGTTATCCCATGCACCCAAGTTCAATTATTTGGCAATACAGAGCACTCGAACAATGGCGATTACAAAGCCATGAACTAAAAACCGGAAATTGTCCTTTAATGAGTGATGAGCGCTTGTAGGAGTTTAAGACTAGGTCTTCGCATTATTTTAATGAAATTGACAAGAAAAGACCAGTTAAGACTGTCGAGGTCGCAAAGACTGCTCTCCATGCGTGGTTCATTCAGTGATAACCAGACCAGGGCTCTTTCTATACGCATGCAAAAATTGTTAAACACACAGAAGTCTTGGATCTGCAAGCTTATAATGCTAATGCTGCTACTGCTTCTGCTAATAATGAAAATAATAATACTTTTAATAATAAGATTGTATGACGTACCAACGAATTCCGTTGCAACGCATGCCTTTACCACGCATGCGTTACAACGGAATTCGTTTTCCACGCATAACCTTTACCTCGAATATTCCTTTACCACGCATACATTTACATCGTTTTTCGTTGTAAATTTATGCATGGTGAGGGCATACTCTTGTTAAAGGTTATATCTCTCCCCTTACATGCCCCCAGCCTCCACTCCTTATAATTACCCCTACCCTTAACCCTTAATACTTATATATATTTTTTTACTAAAATGCCCCATACCTTTTAACTCGCCTTCTCTCCTCCTTTGGTTACGTCGGTCGTACGTCGTTTAGAGGAAGCGGAAGTTACTTTCCGTTTCCTCTCTAACGACGTTGATTGCATCAGCTTCGGCTCTTCAGGTTAGTTTTGTTTTTGGGGGGAAACCCCCCAGCCCCTCTTTTTAGTCCAACGCTTTATTTTATTTTTTTATGGGAGAGACCCCCCAAACCCCCCTTTTTTTCCTTTTCATTTACCATACATAACTTTACTACGTATTTCGTAGTAAAGGTATGCGTGGTAAAGCCTCTCATTGTAACCACGCATGCGTTGTAATGCATGCGTGGTAAAGGTTTTCGTGGAAACGGCCGCAATGTAGTGGCCGTTTCCCCCATTGACAACACCTTCGAAATTGTAAGTTAATTTATACATTACTAAACCACTGACGCCTGAAAGCGTTGCTTTAAGATATTTTAGCCAACGTTGTGGTAATTGTGCTATTGACCTCGGAAGGATGAAAGATGGCAACTTGAATTCACAGGGTTAGAGCATTAGCTCCGGTGGCGGGGACGTACCCAGGGCACAAGTCCTAAAAAAGAAGTGGGGGGACGTTGATGTCACGACAGGAAGTGATGTCACGAAAGGTGGCTTGCACTATCAGACTCATTGCCTCCCTTCGCTCGCCCCTTAGATACGATTGCATCAGAGAAGCCAGCACGTGAGCAGCGTTCTGAATGAGCTCCAATCTCGCCCCAGAGAGGCCAAAAATTGAATGTGTGGCTCCATTTGGTCCAGTTATCGAGCTCCCAGTAAAATAAGTGGGGGGACGCCGTCCACCCGCGTGGTACCCCGAATCGAGCCCTGGACGTACCTGCGTGCTTCTATCATCGTACAGGAAGGTCTGGTTGGCGTAGCACTCCCCACACATCTTGAGACCACCATCGCCAGCGGGCTGCAGGTCCCTGTGGGCCGTTGACTTGTAAACCCCCTGGAGACTCAGCCCTTCGTATCTGAAAAGCGCTGAGAAGCCCCCTGCAGAAATAAAGGAAGCTTTAGACCTGTGCCAACCATGGGGACTGTTGCGGGTCCCTCGCAGCAGATGCCCTCGACGACGGGTCCGGCTCAAGACGCGAGATCCAGGCTGCCCATGGCGTCTTCATGGGAAGGTCGCCCGTCCAGTCTCCCCCATACATACTGGGCACAAGGGCAGGCAGAGCACATTCTTGACTCACCCTGAGGCCAGCAAACCGGTGGAAGCGTGCAGGACGCCACCGCCGAGCCGAGAGCCCCCGAGGGAGGGGAGGGGCAGTGACCTCGCCCTACACAGGTACATGGACCACCTGGCTGGGATAACTGTCTGAGCTCCGGGTGCCACACAGTGCAACCAGGCAGGGTCGAGGGCGTTAGAAATGTTATTAGGAGATTAGCCCAGGCTTAGCTATGTGTAACATTAGAAGACTTGGGCAGGTGTGAGCATCTGTCTGTCAGTCACCCCAGCTCTCGTCTCGTTTACACCCAGAGCTCAGGGAGACTATATTGTAAATGAGAGGGGGCAGTACACCCATTGGCTGATCGGCTAAAATCAGGAACAATGGGCCAGATGCATCAAGCTAAAAACCGGTCGCAAAGGGGCAGATTCTCAGAATCTGCCCCTTTGCGACCGGTATTTTTGCATTTGGGATGCATCATCCCAAATGCAAAAATTGCTAATAGAGAATTCGCTAAATTGCGATTGTTTGCATTTAAGGAATCTCAAATTGAGATTCCTTAAATGCAATGCATGAAAGTTTCAAAAATAGCGAATTCGCTAATAGGGCACGCAAATTACCACGAAGTACAACTTTGTGGTAATTTGCAAAAACTTAGAAAAATGCACTTTTGTGCATATTTTAAAGTTTCATGTTGCGCACACACATGCCCTAAGGGCATGTGTGTGCGCAACATATGTGCACAGATCACAATCAGGGGTGCAACAGGGTGTCCTTTGGACACCCCTGCACCCTTGAACTCGCAATCTCAATTTGCGACTCGCTAATTGCGATTCGCAAATTGAGATTGTCTTCCCATTCATTCCTATGGGCCTCTGGGCCCATAGGAATGAATGGGGAGGTATTCATTATTTGCGACTCGCAATTTACGAGTCGCAATTAAGGAATCGCTATTTTTGTAGTGATTGCTTGATGCATTCCATTTTGCTACTCCTTATTAGCGATTCCTTATTTTTCGCTAATAAGGAATCGCAAAATGGATGCTTGATGCATCTGGCCCATTGTGTCTAACTAAAAAATGTGCATGCACAAAATGACTTTAGGGAACTAACCGAAGGTCTTGCTGAGTTAATCTAGCCGTGAGGGCAACGGCTTTGGCGAACATTGTTCTCTCCCTGCAGTGAGGACGACGGACACAGCAAACAGCTGTATTTTCGCGCCGTGAGGGCAACGGCCACGAACTACACCTCCCAGGTGCCCCGGTACTCGCGTCGCCCTCCCGACGCTACCACCTGCGCCCGGAGGCGCTACAAATCACCGGAGTGTCTCACGCCCCGCGGGACGCGCGCGGGCGGTGCCGGGGGAAGCCCGGGACAAGGGCAGGACAGTCTGTGGCAGTCCGGGGCAGGACGAGGCTGGGCTGGGCCACAAACCCTGGCCGACATAGCTAGGGCTACCGATCCTCAATCAGTGAGATATTTAAACTCATCTAAGTCATTAGGACACTGAACTGTTACATTTGTGTTATTATTATTTTATTGTTTGATTCATGATAACTTTCGGTTTTTAACATAAGTATTGTGGGGTTTGTTGGCGGTTTTAACAATGTCTAAACAGAAAACAGTGAAAAACCCCTCAGTGCCTGCTACACTGGATAATTATTTAGATAAAGTAGTCAAGAAAATTAATAATGACCGGCGAGCATCACTGGGCCGTGGTAGTCCCCTCAACTTGTCTACTCCTCTAGGCGTACCTGTACTAGATGATGATTGCGAAGCTGACAATGTGGATATTATTAATAATGAGGTACTAGTGCTAGCTGCACCAAACCAGACTGTGATGGATGACTCCTCTGACACATCAGTACAGGCCTCCCCGGTCCGTAGAGTAGTCAGAGCTTGTAGGAAACTGCCAATGAAACGAGGGGGTAATCGGAATAAAAAAAGAGTAGTATCCCCCCAAAAGCACAGTAGGCGAGGAGGATGCCGTGGAAAAAGAAGGTACAGCTAAACTGAACCCTGAGTAATTAGATTTCCTGGTCAGCCTTATTGGTGCCAAGATAGAAAGGATTATTAAACCATTAGTGGCTAAATTAGATCTGATTTCTGCAGAAGTAACCAGATTAGGGGGCCTTTTGGATACTCACATTGCCTTGGTTGGAAAACCTAAGATCACTGAGAAGGGCACTAGAGAGAGTAAAGATGTAATAATCCTATCTGAGGGGAGGCACCGTGTTAACGAGACAGTGCCACTAGATAGCCCACCAAGAATTTGTCAGGAAATTAAGGCCTTAACAGTAGCCGAGAGCAAAGAAGAGTGGACAGAAGTGAGGAGAAGGCGTTTTCTTAACCTCCCCCCTGATTGTGCCCCCTATGTGGTCGTCTTAACCAATGTTCCGCCTATTAAAACATGCATGACCCAGTCCCAACAAGAAACACATGACTCTTTAAAAAATAAAACAGTTTCATGGCTGCATAGGCAATGTGGGTTTCCTGTGGCCTATTCTGACCAAATATTAACAACTAGACGGGTCAACTGGATCGGCAACTCTACAAAGAATAACAGGGGTGACAGTGTTATTAGTAATTTTAAACACCCCCAACATGCCGCTACTGTCTTGTTAAGAGCAGCATCCTTACCGATCGCTGATAACAGTGTTTGTGCCCGCCCACTTGGTTATTTTTATAGCCACCTTATAAAAGGCCCCCCTAATGACAGTAATAGTATCAGGCAAATTCCACTCTTCCATCCGCCTGGTCTGGATATCCCATTTCGAAATCGATTTCATGCCCTAAATAGTTTGGACACTAATGATTGACTTCCCCAGGTCCTTGCGCCCCACTTGTGTGAGATCTCAGATACCTTTGTAACTGAGATAAGTGAAAACACATTGGGCCATGACCCGATCCGAGTGGACAATCTAGATCTGATCGATGACCCTGGGGTTCTATCAAGTGGAAATCTAAGGGAGGAAGATGGTAGTAATGTAATTACGACATCGGATAGCAATGGAACAACGGACAAAGGGATAACAATCTGCCGGCGCAGGGCACTGGACCTGGGAGAACTAAAGGTGGCCTATTGATATTAGTATCGATCTATCGCCCGATTGTAGTTAAAAGGTACATAAATGTGGGAGCACATGTGCAGATCCTCTGGTTATTTGAGGATCAAGGACGTAACATTCTACTGGTAAATTACTACAATAATATTTTTGATGGCTCAAGGGTCACAGTAGTACATGACCTGGCAAGTGCCATCGAAAATTTAATTTTAGAAGTAAATGTTTATTTTGATTTCATTTGGGTTGGTGATTTCAATACTCCATTATGCGAATTTTCAACACAAAAAGTCTGTGGGTTCACTAATAATGCCGGATTTGGCATTTTGGACATAACAGCTACGGTGAGGCATTACACTCATTTATGGGCTGCTATGATCTGGAAATTCTGGGTTTTGCAGATAAAAAAGGCGAAACTATTCCTACCTTTAAGAATCGGCACACTAGTTCGGTCATTGATCATGTGATCATTTCTTCTAACATCATTTCTAGTTGTGCTGTACCCAGGATTGAAGAAACTTCTATAAGTGACCACAACTGTATCATCCTGGAAACAATTTTTTGGGGGAGAAGTTCTGTTAAATTGGGTACTTCAGTTACCAATGTGGAACCACACAGACCAAACGGAGCCAGACTAAGATACTCAAGTTCTTTTGTTTATACCTCAATAAGGTCATGAGTTGGGGGTTGCAGTAGGGGAATGGGGCGACGTTTACATAGCTACACTAGGCTACACATGGCATGGGTGGGGAATATGACATTGCCCATGGACAGTTGGGCTAGTTATGTTTGAAAATAAACAGACCGTCCGTCGTGGGGATCCAATGAGAGAAAAAGTTATAATGTATGATTTGCTAGTAGTGATCATCTTTCTATGTGCAGAGTTCAATGATCCTAGATGGAGTGGCAAACACAATGTGTTGAGGCAACCACCATAAGCAAGTTAAATACATGGAACGTGCGAGGCATAGGTATGCTTAAGAAATGTAGGTGCATATTTGAAAAGATATAAGGTGGCGGTGGCATGCCTCCAGGAGACTCATATTTGGGGAGACTCTATAAAATATTTGAGGAAATGATAGAGGGGACAGTTCTACGCCACTTCATACTCTGGCTTTGCACGTGGGGCCATAATATGGGTAGCACCAGGGGTCCCATTTCAACACTTGCACCATGTTACTGATCCGGAGGGAAGATATGTTATTCTACATGGGAGGCTAGATGGGTCAGAAATATGCATCATTAATGTATACGCTCCAAACAATGACGCTTCATTTTATAGAGATTTATTCGAGATAGCCTCCCCCTATCTGGGAGCCCCAATACTACTAGCAGGTGATATGAACTGTGTGCTGGATGGCAGCCTAGATAGAGATCCGCCAAAGTCACACACAAAGCCAAAAATGACCACAGTGTTACAAGGGGATTACACCTGCGAGATATATGGAGGGAGCGCCACCCTACAGTGAAACACTTTTCATGTTATACACCGGTCACACAGACTTCCAGTAGATTGGACTATTGGTTTTATCCTCAAACCTGGGTTGGAGTCTGCGAGGAATAACATACCAACCAAGATACCTCTCGGACCATGCCCCGGTTTACTGGAGTTGGGGTCCAGGGAGTTGAGATCTGACATACCTATCTAGCGGCTTAACAATGAGGCACTCACAGGTCCGCCATTTATTGGCACAATTTCCATGCAGCTGAGTAATTACTTCCAGGACAACTGGGGATCGGCCTCGGGTCGTGCTATAGAGTGGGAGGCTATGAAAGTTGTGATTGGAGTTGTATGTATAAAAAACACATTTGGAGTACGAACACAGCTGGAACAAGATATACCTAAACATGAATCTGATCTAGGAAAATTAGAGGCTGAGATTCACATGGGCCACAAAAGTTGAAAGAGTGGACTCAAGCCAAGGAGGCACTTAGGACGGACATCCAGAGGTTAGAAAAATACGTTTATACAGCATATAGACAACAACTTTATAGAGAAGGCGATAGAATGGGAACACTCTTGGCACGGCTGATTAAACAAGAAAAGCGTGCCACCCAAATATTACAAATGAGGGATGAGAATGGGGCGTTAGTGTACACACAACGGGCTATCACTGAGGCGCTGGTGACGCACCTGGGGAAAGTGTATACTACCCGCTCTGAACCAGAGCTGGAAATAATGATAAATTCCAGCTCCAGATCTTACCAAAGAAGAACAGGAATCTCTAGATTACCCGATCACGAAAGATAAAGTAAATGGTGCAATAGGACGTCTTAAGGCAGCCAAAAGTTGGGACACCAATGGAGTCCCCGCAGAGTTTTATAAGTGCTTCGGAGCACTATTGGTGGATAGACTACTGGAGGTCTATAATGAGGCACTGGGCACAGGTATGCTCCCACCCACCATGAGCGAAGCACTTGTTGCCATGATCATTAAAAAAGGATAAAGACCCAGACCTGCCCAGCTCTTATAGAACGATATCACTGCTAAACATTAATATTAGGGGGCATGGCCAAGATGGCGGCGAGGTTGGACGTGTTGAGCTGAGCTCCTGCCCGCCGTCTGCCCTACCTGGTGTTCCTGGGCCTCCACAAAGCACAGAATTGTCTGGGGTCCCCCCAGAATGTTTCCTCGAGGGGATCCCGCTTGCAACTCCTGAACATAACTGGCACCTTCATCGCTTGCAGCCGAACTGCGAGGACCACGAGGGTGGCGTGCCTCCTCCTTCGTCCACAGCACTCAGTGGCTTCGACAACGCGGTGGATCGAAACACACAGACCACCGAGGCCAGCTACGTCACACCCCGTTGCTTGTCGGACACCCGGGAGGACCCGCAGGTTGACTTGTACACCGCCCATCCGCCCGGAGACCCCGGATGCAGACGGATCTGAGACAATCGGGGAGCCAGAAGGCCGCGCGCATCCCCTGCCGCAATTTCCGAATTGCCTACCAGACCGGAGGCCCTCCAACGCCCGGACCTCTGCTCCCCGCACATGAGGACTTCTCACCCCCTCTGAGCACCCGGTAAGCGCCAATATCCCACAACTGGGGCTGCGGATAGTTGTCAACACGATCTGGAGGGCGGAGCACCTCTACTCGACTGTGGAGCCCTAGAACCGATGCTGATGAGGGCTGAAGCGCCTGGGCCCTGCTAGTTGCCTTGTGGGGCCCGCGACCCGCTTGGGAGGCGGGTGAACCCTCTCTCTGGCATAGCGGCCTGAACACTGGTGGAGCACGTGAACTCGAGCTGCGCTCTTTCCTTCAAGCTTACTGCCCTTTTGCAGCATCCGCCTGTGAGTACCGCCAACCAGCCGCTGGGAGCGGCGTAGACGGCCGGCGCTCTCCTCCGTAGGCTTGATGCCCTTTGCCTATGCCGCACCCGACTGTGAGACCACCACGCTGGTCGCCAAGGGTAGCTCGAGCACTACATGCCCAGGGAGCAGTCGCCACCTCACTCCTAACGTCTAGCACAGCTAGCGGACCATCACACCAATTAATCCCTGCCTGTATCCCCCACTACTGCTACTTCACCTGTGCCTTGGGCCTGGTCAACACTTCACCCAGGGGAGACATCTGATTATGTCCTCCTCCAGGACTAAGAAGGTTAAGCCCCTGAAAGACATCTTTGGACGCTCACAATCCAACCCCAATATGGCGAGCATCACTTCTGAAGTCACAATGTCGACCCAGACTGTCTCCACTGGGGATGAACCCATCACAAAAGCATTCTTGGAGTCCCTCTTCCTAACCCTCAGAGAAGACCTGCAGACGGTGAAAAAAGACCTCACTGCTCAGATCAAAGACATCCGCAGGGACCTGGATGAAATCGGAGAGCGGGTGGCTGCACTAGAGGAGAAAAGCGACAACGCAGTGTCTGAATCAGCCATCCTCCAACAAGAGGTGATCAGATTTCAGGATCAACAACTCGACATACAAACCCATCTGGAGGACTAAGAGAACCGTTCACGCAGACACAATATCCGGATCCAAGGGGTTAAGCCAACAGAAAATACCAGTGATCTGTTCACATTTGCCAGGGAGCTGTTCAATCACATTGTGGGTGGCCCACTTGACACTGAGATCAAATTAGACCAAGCACACAAAGTTGGACCCCTGTGGAGAAACAATACCCCTCCAGCGGACATTCTTGTGTGTGTCCAAGACTTCAAGACCAAGGAGACCATTCTTGCCAAGGCGAGATCCTTGCATCCCATCTCTTCCAGGGGCAATCTGCAGTGTTATACCAGGACCTGGCTCTGATTACTCTCCGGCAATGTCAGCAGTTCCGCCCTGCAACAGACCACCTTCGCCAACAAGGAATTTCATATCCTGAGTAAACCCCTTCAGACTCATATTCCGCCACAATGGCAAGATACACCAACTCCGTTCCCTCACGGACTCCTGCCGCCTCCTTGGCCTCACCCCACCTTGTGATGACAACAATCTGCGTAGCACAACTTTTGGTCCCGAGATCTCCCCGTCGGGATGGCAGCGACAGGGCCGGCGAAGGCGCTTCCAGAAACCGAACAAAGCAGAAATAACCAGGAGCCAACAGGCAGTCCTTGCTTCCACATTGGACGCCCTGGCGCGAGCATGCTCCACTGACAAGTGAAGGGAAAGGGGAGCCCGACTTACTCGCACCTTTTTCTTTTCACCAGAGGCGGGCGGCGGGTGGGGCTGGGACCTCCACACCTGGCCACGACACGGACCCCCATTTCAATGTTTTCCTGGTCATCCCGAGATGACGGACTATTTTCTCGGATGCTGCTTTTTCTACGTTATTGTTCCAGCTCTAGTATGGAGACTGGCTTGTTGTTTTTTGGTTTGGGTTCCCTTGTCCACCTTCCCCTACTGTGCTCTAGCTGTTATTTGATACACGACTCCGGGCCTTTCCCTGCCGCGAATATACGGCCTTTGCCATCGCTTTCAGCTCCTCCCTACTATTGATGCCACATCACTCTCTCAAAATTCTCACCCTGAATGTGCGGGGATTGAATAACCTTATTAAATGCAGGGCTGTTCTTTATTACTTGGAACACTTCAAAGCAGACATCTACCTCTTACAAGAGACCCGTCTCCTTCCCAAATATTACCATAGGATGAAATCCCGCATTTTTCCAACCCAGATGTTCTCATCCAGCCCTACCAAGTCCGCTGGAGTTGCCATTTTGGTTTCCTGATCCTTTAAGGGTAGAGTGTTATAGAAGGAAGCTGAGATCAAAGGTCGACTTCTCACATACCAATTCCTAGAGTGCGGAATGACATTCATTGCGGAGTCGGTGTACGCGCCCAACGAGGGACAAGACAAATTCCTCCATGACACCCTCACAGACGCAACAGCCACACCGGAACGACGACTACTGCTGGGGTGCGACCTAAATCTTGTTTTTGACAACATTAACAACCGCTCCTGCCAGAGGATGGGTCAGACTGGTGCGCTCTCACCTGCAGGAAAGTCCTGCCTACAAGATTTCAGGGCTTATAGATTCATGGCAGCACTTTCACTCTCACAGCAGCGCATATACTTTTTACTCAGGCGCACACAAATCTTGCGCTAGGTTGGACTACCTTCTCAGTTCTGTCCCACTGCACGCACTCGTGACTGACACTGAGATCTTGACGGCCTCTCTATTAGACCACTCCCCAGTTATGTCCACTTTCCGGCTTCCACCGACACAACAGCCCATCCGACACTGGCGCTTACGCGACACCCTTCTCCATCAGACCACTGTAGTAGACCAGATTCAGAAAGCCATTAAGGAATATCTTACACACAACGCCAATGCTGACACTACACTAGCAACACAGTGGGCGGCGCTCAAGGCGGTTATACGTGGGGAATTCATAGCCATTTTCACAGCCAATAACCTTGAGCGCAGTCAGAAGCGGGCCGAGCTTTCTCAATGGGTTACAGAACTCGAGCAAATGCACCAGAGGACCGGGGCTCCCCGAATCTGGCGCCAATTGTGCACAGAACGGAAACAGCTCGCATCACTTGACCAGGACTGGGCTGAATTCTCAGCTCTCCGTCTCCGTCATTCATACTATACCAGCGGCGACAGATGTGGTCTCCTACTGGCCCACAAACTGCGAGAAGTCAGGCAAAAGCAGGGTGTTCAGGCCATTCGCTCTACCAGGGATGAACGCATCATAGAGGACTCTGCAATAGCTGAAGTCTTTCGAGACCTCTATGCTGGGCTATACTCCAGTCAATCCTTGGACACCTCCCATAGCGCCGATTATATAGCAGCCGCAAACATGCCCTCTCTTACCCAGGCGCAGGCCGATCACTTAGATAGGGACATTAGGACCAAAGAAGTAATTGCAGCTATCTCACGTCTCAAACTAGGCAAATCAGCATGACCAGACGGCTACTCTGGAGCCTTCTATAACAGGTTTCTTTAACTCCTTTGCAAAGACCGGGGCTATCCCAGACGATATGATCGAAGCTCCAATAGTGGTCATTCCGAAGCCCGGTAAAGACAGAACATCATGCAGTGCGTACAGGCAGATATCCCTACTGAATATAGATAATAAACTCTATACCAGTATATTGCCATTGCGCTTAGCGTCATATATGTCCCAATTAATCGAGCCAGATCAGGCGGGATTTATCCGACAGAGACAAACGAGCGATAATACCAAACGGGTCCTTTATTTAATCAAAAAAAGCCTCTAGCACCCAAGGAGAATACATGCTACTTGCCATCAACGCGGAGAAGGCCATTGACAGGGTGCACTGGCCATACCTGGAACAAGTCCTCACACAAGTAGGCATCGATGAGAAGCTGCGTACTCGGATCCTCAACTGTTATCGGTTTCCCAAAGCAACGGTCCGGGTTAATGGCTACACGTTTTCTCGTTTCTCCTTTGGTAGGGGCACTAGACAGTGGTGTCCCCTCTCACCCCTTCTGTTTGCACTCTACATGGAAACCTTAGCCCTACGGGTTAGATGTCATCGTCTCATTTCCGGAATTAAGTTTGGTGGAGACATACACACTATAAGCCTATACACGGATGACATCTTATTCTCTCTCTCGAACCCGATCCCTGCGGTACGATCCCTCTTAATTGAGATGCACAGCTTCACACAAACCTCAGTGTTTAAAATCAATATGGACAAATCAGTAGCTCTTAACATTTCTCATTCTTCGCCTACCTTAGCCCGCCTTCAAGAAGAACACCCCATACAATGGTCGACTTCTTCGATCACATACCTAGGGGTCCAACTAGCTCCCACTATACAGGCCACAGCTGAAATGAATTACTCTAAACTCCGCTCACATATACGTAAAGAGCTGGGTCAATGGAAACATCATTCCCTCTCTGGGCTTGGTAGGATCGCGGCAACTAAAATTACCATCCTTTCCCAGATATTGTATTTATTTCAGACCTCACCCCTCAGCCCTCCCCCAGGCTGGATTCAGCAGACCCAATCGGACCTTTCACAATTCATCTGGCAGGGCAGCAAACCTCAGTTCAAACATGCGATAGCAATCCTCTCACCAGAGAAGGGGGGCCTAGGGGCTCCTGATATCCAACTTTATTTCTACGCCTCACAGTTAAGATATTTAGTGGAATTGCATTGCCCGGAATCGGAGAAACATTGGCTATTTCAAGATCAGGCCGTAGCTGCCACGCCTCTCCAAGGCATACCATTCCTTCACAAATCACACAGACAGCCCAATCTTTATGCATCATTATTAACAAGAATGACTCTCGAGGCCTGGGACCCCACTAACACTACCCATAACTTGACCACCTTTCCCTCACCTCTTACCCCGCTATTCGACAATCCAGAATTTCAAGCAGGTATGGGTGAGAAAGCCTTTTCTGCCTGGCGTCTCTCCGCATGTTGATCACTAGGCCACCTTTTTGACTTAGAAGGGATTATTCCCTTCCCACAACTCAAGTCGGAATATAGCCTCGCTGACTTGGAACGCATGCCTTATCTACAGCTCTGTCACTGGGCACTCCTCTATCACACCAGGCCTGAGGCTCAACGCTTTTTGACTCCTTCCGAAAAATGGGTCATCACCCGCACATCAGATAAAAAAATAATTTCAGACCTCTAGGAAATGTTATTGGAAACGAACACACACAGGTACCATGGCAGCTGAATGCGATGGGAGCGAGATTTAGGCAGGACACTTAGCCACAAAGAATGGGAAGGTATATATCACAGGGCCTGACACTCAGCATACCACATGGGACTTACTGAGACGCTGACCAAAATAGCCACATACTGGTATTATACACTGGAACGACTACACCACTTTGACCCACAACAAAGCACCGACTGCAAGAGAGGCTGTGCGAAGGTTTGCACATTAGTGCATCTCCTGTGGGACTGCGAATGCATCCAATCATACTGGTCCAGGTTCTCGATGAAGTAGACACCCATTTGGAGGCACAGATTCTAAGATTTCCTGCATACATCCTCCTGGGACTACCCAATCTCTTAACATATCCACTTAAAACCCGGAGAGGCCGATTGATAGACATTGCACTGGGCACAGCTATCCAGAACATCCTGACTCATTGGCGCACTTCCCAGCTTCCCACCTTCACGGGATGGCTACAACGGCTATGGCAGGTATTGGGTATGGAGAAGCTAACGCTTAAACTAGCTGGCAGGGGGTTCGACTTCAAAGAACATTGGCAACCCTTTCTGTCCCTCCTCATGTCGGTGTTCAGTGAATTAACGTGTCTCAGATACCTCAGGCTTCGCCGCCTCTCCGACACACAACTCCCAAAACCATGACGCCTCATAACAGCTTAGGCGACCATGCTGACCCATCACATCACTTCTTCCTTTTCTTGGTGGACGAGAGGGGGTGGAGGGAGACAATGTTGGTTTAATTTTATGCGTTTTCCCTTTTTCTTTTTTCCTTTTTCCTGTTTATAGTTGACCTGCTATGCTCATTTTACCTTGGCAATGCTATTATTTAAGACACTTGGGGCCATATATATCAAGCCTTTTGCGAATCGCAAAGGCCGAAATTTGCAGAATTTCGGCCTTTGCGAATCGCAAATAGCCTTTTTGCATGTTTTGAGATGTATGAAATATACGCAAAATAAGGAATCGCAAAGATTTGCGATTCCTTATTTTGCCATAGCATTTAAGGAATCTCAATTGTGCGATTCCTTAAATGCTATGTATGTAGCATTTTTGGGTTGCGAATTTTGGTTAAGAATTCGCTAATTACCACCAACTTGTAGTTGATGGTAACTTGCGAATTCTTCAAAAAATGCACAATTTGGCATTTTTTAAGGTTGCATGTGATGCACACACATGCCCATAGGGCATGTATGTGCGCCATATGCACACACATGTACATTTCAGGGATGCAGCAGGGGGTCTTTGAGACACCCCTGCACCCTTGAAATAATTCTCAAATTGCGATTAGCAAATTGCGAATTCGCAATTTGAGAATTATTTCGCAATCACTCATATGGGCCTCCTGGCCCATAGGAATGCATTGGAAATTATTCCTTAATTGCGAATTCGCAAAATGCGAATTCGCAAATAAGGAAGGTTAAGGAATTGCTAAAAAATAGCGATTTTCTTCATACATACCATTTTGCGATTCCTAAATAGCGATTCCTTAAAAATCGCTATTTAGGAATCACAAAAGAGTTTGTTGATACATATGGCCGTAGTTGTCTGTATTGCACTGTCTACATGGAGCTGTAGGTCTTGTTTTTGCTTGAAAACTAATAAAAGATTTAAACCATAAACATTGATATTAAAATATTGAGTGGTATTATGATTGAGCATCTTCTGCCGCCGATGAAACCGTTGGTCCACCCCGACCAGTTGGGTTTATGCCCGGGCGGAACACGACTTATAATTTAAGAAGATTAGCGCATGTTTGGCAGGCTCCTGACATGCTGGAGACTGATACCGTGGTCGCGTTATTGGATCCACCGAATCGAACAGGCGTTCGATTCGGTGGAGTGGCCGTATATGTAGCAAATTCTGAGACGGTTAGGAGTGGGTCCAAAATATCTACAATGGAGACAGCTACTCTATACCACCCCAAGGCTCGAGTACAGGTGGGTAGAATAGTGTTGAGATCCATAGCCTTGAGGGGAGGCACCCGGCAGGGATGCCCACTGTCACCATTACTGTTCGCCAACTCTATGGAACCCATGGCCATGCGGCTGAGAACGGTAATGGATGTCTGGGGTATACGACTGGGGAACACTAACCACCTGGTATCGCTACATGCTGTCGACACTTTGGTATATTTGAGACGACCAGAACAATCGGTCCCGAAACTTATAGAGGAAATGCATCAATTTGGTAATGTCTCAGGATTAAGCATGGGCGGATTTTGCGGATCCACGATTCACGAATTTGCGAATTCACGGATCGTGGATCCGCAAAATCCGCGGATTTTGCGGATCGGCGGATTTGGGGGCGGGGCTTCGTCGAGAGTGTGGGCGGGGCCAAACGGACGGGGCATCCATGCGAGTGCACATGCGTCTTGTGTGTATACAAGGTCAGAGACTGATCAGAGCAGTAGATGTAGAGACAGAAGCTCAGTGGTCACATTATAACAGCACGGGGATTGCGCTCGTGAAGGTCAAAGATGCAAAGGCCTTTGTCCAGCGTCACAGCTGATTTTCGACGGTAAAGGCGCCAAATGCACCCGGAGATCACCCATGCACTACCACACCGTAAAACATTAAGGCACCCAGAAGGTTTTCCTAGAACAGTGGCAGAAGCCTCATGGTCTACAGTCGCAATAGAAAGAAACCTAACGCTCCCAGTATACCATCCCTAATAAAGTAAAATAACCTTGCCCTACACCTACACAGCTCCGCTCGCTGATCAAAGTCTGCCCGGCAGCGTAACAAAATTACCAGGCAGGAAAGAGAGAAAGCCCGCTGGACCTCACTACCACCAAAATGTCTGCCCAAGTCTCGGAAGTCCAGGAAACACCTTCGGTAGACTTCTTACTCGAAAACAGTCAGCTGATGAGCACGAGTGTAAAATGCGCAAAGTTAAAACACGTAAACAATTTAAAAACCAGCGAGTAACGGGTGTACTGTGTAAAAACAGCCATAATGGGCGAATACAACGTAGGTCTCTCCCTGCTGTAAATAATTTACGATGGCGCCGGCAAGCTGCCAGCGCCATCGTAAAAAAGTTACTTAATTAGCTTCAACAGGAAGCTTCAATTGGTAAAATAAAGCAGGCGCTCGAGCCCCTGCTGTATCTTATCTATTAGAGCTTCCTGTTGAAGCTAATTAAGTAACTATTTGAGGATGGCGCTGGCAGCTTGCCGGCGCCATCGTAAATTAGGCTTGAACTTTTGACCGAGGAATCCGCCGCTCGCGGATTGCGGATTTTCGGTAAATTCGCGAGAGTTCGCGGATCGCGAATTTACCGGAAATCCGCAAAATCCGCGAGCGGAGCGGATTTTTCGCTCATGCTTACTCAGGATTACACATAAACCCTACAAAATCTAGAATACCATTGGGCAGGCTGGCAACGGTCCCCCCGGAAGTGAGACCAGTCCTGGATATACCGTAGTCACAAGAGGGGACAAGATACTTGGGGATCTATCTGGCGGGCTCCGCTGACGCCTACCATAGGCTTAATATCGGACGGGTGGTGGAAGGACTGAGAGGCTCAATTCGCTTTTGGGCAGATTTGCCACTATCACTAATGGGGCGAATAGCAATCATCAAAATGATTGTATTGCCGCGTTGCCTTTACACGCTGCAGCATTCTTTTTATACGATACCACAATCCTATTTTAAAAGACTAGAAACCCTGATGGGAGAACTTTTATGGGGTAAATAGCGGAGACGAGTGAACTTAATGACACTAGAAAAAACTTGGGGGACTTGCGGTTCTGAGACTAGAGCTTTATTACATGGCCCCCCAGCTTCAGTTTGCGGTTCACTGGCTTGACGATGAGCAAAAGTGGGAGAAATCCCTTCTGGCTGGGACGTACGGAAGGAACACACTTGCAGGGCTATTGATGATGGGAGGAGCGGTCCCAGAGAAATACCCGTATGTAATAAGCCATGTAGCAAAAGTCTGGGAGACTGCAGTTCGATGAGTGGTTGAGCATGCCCCATACACACCAGACATGCCCCTATGTGAGATCCGCACATTTGCCGCAATTGCAGATTCCATGTCGGTACAACGCTGGAAGGAGGGAGGATGCCAACTTATGGGAGATCTTTATATGGAAGGGCAATTCTTAACACAACAAGACATGCAAACTGAATTCAAACTGGGACCAGGGAAGTTCCTGCAATATGCGAAAATATCAAGTGTTGCCCGGGAGTTGTGGCCGAACTTCCCTACTGAGCCCCCCACCACTAATACACTAGAGACAATGTTAACTATGGCACAGGGGAGGAGACTCATCTCTCACCTTTACCGAGCGCTCCGTGATGATGTACCGCAGAAGCCGCTGGGGTTGCAGCATAATTGGGACACATTACTGACTGAGCCTCCAACTGAAGCTGAATGGAGAAAGGTATATTTAGGTGTCCCTAAAGTCAGCGCTATTGCAAGATTTAAATTACTTCCCTACAATATCATACACCAGGTGTATCTAACCCCACACACCCTAAAGATAATCTACCCACAAGGTACAGATAATTGACCCAGATGCACCACTTAGGGAGAGGACTTCTACTATATAGACTGGAAATGCTCCAGATGCCCCAGACTCCAGCCTTAGTGGGAGTGAGTTTTGACTTGTTTAGGAGAGGCCACGGGCTGGTCCATACCGCGGAAGGCCAGGCAGGTGTTATTGGGCTTGCTACCTAAGCCAAAAAACAAGGCACTAAGTTGAACATTTGTCAACCTGGAGCTGGAATTAGCTAAGAGACGGATAGTTATAATGTGGATACAACACCAACCCCCGAAACACGCAGACTGACTACAAGACATGAAAGAAAGGGCAATGACCGAGGTAATAAAGATGAAATTTAATAAAGATAAAACAGCATGGACGGCTATGATAACAGATCTCCAGGGAGAGAAAGTGCAGATTTCTCAACAGGATGAGTAGAGGGGACTTTCCAGAGGAATGGGACACACACCAGCCCAGATTAGGAAGGATCGATATTATAGTAGATATAACAAGACACATTGTGGTTGATTACACAATCAGGAAACTATGGGTCCAAGGATCAGGACAGGAAGGGGGAGGGGGTTAATGTTAATGTTTTATGGTTATACAACCTATTGGCAATAAAAGTGGGAGGCTCGCCACTGTATAGAGGTTTTAGCCTACTGATTATATATAATACGGAGGGTGTCCAAAATGATTGGGTACAGCCTGCATTGATCTTATTTATTTATTTATTTATTATACTGTTTTCTATAGCGCGAACAAGACCCTTGGGTATCAGAGCGCTTCACATTACAAGAGCTAGATTACCTTATGCAGTTTTAGTTAGGTATACTATCACAATGGTTTACTAGGATTACAAGGTTATAACGAATAAAACAAAGTTTTGAGGTAGGTTAGATAATAATTATGAAAGGAGTATAAAGTCTTCCTCTATATGCTTGTTTAAAGTGTCTTTTCCTTTGACTTCTATAAACTCCAGTCAATGGAACATCTTGGACGTCTCTGAGTTGAAGAGATATCGCCTAGAGAAAAAACTATGGAAGGTATTTACTCATTGGAAATATCTTGATTTCTTTCTTAAAAATTGCTGAGTTTGGAATTTTTCTGATGTTCGGGGAAGTGAGTTCCAGATTCTAGGGGCTGCTCCTGAGAATGCTCTGTCATAGGTTTTTTTTTTCCTGAAGATAGGTGGTCTCAGCACCAGTTCCTTGGCACTCCTAGCTGGTCTGCTTCCTCCAGATATTTAAATTTTTTGAGCAAGGTACCTGGGTGTATTATAATGAAGTGCTTTGTGGGTGATACGCTCCATCTGTAGCTGTATCCTGGCTTCGTACGGTAGCCAGTTTAAAGCTTTCAGATGAGGGGAGATATGGTCGAATTTCCTTGATCCTGAGATAAGTCTTGCTGCTGCATTGAGCATGCTTTTAATGGTGCAGTGGATATTTTTGGTAGTCCTGCCAATGTAGTGCTTCCATATTCAATACTCAAAATGATCAGTGATTGCATTGCTTGTTTTAAGTCCGCGTCAAGTTAAATATGGTTTCATTTTTCTTAAGTAGTTCAGATGAAAACGGGCGCTTTTTGCCATTGCTTTGATGTGGGCTTTCATGTCGAGGTTTTCATCCAATGTGATCCCTAGTGATTTCGCTGAGTCCACTAGGGAGGGGGTGCAATTTAGCGCTGTGATCAATTTGGACCATTCCTTCACTTCTGATTGATTCTTTTGTGGCGAGATAAGTAAGAATTCTGTTTTATGTGCTTTTAGCTTCAAATGATTAATAGTTAACCATTTTAGAGTAATTTTTAGGGCCTCGTTCATTACGTTAATGTCTTCCAGGCATGTGATCTTAATGTATATCTGCGTGTCATCCGCGTACATGTGGTAGGATATTTTGGCATTTCGGAGAATCTCTGTTAATGGTTAGATATACAGGTTAAACAGTGAGGGAGATAATGTAGATCCTTGTGGAACTCCAATTGCGTTAGGGCTTGAGGGTGACAGAGTTTGGTTGGCCAGAAATCTTTGGGTTCTATTCTGTAGGAAGGATTCAAACCAACTCAGAACCTTGCCAGATATTCCCATCCTTTCACGAAGTCTGTTCAGTAGATTTACATGATTAACCGTGTCAAATGCAGATGAAGAGTCAAGTAGGATGAGCAGACAAGATTGATTGTGATCTAATGCCTGGAATGCATCATCAACTATGTGTAAAATCGCCGTTTCCGTGCTGTGTCCTGTTCTAAATCCCGATTGGCATTCATCCAATAGTGAGAAATTGTCGATGTGTTGGCTCAGTTGATTTTGCACACATTTCTCAATTAGTTTGGCAAGAAGAGGAATGTTCGTTACTGGGCGGTAGTTATTTGGATCTGCTGGGTTCGCCGTAGGTTTTTTGATGATCGGTACTACCTAACCTGTTTTTAGACATTCTGGAAGGCTCCCCTGGGATAGGGAGGCGTTTACAATTTTTGCCCATATTGGAATCACCGTGTGGCAGATTTCTTTCAGGCATTTTGCAGGTAGTGGGTCATTGTAGTGATTATTGGGTTTGATGTCTGATAGCGTTTTGGCAATGCTATTCTGATCCAATATTTTGAAAGTGTCCCATTGTGCCTTATTTTTTATCAAATTATCCACCGTTTTCGTTGTGGTAATGTCCAATGATGGTGTATGGAGTTCCACGTTGTCTGCTGCATTCTTGAGTTCTCTTTTCAGCGTGTTTGCTTTGTCGGTGAAAAAGTTTGAGAATTCTTCGCAGCTTAGTTGCGTTTTTGTGATTTCTTGGGCAGATTTTGCCAGCTTATTTGATTGTTGTTTTATGATCTCGAATAATTTCCTTGGTCTGTTTTTGGCGTTGTCCAATTCAGATCTAATAAATATCTTCTTGGAGTTAAGGATCTTTTTATTGTATTCATTTCTGATTTTTCTGAGTGATTTCAGTTCCGGGGATGCTGGGTGTTGTCTTCATTTTCTTTCTGCCAATCTCAATTTTCGCCTGTCTTCATTCAGTGTACCATTGAACCAAGGGGTTTTAACTTTCTCTGTAACTCTTTTCAGTTTTAAAGGCATGATGTTGTTGACTATTTTTGTTACTGTAGAAGAGTAGTGATTAGTTAGATCATTTACATTCTGCAGGTTTTGAGGTTGGTTTAGGTCTTTCTCGCATCTTTCAATCAGTAGTTCCATATTTGCATCTCTGGAATCTCGCACCCATCTTGTGCTTTTCATAGGTTGTGTTGTCTTTATCTTCCTCCATGTGGGTATCAGGAAGGTTATGGCATGATGGTCTGACCAGTCACACGGTTCTATTGAGAGGACTGACGTATTATCTTTTTTTGAGATTACCCAGTCCAATGTAGCTCCTTTCGAGTGAGTAGGTTGTATGCATGATTGTGAGAGATTTAGTTCCGATAGAAAGTCTTTGAGAGCATTGATCTGTTTGTCGTTGTTGTCGTTCCAATGTAGATTAAAGTCTCCTAGCTATATGTTATTTATTTCAGTGTTAGAGTTAGCCGTGATGATCTCCATTAATTGGTCTATGAAGGTCATATTATTATTACCTGTGGGGTGATAAAAGGCATGCAGGTTGCATCTTTGATTGTTGATTGATCTTATACTGATACCTAGGTATTCACATGAATCTAGAGGGTCGGATTGTATTTGGCTAACTTCCAAGTCCGATCGGTGAATGCAGGCTATACCACCTCCTGTCTTTTTTTGCCTATCAAGTCTCACAATATTGTAATGAGGGGGCACCAGTAGATCCATAACCGGGGACGAGGATTCTGATAGCCATGTTTCTGTAAGGATTGTTACGTCTATTTCCTGATTAATGATGCGATTGGCTATGTCAGAAGCATGTTTAACTGCTGACCGACAGTTGAGCAGTAGACATTTTAGTGTTTTCACTGTTATGTTTGTGTTCTGATTTTGCGAGTCGTTGATTAGTTGGACTCGATGAAGATTGTTAAGGTTAGGTTTCCTTTTATTCAGTCTAGATATTCTGTTGACATCTATCGGTATTGTTTTAATATTTTCCTCCCTAGTGTTGGCCGACGGCTCATATTCCCGAAGTAAGGATAGGATTTCTTCTTCCGTTAAATATTTCTGATTTCTCTCGGGTCGATTTTGTCTATATGCTAATGGCATTGCCATGTTATTGATCTTTTTTTGAGATTTATATAGTAGTTCACAGATTTGTTCGACTTTGGTATGAGTGTTCTCTGTGATATCTCGAAGTTTGTCTACCGCCTGGAGGGTGCTTAATAAGTCAAGCGACACGTATCTAATTTGTGTTTGGAGCTCTATCATTTTTCTGAGGGTCTGGGGAGTCCTATTGGAGTTGCTCGTCTTCTTAATTCGGAATTCACGTTTCTTGTTCCCGTATTTCCGTCCTGAGGTCTTCGTCATGGGCTTCTTCTCCCTGCCTTTAGATTGGTTGTCTATACCATCAGTCAATACTTTGTTGGATGTGATATCTAAGGAATGCGTACCTTGTTTTATGTCTGTAGGCTGTAAGGCTCGAGTGGATCTTAGTGATCTTTGAGTTGAAGTACTTTGAAGTGTGGGCAGGGTAGTCTTTTCAGTATCATTTTTTCTTAGTTTCTCATTGCTTGTTCTGTTCGTTAGTGTTGTGGCTTCAATGGGTGGGGGCGTAGATTCTTCCCTCTGATGATGTTCTGTGACGGTATTCACATGACGTGCAGACCCTTCTGTTCTCTCTGGATCAACCAGGGGGTTGAGTTAGTTTTCTGTATACCTATACGGTCTCTAGCTCCCCTCTCACCCCTTTTAATCAGGGAATCAGCCACGTCAATAAAAGCCTTTGTGGACTGATCACCCTTTTTAACTTTTACTCACTTTTGCACCGACTACACTTTCCTCCATCCTCACTCACACCCACCATCGGCAAGGAACAAAAGAACCCCGCCAAAAGAGTGCCTTCGGGTTCTCCGTCAGACATTGCAGTGCCGGTCTGTCGAGGGGCAGTGAGTCGATGATGATACTGGACACCCTTCAGTTAGGGTGTGTTTCACACCTAATACTCTGGGAGTGTGAGGCTCTCTAAGTTCCGACAAGGGAACCCTTCCAGTCCCTTGACTTGTGATATCAACTCTCTTCTCCACTCTGTAGCACTTTCCCCGGGGAACTTTGTATTCTGCTGTATGCTCTCTGGATCATTCCCAGACATTGGGCTTCCTATTTAGATTGTGTCTCTTAGATGCATTGAATGCATTGGTTCTTGAGGTTCTCTGGTTATTATGTTGTCTGAGGCCGATGTTTCCCTCTGAGAAAGCTCTGAGTCATTATTCGCCTGTTGTGAGGGCGAGGTTCTCTTTCGATCATATTCAGCTGTTGTGTCTCCAGTACCGGTTGTGTCTCTTTGTTGCCTTGAGTGTTCAGATTCCTGAGAGTCTCTAGATAGTCTGTTGATAGTGGCAGTAGAGTCAGATGAAGTGGGAATTATTCCCTGTGGCCTCTGGTATTGTTGCGAACTTGAGTTCTCTACACATCTTTTTAGGGTTGAGAATATATTGTCAAATTTTTCCAATTCGTAGTTAGAGGCTTGTATCATCACTATTCCATTCTTGAAGATAGTTATGCAAAGGTCGGCTTTGTATCTTGGAGACGCCAAGGTCATAATTTTTGTGCCATGTGGGATATTAGTGATGGATTTTATGCTCAGTATATTTGTGATGGCGTTGCGCCATTTCGCCGTTCTTCTGTTGAAGAATATCATGTCATTTACTATCTGGCCTTTATCTATGCGAAAAGCAGAGTCCGAGATCAGCATGTCTGGATTTTTCCTCATTAGGTTGTGTTTAAATTTTTTGGCTACATTCTTAGATAGTTTGGTTGGGTATTTTATGATATGAGCGTTCCTACTTACTGGTTCTAGATATTTAACATCCATGTTTGTTTTATGGTGATGAGTATTATTTGACGTGTCCTCTTCTTGGAAGTTTCTTTGATGTGGGTTAAAGTATTCTCCCTGTAATAGTCTTAATGTGTTAATATTCTTTTTATCAAACTAAAGTTAAAAGTTATTAAAAGATGGCCACCAGTAAACCTAGTTATCCGAGAGTTCATGTGCCTTTCTCTCTTTCGGATGTTTGATAGTCCTCTTTCCCTTTCCTATATTTGTTTACTGCCTATCTCTCTTTCATCTGTCCTACATGTCCTTTTTCTATTTCCTTTACTTATATTCTGCCACGTTGTAGAGTGCCTTTTTCTATTTTGATTGTCCTGCTTGTCCTCTCTCACTTACTTATATTAGTATTAGTTATTTTGTGTGCTTTGGGGTGTGCTTATATATAATGGAGAGTCCCACGTTAAAAAGGCCAAACGATCCAGTGCCCTGGCTGATTCTACCGCTTAAGCAGATCTCTCTGGTAGCAGCCTCTCGGATCCAAATCATTCCAGCTTAACATATTTCCTCTGCGGCCGCCATTTTAGAGTCAGGCAGGTCGGTTCCTGTAATCTCAGCTTATTTTAAATTGTCCCGTGCTTTGTCGACGTTCGCCAATACAATTGTCCAAACTTATAATGCCATCTCTATCTGGGTCTTGTTGTAATTACGCTTCAAAAACAGCGAGTCTGCTGGGCGTCCCGGCCACCTCAGCGTCACCGTCCCCTTTACCTTCCGTGTCATCCGCTCTGTGTACTTCCGAATAGATGCGGCTGTATAGTGACCTGCCGCTCATTCCCCATCACTCGCGCCTTCCGTGTCGGACCAATCTACAGCATTGGTGGCACATTTTCGCGCTGCGGGCTGATAAATATTGCAGCTGTTGTTGCCCATCACCTCCGTGTAATGCGGCTTCCTTTCCTCCGCTGAAGCACTTAGAGCATTACCATCTCTGCCGGCATGAAGTCCGTCTGCGATGCCGATTCCGGTGCTCAGCGCCACCTTGACGAAGATGAAACCAGAATGAGTATTGTACATTGAGTTAAGGTGAAATAATGTATTCTGTATATCAGACTAAATGCGAATAAAAAAATATGGAGAAAAAGAAATCTCTTCCTGCCAAGATCTTTGTCCTCACTGCATCCTCTCCATTGTGGGCCTGCATCTTTGGTGAGTTGCTCGAGGTTGACTCCTGTGCCTTCTGCCTGTGGGTCCTCTTGAGGGTCTTCTTTGACTTCAGTGAGCTCCACTGCTTGCTCGGGCCTGCTCTGACTCTTCAGCAATTGGTGAGTCCCTTGGACCTTGCTGGTCCCAACGCTGCATCTTTTTTGTTTACCACTTTTGTTGCTGCTGGCAAGGATTGTTGGTGCTCCCGCTGGACCCCGACTCCCTGGTTCTAGACCTCCGAAGTGGGACAGATCATGAACGGCTCCTGGTCTTTCACAGCGTCGCATGGTCCTCACAGCTGCAGCCACAAGGTTACTGTCAACCCTCCTGCATCTTCCGTCATCAATGGTCAATGTCCATCCATGCCTCCTGGTCATCTCCGAGTGGCATAGGCTCAGTCCCCTCTGCTTGCAGGTTCTTCTCGCCAAGACTCCATCCTTGGATCCCTGCAGACACTTTCACATTCTTCGCCCGCGGTATCTTTCCTATAGTCCTCCATTGTGGTATACGGCAGTTTCCGACGTCACTTCTGATCTATGCAACCGGCTTCAGGTATCATGGTTCCTGGTGTATCCATGGGTGGAGTGAGTCTCCAACCTTCTGTCTTGCATAGAGTTTCTTCAGGGTCCACTGGAAAGGGTCCTTCTTGAAAACAGCAAATGTGATTTTCCCACTGAATTGCATTAAGCACGCGGCTGTGTTTCGACTTTGCACACAGCCTTCGGGGGGTTCCTTGGTACTTACCTCAGGTGGTTTCTTGTGTCCCCACCACTTCTGAGTCTCCTGGTCCAAGTCCCGACTTCGGTCACAGTTCGCATTCCACTTCTTTAGTATATGGTTTGATCTCCCCCTAGAGACCACTGTGTTTTTGTGCTCACTTACCTGTTTACAATCGAAGTATTGTGTATATTGTGTTGATATCTCCGGGTAGGAGATATACCAATGTGTTAGTGAGTGTGTATAATAAATATACTTATTTTTATAACTATACTGTGTGGTTCGTTTTCGTTTAACCTACACTGTATAACTAGTTCTGGTAAAACAGGCTCCTTAACACTCCTGGACTAAGCCTGAAGGCTGCTCTCCACAGCTACCACTTAGAGATCTTTGCATGGTGGTCCAAGAACACTAACATCACCATAAGGGCCGTCTGGATTAGTGCAAGGCGCTTTACTTGAATAAGTGTGCACCATATACTAAGCCAGCCTCTCCAGTGGTGAAATGGGGCACATATCTGTCTTAAGGGAGGTGATGAAGTGAGTCATTTATTTTTATACTATATGGCTCTGCCTCAGTCTGAGATTGTAGGACACAGTTTATAGTTTCCTAAATTCAATTTGGGAGGTCCACAAACCCTGGAAGCTGAACTTAGTTATTTGGAATATGGAAGAATAACACTCCAACAAGGTGCCACAAAGTATCATGAATGGTTACCTGTCAGGACATTGCCAACTTCTAGGACAATTCTAACAAAATGGCACTCCAACATGGACTTGTGCATGCTTACTTAGAAATATGGACTGGTGCATGCTTGCTGAGACATGTGTGTAAGGAAAAGTTCAAAAATATTTGGGGCCACAGGATAATATATGGAGAGCATTTCCAAAAAAGCGCTGCTCTGTAAAACTGAAGTACCACCTCTAGGCAGTGAAGGTTAATGCCCTAGGTTATGGATGAGGCTGTCAACCATAGGCATATTGCAGTCCATACTGAGAACTGCTACTCTTTTTATTCAGGAATTGCTGTGCTAAGTGAATTTATTGCATTAAATGAAAGCACTGCTGCAATTATAATCAGGGTGCTTCTTATTAATGCTCATTGTTTTGTGTTTTCAATTGAAATAAAAAGGAGCATTCTTTTCATGATGATGAAAAATATCTAATTCGTTTTGAGTAATTCCATTCCTACAGACACTTCCATCTCAAACAATTGCCAAAATGCCTCACATGTCGAATGGGGAGCTCATTTAGGCAATTTGTCAGTTCAGCATCTGCAGTCATAGAGAGAGTATGCTATATGCATTTCTGGAACTCAGGGCAGTTTTACTGCCTCTGAATGCTTTCTATTCTTCTCGGACAATGGACAAAGTTCTAGGCCAGACAGACAACACCACAACAATGCTATATCTGTTTTATAGAGCTGTACCAAGTACAATCCATACCAGCGATTTGATGAAAAACGTGGTCTACCTCCCAGTCAAAACCAAAAAGTAGACTTACTTATTTAGCGGGATCATAAAGGAAACCCACAAGTGGGTTATAAACAGCAATAGTCTTCTCAGACACTGGTTTTCAAAACTCCAAAAGCCCAAGCTTCTGCTCCAGGATATGGGAATGAGGCTCTGTGGATAATGATCTTTTGATGAACTGTTTAGCGAAATTCTGTGCACTTTCCCCACGGTTCCTGTTGGAACTTCAGAACTCCTAAACAAAAAGATCCTCATTGGTCACAAAATGGCCCAGATAAAGGAGGTTCACTGAGTTTCTTCAGATGCCTCTATAAGTACTCAAGAGACTTCCATTCAAATCAAATCTATTAACAGGGCTCCAAGGTCAATTGTTTCACCTACATCTAATATCATTGACTTGGCAGCATAGTTCTTGAGGTCAAACAGTATGGACATTTAAATTTTCATCTGTTATGGATGGTGATCCTGAAGGAAGCTAAAGGGGCTTGGACAAGAGACTTATGCATCCAAGTGGAAACTGTTCTGATTATGATGTCACAGCAAGGCCACAACCATATTTCCTTTGAGGGGAAGGTTAACTTACCATATTTGCTCCACCTAGTTTCAGCTAAATTACAGTTTACCTCAATAAAGCTCCATCCCACAGTTATAATAGTCTACATAATGGGGCCTCAACAAAATTTGGACTTTCAAAGTGCTCACGATTAGAGACTTCTTGGCGGATTTTAAAAAGGTTGTCACTCCTAAACAAAACCCACCTCCTCCAAGGGAGTTAAGTTTGACACTCTCAAAATAAATGTGAGTTCCATTTAAAAATATAAACAGAGCTACATTGCAGCATCTCTCAAGGAAGACAGACTTTTTTGGTTGAGTTTATCTCCACATGTAGAGTTAGTGTACTGCGATTTCTCTTAGCTGTCGGGCCCCATTCCGTATACCGTGGTAACAGGGTTATAATGAGAGCTCAATTTACCTATTTACTTATGGTGGTATTAGAATTCCAAATTAATTAGTAAATTATCTTGCTAGTGTTTTTTTTATTGTTATTCTACTAATCCGGCAGAATTGTATCTACAATCTTTGTTAGAAGAGTATTGCAGTTCTATTTAGAAAATAAATTACCCCACCCTAATATCTATAACTAGCAATGAAGATCCAATGATGCAAAGAAATTATTATTTTTTTGAAGTTCTGATTTTACATCATAGGAAGCATCTTCATTGAAGTAATAAATCATCCACCCACCTCTCCTCTTTGTTATTGCTTTCATAATGGAATCAAGGAACATATATCCTACAACTAATCTTATCCTTTCAAAAAAGACACTGGCTGTCTGATGTAACTGCCAGTGACGGCAACATGGGATATGGAACCCCATGGACTCTTAAAGTGACAGGGTGTTTTTTCAACTCTACGAATGTAAAAGACTACCAGGCTGTTAGTCTTGTTTTTATATTTATTTTAGTAACAGTTGGCCAAGTCTGAACAGTACACAGTGAACAGCATACATTTGAGGTGTGCAGATAGTTCTGACAGTCATGGCATGGGAGCACATTAAAGAGGAGCAGATCCATGTATGTACGCATAAAATGACAAAGCAACATCAATGTCTCCCCATCATGTTTGTGCCATTTTCAGGCGCTGACTTCATGCCGGTGTCCCAGACAGATACATTATTGGGCTGGGCCAGTGTGCATCACAGAGTTTTCTAGTGCACGAGCGCGGTGTTACCATTGTCCGTGCCAGGAGATGTGTTGCTGCAGAGGAGAAAAGAGGTGAAAGGCTGCCAGATATCGCGGGGCCACGCTTGCGGTGGTGTTAAGTCCCAGAACGCTGAAATTTGCCCATGGCAGTATCCTATATCTTTCACCCAATCCTGATAATTGGGAGCACGCGCCCCATCCCAGTGGAGAGCAACTCTGCGCTTCGCGAGAAGGAGCATCAGAGCAGTCAGTGTACGGAAGTCATTTGACACCTCCTTTACATAACCCAATGGAACAGTGAGTGGGGAGAATGGAATAGCTGAACAAATGACGTCTCCTATCATGTGGAAGACCTCAGTCCAGAAAGCTGAAACTGCTGGGCAATGCCATGCTAGTTGTCAGAAATCTGACGGGGCCGCATGATAGCGCTGGCAATAGGAATTGGGAGCGAGCCTCATCTGCAATTTTACTGGTGTGCAGTACAATTGATGCAAAAACTTGAAATGAATGAGCCGGAGACAGTAGTTAGGGGACATCATTTTAAGTTGGGCGCAGCAATAGGACCACTGGACATCTGTAAGGGGAGTGGCAAAATCCACATCCCACGCCGCTCGTGCCCTAGGGTTGTCGCTGCAGCGCATTTTTGTGTGGGGGGCCTTGAGTGTCTGAGGAGGGGGCTGGAAAGCTATTGTGTTGCACACGGCATGAGGGTCGCAGCTGAAAATATAGAAAAGTGTCTAACAGTGCAACAGCAGTGGCGTCTCGAGGCTTCAGGAGGCGACAGAAAGTGGTCAGCGGGGTAGAGGTCTCCAAAAAAGCAAACGCCCAATCTGCTTGCACGGTCCGAGCGCCCTTATCCTATAATGGTGGCAGGAGGGGGTGATTAGCAACAGGGACCGAGGGGGCATAAAGTTGTGTGCATCCAACGAGCCTGTGGAGCCCGGTGCACGCCAAGCGAATGCATTGCGTTGTATCTACCTCTGCTTTGGGCGGCTTGTAAGGAGAGGAATAAGGCTGTAGTAAGCAGCCACGGGGCGACTCTGTTTAGTTCAATCGCGACATGAGGCTGAAACTGTGTGGGGTGTATCCATTAATGTAGGAAGTGGGCCTGAGAGCACAGCGCATAGAGGTGCATTATCAGGGGCACCCATCCCTCCCAGTGCCTGTGGTAAGGTAAGCAGTACATATGTGAAGCAAGGCTGCTGTCTGGCCCATACCAGTGATACCACATTTGATCACAAACGCTTGAAAAAAGCTAATAGTCAGTGAAATTGGGACGTTTATAAATAGATAAAGAAACTTGGGTAACACTACAATTGTTGCTATTGCGATACGGCCCGCCACTGACAGGGGCAATCTGGACCAAAGCGGGATGCGTCTCTCCAACCAATCCATGGCGCGGCCGTAATGGGCACGCCAAAGCTCCTCAGGGTTTCTGCCGATCACAATTCCTAAGTACTTAACCTGGACTGGAAGCTCACTGCAGTGGGTATTCAGCAGAGAAGGGAGAGGTTGCTGTGGCTAGTAGAAAAAGCACAGATTTAGTCCAGTTTACCTTTATGCCACAAAGAAGGCCGAATCGTATGATCTCACAGATTAAGGGCATTAAATTGGTCCGGGGGTCACACACAAAAAGGGTAATGTCGTCTGCATATAAAGAAACGGCTAGGCCCCGGGACGTGAATCGCAAGCCCCTATCTGCATGGTGCTGTTGAAGTTGCACTGCAAGAGGCCCCATTGCAAGAAGAAATAGTAAAGGGGATAACGAACATCCCTGTCTTGTTCCCCTGGCAACTGGGGAAGGATCCAAAATGTGCCCATTAAGGCACACACGTGCGGTGGGTAGGTTATATAGCAGCTGATGTGCACGGGAAACCTGGTTCCAAGTCACAGGATTTGTAGCAGTGAGAAGAGACATGCCCATTCCTGCTGAATGCTTTTGTGGCATCCAGTAGGGCATCTGCGGCTGGAAGTTGTGGATGTAGATAGTGCAGTACCGCAAAGGGAGTGCGCAAATTATGGGGGGTCGACCTGCCAGGAATAAAGCCGGATTGGTCTGCCGTACCATAATGGAAAGTAGCAATTGGAACCGGTTCGCTAACACTTTGGCACATATTTTATTTTTAGTATTTATTAGAGACAGAGGTCTGAAAGAATCAGCTGGTTTATCAGGCTTAAGGAGCGTAAGTATCCTGGACTCCTGTAAGGTTGGAGGAAGATGCCCGATTTCTAAGGCATCCCGATACATATCCAGGAGCTTGGGGGCTAGAGTATTCTTTGTAGAAGGCCACGGGCAGCCCGTCAGTGCAGAGGAGGGGGAGGACGGAGGACGGCGACTCACCGGTGCACCTCCTCAATAGTAATAGGAGTGTCCAAAAACCCCAGATGGGCATCAGACAACCAGACCAGCAGAACAGAGTCCAGATATGTCTGGAGGTCTGCAACTGAGTGGTAGAATAAAGATGAGTGAAGAAGGTCGCTATCGTCTGGAGAAGATCATCAGAGGACTGAGAGTTGACATCCCTGTCTAGGAGCTCAGATACATAGGTCTAGGCAAGCGGTTTTTGGAGCAAGCGAGCCAATGTTTTGCCAGGGCAGTCTCCCTCCCCATATCTGCGAGCCTGTGATTCTTTGCTTTGAACCCGTATAAATATAAAAGGATGCAAGCTGATAGAGTTGGTGTTCAGCTCGAAATACTCCAAGGTGGCCACCTGAATCTCTTCCCTAAACACCGCATCTTACAATGCCCCTGAGGGCAGCCACCAGGAGAATGCTTGCGGAGATTAAGCGGCATCAGCATAGTAAGTAGTACTGGGGAATGATCAGAGAGGGTATGGGGCAAATGGGCAACGGACAATGTCCATTGCTGTGCGTCTCTGGTGGTCAGCCAGTAGTCAATACAGGACCATGCTCGGTGGTGTAGTGATAGGCAGGTGCCTGCGTGGACCTCACAGTGCATAATCTGCCAAATGTCTGAAAGGTGATTGTCAGTAATTAGTGAATGAAGACTTTTGGCCGCTTACGGATGAGGTGTTGAGAGCAACTGGCCCTGTCCAGTGCGTCATCTAGTGGGACATTGAAATCCCCTCCCTAAAGACAAGTCCGGGGACCCATGTCTGCAATCAGGTGCCATACCTTAGCAAAAAAGTTGGGGTTGTCTGCGTTGGGCCCGTACATGGCAGCAAACGTTATAGGATGATTATGTAGTACGCCTGCCAATATAACATAGTGGCAGTCTTTGTCACTGGCGCAGTGTGTAGTTTTCCATGCAAGCCCCTACCATATAAGGCTACTGACTCCTCTGGCGTAGTTAGAATAAGTCAAGGAGTAAGTCTCCCCCCAACCCTGGTAAGTGAGCCTGGGAGAGGAATCTTTTTCTAGTGCGTTTCCTGAAGGAGACAGATGTCAATTATGTGCCGAGCTAAATAGGAGTGTATTAGACGTTCATTTTGTCCATTATTTAGCACCCATATATTCCAAGTGAGGCAGTTAACCTTGGACATTCTATTCAAGAGACAAGAAAATAAGGGTGTGCAAAATCTGAGTGGCGCCTAATATGTCGGGGAAAACAGTGCATCAATTTTAGTCGTGTTGGTGCACCGCCAAGCATGCAGTCTGTACCTAGTGTGTACAAAAGGGGGTGGTGATGGACAGAGCATCTGAACCAATCAAACACTCACACCCAGTCAAAAGATCTGGGTTTGATCCATCACCGTTCTTTAGCCCACTCTGCCACCCCAGTTCAGACATGACTATATGCAAATTAGTCTGACCCTGTGCCTCATGGGAACAGTCCAGCCCGAACTGCCAAGCCATGCCTTCCCTGGACCGGAAACAAGCTTCCGAGGACCGGTTTCTGGCATTCCAGCCGTCTTCAGCCCGGCTTGCTTGAATCCAGTGGCAAAGTGAGCAAGGGACTCACGTCTGAGCATACCCTGCCACACTTATGGCGGCCAAAGCGGTACAAAAGCGGGTGGTGATGGACAGAGCATCTGAACCAATCAAACACTCACACCCAGTCAAAAGATCTGGGTTTGATCCATCACCGTTCTTTAGCCCACTCTGCCACCCCAGTTCAGACATGGCTATATGCAAATCAGTCTGACCCTGTGCCTCATGGGAACAGTCCAGCTCGAACTGCCAAGCCATGCCTTCCCAGTACCGGAAACAAGCTTCCGAGGACCGGTTTCTGGCATTCCAGCCGTCTTCAGCCCGGCTTGCTTGAATCCAGTGGCAAGGTGAGCAAGGGACTCGCGTCTGAGCATACCCTGCCACACTTATGGCGGCCAAAGCGGTACAAAAGGGGCTGGTGATGGACAGAGCATCTGAACCAATCAAACACTCACACCCAGTCAAAAGATCTGGGTTTGATCCATCACCGTTCTTTAGCCCACTCTGCCACCTCAGTTCAGACATGGCTATATGCAAATCAGTCTGACCCTGTGCCTCATGGGAACAGTCCAGCCCGAACTGCCAAGCCATGCCTTCCCTGGATCGGAAACAAGCTTCAGAGGACCGGTTTCTGGCATTCCAGCCGTCTTCAGCCCGGCTTGCTTGAATCCAGTGGCAAAGTGAGCAAGGGACTCACGTCTGAGCATACCATGCCACACTTATGGCGGCCAAAGCGGTACAAAAGGGGGTGGTGATGGACGGAGCATCTGAACCAATCAAACACTCACACCCAGTCAAAAGATCTGGGTTTGATCCATCACCGTTCTTTAGCCCACTCTGCCACCCCAGTTCAGACATGGCTTTATGCAAATCAGTCTGACCCTCTGCCTCATGGGAACAGTCCAGCCCGAACTGCCAAGCCATGCCTTCCCTGGACCGGAAACAAGCTTCCGAGGACCGGTTTCTGGCATTCCAGCCGTCTTCAGCCCAGCTTGCTTGAATCCAGTGGCAAAGTGAGCAAGGGACTCACGTCTGAGCATACCCTGCCACACTTATGGCGGCCAAAGTGGTACAAACCCAGATCTTTTGCCTGGGTGTGAGTGTTTGATTGGTTCAGATGCTCCGTCCATCACCACCCCCTTTTGTACTGCTTTGGCCGCCATAAGTGTGGCAGGGAATGCTCAGACGTGAGTCCCTTGCTCACTTTGCCACTGGATTCAAGCAAGCCGGGCTGAAGACGGCTGGAATGCCAGAAACCGGTCCTCGGAAGCTTGTTTCCGGTCCCGGGAAGGCATGGCTTGGCAGTTCGGGCTGGACTGTTCCCATGAGGCACAGGGTCAGACTGATTTGCATATAGCCATGTCTGAACTGGGGTGGCAGAGTGGGCTAAAGAACGGTGATGGATCAAACGCAGATCTTTTGACTGGGTGTGAGTGTTTGATTGGTTCAGATGCTCCGTCCATCACCACCCCCTTTTGTACCGCTTTGGCCGCCATAAGTGTGGCATGGTATGCTCAGACGTGAGTCCCTTGCTCACTTTGCCACTGGATTCAAGCAAGCCGGGCTGAAGACGGCTGGAATGCCAGAAACCGGTCCTCTGAAGCTTGTTTCCGATCCAGGGAAGGCATGGCTTGGCAGTTTGGGCTGGATTGTTCCCATGAGGCACAGGGTCAGACTGATTTGCATATAGCCATGTCTGAACTGGGGTGGCAGAGTGGGCTAAAGAACGGTGATGGATCAAACCCAGATCTTTTGACTGGGTGTGAGTGTTTGATTGGTTCAGATGCTCCGTCCATCACCACCCCCTTTTGTACCTAGTGTGTAGCCAACAACGTTTCAAACCCCCTAACCCCGCCCACCCATATCTGAACCGTAACTGTGAAAAATCCAAACCCGCCCACACCCTCCCTCCTCCAATTAGTTTGTGTTGACACTCCCACTAACATTAGAAACTAGGAGTTATCCCGTAGAGTAGTGGAGTCGCCGAGCTGACACCCCGTCATTAACCACTTGGATGCTAAGTCTATTTTTTCTCCTTCATGTAATTTCCATTGAAACCAATGGAAACTCCATGACGAGCTGGGCTCGTCATGAGCGTCGAAGGGGTTAAGGCTGGGTAGCCAAGTGTAGTGTGTCGTCTGAGCCTTCCAAACAAGATCACATAAAACAGTGCCATGCACATGCAGGCAATCATTTTGTAAACATAAACGATGTGAATACAATAAAGTAACCAAGCAGATAGGAAATAGTTGGTGAGTCCAGGAAATTACATGTGCCTAGAAATATTGCAATGACATGCTGCTGACAGCTATTTACTATAGAGTCGTACAGAATATCAGACATTTCACTAACTCAATTTTAGAGCCTGTTTTGCATCTGTAAAGTACTGGGATTTGCCCTCCTGCATGACATCGGGTATAGAAGGGCATATGATATGCCCAGCTGTTGCAGCAGGCGTGTGCCGGGCAGGAAGTCCTGGCGTGCGGCCTGCACTGCCATGGTGAAATCAGGGTAGAAGTATATCATGCTGCCTTGATGTTGTAACTTCCCTTTTTACCGAGCGAGCCTGAGGATCTGGTCACGATCTCTAAAATTCAACAGGTGAGCTATGATGGGCCAAGGGGTGGCCACCGGTGGAGGTCTAGGGCCAAGCGACCTATGAGCTCATTCAATAAGGAATACCAGATAGTTCTGCACCAAGTGGTCGTTGATAAAAAAAAAAATCCACATAGTCCTCCATTTTGATGATTGTGGTCGACTCAGGCACGCCCATGATACGAATATTCTTCCGCCTCGAGCGGGCTTCGAGGTTTTTGTTCCTAGCCTTTTATACCTCCAGTACTCAGTCCATACGCAAGAGCTGTTCTCTGGTCTCAGCTTCATTATCGTCAGCATCGGAGATGTGAGCCTCTAGCTGTTCGATCCTGGGGTCATGGGTATCACTTCGTTTTTTAACCTGGTCCACCCGTGATGTAAGCAAGTCCAATTTGGAGTCCATCGCTTTCAAGTTGGACTGTTCCTCTAAGAGTATTTCTTTTAGGCCCGTATCCGATCCCTGGACTCATCCATGTGCGGAGGGCCCGCCTCGTTGTCCTCAGCACAGTCAGACTGCAGAGAGGCGCGTCACTGCTCAAATGTAAATGTAAATGTAAATGTGTTGGACTTGTAAAGCGCACAGCTGCCCGTAAGCGTCCCGGCGCTGGAGACCGCTGGGGAACCCGTCCTGGCTTTCCCTGTGAGATGGTCCCTTCCTGGGTATCTCCAAGGTGAAACCAGGCATCCCCGGCGTCTGTGGGGGGCCGTTGTAGAGATGAGGCAAGCTTAATGCCCAGAGTTGCAGAGTGTGATCCCTGGTTAGAGTAGGCACAGAGGCGAGAATTGTCGAGTCCACTGACCCTGGTCCACGACCCTGCCGCGTCAGGAATCGAACCCTGGTCCCGGGCCGTTCTCTGCTTCTGGGTCTGCCACCTCTAACCAGTGAGCCACACCACTCCAAATGTGAGTTTGGCCTGCTTGCCACTGTGTTTGCCCATGGCTTAGGGTTAAACCAGGGGGCAGCAGTGCTTTGACTCTGGGTAGGAACAGGAGAGAACAGTAGTATGCGTCTGAGACTGGGTCTCCACCTGGTCTCCAGCCGTGCCAGGCAGTGTAGATCTTGTGTCAGCACCGGTTTTTCCTAAATGCAGCAGCGCTGGGGAAGCCCTCGGAGCATATAGGCGCTGAACGGGTGTATGAGAAGGGAACACATGGAGCTGCAATCCTGTCCGCACAGCAGCCGAGGCAGGGCTGCAGTGGGCGTCCCGGGCAAGCACAGCCCGCGTGCAAGTGCAGGCGGTCACCGGAGGCCAGGCATCCACAGCTAAGCTGCAAGGGCGGCGGAGGGAGAGGCAGTGCTGGTAAATACACAGAGCAGAGCGGAGCCTAGATGCCCTCACAGTTAGCCAGCACAGCGTTCCAGAACAGCAGGTGCCGTCGGTCCCAACCTCAGGTAAAAGGGAACTGAGTATGCGGGCTTGTCCCTCTGTGGCAGGCTGCTTGTGCCAAAGGGCGTGACCAGCAGAACCCAGCTGCCTGGAGCGCAGCACTGGCCCCTCTCAGCGCGGACTTGGCACAAAGGAAATTAAACAGTCAATGGGCCGCCACGAAGGCAGGGCCGGGGGTGCTCCTTAACAGCTTGCGCACCGCTCCTCCGCGGACCACCCCCATGGCATCAAGACTCCAGCACCTCCACAGTTCATCCACCGATAGCCCAGGGTCACACCGGTGTGAGTGGTGCCCTTTATACCGCACATGAAGGTCCAGGTCGCAGCAGCAGGTAGCACCCAGGATCCCTCACATGGCAGGCAGCCTGATCACGAGGTGAGAACGGTTCAGGTCCAGCAGTCCAACAGGTAGGCCTCAGCTGCGATCCGCAGCCGCAAGTCGATACAGCCGCACCCAGATTTCCACCCGATTTTCTAATGCAGCTGATGCAATGTGGCTGGTTGCTGTGTGCAGTCTGCACAGTGCGCTGCTATTGAAGGTCACAGAGTACCCTGATTGTCTCAGATAAATGACTCAGCCAGCAGAGCTCGCTTACCAAGTGGCCATCCTGCTGCTCAGTGAGACCACGCCCCCCAGGCTGTTAGCCTTATTCAGATTTTGTTCTTAGCAGTACTCCTGGGTGTCTGTGGGTGGCGATGGTCGACTCCGTGTCCGTCGTTAGCGTTGCGGTCGCCGATATGAGGTCGCTGTATCTACTTAGAGGCCGCCCATGTGTGCTGACGTCAGTTCTTTTTACACAACATTCCTCGCCATAAGTGCAGAGCGATGCAAGAGACTGACCATCGGAGCACATGTTAGGGCCCTGAAAGAGAGTCCCTCGCACTAGAAGTCAGTTCGCAGAACGGGGACAATGGGTGAAGCGGTAAGGAATCTATAAATAATCTATGTATCTTAAGCTATATCGCTACCGAAGGTAAGTCACTTGTTCATCTGAAAGAGACAATTAGTTATAGATTCCTTACCATACAATAGATACCCCAGCAATAACAATCCCGGAGGTGGGTCTGTGAACTAAATTCACACCAGAAAATCCTGGAGAACCGAACGGCCAAAGTAACCGTCCCTCCGGACTTGACTATCCATGCAGTAGTGCTTGGTGAACATGTGCAAAGATGCCCATGTGGCTGCCCGGCAGATATCACTGAGGGTGACTCCACATCCCAAAGCGGTAGTGGCTGCCGTCGCCCTGGTGGAGTGGGCATGCAGTCCACCGGAGGTTCCTTTTTCACCAAGGAATAGCAAATCTTTATGCAAAGAACGACTTATCGAGAGATGATTCGTTTTTGCACGGCCCGACCTTTCTTCGCACCCACATAGCCCACGAATTGTTGATCGACCACCCGGAATTGTCGTGTGCGATCAAGATAAAACGATACTGCACCCTTTGGATCCAGACGGTGGAGTCTCTCCTCCTCCTTGAACGGATGCGGGGCGGACAGAAGATGGGCAAAGTGATGGTCTGACCTATGTGGAAAGAGGTAATCACTTTGGGAAGAAAAGAAGGGAGTGTGTGGAGCACAACCTTGTACGGATGGACTGCAAGGAAAGGAGGTTTAGACGAAAGTGCTTGGAGCTCACTCACCCTGCATGC
Source organism: Lissotriton helveticus (assembly GCF_964261635.1). Taxonomy (NCBI): domain Eukaryota; kingdom Metazoa; phylum Chordata; class Amphibia; order Caudata; family Salamandridae; genus Lissotriton; species Lissotriton helveticus. The sequence continues at coordinate 647,788,369 of NC_136072.1, read as the reverse complement.
AGACGTGAGGGCCATCAGAAAGGCAGTTTTAAGAGTGAGGAGCCTGAGAGGGCAATTATGTAGTGGCTCGAAGGTAGCGCACATGAGGTAGGTTGAGACCAGGTTCAAGTCCCACTGGGCCAGCACGAAAAGGAACAGGAGGAAAGAGATGAGTGATGCCCTTAAGAAACCTATATACAATTGGGGACTTGAAAAGAGAAGGCTGGTCAGGCAGCCGAAGAAAGACTGAAATGGAAGAAAGATAGCCTTTCAGAGTGCCCATAGCAGAGCCCTGCTGGGCCAAGGAAAGAAGGAAGAGGAGAACCTAAGAAAGAGGGGCAGAAGTGGATCTACAGCCTTTGCTGCACACCATGCCTCAAATAGGTTCCACCTACAGGCGTGTACCGTTTTAGTGGAGGGACGCCTGACTGCCAAGATTACATTACAAACTTCTGGAGAAAGGTCGAAAGCTGTCAACTGTAGCCGCTCAATCTCAACGCAGGGAGGTGGAGGCTGGACAGGTTTGGGGGTGGAGGAACCTCCCCTGCTGCTGCGACAAAAGATCCTCCCAAATAGGCAGTCTGATCGGAGGATCAATGACCATGCTCAACAGCTTGGGGTACCAGACTCTTCATGTCTAGTCCAGAGCCACAAGAATGACTTGAGCCCGGTCGAGCTTGATCGTCTTCAGTACTCTGGGCAGAAGTGGTATAGGTGAAAAGGCATATAGAAGACCGCAATTCCACTCGCGACCAAAAGCAAAGACTAACTAGTGTCGCCTTGGAAATTTTAACGCACAGAACTGCTGACATTGTGCATTCTCTTCAGTGGTGATCAGATTTAACCAAGTCTCTCCCCACTGTCGTAAGAGACCTTGCACCACCTCAGAGTAAATATGCCATTCGTGATCCATCACACATCTGCGGCTGAGTTTGTCCACGCTGGCGTTCAGAGAACCTGCCAGGTTTTGTGTACAGGAATATTAAAGTCTTTCAGTCCAAAGAGCCAGGTATTTTTTAATTCACTCTCTCATTTACTCCTGACCCTTCCACTCACACTCCTACACAACACAGTCTTGTTTTTTCAAAAATATTGGTCCCACGTAGTTGTAGGTCGTAGCACGCCCGGCCCGCAGCAGGGCGGGAAGACCACTATGATGAAGCATCACACCAAGGGCCCTTTTGGTGTGTGAGGGGTATTTTAACAAAACTGTGTGTGTTCCACCACTGTAGGAAACACTCGTAGTCTGGGAGGACACAGCTCAACATTTATCAGAGGGTGGATCTCTATGTTTTGTATATGCCTGGCATGATCCACCAGCGGGATGCAGGAGGCCAAGAGGCCCAGCTGCCTCAGGGTCATTCTCACCGAAACCCGGGATAAGAGATGAAACATCAGTATCATTGCCTGAATATCCCAGACTCGCTGCTGGGAAGGATAGGCACAAAACTGCGCTGTGTCCAGAACCGCTCTGATGAAAAGGAGCTTCTGAGAGGGAATCAGGTGTGACTTAGGCACATTGATTAAGAACCCCAGGGAGTGCAGGAGGTCCACCGTAGTCTGGAGGTAGGAAATGACAGCCCGAGGCTAGCCCGCCTTCAACAGACAGTCGTCCAGATAGGGGAAGACTGGAACCCCTCATCTACGCAAATGTGCTGTGACCACTGCCATCCCATTCGTGAACACCCAAAGTGAGCTTGTAAGACCAAATGGGAGCACGGTAAACTGAAAGTGCTTGTGGCCTACTGTGAACCGAACGTAGTGTCGGTGGGCAGGCAAGACAGGGATGTGAAAGTAAACGTCCTGTAAGTCCAACGCCAGCAACCAGGCTCCAGTGTCGAGGGCAGACGAGACCTGAGACAGAGTCAACGTCTTGAACTTCTCCTTCGTAGGAAGCAGTTGACTTGAGGTATAAGATAGGACACAGGCCTTTATCCTTCTTGGGCACCAGAAAGTCGTGGGAGTAACAGCCACGACCTACTTCTGAGAGATGAGATTTGCTCGATGGCTCCCTTGGCCAAGAGAGCCGTGACTTCCTGTTGGAGAACGGCCAAGTGACCCGTCGACATACGCTGGTGGCATGGATGGAGGGGCAGTCTTGAAGAAGAGGGAGTAGCCCCTTCGGACTATTTGCAAAACCCACCTCTCTGATGTGATGGTGGACTAGTGGGGGAGATGATGGCGAATCCTGCCGCTCACTGGTCTTTGGTGACCCTGAAGGGTCGGACTAGGAGGGTTTGGAGGCTGCTGCAGAGGGGGAAGTGTTGGACTGACCCGCCCTCTGGCCCCCTGACCCATGTTGCAGGGTCCCACATCCCTGGCTGCGCATAGGCTGGTTAGCTTGCGCCGGCCTGTGGCTCTGATTGGCAGATGGTGGGGCACCCCTTCGGTAGCCACAAAAGTGAAGAAAATCAGACTGCAAAGGGTGTGACGACACTGCGAGGCCCTAGGACCTGGCCGAGCCTTAAAGTCTGTAAAGCGCTCAAGCACATTGTCTGCCTTTTCGTCAAACATGCAACGGCCATCGAAAGGAATGTCCAAAAGTGTTGATTGGACATCCCCCAAAAATCCAGACGTCCTCAGCCAGGCGTAGCATCTGAGTAATACTGATGTGAAAACCGTCCTGCCTAGTGAGTCGGCGTGGTCCAGGCCACACCTAATAGTGTACATTGTAGCGTCTCGACCCTCTGCAACAGCACGGATGGGTACACACCGGGCCTCGTTTGGGCATTGTGGCAGCACTTGCGCAACAGTGTCCCACACCGAGTGCTGGTACCAACCCAAGAGACATATGGTGTACACCGACCGCAGTCCTAAGCTAGCGGAAGAAAACATTTTCTTTCCAAGGTGGTCCAGCTTCTTCGATTCCCTATGCAGTGGAGCAGTAGGGAACGCGCTACTTTTAGATGAGGAGGTTTGGATGACCCGGCTCTCCGGGGTATGGTGTTGGGAGAGGAAAAGTGGGTAGCCCGGAGCCGGGCGGTGGCGTTGGGCGATGTTCCTATCCACAGGAGCCCCTATGTTGGGCTTTGACCAGGAGCCCAAAAGGACATCGGGGAGGGCTTCATTAAATGGCAGCAAGGTCTGGTGATGCGTCCAGTCCACTGGCATTGCCCAGTTCTCTCCATTCCAATCTTCCCACTGGTCAGTTAAAGGGTCACCAGACCCCTCTCAGTCCTCCTCATCATCATCCACTAGCCGCCAGTCAGGTCGAAAGGGAACGCCAGGTAAGAACGTGGGCACAAAGCTACCCTCCAGCTCCAGTACAGACATCGATCAACGTCGGTCTAGCTCCACGTTTGAATCAAGTGGGAGGCCGGGGTCGATGCCGATGGGGACACAACTGGCAGCATCGGAGTCATCCGCATTCGAATCGGCATCGGGGAAGGACCAGTGAGGTCGACTGGCACCGATCTGGATCCAGGCCTGGATCCAAGGGGAACCTGTGGTGTGGTGGCCGAAGCAACGGGCGTCAAAAGCCTAGGTCCCCCAAAGAAATCCCCAGGGCCCGAAGGCACGCTGGCCGGTTCGGGCTGCCCAAAGTAGGCATGCATCGCTTCGTAAAACTGACTAAGCTTGGCTGGGTTGCTCCGGCACCCGGAAAGGGAGGGAATCGTGGAGTCGACCCAGCAGGCATCCTGCGTCCAGTCGGCCGACGGTCCAGTCGGTCGGCAGAAGGTGAAGAGCGACAATGCTTTTTCGCCTTCTTCTTGTGCTTTGACTTACCCAACGAGTGCAAAGACTTCGAGGAATCCTGATGGTGGTGGCTCTGCGAACCGGTCCCGCAACCTTCCTCTCGACAGGGACCCCGAGCGCCGCGTAGTCGACTGCTGGGCCGCCCAGAGCTTTTGGGACTGCTCCCGCAAAGACTTCGGGCCATGGCCCGACAGTCGGAGCAAGACTTCGGGTCGTGGTCATGCTCCAGACACCTGAGGCCCACGAGGTGCGGATTGATGACGGACATCCGCTTGTGACAGAAATCTCAATGCTTGAAGCCCGGATGATGGGACATCCCTCAAGCACCAGGAGTCGATTGAAGACTCGAAAATAACTAGACAAAAGTTGAAAAAGTTTTGTCAAAAAGTTACAAAAAGGGGCAAGCTTCTCTCCGGATCGGTGCTGGCTGGCGCGGAAAAAGAACTGACTGCAGCGCGCATGGACGTCGTCTAAGTAGATACAGAGACGTCATCCCGGCAACGACGACCCCAACCACCGACGCGCAGGGGTACTGCTAAGAAAATAATTCTCCGAATCCAGCCTGACACCTAGGGGTAATTCTTAGGTAAGGAATCTATAACTAAGAGTGGGTGAGAAGTGTTGTGCTCCACAGTCTTTTGAGCCATATACAAAGGGTTCGAAACAGACAGTAGTGAGTGAAGTGTGCTTGGGCACAATGATAGTAGAGCTAAAAATCTGGAGCAACCAGACCACTGTGCTCGTGCAGTAATGTCAGAAATTTCCATCGTTCTTTATGTTGGTTGTCAACCCAAGCGAAGCAGATCATATATGTTTTAAGAGTATTAAAGTATTGTTTATTGAACATTACAGGTATATTATAAAAATGAAAGATCTACCCAAACTTCTCTATTCTATGAGGGCTATCCTGCCAGTAAATGCAGGGGAAGGTGAACCCATCACCTCACCTGTTCCTCTATTTTCACCATGGCTAATCTATCGTTTTCATCAATAACAGCTTCCCTGTTGCAACTAATCCATACTCTAACTATTTTACAGACTTCTCACATCACTGAATAGGAAATTTCTCCCTCTGACTTGTGTACTTAGCATCAGTGAAAATATCCTAGGTTTTTTCGGTTGATCCTAATTCCAGCTAGTGCCTTAAAGAAAGAAAACTTGTGTATTCCTGGGCTTGGGTTTTGGGCGAGGTATTGAATATATAGGGTAATGTTGTTGGCATATAAAGAGATTATGAGGTTTGTTGGGAAGAAACTTTGTCCCCTTTTGCCATGTAACTGTCGGACCGCACAGGCCAGTGGTCCTGTCACTGGGGCATAGAGCAGCCGAGATAGAGGAGATCCCTGATGGGTGCCTATTCCTATAACAAGGGGGTGATGCAGGAGGTCATTTAGACAAATCGTGGTGGTAGGACCCATGTACAGCAACTTGATCCATTTTACAAAGCTCTCGGGCATCCCCATTTTACAAAGCACAACAAAAGGGAAACCCCACCCCATAGAATCAAACACCTTAGCGTCACCTAGAAAGACTGCTACTGCTTCCATTTCTGGCTTTAATTGATTGAGGAGAGCAAATATTGTTCTAAAATTGTGAGCATGTATCTGGTTGGTATGAAACCCGCCTGGTCCGGAAGAACCAGGTATGGGAGAAGGAGGAACAAGTGATTAGCCAAGACTTTAGCCAGTATTTTGGCATCTGTATTTATAAGGGACAGTGTGCAGTAACATACTCATTATGCCGGACGTTTTTCTGGTTGTAGGAGGGTGTGGCCTGGGCAGGGTGGAAAGATGGAGTGAGGCTTGCTTTTCCTTATCTCGGTCTTTATTGAGTAAAGTAAACACATATAGGTTTCTTCCTTTGTGTACGAAGAGGGAGAACAGCTCTGGCGTCTTCTACTCGCTTCGTCTCAACCAATAGTCCCGCCTGGAGTCTTCTTATAGTTCAGAAGTCTCGGAACAAAAACAAAACAAAATAGGGAACCGGATTCAATGACCTTGTCTTAGGTTCTTATGTTGTTAGGAAAAGAAGTGAAGGGATTTTTATGCACCTTAGAAAAATAAACCATTCACCATTTGTGAAGGAAGGGGCTTTGCAGGCAGGGATATTCGCTAACTGCGGCGTTAATGTAGTGTCAGCACCCCGTCTCCTCCTTAGTGCCCTTATGCACGCTCGTACCGCTGTTAGCCACGCTCCTCCAGGAACGTGGCTCGCTTGTGCGTGGAATCGCTGTTCCTGTAGCGCGGTGGACTTAACCTCCTTAGTTCGCACTTCTACGTTGTCTTCGGGGTTTGCTGCAATAGTCGTTTCTCTCCGGTCCGTCCAGGGCTGGATTCCAAGTTCTTCGGCGTGGGATCTGTCGCTGGTGTCTTGTTCCTGCGTCTTCCCGCAAGGCACAACATACTCCGGGCTTCTTCCTGCCTTTTCGTTTTAAGACCCCTGTCTCCTATTGGATCAAGGAATACACTGTATGTGACGCATTCCTTGTGGGCAGAGTTTGTATCCCCGACATGGTTTCCCTTAAAGGGGCCAGAATACATTTCTCTTGGCACAAACGGGGATGTCGAGAGATCGCCTTTTTGAAAGAACAAGAAGGGCAAGGCATGGTCAGGTAGGGCATCTTCCTCCTGGTCAATTAGTGTTCGCCGACTAGGGGTCCCTTGACAGAGGCGAATAAGTCTTGTTTACCTTAAGTGAGCATCGTAGGGTGCACATATCTAGTATCTTATTTTACAATTGCAACGATCTGGGTGCCAGTAACTTTGAGTAAGACTATATAATTTAGCATGGAACCTGCTATTCCCAGGAGTCTTGCATGTGGGGAGATTAGAAATCACTGAGGTAATCTTATCTACAGAGATGGGTGCCTTTTAAAGCTACCTAGGAGGGTCCTTCAGCCAGTCTAACACTATACAGTCGAAGGAGGTGGCATAATTCATAGCGGGGCCTGTATGCGGGATGTGATTAGTTCTATATAATATGCGATAGAATTGGCAAGGATGTTCTCCGCGTTGTATTCACATTCAGGATAATTTCCCACTAATAATGTAATGCCTTGTGGAGCCCTTAAAGGGGGAGTAAGGGAAACTAGAGTCATGCCTAGTCTCTCTTCTACTCTGTATCTTTGTGCCATAGCATGTTCCTATACTGTGCTCACTGATGTTTTTTGATTTGTCATTTACTTGATATCTCTAACCAGCAGATATCATCACACAGGGCTGAGGGGGATAGACACGATGAAAATGCTCTATGCTTGGGTGCAGGGATGTTTATTACCAGACTTACTGGTGAATGATCGGACAGTGTTCATGGAAGGTGGCCGATCCTAGTGGTCCAGCCACAAATATTTTGCATGCCAACCCAATAGTTCAGGCATGTCCAAGACCCATGTGCTGTGAAAATATGTGTGCCCTCTTCTCTATCAGGGAATCTATGCCTCAATGTATATCCACTAGACCACTGTCACCCATTTATCCCTCAATGTTGAGGCTGTTGTGTGATGTGAAAGTGTGTCACCGTTAGAACAATCAAGCTGTCAGTCCAATTCCAAATTAAAATCCTCTCGCAATAGTATAGTTTGAGGGAATGCCGAGCATTTGTCCCACAGTGTCCGCAGCCAGTCAGGGTCATCCGCATTGGGGTCAAAACTATTGAGTGGGGTATTTTGCTTTCCCCCTATAAAGGCTTGCATTATATTGCATCAGCCCAGTGTGCCATTTGACTCAGAGGAGCTGGAATGAAACACCCGGTTTAATCAGGAGAGCAGTTACTCTAGCATAAGAGGAATAATTCACTAGCGATCTGTGACGGCACCATTTTAATGCAAAACCGGATGTCCCAGCTTCATCAAGGTGAGTCTTCTGTAGGACATCAATGTTGATCTTATGGCTGCCCAGGTATGCTGGTACAAGTTGTGCTTAGCGAGAGTTATTTAAACCCTGAAGATTTTATGTCAAAACTTTAACTGGCATGAAGGTGCTGTAACACCTTGAGGCATCGTAGTTTGCTTGCGCAGGGTGTGTTCCTGTTCTGCAATCAGTGGGTAGTCCCATTGTAATATGGCATATCGGCCTGGTGGCTATCATACTGCAATTATCTCACCAGCGAGTGTTGTCCTCTGCATGTTGTGTGAAAACTACTGTGAAACTCATCCCTCCCTCCTCCCACACTATTCACCCCAACAAGACAGAGAATTGCCCTCAACCCAGATAACCAAAACAAACAAGAAAAGAACTTCCTTTGAGCAGACAACTGTTAAAATCATACAGGGATTTTGCCTTGAGGTAGTCCTGAATGCTGGACTAACAACACTTAGCAATCAGGGGCTGGCTGTAGGTTGTACTGTTTCTAATTTCAGACAGCCGGAGCAAGAAGAATGTACGTGGAAGCGGGTTATGAATGGGTGCCATTGCCATCTGAGTTCAATCCATTCTCAAGGCCGACCAGCCCTCTTTGGCATGCAGGCTTATGCACCATGAGGACCTCTAGATCATTTGAGAATAATATTTCCACAATACGCAAAGATCAGACTGCAAGCAAAACAACTCACATAGTCACATCTTTCCACTATATTTAGGTTTTCCTCAGATGTAGCAGTTTTTGGTTGAGTCTGACTTAGACTTGAGAAAAATCTGCCACACAAATTGTGAGGCATTATGCAGGATGGGGAACATGTGAGTTTTATAGCGATTTGTGGTTTTGAGGCACGCTGGGTAACAGTACCTCAACATGGCCGGGCACATTCTCTGCAACTCCCACTGTGGGACCGCTTCATCTTGAATCTACGGTAGCTCAGGCGAGTAACATCTATAGTTACTCTTGGTGGGCTCCCGGAGGCCCACTCCAGCACTCCACTCCTTTCATTGACATCCTGAGCCACGATTTTGGGTTTTCCGCAGTTCATGCTGCCCTGTCTCCCATGACTACATTAATGTCATCTGGGTCTAATTATTGGGTTGGCAAGGCTCCTGCTAAAAGTGCATTGGTCCCGATGATTGGATACTGCGATGTGTCCTCCGGCTTCTGCTAAATAAATGGTCAGCCCTGCACAAGGAACCTCGCAAGAGTGTGGCATCTTGGAGCCAGGTGATCTGGGTCCTCCACTTGCAGCATTTGACACAGACTCTTCTCTCATCCTCAGCTGTCTGCACAAGACTGACATCCAAGGACCCGCTCACCGATGGATCCGCTCCTTCTTAACAGATAGAAGACAAGCTGTCAGCCTTGCGTCTTACTCCTCAGAAGCCAGGAAACACACCTGCTCAGCACTTGGATACCCTCGCTAGTAATAGTGTGCTTTACAAATACACATAACATAATATATGGGAAATTCTGCATTACAGAGAGGATGCGAAAAAGAGAAGTCCACCAGGACCAAGGCTCTGAGTTCCTTTGATGATTTGAATTGCAACAGGGCAGGATAAAATAAAAGTGCAATGCTGTGCTTGACACTCCTGCATAAACCTGCTTTGATCTTTATGTATAAGGCTGTGAATCAATGCAACCAGCCTGTTGGAAAAGTTAATTAACGATATATACCGGTAAAAGGCATATTCTATAGGGGGGTTCCCAGGCTTTAAAATTATACAGATTGGTGCACCCTTCAAGCCATATGGTAAAGAGTCTCTATCTAAGGCCTCTTCATTCATTGCCAAAAGGGATGGAGCTAGTTGAAATGCATGTCTTTTGTTTCCCCTTAAGGTAAGAATCCTCCTCTGTGAGCAGTTGGTGTAATACCTGGCGACACTCAATTGAAAGTCTAGGCATTGTTAAATGTTCAATTATAGGGTAAGTGAACAGTAACTAGAAACTCCTCTGCGATTTGGAGAGGGTCTACCAAGCTTTGTCCCATCAAATTATGGATGCTTTGCACCAGCCTCGATTCTATTGGCGAGGCAGTAGAGTAATTTTCCAGATTTGTTTCCTAAATCATAAATCCAATATTGGGTTGCTGCACACGCGATTGAGGCTGACTCAAGCATTCGCTGCTTTAGCGTCAGTCGTATCACCTCTTCAATGAAGGCTTTGGTTAGTTCTTTTAGCAGGATTTGGAAATAACTTTACAATGCTAGGGTTGCTCTCTTCCATTACCTTTTGGCACCTGTCAGG